>NC_081174.1:24709695-25400195 GCF_012432095.1 Onychostoma macrolepis
ACACCTAATGCGGCCGATCGCAAAATCAACAGATTTCATATTCAGAACAAAGGCCAACCATCCATAATCCGACGACATAGTGAGCACGCAAGTCATCTGAGTCCACGCTATTGTTACGACAAAGGTAATCAATCACTCCTTTGTGCAATTGGCATTCTGGTGCGGACTGGTGGAAGTGTGCAAAGATAATGAATGAGAAGACTGGAGCACATGTCCTGGCCCCAGGAGAGGAGCTGTCACAGAGGGGATGTGACGGGGGTGTTTGGGCCCGGCTTGAATGAGGAGGGATCACATGACTTGTCTTGTCTTCACAGCTAAGATGAGAGGTGAGGAGAGCAGCTTCTTAATAGACTCAACTGGACAATGATGAAACAAAGAAAATAGTATTAGGACAGATTAATGACTGGACAAGTGGACATTTATTAAAAAAAACATTAATATTAGATGAATATGGATGGATAAGAATCTTAGTAAGAAAATCTTTACACTGTAGAAGTGTTATAAGTTTCTTTAAAATGAATTACAAGAGATGCTGATTAATTACAATTAATCAAATATATCAATGCTTGCTAAGAAAAACTTCTAAATGAAAATAGTTCGAAGACAGCTTTGAGCAGATAAAAAAAGCTTATATATTAATCATTTAGCATTATGATATACATACTACATGCAATAAAATTAATAAAGAAATGTATATACAATATAATAAATAAATCATTATGTAATATATGAGATTTTTAATTCAATATATTACATATATATGTATTTAATTTATATAATACTTTTTATATAAATGAACATTATATATTATTCATGTGTAAAATACACAACCGCTCAAAATGTTTTTGAAAGAAGTCTCTTATGCACACCAAAGTTGCATTTATTTGATTAAAAAAAAAAAAAAATGCTGTAATATTGTGAAATATTACTACAATTAAAAATATTTTTTACATATATTTTAAAATGCCATTTATTCCTGCAATGCAAAATCATCTCTTTTATTATTATCAATATTAAAAACAGGTGTGCTGCTTAATATTTTGCTGGAAAACAACCTTTATTTGAAATAGAAATATTGTCTTTACTTAATTTAATGCACCCTTACTGAATTAATTTCTTTTAAAAAATCTTTTGAATGTAGTGTATATATATATATCTTATATTCACTTGTAATCAGTTCAATTGCTGAGCCACTGCTATTAAAAAAAAAAAAAAAAAAACAGTTAATCACACCTCTAAGGACATATTAAGCAAGTATAAAAAGTGAGGTGCTAAAATGACGTCCTGCTGATACCGCCTCAGGGAGCATGGAGTCCCAATTTGACGTTCAAACCAAATTTGACTGTATAACAATGATGATTGCAAAATAATGGCCTTGAACCCCCTGGAGAACAGTCCAGGTTTGCTAAACTGCCTCCCAGGCAAGTTGAAAATTGGCACAGACAGCGGCATGTCTCTCAGTTACTTGATCAAGCATTACAGGCAACTCAATGTTATTTATTTTTTGGAGCACCGGCTTAATTTTGCTCCCGAAAATTAATAAGATTTGGTTGAATGTGAGGTGTAGGTGGTCTAACAGAGAGTCTTGGATCATTTCCATACATTTACGCACAGCTTGCTCTAGAATTACACTCGCTATCTCTCTCTCTGTCTCTCTCTCTCTCTCTCACCTCACGGCCAAGGCTGGTATTAAACTCCTTGGGGATTATTGTTATTTTCCACCCTTGATATGAACGCAGGAGATGCACAGATGAGGCACATGGCCCACCACATGCACACACAATGAGGATTTTATGCTAATGGGTTGCATGTCCATTTCCCATGGTGCTCTTCTCATTTACACAAAATGCCATGCGAAAGAAGGCAAACTGCAGCGATGAGTGGGACAAAGGGAGTCTGTGCTGTTTGCTGAGAGTCGGTTAACCCCAAAACAAACAAAAATAGCAGTGCCTCGCTAGTGAAAGAGAGTCTATAAGCTGATTTGTGTCTCTTCTGCAGTCATCAATTTATTTGTAACTGTATGTTGTTTAAATCTGAACATCTGATCTCTCCGCTTGAAGTTGTAGGCACCATGATTGAGTGTTTACACAGCTTAAGTTAACTGGTGTTATGTTGGATAGCATGTGCAGCAGAAACTTGGATTAACCTTACTGGAAGAAAACATCTTAGTGCAATTTGGATCATATTAAATTTCAAAATGTCTTAACTGGTTTAAAATGGGCAATGCTAGTTGTTACTGAGACAAGCTAGAGCAGCTTCACCAACAAGGGCCCAAATCATACCGTATACTAGGCAATAAGATATAATTTTGGACAGCTCAAAAACACAGAAAAGAACAGAAATATTGTGAAATATTATTACAACAGTTTATTTTATTTTATTTTACTTTAAAATGTAATTTATTTATGAATTGTCAGCATCATTCAGTGTCACATGATCCTTCAGAAATCATTATCTTATGCTGATTTGGTGCTCAAAAAACATTTTTAATTATTATCAATGTTGAAAAACCTGTAGTGCTGCTTAATGTTTTTGTGGAAAAGATGATTTCAGGATTTTTGATTAAGTTCAAAATTTTTTTTTTTTTTTTTGTAATAATGTAAATATGTTTACTGTCACCTTTGATCAATTTAATGCATCCTTGCTAAATAGAAGTACTTTTTTTGGTATTGATCCCAAACTTTTAATTTATGGGATATTTATATATTTATTTCTTTTTATTTCTTAAAGGGTTAGTTCGCCCATTTATGACATGAAGTTGTATGCAATCCTTACCAGCACTATAGTGCATACACACTGACCCACCCTTTAGTCACCTCCCTGGTCAGAGTTCTGGCCGCTGGAAGTTTTTCAAGATAGTACTCCCGGTTAGTTTCCGGGGCCTCAAAACTGTGCGTTTTTACGTGAAAAAATTATTTGCGTTTCAAAGCTTGATTAATTTACATTAAAAAAAACAAAATTCATACCTCAGTTTTAATCGGCACTATTTTCTTTCCATTTCTATCAATCCGCACTGCTGTCAACGTCAACAGTGCGCACGTTCAGATCAGCTGTTGATAGCGCGTCTGACTACGAAACTTCTGATGACGAAACCAATTTTAGCACAATGTCAGACGGAACAGATGATGATGAAAGTAATTTTCAGGTTGTTTACCGTACAGTTTAGACATTGGATCATAAAGTTAGTAAATAGAGCTTACCCGTGGTACTGGTACAGCAAAACTCTTTAAAATAATTTTTTTTCTTTTTCCTCCTTGGTTGGGGATGTAATCGTCTTCGCTGAAGTGAGCACTGCACACGGAAATCCTTGATTCTCGATATTTTAGCTCCCAGAGTAGCCGATGGCAACCAGCCAAAGCTGTCTCGTAGCTATATCCGAAACTGGAAAGCGATGGAATTTGAACGGTGATCCCGGCACATTCTTGTGGTCACAGCCTGGGAATTTACAAGTTCGCACCATTGTTAATTTTCTACTTTTTATGTCGTTGTCATTCGATTGTGTAAACACTATGGAACAGCTGATCTGAGCGTGCGCACTGTTGGCGTTGACAGCAGCGGATTGATAGAAATGGAAAGAAAATAGTGCCGATTAAAACTGAGGTATGAATTTTGTCAGGCGTGTTTTTGTGATGTAAATTAATCAAGCTTTGAAACGCAAATAATTTTTCACGTAAAACGCACAGTTTTGAGGCCCCAGAAACCAACCGAGTACTATCTTGAAAACTTCCAGCGGCCAGAACTCTGACCAGGAGGTGACTAAAGGGTGGGTCAGTGTGTATGCACTATAGTGCTGGTAAGGATTGCATACAACTTCATGTCTTAAATGGGCGAACTAACCCTTTAAGGTCATGCATTATAATATTATATATGATTTATAATATCCACATATTTAAAAATATTTCTGAAAGTATTATTAAAAAACAGGTTAGCACATCAGGCTAGTCAGTTTAGTCTATTTTAGGGAGTGTTTACACATCACCATTTTCAACTAAAAATGGAAAACTTGTTGTGTTTTGGCCATTCATTTACATGACAACGGCATTTTGGGGCAACTTTTGAAAATGGGTTGTACACTACGAAAAAGCAAATTTGACGTTATGTGCATGCGTATGCATTCAGACGCAAAGTGTTTCTTTACAAAGCGAAATCGCCAACTAGTGGCATAGCATGCAAAATACAGTGCTTTTTGTGGATCCATGTGAAGAGGGGTCATTTTGACAACATTGTCGTCTGTACGCAAAATATTTCAAAAACACAAAGGGTGAACTTTTCCATTTTAGTACAGTTGTTGTCATGTAAATGTACCCACAGAAGGCACTTGTTAGCTGGCCTAACACCAGGTTGGGAGACTAGGCAAGCCATGTTAAACCAGCTTAGACCAGCAAGCCACTTTAGACAGGTTTTTGTGAGCAGTTTAGGTAGTCCAGTCTGTGTTTTCATCAGACAAAAGGTACATAAACATAGAGAGCTCTGGCTAATGACTAGATTTGCTCATCAGTGTGATTTCTACCAAGGGCACTAGTGGACAGCAAGACATATGCACTGGGTTCACAGTAAATGTCAAGCAAGCTACAGCTGCTGGGTCCCAGATGGGTGATCTTTAACTGCTGCCATCTCCATGACCTCACCTGGTAAGGTGCCCTCTGGGGAGTCAGGGCGCCCTGTTTCTATTCTGGACTGAGCAAAGACTGAATATCCACTGTTCCAGGCCGGTGGCATCATCCAAAGGAAAAATGAGTGTAGATAGAGGGAGAAAAAAGGTAGTTGTACAAGTTTGCAGCCTTTGAACCACATAAATAAATGGAGGGAAGGTTAAAAAAGGAGAGCTAAAGGATAAAGAGAGAAAGAAACAGGCCTGAAATTCAATTACATCATCTAAACTAAGGGAACCAGAACGAAACACAAAAATATGGTGCATTTTTGCAGTCGCTCCTCTCAAAAAAGACAGAGAACATTGGAGACAGAAACACAGCCATTATACTGAGAGCAAAGCATTATCAAAAGAGCTGGAAAACAAAACAAAGAGATCCGAAAAGAGTGTGAGACTAAGACAGCTCCAGCTGAGTTGCCATTCATGAGTAGTTCAGCTAAACAAAGAATCTGAAACACTTGCATGATGGGATACTAGCAGTGGTGGAGGTTTCATTTTAACTTTGGGGGATGCTTGTGAGTTGGACCACAATCAAGTAAGGGATAATCAACGGCTAGCTGTGCATTAAACGATTTGAATGCACGACGTGGAGGCAAAGAACCGCCCGACGCACAGTGCATTCAAATCGTTTAATGCACAGCTAGCTGTTGATTATCCCGTTTATACCACGGTCATTTGCCAGCATTCACATATTAAAGATGTGAATAATATTTGCGCTGCAATATTTGACCGGAACGATAAAAATGACGGTTATTTTGGTCTGTATTACTATTCAACTGTATGTTACTATGGTTACCGATGTTTATAGGTAGCACATTAATATAGAACGTGATTAAACTGACCTGGAACTACCTGTGCAGTTCAACGAATTTAATCAACACCTGCCAGCCAATCAGAATCGAGTATTCAGACAGACCATGGCATAAATGATTATAGCCTATATAAACATCACAGCTATTTTTCTTAGTGCAAACTGCATTAAGAAAGTGCTATTAAATAAATATTTTAATACAAAATGAAAAGTCTGTCATTATTTATTCTGACTAACCACCAATCTATTCTAATTTCTTTTCAACACTGATAAACAAAAGTATTGCAGTCCATGTCCCACAATGCACCTGTCTCCATGTTCCTCTGATGATTCCTGACACAACATAAGGTGTAAATAAACCTTGGCAAACACTTTTCCATGACCTTCATCAATGCAAGTCCCCAGAACAGCTGGAACACATAAATGTAGAATCCTTTCAGCTTAACATGCCTATTAGAGCCAAATTATAAACATATGCTAAGAGTGGGCCTTCTAGGGGGGTTCAGAGACACTCTTCTCAACGGGGGGAGACCTCAATGTCATTAAGTCTTTATTCTTTCTTGAAATCTCTTGAGACACAAAGCCGAGCCAGATGAACAGGAGAGAACAATACCAGAGCTTAACAAACAAGTGAACAACTGACCACATTTACATGCACATTTTCCTCGAAAGATGTTTAGTGTATATGATTCACATCTATTGGAATATTCATAAAAACATGTAATCAGCATATTTAGAATAAACAAATATTTTGCACCTGCTACTGTCTCATGGAAATACTGGAGATGCTTGCTCTTGCCACTTATTATGTATTTATCAGTAACGTGATCAGAAATGGTCATGCATTCATTGGAATATGACCATATTCTGATGAAAATCAGAATATTCTTGTGCATGTGCACAGTCAGAGTGTGAGATCCAGAATATGTGGCACAGTCCTAGTGAGTGTACACGCTTCAGGCTTACTGTGTCTGACTAAAGAATAACATGAGGGGGTCTTAGAAAATGACTCAGTACTGAGATGTACAGAAGATGACAAGTTTTTACTATAAAAAGTAAAAAGACAAGACACCAAAGGCGACAAAAAGACAGAGATCTGAGAGTGTTTTCTCGTTTGTATCTGTAACATGCAAAGTTTTAGTCGTCAGTGCTATCAGGGAACTTTTCGTTTCTATTCGCCTGTTTAACTTTGATCTAAGAGTACAAGTTCACTTTCTTAACTCACTGGTGAAATACTGGACACTCATACAGAAGAACTGAATCGAATGTTTGATCTGTGCTTGTTAGCATGCTAGATCTCTATTTCACAGCAGAGTCTTTGATAAACCTGATAGGTGCATCAAAATAATCTTGATCAAATGGAGAAAAGCTGCATTTCTGGTGTTTTATAACTCTAATTACCAACAGATACTTTCATTCATCCAATTACCTGCAGATGAAAACTTGATAATTATATAATACAATATAATATAATAACTATATATATATATAATATTTATTTGATAGTCTTTTCAACACAGTTCTTGAATATCCTCCGCAAACGCATGAGCGTAATCGTGTTTAAAATAGCCTGATCTGAAAAAACTCTAGCTTTTCCCTGTCTGTTCAGCCTCCAGAGCTCGGAGGTGTTTGACAGAGTCTGTGCAACAGATTTATGGCAAAAATATGAACAGCTGTTGGAGTTTAATTTATTCTTTGCCGCTTGGCTGGCTGCTTTCTTTCTTTGTCCAGTAAGGCCCCAATCATTTTCTGGAACTGTAGCTATGGGGTTTATTTTTTTCCCCCAAATGATGACGTTAGTAAGGTTTTCTTTTTCCAGTCCTATTTGATCTACATTTAATTCCGGTTAATTTTCAAAATATAACATCTACATAATGTATTTTCAATATTGCTTAAACCATTTAGAAAAGGCCCTTCAGTCAAGCACTTTCCTTGGCACTGTACAAATTGCTGTGTGAAAAATTCCACCGATTCACAGAAAATGAGAGGCACAGCAGGTAGGCTACTGATATCTTTAATGTTCCATGACAAGAAAATGAAGACATTCCTCAGTGGACACTGCAGAAACCAATAAACCACTCGAGTCTTTTAATACCCCAACCAGAGGCGCTTTGGTGAAACCTTCTGCACCAAATGAAAGAAAATGAGGAAAAATGATTATTAGAACTATATTTCTTCTACTTCCAAAGAAAAAATATATAAATAAGTATATAAATAAATATTATTGAGATTTTAGGTTTAATTAGAGTTATTTTTCTGCCTGGAAAGGGAAAAAAGCAATTCTTCCAAGCAATTGCGAATTAAGCTTGACCTTTAGAACGAGCCCTGGTGTTTCACAGTCAATGAACTAATTGCTCTGCGTGTGTAATGGGGCACAGAGAAAAAGAACAGCGAAAGAGCAAGAAAGAGAGAGACGGAGAGAGATTCACACAAACAGTCCTCCAAAAGATCACACACTCACATATGCACACAAATAAATCACCTTCAATGAAGGCTGATTACTATTCATTTGTTTAATACACACTCGACAGCTAAGACACTACACACGGGGAAGACAAATCACAAATGAGATGCCTTTAATTTCTCGTTTGTTTCTCTCAGACAGCAATGGGATTAAATGGAGAAGTCTGTTGCTTCTCAGATTTGTCTTCTGAGAAGAGAAAGCAGTAATCTCACGTGTCTCCTAGAGTTTTACAAAACCTGTGCTCAGATTTGGCAAGATATCAAAGTCTGTGATTAAAAATTAGATACTGAAATATTATTATGTAATAATATTATGAACTTAGATATTTTAGCAATGACTAAATGATTATATTCCTCACTATAATCTTTTGCAATGTCTAATGTAGTGTAAGAAGAAACATCTGAGACAACTTTGATACTTTAAGGTGAAATAAGCGATTTTTGTCACTAGTGGCACCAAACACAATTGCAAAAATAATTACATAAATGAAGAACAAAATGAGGAATAAAATCATTCCTTTGGTGTCCAACTCCGTGTTGTGACTGATAAATAAAACTGAAATGATTAAAAGCAATTTTCAGTAATTGAAACAAAATAAAATAAAAATATTAGCTGAAAACGTACAAACTTAAGCTACGTAAGAGAAATAAACAAGTTTAAGTTGATCACTAAAATGACTAAATCTGTAATAATTATAAATTATAAAGGTAAACAGAAATAAACGAAACGAAATTATCTACAATTATAATAATACAAGCTAATTTAAAATATTAATAAATACTGTAATACCATAATTGTGTGTGTGTGTGTGTGTGTGTATATATATATATATGTTTAAATGTTAAATGCCCAACGTTACAGCAGAAAAAAATATGTTTACAGCCAGGTACAAAAAGTGGATTTGGTCTATATAGCTAAGGGGGTGAATTTTTTTATAACTCATCCATTTAAATTATATTAAGCCTTAAAGTTTTGCATAATTAAGGGCGTGGCCACTTAAGTGACAGGTGGATTGCCGCTGCTGTTGCCACCATCACGGCTAGGTGGGCGTGGTTTCAGCAACTAGGTCCACCCACATCCCGCCTTTTTGCCCATTTTCGATTATCCGGGGGTGACGTGCTGCCAAGATGGCGAGGGCCGGCTACACGCGCTTTGAGCTTCAAAAATGCTCTTCAGAAACCTACGGGTGACGTCACGGACACTACATCCATTTCTTTTACAGTCTATGATACACACACACACACACACACACACATATATATACAACCACCCTAAACAGTACATATTTAGTATAGGTTCAATTAAATCGCCTTAATGACACTCCTTGATCCATCCACAAGGTCAACAATTCCTCTAAAAGCCTCATTCTGAATACTTGTATTGGAACGAAAACAGTTTAAGTAGCCTATTGCAAATTCAGTCACACATCTCTTTAAAAGTTCAAATTTGTGGGTGTATTTAATTCGCTATTAACATTTCACTGCGTAGGTTGAGTGATTTTCGTTCAACACAGATTAAGGCACAAGAGGATGTTGATCAGTGAGTCTTGTATGAAACAAAGAGACGCCTAGTTTGAGTGAATCATTCAATCTTGATGTGAAAGCCACTAACAAAGTAATTTCCTCACTTTTACTTTCAAAAGAATAACGCTTTGAAAAATGTGGGGAAAAAACACTCTTGTGTGATCACCTAATACCCCTGCACTTGCAACAAAGCACTGATGCTTTTGAGACACCACAGTGAAGGCTGAACTACATGCCTGCACTTCCTCTATGATTAAACTCTGAGAACACAATGCCAAAGTTATATTTTTCTGCTTTTGCTGTCTGCACGCACATTTCATCATATTACAGCATGTAGAGAAACATCTCTCCGTTCAAATGCTGCCTTCTCTGGGATTCTGATTTATGCAGCTTCCTGTTTTTTACCACCCAGCTTCCTGTTCCCCATGAGAGGGGTGGGTGGTCTGGGATTTTGATTGCATACTGAGCCTTTGGAGCCTGTTTTAGGCTCACGCTGCTGACACATCTCACTCTGAGCGGCTGAGACCATGTTGGGAAATGACAAGTGGTTCCTCGCGCATCTACTGGTCAAGCCCTGACAAATCACTCCATCTTACCTCAATTGATGAAACACGGCTGGCAGATTTCTCAGCATGCTTGACTTTCCAGACTGGTTTATGCTGGTTAGAGCTGCACTATAAACATTGCTTTTAATGCAAAAGGGCTGCAAAAATGTCAAAACCAGCTGGTTTATTAACATGTTACTATATACAGTGAAAATTTTTAACATTGCATAATTTTACAACTTTACTTTTTGAGGTTTCGGAAGTAAAACTTATAAGTCATATCAATTATTTTCAATACACTACCAATCAGAACTTTGGGGTCTGTAAGTTTTTAAATGAATAAATATTTTTAATTTTAAATGAATTAATACTGTAAGTCAGCAAGGATGCTAAAAAACTATTCCAATCAAATGCTGTTCTTCTGATCTTTTTATTTATCAAAAAATCAGAAAATTTCCACAAAAACATTAACCAGCACTGTTTTTAAAGATCATAATAATAAGAAATTAAGTCAGTGTATTATGTTTTCTGAACAATCACATGACGCTGAAGACTGGAGTAATGACTGCTGAAAATGTAGCTTTGCCATCACAGAAATAAATGACATTTTCAAACAAATAAAAACAATAAACTTTATCATTAAACTGCAATAATATTGCATAATATCACTGTTTTAACTGTATTTTCGTGCAAATAAATGCAGCCTTGGTGAGCATAGGATGTACTTCGAAAACTTTAACAACAACAATAAAAAAAAAAAATCTTATCAACCCTAAACATTGGAATGATAGTTATGTAGATAGAATGTGAAATGTGAACCAATATAAGCCATAAATAAATAAACAAACTATAATCAGATGTGATGAATCATACCCCTGGGAATGTTCTGTTTTCATCGTAGCTCATATTTTTACTTGCAAAATATTTTTAAAATGTGATATGTGTGGGTTAAGCTAGTAAACAAGCTTGATGGGTACACCAGCACAGATTAACACACACACACACACACACACACAAGAAAAAGGAAAAAAAACTGATTAAAGAAATACATTGCAGCATTGGCCTGAGTTTTAAGATCCCTCATGGCTTCAAACCACTATAAAGTATGTGCATATAAAACACAACAAAACTATGAATATGATAATACGCATCAGTTTAGTAGTCATTTCAATGCTCATTTCATAGTTCAGGTATTCCCAAACTGCCAATAATGCATTGAGTATTATCACTTATGACTCAACCCTGCTGAAACACAGCATCTGATTGTCTGTGTGGGTGAATAATGGGAGCGTAGTCTCTGCTCTGAGGAGATCTGTGGGTTTTTCAGAGTTTGAGCGTGTTTGTTTGTTTTGTGCTGAGTGACATTGAGGATGACACGCTTACTTCACAAAGAGCGCAATGGGACCCAAACCGAGGCCCCCTGCCGAGACATGATTGATGGCAGTAGCTCCCAAAACCACCGAAAAGAATCTTTAATGAACAGACTTTCCCTCAAGATCACTGTTAAACAACGAATGGACATAATGACAAACTAAACTTGGAGTACTGAAGCAAACATTGAAAACAATTGGGCTCTCAAAAATACGTTGATTAGGACGAGTACTGTGTCGCGTGAACGGTGGCCCCGTGTGCGAGCGAGGCCGGCTCTAAATGTAGTCTCAACAAATGAACTGACAGTGTGGAAAATGGAGTCCCTCCTCTCAGACACAGAGGTAAGACCCCCTGCACTCGTAGCGAACGTCTGAATGGCACATTAGTGTCACTCTGATCTTAATGGCACATTGAAAGGGGAACTTTCATTGTCATTTTTAATAACACTGGAAGCCCTTAGAGCTCCATGCTCATCTGAAATAAGATTGGGCTGTCACCCTTCTCTCTCCCTTCACATTAACCTACAGCCTCTACAAATACATGTCCTCAAAGACTGCATAAAATCAAAATGAGAGCTTTATGGCTTTTAGTCCGTGTGTGTGATCTAAAAATTCACTTTTAGCGGATACGCACAATTAAAATTTACAGTCTTTCTATTCTGGGAAAATGAACTAAAAATAGTGATGACTCATCCTGTAATACATAGATTTTTGTCTTTTCAACCAACTAGCAAAAAACAAATCATGTGGACAAACCTTATATTTTCATATTTCACTATGAAATCCATCAATGAGAAAACTGCACTTGTCAAACCATTTAATGTGCTATTTAATGATGCTGACATGAGTTGATTTTTTTAAGAAAGCAGTATTTTAAAAAAAGTACAATTTACAGCTGATCTTTTAAATTTGTGCTTTTGTATATTTACACGTAAATAAAATAAAATAAAATAAAATAAAATAAAATAAAATAAAATAATAAAATAAAATAAAATAAAATAAAATAAAATAAAATAAAAAATAAAATAAAATAAAATAAAATAAAATAAAATAAAATAATAAAATAAAAAAATAAAAAAATAAAATAAAATAAAATAAAATAAAATAAAATAAAATAAAATAAAATAATAAAATAAAATAAAATAAAATAAAATAAAATAAAATAAAATAAAATAAAATAAAATAAAATAAAATAAAATAAAATAAAATAAAATAAAATAAAATAAAATAAAATAAAATAAAATAAAATAAAATAAAATAAAATAGGAATTTGAGCCAGAGAACAAAAGGGTTAAAATTGCTTTATTAGGGTATTTAACACATATATTATAATATTTTAATATAAATTAATCAATCAATAAATGCTGTTATTTTTAGCTTTCTGGCTATCAAAGAAAAAAGTATCAAGGTTTTCACAAAAATATCAAGGAGTTTTGACACTGTTTTGACATGGAAGGCTGGAGTATTGGCTGCTGGAAATCATCACAAGTACTAAATTACATTTCAAAATATATTAAAATAGAAAACAGTTATTTAAAATTGTAATATTTCAAAATATTAATGTTTTTACTATATTTTTAATCAAATAAGCCTTAGTGAGCATAAGCAACTTCTTATATTAAGAACAATATGTCATGGCCAAAAATATCGGCACCCTTGCAATTCTGTCAGAAAATGCAACCCTTCTCTCAAGTCAAATCTGATAAAATTCCACACAGAACCCAAAAAATGAACTGGACAAAATTATTGGCACCCTTAACTTAATATTTGGTAGCACCCCCTTTGGAAAAAAATAACTGAAATCAATCGCTTCCTGTAACCATGAATGAGTTTCTTACACCTCTCTACTGGAATTCTGGACCACTCTTCTTTTGCAAACTGCTTCAGGTCATTCAGATTTGAAGGATGCCTTCTTCAACTGTTGTTTTGAGATCTCTCTACAGGTGTTCTATGGGATTCAGATCTGGACTCATTGCTGGCCATTTCAGAACTCTCCAGCGCTTTGTTTGTAACCATTTCTGAGTGCTTTTGAAGTGTGTTTCAGGTCATTGTCCTGCTGGAAGACCCATGACCTCTGATGGAGACGTAGCTTTCTGACACTGGCCACTATGTTGCGCCCCAAAATTCTTTTGTAATCATCAGATTTCATGATACCGTTCACACAGTCAAGGCATCCAGTGCCAGAAGCAGCAAAGCAACCCCAAAACATCTTTGAACCTCCACCATGTTTGACTGTAGGGACTGTGTTCTTTTCTTTGAAGGCCTCATTTCTTTTTCTGTAAACAGTGCCATGATGTCCTTTACCAAAAAGCTCTACTTTTGTCTCATCTGTCCACAGTACATTCTTCCAGAAGTATTGTGGTTTTGTCACATAAGTTTTGGCAAACTCAGTCTTGCTTTTTTATACCTTTGTGTCAGCAGTGGTGTCCTCCTGGGTCTCTTACCATAGCGTCCCTTTTCATTCAGATGGCGACGGATAGTGCGAGCTGACACTGGTGTAGCCTGTGTCTGCAGATCAGCTTGAAATAGTTTGGAAGTTAATTGGGGTTCTTTATCCACCATTCGAACAATCTTTCATTGTAATTTTTAATTAATTTTGCTCTTCCGTCCACGTCCAGGGAGGTTAGCTACAGTGCCATGGGCTGTAAACCTCTTGATGATATTGCGCACAGTGGACACAGGAACATTAATATCTCTGGAGATGGACTTGTAGCCTTGAGATTGTCCATGTTTTTCCACAGTTTTTCTCTCAAATCCACAGGCAACTCTTTACACTTCTTTCTTTTCTCTATGCTCAGTGTGACAGGTTGAGTCAACTTTTCTCCATTTTAACTGGTTGCAAGTGTGATTACTGTATTGCCCACGCCTGTTACTTGCCACAGGTGTGTCTAAATATAAATTACAGGAGCATCACATGCTTGAAAAGCAATTATTTCTTACAATTTTGATAAGGTGCCAATAATTTTGTCCAGTCCATTTTTTAGTTCTGTGTGAAATTTTATCAAGTTTGACTTTTCTTCTCTGTTTTTTTGTGTTGTTGCAGTGAAAACAAAAACAATAAGCACGTGAATACCAAAACATTTGCAATTGGAACAATTTTCTGAGAGAAGCGTTGCATTTTCTGACAGAATTGCAAGGGTGCCGATATGTTTGGCCATGACTGTATACAGTATACATACACACACACACACACACACACACACACACACAAACACACATATATATAACATATATATATATATATATATATATTAGTGCTGTCAATCGATGAAAAAAATTAACTAATTAATCCCACCTAACATTAAAGTTTTTAAATAAACTTTTATATTGCAATAATTTCACATTCAATCTTCAAATTATTGATAAACAACACATTTTTAATATTTGTTTAATGGCATCTTTTTTATGACTGGAGGCCAGTACCACTGATACCAATTAATACTGATTTCCCTATAAACAAATTTCACCTAATATTTAACCACTGACTATAGCCATTAAACATTACATTATAATTAAGAGCTATCAATTTGAACATTTATTAGACTTTAAAAATAACTTCTAATTTAAGTTAACTTAAAACAATCTTCACATAAACCCATTATAATAAATGTTATATTTAGCTAGACTACCTGTGCCCCTCAGCAGAAATATACAGAAATTGAATAAAGTTATCAAACACGAAATTCTACACTAAATACAGATAAACAGACATCACAGCAGCTGGTTATTAGGTTGTTTTTGGCTGCTATTTCTTTAAGAGCTGCTGCTGAACATGACGCAGATCTGACACGCATCGTATTTTCTCAACTCTCTTTACCTTTTCTGACCCATTTCAGGTCGGACCCATTTCAGTCTCTATTAATGAGCTGACGAGTTGAATCAGGTGTGTTATGAGGGAGACAGTGCTGGGCTCCAGGACAGTTTTGAAAACCATTTCAGAGACATGTTCTTAAGCATAAGAGACTCAAAAAGTGAGAGCATAAGAATTAAAAAATGTTAAAAATAGTATTGGCTTCCCATCAGACCCGGCCGTTAATGTGTGACTACTCAGACTGCACACAATTATTTTCTAAACCTTCCCAGAACAAATTCCTAAAACTTTTAAGATGTTTGCCTGGTAGCATGAATTTTCATTTATTATTTATTATATTATGTATTTCACAGTTGCTGTGGAGCTGGTGATATTACTGTCGAAATAACAGCAACTTAATCCATAGAACTATGTTGCCTTGGGTTTATTTCCCCCCTTACAAGGAAGGCAGCTTAAAATGCCCGGCCCTGTCAACACTCTGAGTCCTCATATTCAGTAAAATGTTGGAAGTCTGAAAAACTGTCAGGGGGTGAAAGTGATAAGGTGATTTATAGTCAATTTCACTGAGAGCTGGTGGGGAAAAGCTGGGGCTGTCAGCTCTAGCTCCTCAAAACAAATGACTTCGAGCCCATGCACTGGCTCAATAAGGCTATCATTCCCCATCAGGACTCATCACTGCCACTTGGCCATGGAAAGAGGAGATGCTTGGGAAGGTTTTTGGGGTGCAGGTGAGTCAGTGCTACACCTGTGCCGGGCTGCATGCTCTAATGCGGCTCTTTGGCTGACACTAAAGCTCATAGAGATAATTGTTTGCCTCTCAGAATGCAGCAGTGTGACCGCAACTCACATTTTCCCTAATAAGATAACAAAATGACATGGTCTTTGGGTTTGACAGTACTGACTTTATTTGTTACTGGATTTTCAAGCGGAAAAACAACAAGCTTGTTTGAATGAGAATTAGGAAGTTGTTTGAGTGTTTTTCCATGCATATAAGTCCTTAATAGCAGTTGTTTGTTATTTGCATTGTTTAGCGGAGCAAGATTATAGCTAAGGTTTTAGTTATACAGTAGTCAACATTTGAAGTGGATCAAAAAAGTTAATCAAATTTGTCCTAAGACAAGAGCGCCTTTTGGTTTTAGGGTTTAGGACAACTTTGATGAAAGGTTTTGATCCCCTTCAAATGTTGACTAGTGTATATTTTTAATATAGTTTATATATATATACTGTATATATATATATTAGTTTTGTCAAAATTAGTGCGTTAATGCAGGGAATTAATTTTTTCAGTTTAACAAGTTAAAATTATTTAACGCCGTTAACCCAGGGGCGGAGCCTAGGGTTGGCCACCCCACTCATAACTGCTGTTTCTGTCTGTTTTTTCTTGACAAGAAGTGCATTTATTCAGTTGCAGAACGTTTTTACGAGCACATCAAAGGGTAGACGTTTCAGACGCGCGCTCCACTTCACTTCAGCGGCAGGCGCAAGTCAAACGAGCACGGAAACTGGCGCGCTCTATAGCCTGTATCAATTCTTATCTAAGTGCGAAATAAACAACGTGCATGCAATGTCGTGGTCAGTTAAGGCATGAAGTTACCAAAAAGGCGATTGAAGCTACCTTAAAACTGTGCGTGCATGTAATATGTTATATATGAGTTACATTAATAAGGCTGCATTTATTTAATCAAAAATAAAAGTAAAAACCCTAATATTGTGAAATATTATTACAATTTTAAACAACTGGTTTCTGTTTCAATACATTTCAAAATGTAATTTATTCCTGTGCTGGCAAAACTGAATTTTTAGCAGCCATTACCCATTCTTCAGAGTCACATGATCCTTCAAGAATCATTCTGATGTTGATTTGCTGCTCAAGAAAAATGTCTTATTATCAATGTTTAAAACACTTGCGCTGCTTAATATTTGAGTGAAAACCGTGATACTTTTTTCAGTATTCTTTGATTAATAGAAAATCCAAAAGAACATAATTTATTTTTATTTTATAAAAAATTAAATAAATAAATAAATATTTATAATATATATATATATATATATATATATATATATATATATATATATATAAATAATAATTTTTTTTTTTTTGCAACAATGCAGTTGTAGAAAGTATTTTGAACAATTTAATGTAGCCTTGCTAGTTAAAATGCTCATTTAAAAAAACGTCATTTTGAACAATGGAGTATGAGTAAAAAATCACAATAATATAGTGTATATTTAAATAACATATCTTAAATTTAAGTTCCGGTTTTGAGAAAAATGTTTGAAATTTCCTTGTTTTAAGATTAGCTCATAATATACAACAGCGCTTACTAAACTCGATATAAAAGCAGCAAGGAACATGTGCAATCTACCCTCAGGGATGAGGCAGTGGGGATGGGAGCACCTTTGAGATTGCAAAGCGAGGTGCAATAGGCAACTCCCGTCTGTCGCCAGACTGTCTGTGTTTGCTTATAAACTAGTGGACTGGATGGAGGCTGCTGTGCTATTTACTTTGGCCACCTCCTCAAAATCTCTGCTGTCACTTTTGCTCAGCACCACTATCCTCAAGTAATGGCTCCCAAATCCCATTCCAAACATGCACATGTGGACTTGGAGATAGAGAGGGGGTTTGTGACAGACAATAACCTCCTGAATATTCACATTTAGATTTATAAAAATATGTGGATAAACAGGTAATGCTTGCACACATACAGTCATGGCCAAAAATATCGGCACCCTTGGTAAACATGATCAAAGAAGGCTGTGAAAATTAATCTGCATTGTTAATCCTTTTGATCTATTATTTTAAAAATTCACAAAAATCTAACCTTTCATTGGATAATAAGAATTTAAAATGGGGGGAAATATCATTATGAAATAAATGTTTTTCTCTAATACACATTGGCCACAATTAACGGCACCCTTTTATTCAATACTTTTTGAAACCTCCATTTGCCAGTTTAACACCTCTAAATGATCTCCTATAATGCTTGATGAGGTTAGAGAACACCTGACAAGAGATCAGACACCATTCCTTCATCCAGAGTCACTCCAGACCCTTTAGATTCCCAGCTCCATGTTGGTGCTTCTTCTCTTCAGTTCACCTCACTCATTTTCTATAGGGTTCAGGTCAGAGGACTAGAATGGCCAGCAGAAGCTTGGTTTTGTGCTCAGTGACCCATTTTTGTGTTGTTTTTGAGGTTTGTGTTTGGATTATTGTACGGTTGGAAGATCCAAACATGGCCCATTATAAGATTTCTAACAGAGTCAGTCACTTATTGATTTTTTATCTGTTGGTATTTGATAGAATCCGTGATGCCATGTATCTAAACAAGATGTCCAGGACCTCCAACAGAAATATAGGCCCACAACATCAAAAATGCAGCAGTATATTTCAGTGTACACATGGGGTACTTTTTATCCCTGTGTTCACCAAACCCATCTTGAGTGTTTGCTGCTAAAAAGCAAATTTTTTAGTTTCATCTGACCATAGAAGCCAGTCCCATTTGAAGTTCCAGTCGTGTCTGATAACTGAATATGCTGGTGTTTGTTTTTGGATGAGCGAGGATAATTTTTCTTGAAACCCTCCCAAACAACATGTGGGTTGTTTTAAGTTTTTTTTTTAAGGTTTTCTGACCCCGAGACTCAACTATTTTCTGCAATTCTCCAGCTGTGGTCCTTGAAGAGTCTTTAGCCACTCAAACTCTACTCCTTACCGTGCATTAGGGCGATATAGACACACGTCCTCTTCCAGGCAGATTCAAAACATTTTATGTTGATTGGAAATTCTTAATTATTGCCCTGATGGTGGAAATGGGAATTTTCACTGCTCTAGCTCTTTTCTTAAAGCCACTTCACTAATTTGTGAAGCTCAATTATCCTTTGCTGCACAACAGAAATATATTCTTTGGTTTTTCTCATTGTGATGGATGATTAAGGGAATTTGGGCTTTGTTTCCCCTCCTATTTATATTTCTGTGAAACAGGAAGCCATGGCTGGATAATTTCAGGTTCATAATCACCCTGGAGTGCTCAAAATTGTGAATATGAATGGGAATATACTTCAGAGATATTTTACTCATAAGAGTTTCTAGGGGTGCCAATAATTGTGTCCAACGTGTATTTGAGAAAAACATTAATTTCATAATGATATCCCCCCCCCCCATTTTAAATTCTTATTATTCAATGAAAGGTTAGATTTTTGTGATTTTTTAAAATAAAAGATCAAAAGGATTAACAATGCAGATTAATTTTCACAGCCTTCTTTGATCATATTTACCAAGGGTGCCGATATTTTTGGTCATGATATTTATTGGGCCAGCTACCTCAAATGTGATTCATTGTTGAAAATTATATATAGTAATTTTCCCACTGCACTTTATCTATCCCATAACACCACACTATCTTTCAAAAGTTTGGGGCAATATTGCATTGATATTTTTAAATGCTTTTGAAAATTTGTCTCTTATGCTCACCGAGAATGCATGTATTTGATCAAAAATCCCAGTACTAAAAATACTACTATAAATTTAATATTTTAAAATGTATTCTTGTGATAATAAAGTTGAATTTTGAGCAACTACAACAGTCAGTGTCACATGATCCTTCAAGAATTAAGAAATCAAGAAGCTCAAACTTTTTTGCATTATTTGATGAATAGAAGCTCAAAATAATAGCATTTATTTTAAATGGAAATAAGCTAACAATCGGCCTGTCAAGACACAAAGCAGGACACAATGCTATATCATGCAGAAAAATACACAGCACACAATTTATTATTAGTACTTCTTTATTATTAGTTTTTTAATATTTATCATTTTGGCTGCCATCTTGGATTTTATTTCCCCACAGAGCTTATCAAAAGACATTCTGGGACTGCATTAAAATGCAATGCCCTAGAAGTTTTAGGCAGCACAATTAGTTTAGGTACCTTTTGGAACAGTTTTCATGTCCTATGATGTCTTAAAACGCTGTCACTGTAGGCAGCTCACTAGTTTTTGCAACAGATCTAACATGTCTATTCCTGCACCTTTACGTCCTACTGATATAAGTAACAGAGTGAGTCTTGAATTATATGAGTCCTGTGTGACCTAAAAAAAATGAGACTGGGAATTGTCTCTTGTATTTATCTTCATTTGTTTCTGTGTGATCTAAATCTAATTGTCTTTGCGGGTCTCAGCGGATTCTCCCCTGGTTAAACACATTACACCCACATTAATAAATCATGAGATGCACTGTCACAAGGAAATAAATTATGCTAAATAATATCCTATAACTTCTCTAACTAATTAAAGCCGTGTTGATGACTTAGGGAGCGGATTCTGCAAGGCAGATCCACGAACTCCATTTGTTTGCCTCTTCAAGTTCTCTCTATTCCGAAAGAGACCGTGAAGACATCAAGGAGACCGAAGTGACTTTCTTCTCCAGCTGACAACGATTGACAAGATCCCTTGTGGGATGTGAAGCTGTGCGAATTCTCCAGTTAAAAAACGAAGAGGGCGTTGAACGGCAATGAAGACTCACGGAGAGGCTCTCGAGAGGGTTGTGGAGGCTCTCGATTTTTCCCACAAAGCTGTAGCTGTGACAGGCTGCCAGCCCCTCTGACGACGAGCTTCAGAAGCACACATCAGGACTGCCAATCCAGCGGACCAACAGCACCGAAGCTGCACCACATCAACTGGGCTTCCCTTTATGGGTGGCATTTTGAGGCTTGTTCTGTGAACACGAGCTCTGAAACGAATCTGATCACTATAAATAGTCTTAAAGGGATAGTTTACACAAAAATGAAAATACTTTACCTACGAAAGAAAAAGAAAAAAACATATTTTGAAGGATTTGTATTTGTTCGTTCAATGGAAGTCAAGTCAAGATCATGGAGGTCAATGTTGTTTGGATCAGCATTGTCACTCAACTAAAACGTTTAAAAAAAGTTTTTGTTAATTAAAATAAATCTGAACTAAAAAAACAATTTAAAAAATATTAAATGAAAAACTTTATTTAAAAAAAACAAAGAAAATTTGATGCCACAAATTGTTGCCTAACTAAAATAAATAAACAATAAGCATTAAATAATAAAAATGAAATAAAAAATAAAAGCTAAATAGAAATATTTAATGTAGCATTCCAAAAGTAATAAAAACAACAAAAGCAAACACAGCAAAAACACTAAAACCTAAACTAATATTAAAGGGGTCCTATTATGCTCTTTTACAAAGTCTTGATTTTGTTTTGGGGGTGTACTAGAACATGCTCTCATGCTTGGTGGTTCGAAAATCACATTATTTTTCACATAATTTATATTATTACAATACCTTTCTCCCCAGCCTGGCACAAACGGCTCGATTAGTTCCGGGTTTGATGAAGGCCCGCCTTCCGAAAAACGAAATGTGTGGTGATTGGTTAGCTGTCCCAGTGCGTTGTGATTGGCGAACAGCTAATACGGTGTTTCAGTACTGCCCAGCCCCTTGCCAAAACAGCAAGTTCGTCAATATTGCTATATCAATTTGAGCCGGATTCAGACCACGAGAATATTGAACAAGAGGATCACGCAGAACCTTTGCACGCACGGATATTGCAAGACATAAGTGGTAATGTTAATGTTTTTTTTTGGTTGGCTAAATCACGTTTTAGATAGGATGTCAACAACAGCTTAAAAATAACTGCATTTACTATGTACAGATAAGTGCAATGGTAATATGTATTATGTTTATTGTTCTTTAATTCGATTTTGAAACGTGCAGTGCTCAACCAAGTGTTCTCCCCACCCACCAACCATTCGAATTTCCGTAGGCGGGATTTATTTTTGTGATATCACAAATACAGAAAAACAACTTTGTAGTCCAAACGAGCCGTTCGTTGTAGTTCTTGAAAAGGGATTTTTTAAAAACAAAATATCTGCCTTTGGAGTGGACTTTGAGATTTGCAACTCTGTAGATCTTTTTATGCCCAAACATACACACCACACGCTGACTAAAATTAAAAAAGTGAAAAAGCATGATAGGACCCCTTTAAAATACAAAAACAAAAATCTAAAAATTAAAGGAGAAAATATTCTAAAATATTCTTTAAATAGAAATATTTAAAATAACAAAAAATAATAAAAATGACAAAAGCAGACACCACAATTACTAAAACCTAAACTAACATTAAAATAAAAGCCAAAATATAAAAATAAAAGAATTTAAAATATTATAATATAAATAATAATAAAATGATATTAAATATACTAAATTCTAATAGATTTGGAATGACACGAGATTGAGTAAATGATGACATAATTTTCATTTTTAGGTGAAGTATCCCTTTAAATAAAGCAACAAGTTCATGTTCACAAAACAGTAGAAAGATGAGGAAAATTTCAGTGTTCACTTAGCAACATCTCTGTTAGAATCTATTGGAGTCTCCATTGAGAAGCAATATTTGCTATATTTCAAATCATTCACTTTCAGTAGAGGTTCTATCTAATTTATATTCTATTCTATTCTCAAAACAAACACTGGCCTTGCGATATGGTCACTGGATTTAATAAACAATATCCCACAAATTATTCCACCGGAATTCTTTTGATAAATCCTCACTCAGTCTATTTTTGTTTTAAAATGAAGCCTTTTCCCCCCTTTTCCTTACCTTCCTTTTTCTAATTCCTATTAACATCCTTTACCGTGGGAATTTTTCTAGGACTACTAGGACTCAAGGTGATGCTCTCATACTCTCCTCATCAAAAAGTCCAAAAATTAAATAAAAAAAGAAACTGAGGCATACCATAAGGAATCCAACCTAATATAATCCTCTTTGCTATCCTGATTTTGTAAGCCATGGCTTCGCTAATATAAAAACCGTGATGTGTGACACATCAGAACCCGATGGCGTGAGAGGCTATAAGAGAGAAATGATAGCTGGAGCCGGCGATCCATCTGACATCTTTGACACCGTAGCTTGCAAAGCACCAACAGATCTAAAGTGAAATGTTCATTCTGTCATCTGAGATGCTTGATAAGATTGCACGTTAATGACGTATCAACCAGAAGACCAGATTGACTGCCAGACATTTCTAGGTGATTTAAAGATTAAAGGATCAATCTCCATTACAGATCTGAGCCCGAGGAAAGGAGTGCAGACATTTGCCTCTGCGTTTTTTTCATCAGCGATACACTATATCACTTCTGTCCACCTTACAGAACCTCAGCACACTTGCCCTGCAATGCTTCACAAATCTTATGACCAATGGTGCAATCAAATACACAGCCATGGTATAGTACACATATGCTTTGCATACTGACTATGGCAGTGATAATCTTTGGCCTGCAATTACGGACTGCTGTCACATGACCAGTGGCCTGAAAGCCCTGGACGGACACTGAACTGAAATCAGAATGAAAGTAGGAATCTCGTCTGCAGATGTGGAATCGGGATAAAAATGTAATACATATAAAGTGCTCCATGGATCTGATAATCAAGTTTCATGGCTGGTTTGCCACTTAATCGGGTACAGTATTTGACATTTTAATTACATATTTGCTCGCTATTTCTACACACATGAGCAGACGATGGACTATTTCATAAATTATCAGCTGAAATGAAAGAAGCAAAGATGGGAAGACAGAGGGGAGAGAAAAATATCTTATATGCAAGAACTAGATGTTTACAATTTTGGGGAGAAAAAGTGAGTAGTGTTTTCCTGTGTAAAACTCACCGCTAAGATAGTTGTGGATGGGCACCAATACATCACTATGTAGTTGGTATGCCTTTGTGAGTAGTTGTTACTACATTGCTATGCAGTCACTAGGGTGTTCTGAGTGGTTGTCATTGCGTTGCAACATCTGGTTGCTAAGGTGTTCTGAGTGGCTGTTAATCCATTGCTATGTGGCTGCTAGAGTGTTCTGAATGGTTGTTATTGTGTTGCTATGCAGTTGCTGGGGTGTTCTGAGTGGTTGTTATTGTGTTTCTAAGTTTACGGGTGATGGGGTGTTTTGAATAGTTGTTACTGTGTTTCTATGTGGTTGCTGGGGTGTTCTAAATGGGTGTCATTGCGTTGCTATGTATGCAGTTGCTAAGGTGTTCTGAGTGGTCATTGCGTTGCTGTGGGGTTGCAAAGATGTTCTGAATGGTTGTTATTGTGTTGCTATGCAGTTGCTGGGGTGTTCTGAGTGGTTGCTATTGTGTTTCTAAGTTTACGGGTGATGGGGTATTCTGAGTGGTTGTCATTGTGTTGCCATGTGGTTGCTGGAGTGTTCTGAATGGTTGTTATTGTGTTTCTATGTTTACGGTTGCTGGGGTGTTTTGAATGGTTGTTACTGTTTCTATGTGGTTGCTGGGGTTTTCTGAATGGGTGTCATTGCGTCACCACATATGTGGTTGCTAAGGGGTTTTGAGTGGTTGCCAAGGTGTTCTGAGTGGTTGCCACTGCTTTGCTGATGATCTGAATGGTTGTTATTGTGTATCTATGTCAGTGGTTCTCAATTCCAGTCCTCGCCCCCCCCCCGCTCTGCAAATTTTGTGTGTATCTCTTATCGCTTCAGACGTTTGCTCCATTCGAACTTAAGTGCCCTGCGAAGTGGACATCACCGGATATTCCGCCATGATTCCAGTTCGAAGTGAGCGTATATGTTCAATTTAAAGGTCATTAAAGTGTACGAGACGTGAATTTAAATTGTATTTATTTACGCATGCATTTATGTCACACTTCTCTAGTAAGCTTTGTCGGTTTTTGAAGACGCTGCAGGCAGTGGCGTTGTGCAAAAATGTAATGAATGTTTCCGAAGAAGTAAACTTCAATGGATTCAACAAACAACAAACACTGTGTAGGGAGAATGTCATTCGAAACACAGTTCATGCACGTAGCTCTCTTCTAACGAGCTGATGATCTGAATCAGGTGTGTTAACTAAGAGAGACACGCAAAATATGCAGAGCGGGTGGGGGGGTGCGAGGACTGGGATTGAGAACCGCTGATCTATGATATGTGTGAGGTGTTTTTAGAGGTTTTCATTGCGTTGCTACATATGTGGTTGCTAAGGTCTTCTAAAGCATATATATATATATATATATATATATATATATATATACATATACATATACATATATACAGTGGGGCAAAAAAGTATTTAGTCAGCCACCAATTGTGCAAGTTCTCCCACTTAAAAAGATGAGAGAGGCCTGTAATTTTCATCATAGGTATACCTCAACTATGAGAGACAAAATGAGGGGAAAAAATCCAGAAAATCACATTGTAGGATTTTTAAAGAATTTATTTGCAAATTATGGTGGAAAATAAGTATTTGGTCAATAACAAAATTTCATCTCAATACTTTGTTATATACCCTTTGTTGGCAATGACAGAGGTCAAACGTTTTCTGTAAGTCTTCACAAGGTTTTCACACACTGTTGCTGGTATTTTGGCCCATTCCTCCATGCAGATCTCCTCTAGAGCAGTAATGTTTTGGGGCTGTCGCTGGGCAACACGGACTTTCAACTCCCTCAAAGATTTTCGATGGGGTTGAGATCTGGAGACTGGCTAGGCCACTCCAGGACCTTGAAATGCTTCTTATGAAGCCACTGCTTCGTTGCCGGGCGGTGTGTTTGGGATCATTGTCATGCTGAAAGACCCAGCCACGTTTCATCTTCAATGCCCTTGCTGATGGAAGGAGGTTTTCACTCAAAATCTCACGATACATGGCCCCATTCATTCTTTCGTTTACGGATCAGTCGTCCTGGTCCCTTTGCAGAAAAACAGCCCCAAAGCATGATGTTTCCACCCCATGCTTCACAGTAGGTATGGTGTTCTTTGGATGCAACTCAGCATTCTTTCTCCTCCAAACACGACAAGTTGAGTTTTTACCAAAAAGTTATATTTTGGTTTCATCTAACCATATGACATTCTCCCAATCCTCTTCTGGATCATCCAAATGCTCTCTAGCAAACTTGAATGACCTGCAGAGAGCTGGGACCAAAGTAACAAAGGCCTCAAATCCTGCAGTGCCAGACGTGTCCCCCTGCTTAAGCCAGTACATGTCTGGGCCCGTCTGGCACTGCAGGATTTGAGGCCTTTGTTACTTTGGTCCCAGCTCTCTGCAGGTCATTCATTAGGTCCTCCCGTGTGGTTCTGGGATTTTTGCTCACAGTTCTTGTGATCATTTTGACCCCACAGGGTGAGATCTTGCGTGGAGCCCCAGATCGAGGGAGATTATCAGTGGTCTTGTATGTCTTCCATTTTCTAATAATTACTCCCACAGTTGATTTCTTCAAACCAAGCTGCTTACCTATTGCAGATTCAGTCTTCTCAGCCTGGTGCAGGTCTACAATTTTGTTTCTGGTGTCCTTTGGCAGCTCTTTGGTCTTGGCCATGGTGGAGTTTGGAGTTGGACTGTTTGAGGTTGTGGAAAGGTGTCTTTTATACTGATAACAAGTTCAAACAGATGCCATTAATACAGGTAACAAGTGGAGGACAGAGGAGCCTCTTAAAGAAGAAGTTACAGGTCTGTGAGAGCCAGAAATCTTGCTTGTTTGTAGGTGACCAAATACTTATTTTACCAAGGAATTTACCAATTAATTCTTTAAAAATCCTACAATGTGATTTTCTGGATTTTTTTTTTTCTCATTTTGTCTCTCATAGTTGAGGTATACCTATGATGAAAATTACAGGCCTCTCTCATCTTTTTAAGTGGGAGAACTTGCACAATTGGTGGCTGACTAAATACTTTTTTGCCCCACTGTATATATATATATATATATATATATATATATATACTGTATATATATGTAGATGCCTCATTAGTGACTGTTTCTATGGGCCGTAAGCCATCCGCCATTTTAGGAACGGTCTGCGAACCCTCGAGCGCAAGTTGACTGTGTGCATCTACAACAGCAATTATACACGTAGCCTATATCTTTGAATATTCATTGATTATTATGGTGAATGACGTCAAGTTGAACGTTCCAAAATGGCAGACACGTCAATGTATCTGGAGCAGTCGAATAGGGCATCTATACATATCTATGTTCTAAATGGTTGTAATTTTGTTATATGTGATTGCTAGGGTGTTCTGAGCAGTTGTCACAGTATTGCTATGAGTTTGCTAAAGGCTGGAATACACTATGCAACTTTTGCCCAGCTTTACAGTTTGAACAAGTTAGTTGGATGCTAGTTGCCGAAATTCGGGGGCAGTCTGCAGATTTGAGTTGATCGATTTGATTGAAAATCGTGTAGTGAATGATGGTCACAAACTTGGATTTTTTGGCTTGAGACTTTGATTCCATCCAGTCGGAGGATATCAAACATGTTTGATATTTTCAGATGATTTTGGAACACACATTGTTCACACGTTTCTGCATGAGTTTGTTGCGATCGGAATGATTTTAAAGTCTGGTAGTGTGTGATCCTCAGTCATTTAGTGTCTGATGTCTTGTGTTTTAAAATCTGTTCAGATTTTAAAAGTCGTGTAGTGTATTCCAGCCTTAGGTTGTTGTGAGCTGCTATGCAGTTGCTAGGTTACAACACTATCTTGCTCTCAAAAACAGCTAGACGGATGCAACAGAATGGAAGAGAATGCAGGGGTCTCAAGATGCATTTCTTAAAGTTGACACCATCTTAAAAATGCAGGCAACAAACAGCACGAGATGGCCAAAACTAGAAGAATTATAGTATATAGGGGGGAAAAAGAATGAAAAAAATCTAGATAAACTAATCAGTTTCACTATTTGATTAGTCACCTGTTGGAACTAAGAAGACAGGCTCTAATAGTTTAAAACTCTCCGTCCAAGCACTGCATCCAGCTCTAAATAGGATTTTAGACCCAGCTGTGACACTGAAACACTGACAAAAGAACCAATAAATGCTTTTCCTGACCTTACAGCTAATGCAAGTTGATGATCTGCAACATATTTATTAAATAGCCACTCTTTAAAAGCTTAGACATAAACAGAAAACACTTATAGCCAAGCTGAGGGATTACACATTGCAAAAGAAGTACAAAATCAGATGTTACCTTTGAAAGGTCACCCACTTCCAAATAGAAACAGATGATGAAGACGTTCCAGGCGACCCACAGCACCAACCAGACTGCATACTGTGAAAGAGACAGCAAGAGGGTGTTTGAAAGACCTATTTTAACCTCAGACCCCCCAACAACCAACTAACCACATACACATTTGCATATGTGTGATTAATTGGCCCATAAAAACGTAAGTGGGAGATTTTCTCTGTAATTAATTCTCCGATGTGTGTTCCTTAAAACATTCAGCCTCCACAAATATGGAATCTGCCAAAGAAGCGGTACAGGCAGACGATGCATTTCACAGCGGAAGCAGGAACCCTGTGTGGGAGTTTGTGAGGGTGGCTCGCTCCCTAGTTCATGAGCTAACGCTTATCGAAATAGCGGGATGTGATTATAAAACAATGAAACAGATTCCCCAGCAAAATCGCAGCCGGCGCAGGGGGGTGTCTTTAAAAATAAAGCAAATTTTTGTTAAATAAACACAGGTCTCATCCTGTTTCGGATCATTAGGGAACGCAGTAAACCAACATTGCGCTAAATGAATTTGTTCAAAAGACAAGGGTATTTGCTCATGAGCATTCGCAGCTCGTAGCATGTTTTTACTGATTAAAATGTGAGAGGTACGCCACGTGAGAACTCCGAGGTCTGTTAGGCAGGCAGTGATCTTTAGATAAAATAACACTCATTTGATCCAATTCAAAGTGAGACAGGTGAGTGCAAATGAAATACTGAGCGAAGGGAAATGCAAAATCAATTTGAATTACCTGATGGGACTTGAGCGGAAAAACACGGCCTTTAGCGCTTGAAAATGAGCAGTTGGCGACATGAATTTTGAGTAGCTTCCAAAAGTGGCTCTAATAGATAGATCAATATGGACTTAGCTTTGATAAAATGAGCATGTGCAAAGACACTACAACCTTCCTTTACAAATGTACCAGTTCGATTTTAGGGTTGTGCACCACAGATGTTGCACTTTTGAAATGTTGTTATTCAATTCCTTAATTTGAACTGTGGTACAGTAAATACCACAGAAAACAGAATTAAAGAGAATGGAATTAAAGCAAGCTTAAATTCAAATAAATTTATAAAAAATAACTTTAGCTACAAAATCAAAGTTTGTCAAACTTTGAATATTTTCTTAATAAAACCTTTTGAAAAATGTTTTTAAAGTGCGAAGGTGTTTAGCAAGACAGACAGATATTCAATAGGCAGACAATTTAGTAAACTTATTTTTCTGTCATTCGAATTCAACCTTCCTGTGGCGCATGGCCAATTTAACTGAAATCCCAACTCATGAAGTTTCTTCTCTCTACCAGTGTTGGGAAAGATGCAAATCGTAAGCAAAGCAAAGCAAAATGTAGCTAGCAAAGTTACCGATGGACCAACTTGATTTCTAATATATTGTCAGGGAAAATGTAATGAAAAGTCTGTCAATGATACCCAGCAACTCCAGTCAATAAAAGTCAATAAAACAGCTTTACTAATGAAACGTTAAATTACCTATAAACTAATGGCTCTACCACCTCGATACTGAGAAAGGTAGTAAATAAGCTTAGTTATAGTTGTAGCAATGCTACTGCTCAATCTTAAGTACAAACAAGCTGGTTGGCTGGGTTTAGCTGGTCTTCCAGCCTGGTCATAGCTGGTTTGCAGGCTGGTTTTAGAGGGGTTTTAACAACTTCTTAACCAGCTAACCAACTAGTTAAAGCCAACTGAACACCCACTTGACCAGCTAAAACCAGCATGGACATTCAATAATTGCTGTGGTAATTTATATGATCTCCAACAAAGTTGAGCATCATTGCAGCCATTTATTAAGGCTGATCTTGTATGAGAGGGTTGACCCACTTTGGTGGTGTCAGTCGCAACATAGCTGTTCTTTATTCACGGATTTGAAATTCTAATACGCAAAAAACGGTGAGCGCCTCAGGCTAGGGCCAAAGATCAACACATCACTCTTGTCTTCCAACTACAGCATGGTTGAAGTATCTCCTGCCTTCCACACACTGCTGTATAAGAATGAGCCTCCTCCGCATGTTAGAGCAGAAGGGGGTCTAGACAGAGTGATTGACTTCAATTAAGTCTCATAATCCTGCTTGATATCTCTAGCACGCATTCCGAGTTGATCCAGCGGGAGGAGGTTATAAGCGCTTCTTCAGTGAGGGCTGTTTCGGCCTAACCTTTCCCCCAAGAACTCACGCTCGCAAACGGAGCGCACCAGACCGTTGAGACTCGGAATTTTGCCATCTTGAAATCTGACATGTTGTCAGGACATTAGGTACAGAAGATGTGGGCATGTAGTGGAACCTCATTTGGCCCTTTGCCAGCCACTGGAACGTGCCAAGTTGAATTAGAATAAAAATTTATCTGGCCTGACAGCATCCCCAAAACGGATATAAGCAAGAGTAATGTTCGAATGTGAGCAATTTATCTCTGTAGGAGGCTCTCTCTCCATCTCTCTCTGGCCCGGCCACTGCTCCTAGACTGAAAAATCGAGCATTGTTTATTCCAAAGGGAGACACATAACACTAAAAAAGGTAATCTGCTTCATCTCAGCTGGGTGACATGGCCCGAGTCACATTTGAGGCAATGACCCGTTCCATCAGTACATTGATATCTCTCTTTTACGCTGACCAGGGTGTTAAATGTCCGTTGTACTCGGCTGAAGAGAAACGCTGTCACAACAAGCGGTCTAATCTCATCCATGCTAAATGTGGTAAACGGCAACTGTTCTCCCTTAATATCATATATTAGTTATGACTTGATTGATGGACAAGACACCAATATAGATCATGCATAAAACTGTCACTTGAATCATTTGTTTCTGATGCATTTTGTACCTTAGTTCATTTGTTTAGTGATACATTAACACAGCAATCACAAAGATTGGACCAAAAGTACCATAAGGAATAGAAAATCATTTCGATCCATCTTAAACATTCTGACCAATAAAGGAAGAGTTTACTCATATCCCTGCTGAAAAAAAATAATCTTAAAACCAGCAAAAACTGGTCTTAGTTGGTCTCCCAGGTTGGTCTGTTGCCTTTCCTGGTTTTGCAAGGGTTTTGGGCACTTTTCAGCTGGTCAGGCTGAGACAACTGGCCACCCAGCTAAACAACAGTTTAGCCAGGCTCAGAGGCTAGCAAGACCAGCTAAAAACCAGCCTGGCCAGATTTGGAGACCATTTTAAAGCCATATAGAAAGCTATTATAAACTCACTGAGCATTGATGATCCATCTTAAACTAGCCTAAACTGGATTGCTGGTATTAGTTGGATGGAAGACCATCTTAAACAGCTGAGACCAGAAATTAAATGTAGGCTGGTCTAAGCTAATGTTGGTCTTTTTTAAATGTAGGAAACCAAACTGAGAAGAAAATGCAACATTGTAACAATTTAGTCCATAGTCAATGTGCAGAAACAATCACATCCAATCAGAACATCTGATGCGCAAGTACATATATGGTGCAGGATTTTAGACCAATGAGATTCCACAGTGGGCAAGGCTAGCCAATGCATCAAGACTGAAACCAAACTGTCAAAATGTCTTGTTGCTTATCACGGTAGCAAAAGGTTAGGACAAAAACTTTTATTTGCTGCTTATTGTTATGTTGCATTGTGCCTGGCTAGGATTCAAAGTGAGACACTTTTATGACACCAGTGGTATAATAATAAAACAAAATGACAGCATAAACTGCAGGGGGGAAAGAATATATGTCATAACCTGAATATGAAAATATGTGGAAACTCACCCCGGTCACATATCGCGGTCTGAACTGTACTGTCCCAAAGAGGCCTAGAATCACTGTGATGATATGGATGAAGTTTGTGAGGATCGGAGCCCACTGGTATCCAAGGAAATCAAATATCTGTCTCTCCAGAATGCTGATCTAGAAACCAAACACAGAGAAAAAAGATACTGATTTACAAAGCAAAGGCGAGGACAATACATTGACATGTTAGCATTTATTTGCATAAAGGCGTAAACAGATTTCCTTTTAAGCCAGCTCCAGGGGTTGCTGTTATGACAGCACTCTGATGTCAGCTGGAAGGCAGGGTGAGACGACGGGCCGCGAGGCCACATGTGAAAGCACATTCTACATGCAGCCAGAGGAATACCCCTGTCACACAGGCGATTAATTAGGACCGAGACGTGCCGCTCTCTGGAGTCAAACCCCCCACCCTTTCGCAAAAACCAGAGACGACTTGGAAATTAAAGCTGGCAAGTCCAGCCTCGCAGCTCTGGGTGCTCCAATCTCAGCCATTGATTGGACATGACACTGATGTCAATACCACAAGCTATGGCACTTCCAAAAGCAGACCAGGACGGGGTCACGGCTTCATCCCCAAAGGACCTACAAGCAGCCAGCCTCATAAAGCTAATGCTAATAGCACCCGTGTCTCCAGCTGCATTCACAAGAAGCTCCGTTTAACAACCTCAGATGCTCAAGGTCTTTTCTGGGAAGGAAACCAAACAAAAATCAAGCCATTGAATCACTTGCATTTTCTTGTGATGTAATGGGGGATAGTAAAGAGAAAAGATTCAGGACGAAGGTTGTTAAATAAAGCTATCGAGGTCACAATGACATTCGAGTTTTCAGCGGTTGCATTTTCAAACATCTACTCAAGTGAACATCAATAGAGGCTTCAGAGGGTTCAATAGCAGCATGAATATCAAATGACCGAGATGCTGTATTTATGTGTTTCCTATTCAGTGCTGTTTTTGCAGCAGGAGAGACCCTGTTCAACCCTACAACCCACCCATTGGATCAAATAAATACAATATTTCAACTTCTGCTGAGAAAAACAAAATGAGCTATTAATTGAGATTTTTTTATTATAACATTGAACAATTATTCAAATTAATTTAAACAATAAAAATACAAAAATAATACATTTATTTAAATAATTAATTAAGAATTATTCCAAATATAAAAATGCTAAATAATTCTATTGACTTTACTGAAAAAGAATTCATGCAGAATTAGAATCTTGAATATTCTGGAAACACAAAATAAATATAATCAACACTCCCATTTTCTGTTAATAAAAAGCTCCAAGAACAAACAACGTTGTCAAAAATACAGCATAAATTCTGGAGGCCTTGCAAGTCTAACATAAACTATCATATGAGGAGTAATAATACTAATTTAAGTATTACAAACCTTGAACAAAACAGTTCTTGCTATATGACACACGAATAAAAATAAATTCCTGTGGTGCAGTGAATCAGAAGTTAATTCAGTAACCACTCTGACAAAGTGATTCATTCATTGAAGGATTTGTCAGACTGATTCAAACTCTGTCATTGTATCTTATCACATTCAGTTTAGACGGCAGTGTCGATCTCAATCAAATTAAAACATAATTCGCCATGGCGCTGTAGGTTTAACGACAGTTCAGGAAACACTGCTGTTTGTAACTGAGCAATAGTTCATGCTATAAATCTATCACCCGTGAACAAAGCTCAGGAGTCTATTAATCTGTGCATCCTGTTCAGTTTTGCCCAGTGATGACCAGGTTGTGACCCCCTCCGCCCATGATCTCCCCAAGGGACGCGTCTTCTGTTGTCTGGGTGTTTCCTTTGAGCTTCTGCTAGCGTACATCTGGTAAGCGTGCCTGTCCCAAACACTTATGTCATCGATCATAATGAAAGGTATTATACTGACAACACCAAGCAACACCAACGCACTTCACACAAGTCTCTAGATTAAGAATCGTCACAGCTCTAGGGTGCAGATGAGATTAGTTTTGTGCCAGAATAAAAATGGCTCCCTTTCCAAGTGGCATCTACTTTTTTTTTTTTTTTTACCACAATAATGTTCTGCCTTCCCATTCAGCCTTCAAAGGCACCAAATAATTATCTGGTTTCGGTGTGTTTTTATGAATCATGGCATGTGATTTCCCCCTGCTCTAGCTATTGTTTATTTTCACTGTCCTCCATATTTCTTCTACGAAACAGAAGGATGAAAAGACAAATGTATTACCATCTGTTTTCTTAAAGGAATAGTTCACAAATGAAAATTTTGTTATTTACTCACCCTCATGTTGTTCCAAACATACAGACTTTCTGAAACACAAAACAATTTCTGAAACATGAACTAATTATACCGGTTGCTCTATTCTATACAATTACAATGCATGGGAACTGAGGCATTCAGTCTTCTGAAAAGCACACAAAAGTAGCATAAAAGTATCACTTCAATAAGACTCATGTGCTATATTGTAAGTCCTCTGATGTTGCACAATAGCTTTGTGTGAAGAAACTGAAATTTAAGTTGTAACACAAAAAAATCTAATCTAGCTCAGAATTCGTGGGAGAAGTAGCAATGCCCAGATTGTGAGCAAATCATTTTTGAGAGTCAATAAATTGACCAATCTTGTTGGCAAAACTTGTCTGAATGATTGGTTCATGAATCAGGTTCTCGAGTTCAACTCACTCCACCCAGTCACAGTGGATAACAGTTTACTGGAGGGGAAGATTATTAGTAAATAATGACTCAAAATTTGATTTACTCCCATGGTTGGCTTCAGAAAACTTATAATATAATGATATAAAGTCACATGGTCTAATTTTGGCATTTTGGAGTCTTCATTCTAGCATGGAAAAGAGCGACCAGAACAAATCTTCAAACATTCTCCTTTTGTGTTCCTCAGAAAAACAAAAATACAAGTTTGAAATGCCAACTGGATTAATTCATGATGACAGACGAAACAATAATTTTGGCAGGAGTACTCATTTAATAGGTTGTTTTAAATTATCCATGAAAAACATCGTAAACATGAGCTGGAGAGCATGCTCTATGCACTATGCTCAATCCATAACACCTTCATAATCAAAAGCTCTTCTTGTCAGATGAGGCATGCATTACACCATGTTCTCAGAAGAACTGCTCGCCCATAGTTGTGCACAAGCACACGGAAAAAAGTAAAACAATTGATTGACCCAACTCTACAGTTCCATTGCTTTTGCAAAGCTTTGTGAAAAACTACAGCCACCCCTGAAATCCACTAATAAACCACAGTGCCATGGTTTTGAAGGAAGCCCATATGCCAGCACAAAATACAATCTGCCCTGCCTGCGAAGAGGTTGCAAAATGCAAATATGGCTAATTATGCTACATTATGTTGTTCGGTGAAAGATGGTGTGTTGACAATGGCTTTAAAATACGTCTTAATGGCACTCAAATTCACAGTTCTCTTCTCTTAGGCTTTTGTGGACACCTGCGTTTATTGACAGAATTCCCAAAAGAGCCCTAGCATTAACATGCACGTCCAATGGAGGGGGAAAAAGCTTGAAGGGTTTTATGAAGAGGCTGCAGGCTCTTGTTTGAGATGGGGTCCAGATCATCATTAATGTGGCTCCTGGGCCTCCCATTTATATATACAGTAATGTAAACAGCATTGTGGGGCAGCTGTGCCCTGAATGACAGATTTATCAAGTCATTTTTACACATGAGTAATTAGATCTATAAATATGAGATGAACATCCTCTCATTAATGATCTAAAGATCGAGATTTGGAAGTGGAAAGGCCTTAAAAGAAGAACTTTGAAGGCTTGACTACTCACTGAGAACAAAGAGATTTCCTACGGCTTCAAGCAGAAAGCAAACATTCAGTACTCCAGAATAGTATGCACGACTATGTATCTACAAAAAAAATCATAACACTCATACTCAAGCTTTAAAATCTACGAAACGTTCAAAGCCACTGAATAAGCTGACACATACTGTTCAAAAGTGAGGAGTTGGTAAGATTATTTTTGAAAGAAGTTTCCGAAAGTTTCTTACCATGGCTGTAAAAACAGCAATATTGTGAAATATTATTATAGTTTCAAATAACTGCTTTCTATTTTAATATATTTTAAAATGTAATTTATTCCCGTGATGGCAAAATTGAATTCTTAGCTGCCATTACTTCAGTCCTTAGTGTTATCTTCAGAAATCAAATATCAATATTGAAACCAGAAAAAAATAAAAATAAATAAAAATAATAATAATAATATATATATATATATATATAGTATATATATATATATATATATAAAATAAGATAAAATATCTTCTTTTTTTTTTTTGTAACAATGTAAATCTTTTCATCAATTTAATGTATCTTTGCTGAATAAAAACTTTCTTAAAATTTCTTTAAAAAATCTTACTGGCTCCAAGCTTTCAATGATAGTATATACACACACTGGACCAGAAATCAACTCAATTCTACATTAAATACAGCATGTTGCTAAAATTTACATTTATGTATTTGGTAAACACTTTTATAATTTACAGTGCATTCAATGTAATCATTATACCAGTATGTGGGAATTGAACCGCTGACCTTGCTGGCACCATGTTTTGTCAGTTTGAGCTATGAGAACATTGCTTCAAGCTATTAAAGTGGTAAACAGCCTACAGTTAGCATAATGAACAATATAACTTGGCGGAAGAATTGTTTAGTGCGATTATTAATATTAATACACGCAATTATTTATTGTACATATTGCAGTTGGCATCATTTTATAGAAGCAATAAGCCACTCGAGACCATATGCTCTACCATTATACCACGGTCGAGGAGGATTTTTGTTTTGCTTTTTGGTAACAACACCCCTTAACTGTGGTAAATTGACAATGAGGAGTGAGAGCGTCAAGCTAAAAGCATCACTAAACCGATTCCGTAATGAATATCGAATCCAAAGGTCAGCATAACCAATTCCTGTAATGATATTTTCCCTTCCTTATGTGCACATAATGTTTTTTCATGATTATTACTTGGCAGCAGAAGCATCCCATTAGCGATTAGCCGCTATAGCGCACGCTTTCAGTCCGTGATTGAGATTAAAGTTCATTCTCCCTGTGACAAAGCCAAATCTCATTCTCCCAACCTTGTGCTTTCGCTCGCCTCTCTCCCGCTTCGCTTCTCTCTCCCTTTCCCCCATTTATATATTTCTTTCGGTGCACAGGGACACGAGCAGCCTTTAATCAGAGAGACAAAAGCTAATCAATCAGCAGGGGCAGGTTGAATAGAGAGCTTCACGGCGCATTCAAACGAAGCTGGCTGGGTTTTAGCGTTTCCCAGTTTTAGCGCCACAGAGCATTAACTACAGAATGAGCACGGGCTAATGAAGAAGGCTCCCATGCAGCATGGCAGAGGGAAGGCACATCTTGGCCTGCCTCCATTGTCCGTCAGTAATCCAATTCCATCTGCTGCTGCCGCCAGTGATTTTAATGTTGCTCTGCAGAGATGAGACTGCAAAAATAACAGCAGAATTGAATGGTTAATTAAACTATGACGTATTCAGTTGGAGCAGAATAAGCTCAGTTGGAGCAGGGGTTTTGAGGTGTGGAGACTTAAGTGTAAACTGCTAATATGGGTACGAAATACAAGTATTTGCATTTGCAAACATTGCAACATGCTTGATTGGTGTGCGGCGCACTAGACGTCCTTTCACAACTGTGTCTGCTTCTGTCAAACATCATGCAACCACTGTTTCACGAATCAGTTCAAGTGGCCTTCGTTTCAGGCAGTAACGCTGGTAAGAATTGCTTTTCCAAAATTGCCATTGCATCTCATTTATGTCTAAACAGTGGATCTGGATGAAGTATAATTGGAATGGACTGTACAGAAAAAGCTGTACAACTGTACAGACTGTACAACTACAGAAAAAGACACATTTATGATTCCAAATGAATATGATGCTTTTTCTTGAAGGTCTATTTCTTTTCATCGCCTCAAAGAATATTTTCAAACAGAGCCAACTACTGTAAATAAATAATTATTAGTGATCAAAGAGCATATAAAACCACCTTTGTACAGTAATGTGAAGAAATCTAAAATGCACAGTGACAATGAGACACATTCAGGGACCCCTGCTGTTTTCCCCTGCGTGTTACGTACAATGGACATGTTCATGCAAAAATTCAAGTGGGTGTACTGTATCAATGAAATATTTGCAAGATTGTATGCATATCAAAGCTGATAAACGCACATAAATGCATCATACATCACTGACCATGAAATTATTTGACAATAACCGCATTAAAATAGGAACTCAAAAGGAAAAGAAAACATTTTTTTAAATAACTGCATTAGAGGGGGAAATCTGAAGGAAGAAAGGAATGAAGAAAAAACATTATTTCACACTCTTTTCTATTTGAATATATTTTAAAATGTAATTTATTCCTGTGATGGGAAAGCTACATTTTCAGCATCATTACTCCAGTCTTCAATGTCACGTGATCCTTCAAAAATAATTTTAATATGCTGATTTGGTGCACAATAAATTATTTATTATTATCAATGTTGAAACCAGTTATGCTGCTTAATATTTTTGTGGAAACTGGGATCCATTTTTCCCCTAGGTTCTTTCATGTATAGAAGGGATGAAGGAGGGAAGGAAGGAAGGGAGGGAGGAAAATCTATGAAAGTTTAAAAGGGAAATCTATGGAAAGGGAAAATATAATATTTTACAATACCTGATTAAAATGGGGAACAACTGGATAAAGGAAGGAAGGAATGAACAAAAGGATGGAGGGAAGGAAGAAAAAGTAAGATAAAATATTATATCACAATAAATGCAGTAAAAGGGGGAAACTGATGGAAAGAAGGCAAGAAGGAAGGAAGGATCACCAGCTGCAAGTGCTTCAATTGGAGAGTGAAAGAGTGAAGAGGTGATTGTAGTTAAGAGCTGCGTTCCTCCACTACTGACTACAATGACAGGAAGCCATCAGTTTGAGTTGATGTGCATCATTATGCACTTCCTTTGTTCGTCTTTTGTTGAGGGCACAGCCTGTGGAGGTGTACATGAAGACAAGACAAGATGAATCCAACACAGTTCATTGGTTCCAGATAAAAGTATGTAAGTATGATGACTTAATGGGCATACAGTAGCTGGTGTAGTTTGAAAAATAGCTCACCATCCATCATATTAAATGAAAAGGTTTGCACAGGTCTCATTATGAAACTATCTATCTATCTATCTATCTATCTATCTATCTATCTGCATGGAAGAATATTGGAATATAACCTTTAACAAAATATGATGTAAATATCACAAATATCCATTCTTGCACTAAGCAAATACATTCATGCTTTGGATTGTCAACTTTGCTCACAGTCCATCTCAGGAGAAGTAAACAGACAACTCCAATTCAAGGGCTTCATAATGCCATCGAAGGAAATGGTGCAAATAGAAGCACATCAAGTGCACAGAGAGCCTGCAAACCAATGCAATGAATACCAACATTTACATGCATCCAGTAAGAGGTTATTGAAAATGCATGAGGTTATTTATTTATACAGAGCTGTCTGAATGTGTTCATTACCAGACTCCCCATTTGCACAAATCTTGGAATTCCATGCTGAATGACGTTGGTTGGACATTTGACTGTGCTTTTTGTAATAGACAATGATGATGAGTTCCAGTGTTAGCCCCAGCGTGTAACGGAGACAATAATGTGTTTAAGCATGCCGTTTATACAGTGGAGGGATTCCGCAGCAGCTGTCAAAATGTGTAGCTGAGCTTGAAAAATGCTGTTCATTATCTACATCGCACAATGGGCCGTTTCATATTCTTGGCCTCTTGCTCTTTGGCCAGAATTCTCACAAAGGTCTGAACGGCAGCAAAAGAAAAGCACTCCACTAAAGTAATTGTGCTTTACACCCACAGAGGAAAGATAAAGAGACCATGGAGGAAATGGTGGACATTAATATTAAATTTCACAAAATGAAGATTTTGAAGATCCAAGACAATGAAAAAATGTCAGAGCTCGATTTTGTTTTTCATATCTGTTGCACAGACTGTACAAATACAACAAAGAACTGTTCTTTGAATGCTATATGGGAGCATGCAAATTTGCATGTGTACTAACACTGAAAAATAAATTGTGGAATCAATTTTCACTTTTCAGTAAATTTCACAAACAATTACAAAGAAACAGCAACACATTGAATTAAACGTGAAATTCTGACGGAGAAAAACAAATAGCACATTTTTTCTTGTAAAATGTACTCCAATAATCCTATAAATCATATATTCCAATAAAATATGATTTTTAGAAGTTGTAAATAAAGTGTATGCGCTTAAAGTATGTACTTTGAGAAAAAAAACAAATAGAAAAAAGTGAAAAGAAATCTAAAATCACCCAGTGCATGCCTTTTTTTAAAATCATTTAAGCAATATTTTAACATTAAAAGAAAAAAATCAAAAGAGAACCACCATCATAAACTTCACCTCTTCTGTAATGCAGGGGGTTGTGGGTAATATTAGCCAATATAATGGTAATATTAGCCAAAACAGATGCATACTTTAAAGTTGCGATGTAACTGAAGTAGAGATCTTTTCCTCTGTATTGTGTCATACGTTTGCATGACAGAGATTATCGAAAAAATGGTTCTGGTTCTATCCATCAGATGTTGATTGGACAGAAGTCACCAGAGAGAAATTTGAAATTTTACAGGAAGATTATGTTACATTTTAATTAAAAATTATGAGCATGAATGAATCGTTCACAATAAAATCAATAAGATACATTTAAAAAACAGGTTTCTATGTCAACTGTACTCTAAATCTCACATACTATGTAGTCTGAGTATACAAATTTGGATGCAGCCATTGACTTCATGCCATGAATTACTTCAGAAACAGAATATCAAAGACTTTTCACACCCATATTTGAAAGCCTCATTAATACAGTCCAGTGAAAAAGAGCTTCTTGTTTCCCACCCAGAGGTTTTCAAGAAACCAAGTGGAGAACGTTAATTTCCTTAGTATGGATGGCTCTAGGGGTGGGAGGAGGAGAGCAACTGAATAAAACTCATCAAGATACAGCGGTGTTAATGATGATAATCTATTTTAATATTCGTTTGCATATAAATGAGGCTGGCGAAAGAGCTGTTGCCCGAGGGCCAGAAAGATGATGGAGACTGATACGGGAATAGACCCAGCAGTGAACTCAAATGTCAACTGAGCGGGGTGGAAGCTGCCAGCATGCGGAGAAGGCCCACTGTGAGAGCTGCCACAATGGCTTTACTAATAAATATGTAAAATATGAACTAGTCAGGGTACAGTAGGAACTCTAGAGATGCATGGAAATTCAATCCAAATGTCATATATCCTTCAGGTCCTACCGTACGACCACTGAAGCAATATTAAAAATAGATCCTTGACATAAAATCTACTGCATGTGATGCTACATAAATGACAGAAATGCATGAAATGATTTAACCGTCCCTGGGACAGTGACCTCTATAGCTAGGAGGTAAAAAAAAAAAAAAAAGTAACCATAAGTTGACTTCAGTGGAGAAGCCCTCTAATTGGCTGACCTTAAACTGTCATCTTTATTTTCAGGCTTCATAATTGCTTGATGCTTTATTTATTTTACTTCTCACTCTGTGTGTTTGAGTGCCAGTTCTCATTTAAGCGATTCTGTCAGAGACCCGATGGTAAAAAGCAGCGTTACCAAGTTTCGGTGACTGACAGTTTCTTCACGTTTGTGCCAGTTATTTAAAAGCCCAAAAGCTCTGCTGCCACAAAGAGCTGGAATCCGCTCATGGAATTTAAAAGGAAGTATTACAGGTTAGAGAAACCTGTTTTGAAGGCTTTAGAGACCATGGAGTCACCGTGTAACAAATACCAGAACCTGTTGAGCTTCACGCCTTCATCTGCTCTTTGAAAAGCACAAAGATGTTTTATATTGGCAGAGTCAAAAGTCCATCACAAAAGTTATCTGGAGAACTGATACGCTCAATAACTCCAGTCTGATATTTTGTTACCTAATACAACAACACTCATGCATATTTAAATGTGGCTTAAGTGTCCAAATACATTTTGGGGTCACTGTATTTGTGCTCACTTTCATTGCATGCAGAGAAAGAAATATTTGGCAATGTCTTAAAATAAACTATTGATTTTGAATACGCGAGGCCAAGCTCAGGGGTCGGTGTAAAAATTAGATACAATACATGCATACCGTCTGTGCTTTTGCCTTCATCTGAGGCATTAGATTCTCAATCACAGGGCCAGTAAAAGCATTTCCACTGTGCTCATGTAAAATAAAGCTATTTTTGAGAATTATGTGCAAATATGTGTTTGCTGATTAACAGGCTGTGGAGTAGGTGTGGAGATAAAATATTTAGCTAATAATAACACACACCACAGCAGTGCTGACTGACTCATCTGCCACATACATCACATTGATTTTATCACTAAATAAATATCAAATTTCTCACTTCGGCTGGGCAACAACAATAAAACAGATTTTCACTTGATGGGTGTGTTATTAGTGCTAATCAAATATTAGTGGATTTTTCTAAAACAAACAACCTTACACACAGGAATTTCTCAGAAACTGAACAGTAATGCTTATGTAGTTATATAGCTATATAAATTTAAAATTTTAACCTGGTTAAAAGTAATTTTTTGTTCAAAGTGACAATGACATTACATCCATTGGTAGGACAGTATTTTGCACGTCACACCTTATTTTTATCTATACGATTGATTTTTTTCATACTATTTTAATAGTTTTATTTTATTTTATTGTATTTTTCTTAAAATATAGGCTAAAACCTGAAACATAAAAAATAAATAATAATAAAAAAATTATAATTTTAAAAGAATACAACTACTGTAAACTGTAGTGTGATAAAAACCTAGTATGATACAATACAATTGTATGGACAAAATAATAAGTTAAACACTTTTACTTATACAGTATAATACAAATAATATAATAATAATCATACATATGGTTAGTTAATCCCTGAACTACTACTGTTGTTTGTTGTTTAAAATACTCTTTTATAATTATCATGCATTCAGCTTTTATTCATTTATTCTTTGATTTTTTTATTTAGCAAGGATGCATTAAATTGATTAAAAGTGAGAATTTACATTTATAATGTTAAAAATGTTTCTATTTCTAAATGAAATTGCTATTCTTCTTCTTCTTCAAAAAAAAAGATTATGTAAATGATTAAATAAATGCAGGCTTGGTGAACATAAGTGTCACCAATCCGGTCTATGAACTTCCATCCACTCACCACCAGAGGTCACTCACTCACCGCACCACGGTGACTCTTGCACTACAGTAACTGTTGCACTTCACCTCTGGACTACAGTTCCCATCATCCATTGCACTGACCACACACACACAGCTGATTGCACTGATCACACACAGCTGATTTCCTTTTGAACATCTTACTTAAGCCATGGACTTTCTCTCCCTCACTGCTGAGTATTGTATAGCGTTTATCACTCTCCCAGCGATAGCTACTCTACGGAGCACAGTTTATTGTCATAGTCTTGCCTTGCCTGTTTTTCCCGTGTTCTTATTATAGCCCGTGTTCCCTGGATTAACCCTTGCCCTGCCGTTTGGATACTGTTTGCCCCAACCCGGACCATTGCTTTGTTTACGGATTACCTCTTTTGTCTTAGCCCCCTGGATATTGTTAGACCACGATCGAACACGCCTGTTTAGGATACTTCTCTTGCCTTGCCCTCTATATACCTGTTTGCCGTTGTTTGACCCTGCCTTTTATGACCATGTCTATGTTCAGAAATAAAGCTTTGCAATTGGATCCGCACACCTCACATCTCGTTGACCCCGTTTACAATAAGAGACTTCTTTAAAAAAAAAAAACACTAAAAAAATTTACAGACTGCAAACTTTTGAAAAGTAGTGTGTATAAATACACATTCAACTAAATCTAAACCTAAAATATTGATGCAGCAAATAAAATATTGAAAAACTGAAAAATATAAAATCAATAAAATATTGATACAAAATTCAAAAACTTTGTAAGCTTTAAGAAAAAGACCTCAACTATTACATTGATTATTATTATATCCAATCAAATTATATCACAAGCAATCACTTGAGCTGCATACAACAGTTATGATCAACGATACAACGTGTGCAGTTCTTCTGGATTCAACCATAGCGCATCATTTGGGTCAAGACGTTGAGTGCAGTGGGGCAAAAGATGTGAATATTCATCAGACTCTGCCATACTTATGTAAATCTCCTGCGAAAGGCAGGCATGTTCAACAGCCAGGGTATTACTAAGGTCACGTTGCCACAAGCCCACATGCTCTCTGATGACAGGCACCCTCTGGGGAAGAACATGTGCTGATGGAGATGGCCTGTTCCATTCAGCAGAGACGGGGGACAAACCATCTTCCCACACAGACACCCATAAAGCACCTCTTATATAGGATCTCAACTGTTTCTACTAGACTGAAAAGAGATAAAACTGGAGAGCAAATGGAGACTGTTTTTTTTTTTCCTTCTGAGAAATAGACTCAAATGTGTCAATCTCAACATCTGAAATGTGCTCAGACATGCCAAGATCTGAACTCAAACATTTCTCATCAAATTCTTCCAAGTCCATGCTACCAATATTTATTGAAGCTCTACCTATGCGCATACTCTATATCAAGACTTGTCTCATTTGTGTCTTTTTTTTATTTATTAGTAAAGACAGCTAGATATGGCATATGGCATAAGATAGATCTTTCACTTGTTTAATGCTAATCTTACTTCTTCAAAGGCATAAATTAAGCCTTTGTTCAAGATGGGAATGTGTATGATGAGTCACCCTGTTTTTTCAGATTCTCACATAAATGAATGGCAGGCTGAGTGAGAGGTCTTGGTTTTGTATCATGTCTTTGTTGTGGCATCTGGGTGTCAACGGAGTAGCAAGTCCCTTCTGTTAGGAAAGCATTTCAGAAGAAAAAGACGCTACTGTGCAGCGCATCGCTTTGATCATGAGAACAAAACAGGCCACAAACTGAGCAGAAGGTTAGGAAACAGTTTTTAACCAAATATGCCAAACTATACAATTTCTAGTATAGTATAAATTATACTACATCTAGTTTCAAGAAAGATCTGGCAAATTTTTCTGCATTTGTAAGAATTATAGACCCTAATTATGTACAGTATTTAAAGACCCCAAGCAATGACTTCCTTCCAGTGTTGAAATGTTTCTATTGATATGTTGTGAGCTATTAGCATTGTGCATACATCACACCCATTAGCTGCAATTTGCTACTTTTCAATCCAGAGAGCATTTGATTGCATAAATATTTGGATATGCCATGCGAGCAGGATGGGTCGTCAATGTTTTTTCTAGAAGAGAAAGCACACTTCAAGTGTGTGCATCTGCTTAAAGTTAATTTTAACTTTAGGCATATACAGCACACTGAGAAAATATCCTTGCAGAAACAATTTTCCTTCCGAAAGTGGTAGTAAATTTTGTAAATAATTACAAAGTAACAGCAAGTAACGTTGAATTGAACATGAACTATTTACAACTGTTTAAAAGTTCACCAAAGCTGCATTTATTTGATCAAAAATACAGTACTGTAATGTTGTGAAATATTATTACAATTTCAATAACTGTTTTCTATTTTAATATAAATGTAATATATTCCTGTAATGCCAAAGCTGAATTTATAGCATTATCACTCCAGTCTTCAGTGTCACATGATCCTTTAGAAATCATTCTAATATGCTGATTTGGTGCTTAAGAAACCTTTCTTAATATTATCAATGTTGAAAACAGTTGTGCTGCCTAATATATTTGTGGAAACAGTTATGGAAGATTTCCCCTCAAGTTTCTTCGATGAACAAAGTTTGAAAGAACATAATTTATTTTAAATACTTTTTGTAGCATTATATATTAATTTAGTGTCATTTTTGACCAATTTAATGCATCCTTGATAAATGAAAAATATTTCTCTCTCCCAAAAAAAAAAATATATATGATCCCAAACTTTTAAATCATAATATACTCGCACATATAACGTTTCAAAGCTAACAAACATGGATTTTGTTGCTCCTTTTCCAATTCATGAGATGAATGAGAAAACTCTGACACTAGCTTTGACTGCAAGTGACATAGACAGACATACAAAGGTCAACACCTATCTGATATCAAAGCAGAAATATGTCCGTTGTCATAAAGGAGGGGAGATTATGGTGGCTCATCTCTGATCCCTGTGTACACCTGGGATTTAGGGGCACCTTTTCCGATGATTCCCTGACCTTTTCCAAGAGAGAATGAAAAAAGCACAATGGATTAAGTGAAAAAAGAAAAAAAAAAAAAATCTAGTAAAGTGGCTGTCGACTTTAATTACGAAAAAGCCCTGAAAATGGTTGCATTTTCCACAAAAGTGCTTTGGGACCCTGGGTCTGAAAATTGCAAAAAAGTAATATTGTACCCTCGGGCCCTGGCAAAGTATCGCTATTGTGTCTTGACTTTGGAAAAGTTAACAGCCTGTTCCTAGGTCAAATATATTCCTAGGTCTGGGCTGGAGGATCCTGCAGAGGCTGCTATCGAAACTTCCTGGGGCTTAATGATATCACTCCATTGGGAGAGGAATTGATCGTCTGCGTCGTCCACGAGTCCACAGGAGAGAGTCGCTGATTGCTTGATTCATCAATCATCTGACCCTGTCATCGATCAGATGGAACATTAAGGCAGCCAGCCGATCCACAATTTTGTCCCTTAAACGCCAAAAAGAATCAAAAGAGAGGCAAAATAACGTGGCTTGAACATTGTCATTCAACAAACAACACCATGTTTTCAGGGAAACGCATTGACTGGTTGCTATCTGTAGTCTGCACAAACAACACAAGGCTATCAGTATACTTGAATTTCCCTCCAAATTCAATCAAAAAAAAGTGGACAGAAAATAAGATGAAGAAATACAGTATTCCTTTCCTCATCTCCCAAGTAATTTCCTTCTGGTAATGTTAGAGGAGAGGACCCATATATCCTTCTCATTTCTCTGAGGTACAAGGTGGCGTAAAGTAATACATAGGAAAGAGAGCTGCGAACTTAGCCAAGAGTAAAGTGATGCCGAACACAAACAGGACTCCAGAGTCTCGGCTTTGGTTGCATTTTAATTACAGCTGTGCGGCATTTTAAACTTGCCAATCATTGTTCAAATGCTAATTGTTGTGTAATTCCACCCAGTCATTGTGCATGCTAACATATTCCATTTCCCTTGTGGTTGCAGTTAAGTATTGTTCATGAGATGATTATCTTACATTAACTAATCACTTCGTTAGACCTTTAGACGTTCCCTTGACCTTTACCAAAATAATTAAATCTTTAACACTTATGTTGCCATAACTACAGCTATGGTGGAAATGTTGAGCTCTGTTAAGAAATTTGTAGTTGTATTCAGTAAGGATGCATTAAAGTCATCCAAAGTGACAGTAAAGACTTTTAAATAGTTACAAATAAATGCTGTTCTTTTGAACTGTTTTCAACATCAATAATAAGAAGAAATTGGCATATTATAATGAATTCTAAAGGATCCTGATACACTGAAGACTAGAGTAATGGCTGCTGAAAATTCATCAAAGAACTGCATTGCTAAGAACTTCATTTGGACAACTTTAAAGGCGATTTTATCAATATTTGCATTTTTTTTTGCACCCTCAGATTCCAGATTTTCAAATAGTTGTATCTTGATCAAATATTGTCATATCCTAACAAACCATACATCAATGGAAAGCTTATTTATTCTTAAAAAAAAGACCCTTATGACTTTGTTTTGTGGTCCAGGGTCACATATAAGATGGCTTGAGATGGTTTTCTGGTCTTAGCTAAGTTGGTTTCACAGCCTGACCAAGCTAGTGTTTAGCTGGTTGGCTAGGTAGACTTCCAGCCTGACAAGCTGATACTTGCCCAAAACTCCTCAAAAACCAGCAAACCAGACCAGACTTGGAGTCCAAGTAAGACCAGCAAACAATCTTGAGTATTACTATCACTAGCTGCATTTCCATTCTCCTTCAAATTGTGCAAATTGAAATTGCGAATTGAAAATCTACTCCTAATGGAAACGCGTCAATTTCGCTAAAACAGCCATATATCGCAAAAAAGTTTTTACGCTCGCATGAGGTGGTTTTTCAGGCAATTCGAAAAAGGAATATTTTGCAAAACTTCAATGGAAATGGTTTTTTCACATTTACAGGTGACATGGCGTAGGCCTATGTAAAAAGTCATATGATCATTCTTCAATGTACTACAACCTCCAATAAGTGGCCGCTCTCGAGTATAAGGGGCTTTCCCTGCCATTATTGCCTAGACAATTTACACTGCACACATCTGTGGCGCATTACGGCTCCGACATGGCCACCGGAGTTGATCGCGGCCACTCTAGTCAATGCTTGTGTTTATACGAGCCACGCAGGTTTCTGAAGTGGCTCGCCGCGCTGATTCTGTTTTCTGCTTCCGCCTCCTTTGATTGAATATATCCAAAATCCATCAAAATCCCATCAAAATCCCACCAAAATCCGTTGCCTCGACTTATCGCGAGAGGAAAAAATTACATTTTAGTCGCATAACATAATGTCACATAATGGAAACGGCATCCTTTCGCAATACTTTTTTATCGACATTTAGAAAATTGTTTTGCGCAAATCTGTAATGGAAACGTGCCTACTGTGCCATTGTACCACCACAGTACTATTATATCTAATAGTATCTACAATCAACATGGAAAAAAGATACGGACAGTCAAGAAAGACTCATATTTATGCACCAAATTAGACCAGTACTACCAGCTCCTGAGGAAAGCAAAGCGTGTATCCATGCTTTCTCCTGTTGAGCCAGCAATGCACAAAGATCAGAACAGAGTTATTGCTACTGTGATTTCTACCTCCACGTGTCACAGTGTCAGCTACTTCAGCCCACCATGATGAGCTGATTGCTGAATGTGAGCACAGCACATTACTTTATGAGATTAAATGCATTGCTCAGGTCTCTGGCTCCTGCTCACTCTCTTTCTATCCAACCCCTAATCATCTAAAAAGCTTTTGCTTCGCTATCTCAAAAACCCCTGCCTGAGAAAATATGCTACTATTTCTATACACAAAGCCTTGCTGGCATTTAAATGTAAAAACGTAATATGATCTAAAACAACTAAATCATAACATCAGCTGCCATTTCCACCGATCTTTCATCCGCCTGAACGGGCGAAACTATCAGCTAATGAAGCTAACAGATTTGATTGGAATCAATAATCTCAGGCAGTGGCGTAATGTTCTAATAAGCCACTTGAGGGGGAAATGGCAGTGCTCAAATTGATTTCAGTCCTTAATTCTCTCACGCAGAGCTTCAAACCAAGAGCCAAGTGAGGACAATCTGTAAATGAGACAGGCTCCAGGATATGCCGGACTTGCTGTTTATGTCAGTACAGAAAACCGATACTCCAACTGCTTGAAAACATTCTCTGGTTTCACTGCACAATCATTTTAAATCAGTATTTTGTCTTGTTTTCCAGTAAAAATATCTAAACTATCCTTAAAACAAGATCAATTTACTTGAAAAGCAAAATGGTGTAAGATAATAGGTCTTGTACTCAGAGAACACGTCTTGTGTTACATTTTTTTCTTATCCCACAGGCTAACAATCGTTGTTTTCTTGTTAAAGAAATCATTTGAGCCAAGTGGTTTCAATTGAATCTTCTAAAAATTATTAAAATTAAAGTGGACTGATTAGCATATAGGTAAAATAAAATGAAAAAAATGAAAAAATAATATTAATTAGGTACATATTTATTGTGCATCCCTAGAATCTACAGTGTGAAACACGACCAGTGTTGTCTGACTCTCAAAGAGTCTAATGAAAATTATTTATTTTACATTTTTATTTTTATTGTTTTTTAATCTTTTTTTTTATTTTACCTATGCTAATCATGCAACTGTGTAACTTTTTAAAATATTATAACACTTTTTTTGGAATATTAGAAAGTCTCACTTGCCATAAGCACACAATAATTTTTTAATTATTTTTTATTAATCTTCTAGCGATCTTGTAGTGAAAATGCAATATTACCAAAAAAACAAACAAAAAAACACTAATCTCCTTATTTAGACTGTAAAAAGTGCATGATGCACTTTAATATGAGTTACAATCTCACCAGGTAGCTGCATTTTTATACAAAGTATTTTTAGCTAGAAATTCTGCACGTATACTTTTTTATAGTTAGTTCCTACTGATAGTCCAGATGGTGAGGAATGTATCACCAAAACCAAAACTGACAATCACAGTTGAACAAGCACACTTCCCCTCAATCAGTGTCATTTAAATAGCATTAGGGGGTTTGTCATTAGATGAAGACTTCCTCTGCTGTGATGTATTTTATTGGCAGGAAAATAGATGGTAATCGCTCATGAGAAAAAAAGTAACCTTAAAAATGTAAATCATCTCATCTGCCATTCCATTACAGTGTGGAAAACAGGAAAGACGAACAGCGATCGATGCAATTCGGCATGATGCTCTATCAAGTAATATGAAATATATTGGCAAGTTAGCACATCTGTGGCTTTCAAACGTCAGCCAACTCTGTTGAAATCTATAGGAAGCGGCAGCTGAGAGGAGACAGGAAGAGAAGGCCAGCACCGCGCCCAGCACAATTAATTACTGTCAGACATGCATGAAACACATCTCAGATACATGACCTTGACTGGACCACAGCTGCGCACAGCTAGCTAGTCCTCTAAATGCACAAGAGTACATCCAAGGCTTCAAGCAGCGGCAAAGTGCACATGTGTACCTAGATCTGAAGTCCTCACGAGAGCCACATGAAACACAGGACACTATTAACATCGGCTCTTCATCAAAAGGGTTTTCATCAAAAGCTGTTTTTGAATGCTCGTCTGATCTGGTGGAATCGTGCTCTCGTTAATCATATAACATAAAGCCCAGGCGACTGGAGGTCATGCTCCCCAGCGGAGGGCCGAGTGTACGTTAACAACAGAGCTCATTAAAACACAAACGTTGAGTAAAAAAATAACCTGCGGGTGATGATAAATATGCCTCCTCACCACAATCGACTTGACGTTTAGTAGTAATCATTGGGGTTGAGAAGTTTCTATTAAAAAAAAAAAAATTGTAAAAGAATTTAGTAATATTCATGGCTTTCAGTTTCACTAGCAGTTATTGAAAAATTGTTTTAAAAAAACCTGGCGGCGCCGATAGCTATGTGTGCAGTGCGCTGACATACAGCACTGTTGTGCTGCGGCAGTGTTTCCCAACCTTTTTTTTTTATATGTAAAAATCCCACGGCACACCATAAAAAAATAATAGAAAGGGGGAAAGGTTTGTTTGTTTGGTTTTTTTTCAATAATTAAACATTGCGTCATCAAAGCTGGTATTTTGGCTTTATATATGATCAGACACTTAATTTCTGGAAATCATACTCAAATGGAGTTAACAAGGTTTTTTGACGACCAAATGACAGAGATCTGTGTTTTGTCCATCATTAGAACGGCCGCATTTGTTAATTAATAGCATCATGTTCTCATCAGTTTGCAGGTTATAAAGTTTATTGTAGCTATATGGGTGCTCGGTTTCTCTTGTCGTTTAATACATTTGGCCAAAATCTCACAATATAAATAACGAACCGCTATGCAGGATATTTAAAACGTACAAAAGTGTATTGGCTACAACTAGACAGCAAATGCTAAGACTCTTCTCTGATCTTTAAACACACAAAAACATTAGCCTTTATAGACAGTGTTTTTTGAGTAAAGGAAACACTGTACTTATTCAAAAGTCAGTTCTTTATTTGCCCTTGCATTGTGAAGAAGTAGACGTCTGTGTGTCGCGGCACTTATTCTGGTGGAGTTTTGAGGTTTAACTGACAATTTGAGGATCCAATGGCGTTATGAGGTTTAGTCACAAGCTCTTTTGAATGCTTTTCACTGGTTAAATTTTTGTAAAACCCACAAACAGACATAAGGATGACCGATAGCACTGATTTAAAAGATTAAAAACGAAATATAAGAGATAAGGAAGTTTTTGATAATTTTCCATGGCATACCCGACAACCTGTCGCGGCACATCCACACAATTTTATTTTAAAAAAAACACTCACTTGCTTTAATTTATGCATCACAATATAATGTACAATATGAAAAATTATTACTAAATTAAAATAAAGTAATATTATTAAACATGATCAACATTAATATAATTAATTTGATTAAAATTAATATATATTTTTGAGAGAATATTATTGAGATTACATTTAAATAATTAATTTATAAAATTATTAGTGTTTTTTTAAAGATTAAAAATATATATATTTTTAATAGGATAGGGCAGATCAGACCTGACAGGAAGCGAAGTGGAGGGTTGGTCTTTGAGTCGGGATTCTAACTCGGGACGCCCATAGTGCAACAGTGCTGTATGTTGGTGAGCTGCTCACACGGCTATTGGTGTAGACTATTAAGTCAAGTCAAGTCACTTTTATTTATATAGCGCTTTTAAAAATACAGATTGTGTCAAAGCACTTAACAGTACTATTAGTGTTTTTAAAGAGATGTAAACTGAATGTAAATATAGGGAAAATGAGCACTTATGATTAAATATCTAATTGTGAAAAAACAAAGGGATAAATAGCCAATTAAATATCTAATATTAACCAGTATGGTAAAATCTCTGATATCGTACTGATTTATTGTGCATCTCTAGAATCTGTGAGTGTGAGCTATTTCTTTTCAGTGAATCAAAAATATGAATTATCCCAAAAGTTACAATATTTATAAGACTCACTTAATGAACCACACATTATTAATTCCATATCCAACTTGAAACAAACCAACCATTGTTACTGTGTTTTGTGAGACTTTTTCAAATAATCTACAAAAGTACTAAAAGTATCATATTAAGAGTACTAATAGAATCAAAACAGATCCACAATCAATACATTCTGATTACAAATCAATTCAAATTTCTGTCCAAATGACCATGTTTGAAGTAGACACATTCATATTGAGGTACACAGAGTCAACAGACTACAGTTCAGCATTCCACTCTCCTTCCTCTTTCTCTCTCTGACATTGCCAACTTAGTTAATTGTTCGCCTTAACTATCTTTCTCCTCCTCCCTACGGGCGAACGCAATGCCCCATCCCCCACCGGCCATCCGACCTGTGCGATAAATAAATAAAATGCATACAAATGATTTCCCGCTCATGAAAACAGACAACTAAATGGTTGATATATGGATTGGTAACTCTTTTATGAGGAGAATGGTGGGCTCAAAATTGAATTCCTGCATGATAAATAGCCTGCATTATCTCCCCTTTGCCCGAAGAAGCCATTGGAGCTACTTAAACAGAGTGGTGATGACACTGGAAAAATGCTCACAGATGGACACCCAGAAGGCTAAAAACATTAGCGTGGTCCACTCCATCAATAAAGCGTGCCCATCTCGGAAGGAAATTGGCCGCTCTTGGCTTATCTCCCCTCTTAAAAGCGTGGCATAGCAGCAGAATTAAGTGACCGATACCCCGTTGCAGCATACTTCAGGGGCAGTGCAACTGCAGACTATCAGTCATTTACATCGGAGGGCATTAATAATGGTGACGGCCGTGCGAGAGGAAAGAGGGCCGCTGCAAACAGGTTGAACTTTCCATGTTTGATTTCTATCTCTGTTGAGTGAAACAGGAAACGAAGTCTGTGGCACAAACAGAGAGAAAGACAAATATCACTCATATATTGCAGATATTTACGAAAGCATCGCTTTTACCCAGATAAACACCAAGCTAATGACTCTTCCAGATAATTACAGCTATTTGGGCCTTTTATAGAAAAAAAATAAAAAGCACCCCCACAACCGAGTCTGGATTCCATAACCCAAATACAGTCTAGACTCTAGCAGCTAATGAGGTGTTTCAGATGTAATGCTTGTACCGAGGTCATCAATTTTTCAAGTCATTTCTCGGATGTTGTTGGTTCACAGGCAAATGCTAATTTGCATGCTGAAACAGTTGGGTGGAAAGGAACATTTCACTTGACTCGTGGTTTTCTAATAGCGATGCACGTACCTCTTCAAATCAGAGAGGAGCATAAAACATTATTAAAAACAACATCTTTTACAACTATTTGGCCTAATTAGTTGGGAATTTAAATGTTTTAAAGTGTGGGTACATGACTTTTTAGAAGCAGTAACAGTTCAACAAAGTTTTTTCCTTTTTAATGAACTTTTTCATTTCACTAAAATGGCTAATTTAAAAAATCTTTATGGTGCAACAAACTAATTTTACAAATAATAAAAAATGCAAGTAATATAATTATATATATTTAATAACTTAATAATTTTAATAACTTGAAGTGAAAAAAAAAGATTAAAAATAGAGCAGTTATTGTATAGCTTTAAAAAAAAAAATGGCATTTGACCCTCAGTAATAGCATTAATAGAAACAACTGTTAGACTAAACAAATATAAAAGTGCCATATTTCAGTAGAGTAAAACTATTAAATTATTTTTTAATAAAATAACAGTGCATTTATTAAGCATTTCTCTAAAATTTCCAAACTCATTATATAGGTTTGATATTAAGGTTTTATCATCAGACTGCGATTTAACGGCGGTGACACACAATATGCCTTTTTTAAACCCACTTAGAACAAGAACATAAAGAACAAGAACATGGTCTTCTTTTTAATGAAATACCAATGGTTATATAGGATAATTATGCATTCTTTATAACAACTTGTTTACCATATTCTTCATTCAAGAGCAGTCTTTCTTTTGCTGTTTGATTAACATCAACAATAGTGTATGAGTAACAATAGTGACTAAATATGGAATATGAGTAACAATAGTGACTAAATTAGGCTGCTGTCCCATTAAAACCGAATGCACGGATGCAATGGAAGCAATGTACTGATATACGTTCTCCCTACTGTTTACGTTCACTTAAGACATAAGCAACTGTATTTACGTGAATACTCGTCAAAACGGACATTTCGACATCAAAAAAAAAAAAAAAAAGAATTAATTAGTTTTTCAAGACTGGCTTAGGTCCCAAGTTAAATTCTAAAAGTCAGAAATTTCCTTTTTTATGAAATATATTTAGATAAATGTCAGCTTTTAACACAATAAACACCCAAGATTTAATGTAAGATGTTTTATTTTATTTTATTTGACCATAACAAATTAATTATCAATTTAATTATCTTATTCAGAATTCAACAAAATGTAATAAAACACTATATATATATTTTTTTCAATCTATTTTTCATTTGCTTTTATTATTATTATTATTTTTTATTTTTTTTTTTAAGGGACAGTGAATAACATCCCTAGTGAAAAATGAATATACTAAATTGTATTTGTATTTAAGTATAATACAAATACATTTGCATATTTATGTAGTTAATAAAATACCCTGCAATTATACTTTTGGTATACTAAACTGGTATACTTAAAGTCTGCTGAATTGGAACAACTAATTTTATATTTAATGCACTTTAATTATACGGAAGTAGTGCTGAGGTCCAATTAAAGATATACTGAAGTATATTTGATTGTGTTAAAATGGAACTATTGCAAGTATACTTTAGGTATACATATATTGCATTTAGACCGATATTATTCAAAGATCATACAATCCTCACCAATAGTGACATTAAAACACATTTTAGGCACACATTTTAATATTAAGAAATGTGCATTGTGCATAAGTATCACTCCAAATAAAGTTTAATTATAATTTTCATATCAATAACTTGAGCAATATGTCAGTAACAGATTTGAACTATACTTAGTATAAAATAAATGTATTTTAAATATATTACTTTTTTACTAGGGATGCACTGATGTTCACAACATATTCAATCAACCTGCAGCATCTTTTAAAGGCATGTGATTACCGTAATAAAGAACTTTAGGGAATAGTAAACACAAATCAAAGGTTACGTTCAATACCTGGCACACAGAGTTGTTAGATTTAAGACTGAAACAAACATCCAAGAGTCAAGCTTTGATTCTCTGTGTCAATTAAGGGAAAACACTTGTTGTAGTTATACCACCTTGAAATCCAAAGCAGAGCTATTGTCAAATCACTGAAAATTGCAAGCATTAACTTGACGATTTGCATTTAATAACCTCATCCTCTAAGGATGTGAACCAAAAAAAAAAAAAAAAACAGCTCCTGCAGTCTAAATAAATGAAGATTGATATAATTTGAAAAAAAAAAAACCTCTTCGCTTGATGGTGGACCTTAATCAGGGCCTGGTGCGTCTATCTATCTGTCCAGTGTGACAGACCGGTTACACTTCAAATCATCTCGAAGATTGAGGTGGGAAATTGGGTCTTATTTCCCCATATGCTGAAAATAATCAGAGTAATTTCTCTCTGACGGCTGGAGCCACAATTGCATGATGAAAAGAGAGATGGATAATAAAAATCAAGCTGTCCCATTCTTGTTCTGGAAAGGGCAGGCGTGCGAGCACACGAGGCGCTGATTGCCTCCCTGTTGCAAATCGTCTACCCGTGACCTTGGAGCACGTGACCTCCACGTGAACGAAACCAAAGAATATTTAATAGCAAGTTTCGTGAAGATAAAGAATATTATAATTATTATTCCATTTCTGAAATGCAATAATAACATACTGCTAACAGAATAATACATGTTATATAATGAATACTGTATAGACTACTGTTCAAAAGTTTTTGCTCTGCATTAAATGAATTCATGAAATGAACTTCACAGTAAATGCATTAATCATAACAAATAACCACATTTGAATGCTATGTCAAATAAATGCTGTTCTTTTGAACTTTATTTATCAAAGAAACCTGAATCACAGTTTCCAATAAAAAAATACATATATTAATAATTATTATTAGAAAGACTTGTCGAAGAACTGCTGAAAATTCGGTTTGCAAGCAATGAATAAATAAATAAATAAAATAGTTCTTTCAAATTATAATATTTTTACAGGTTTTTTTTACTGTATTTTTTATCAAATAAATGCAGCCCAGTTACTTACATCAAAAACATAAAAAAGTGACATATAAATTAGGGGTGCTCCGATTGATCGGTTACCGATCATAATCGGCCGATAATCGCTTGGGGATGTTTGATCGGGGTCTCTAAAAAGGCCGATCTCGGCGCAGGTGAAATAATTATAATGTTGAAGGTGAGGTACAATTCATATTTCTTCATTAAATAACTTATAAAGTAATTTGAAAACCTTATGTGAGACGTAATTTCACAAACAGCGTGAGTAAATCACCACACACGCTCTCTCTTTCTTACTCAAAATGCGCAAACGGCTTTAAATCAAATCGCGTCTGCACTATAAGCGAGCTGCACACTGAACAGTTGACAGGAACTGTCACTTTCACAATCGAGGCAGGGTCGCGTCATCACTATAGTTTATAAATTGCATTTCTTTTGAATTCTTGCCAGTGTTTAAACCATTCCGCACTCACACGCTCTCCTGGAGACCGTGCGCTCATGCACACACTTTTAGATAAACAAGGCAATAATAAATGATACTCTTGGAGGTAGAAAAACAAAGTTCTTTGTGAACAGCAGGATTGCTTGTAAGAAAGATTTAAATGCAAAAGGAAAGGCAGTAGAGCTGACTGTTTCTGTCAATGGTAAGTTTGTGATAACGTAAGAAAAGTAGTTTAAATGTTTTGCCACTTGAGCAACTTAATATATAAATCTAGAAGTAAATGCAAAAGTAAAAGCATTGAATAATGTGTTGCTTTGCTTATATTTATTGTGTTTAAACACGTCTATGAAAGATTGTATTACTGTACTGTGTAAAAAAAACAATCACAATGCTGAAAAAGCATTTTCAGTGACAATGTTTGGATTTGAAATCAAAATAATGGATAAATGTTTGTAGTAAACAGCTACAGATCAGTTGCAGACTCCTGTGTGAAACCACAGTCAGTGCTGCTTCTGCACTGCTTATGTACCGCACATGGACTGCATACACACTGCAAACAGAGTAGGCCTATGTGTGAACCGGGCATAAAAGGCCACCTCATATACAGCTCACAAAATCAGGCTTGTGCTGTGTGTAAGCTATTGTACGATTGTAAAAACAAAAATGCACTGCATGAGTATCGCTATAAATAATTCTACATAATAAAAAGAAGGCTTTAAAAATATCGGTATCGGTGATCGGATCGGCAGAAACTGCTTTCTGTGATCGGCAAACGCAGATCGGCCTCAAAAATCCTGATCAGAGCACCCCTAATATAAATACAATTACTTCCGCACCCCTAATATAAATACAACTGACTGCACTGCATTGTGGGATACTGTATACTGTATTGAACACATTTTGCTGACATGTAGGTCATCCAAGTATTCTACATATTCAGAAAATGTGCATACGGTGCACAGTACATGTACAAAACAGTGCAGAAATTGTAATACTCTATTCTGAACACAGCCTATAATAAATCATCTTCAGCTAAAAGCAGCTTTTACATCACGTCATCAAAATACAGCATAAAATATGATGGCTATTGCCATCTAATTGGATGTGAATTACTAGAGCATATAAATCAGTAAATAATATGATTCAGCTATATTCAAATAGACCTTGTTGAGCAGTGGAGGAGGCCGGGATATTTTAATAGTGAAGAGAGGTAGAGGACTCTCGAACAGGGATGCTGATGACAGAACATCTTGTATGAATGTATACCATCATTGCATCCAGTACGCCGTGACCCTCTCAGCGGCCAGGAGCATCTGGCAGGAGACACTCTATGCTTTTCGTCTAATGCAATTTATCAGCCAATTCCATCCATCTTATACAAGCCCGGCACTTTAAGTCTCACACTACTTAAGATATTGCTATAGAGCTACCCCCACACACACACACTTCAGAAGAGCCTTATGGTACGAGACTAAAATACGCCGCCTGCAACTTCCTCTAACGATGAACCAAAACAAAGAAATAATGGATCTGCAGATGCACAAAGGTGGAATTAAATTAGAGCATTTCATTATTTTAATGGATGATTGAGCTGAGTCAATGTTTGGGTTTCACTGTGTTTACACCACAGCGGCTATCGTTGACGTATGGATTTTTCATAGGAGCAGACGAGCGAAGACTGTTGACTGTCAGTTTGCGTAACAAATCGGTCTGTCTTGAGCAGTTAACCTTGATGAGGTCCAGGACACGGTCTGATTAGTGTTGAACAGCAAACAGGCGGTGTTTTGACCCAGATGTTACCGTAAAGATTTGACATTAAATTAGCAGAGCCGAGCATCAACCTTTAGTCTGCACGCTCCTTCTGAAATGACAATAAAAGGTATTAAATCAAAATCTAAAATTATGTGTGAACCATCCATAAGGTTAAAGGGAATATTGACAAAAGCTCATTTTGCTAGGTAGAAGCAACTCAACCACGTCATACTGTAGCCCTGGATGATATTATCAGTCCTGCTTGATTATTTGTTTCCGTAAGGCAATGTATAGTCAGACAATGTTGGTGATGCAGAAAATGGAGAGAATCGCAGAATCAAATCACAAAAATGGAATTTACCGTTTAACACATAATGTCACAGAATTTGGCAAATTTTGAATGAATAAATTAAAAGTAGGGCTGTACAATTAAGGAAATCCTGATATGGACTGCTTTCTTGAATATTAAACCACAAAAAGACTATTTAAACAAAGTCTGCAGGTTCCGACGGTCTATATAAATGGAATGGCACAGTTTTGTCTAGAGCCCAACCGATATATCATTTTGATATTTTATCGGCCGACATGAGCCTGTCGCAGATATATCGGTATCAGCAAATATGCCGCCGATATGAATTTTTTTTTTTACAGAACATACAACAGAGATTACATGCTTCTGAATGGTGTAAATACTTCAATTGTTTGCTACGGGCGACTCAGGTCAGTGTAGAAATGCGCGGATGGGCCCACCCGCACCTATATTTGATCGTCACATTACAATGATTCAAATTCTTAATTTTGCATCATGATATGATGAATGGATGGTTCATTTTTAACAGCAGATTCAGTGACGTTAGAGCTGATCTGTGCATCACTACACACGTCTGCGGCGCATTATGGCTTCACGGCTACCGGAGCTGATCGTTGCCACTCAGTCAACGCTTCTGTTTATACCAGCCATGCTGCGGTTCAGAACTCTTGCTTATCACATTGGTCACATCACATTTCCTAACTGGGTGTCTACACCAGACACGAGCGGTGTGGCACGACAAAATACAATAGAACCCATTGTGATCAGTGATGCTGTCTACACTGGATGCGGCGTGACACGACAAATCCCAGACAGTAAACTGATGCCCCGTTCTATTTATGACATACTGACACAAAGTACAAATGATTTTCAACGGTTGCTTTGTTTTTAAAATGAATCTTTATGTTCTGCATGTTCATTTGATTACCAGGAAATACACAACACAGAATTTGTGAAAAAATATTCATTATTATTATTTATTCATTTTAGATGTTTACATTTGGAAAAGCTGTGCTTTCTGCATAAACCTGCCCCTGTTGGATTGGCAGTAGGGGTGCAACGGATCGTAGATGATCCATACGGACCAGTCCCCCAATTCGGCACACATGTGATTCGCGGATTAACTATTAAGTTTGACCATCATAGAGTGAAAGTTTATCATTTTCACATGTTTTGTCTTGCCAATTTACACATTCAAGCAATTTTAGACCCTTCAGATGAAGGAGAAGTCGAATCGAGACTCGCGCACCGTTTTCTGAGCTCAGGCGCAATTCAGATACAGCGTTTCATACAACGCCTCAACGGATGGATACATACACACAATGTTATGTTAAAATACCAGTTTTGGCAAGTATTCTGGTAAACACAGTCGGTTATGTCTTAAGTTAATGTATACAGCTGAGAAAGAAACCGGATGTGTGTCAGGTCCGTGCATTTAGTCTTAAAGAGACAGCAGCCTATAATACCTGCTTCTGTCTGCTAATAATCTGTATTTAACTTATGCAGTAAGCATTATTATGTTGTTTTACACTTAATTGTTACATTTCTGCACCTGAATACTACTGTTATTGTCTATTTATAATTTTATGTTGTAGGCTGTTCATCTATGCTTGTAATTTGTGTAATTGTTCTTGTTTTATTACTGACTTTAGTAGATAAGCTTATAGTTTCTGCTGGGGTATAGAAGTACTTAAAGTAAGCTTTTAGTAATTAATGAAAAGCAAACTTTTTTGCTGATGTGAAAAATGATCCGATCCGTGACTCAAAATCCGTAGTATGATCTGAACCGTGAGTTTTGTGATATGTTGCACTTGCACCACTAATTGGCAGTAGCTTAATTGCTTGCCCTACACAGTTACCTTGTTTATTTTTTTAATTCAAGTTATAATGTATATATTTTATTCTATTTGTGATTTTTAAAGATATTTATAATAAGTGAAGTGATGTTTACTGTTAAGTGCACTGATGTTAGACTCATTTTGAATAATAAAGTTTATTGCTAAATTGTTCAATACCCTGCTTCCATTACAATAGGCCATAACTACATTTATTGTAGCAGTAGTGTGACAACAGCTCTCTAGGCTTTTAATGACAAGCTACTTTTTCCAAAATAATGTAAAAATGCTATGTTGTTTCTAATGTCGCTCATTTTGATGAATCATTTATTGTTAATGTTTTCAACACTGATAATAGTAAGAAATGTTTTTGAGTACTAAATCAGCATATTAGAATGATTTCTGAAGGATCATGTGACACTAAAGAATGAAGTAATGATGCTGAAAATTCACCTTTTCCAGGAATAAATTACATTTTAAAATATATTAGAACAGAAAAAAAGCTTATTTGAATATGTAATATGCAATTAAATTTTTATTCAGTAATTTACAGTATATTATCTATATATTTGTTTGTTGTTGTTTGTTTATGTCTTGTCTTGTAACCTTTTAGAAAACTAGCTTGACTGCAGTTTAGCTACTTTCAATTCTGAGGAGTTTATAGCTTGGCAAAGTACAGTTTTAGAGCAACACTGATCTGTACAGTGGTGAAATGCAGACATAACTCATTTTAATAAACATAGATGACAAAGAAACTCACATAAGTCTTTGCACTCAGTACACCTTTCAAGTAGAGATGGTCTCGCTTACAAAGTCCTTCTTTTACTTGCTCACTCTCCCTGGCACAAACACACACACACACACACGGTAATAAAGCAAGTGAGAGATAAATTGTGCAGAGAGATAACAGATCAATCAGTCCTGAAGGCTTGACAGCAAGGGACAGTTTGTCTTATTTCCAGCCACCCTCAAGCAGTCAAGTGCTATCAACTCCTGAGCTGTGCTGAGCTTATCCTGGCTGCTCAGAGCTCTTGCTCTTTCTCTCTGATTGTCTCACTCTCCAAGCCTGTTTCAATCTCCCTCATCTATAGTTTCCATCTCCTTTGCCTGGCCTCTCATTTGTACACACATTTCCTCTCTACCAACTTATTCCCTCTTTCCGCCACTTCAGTTTGACCCCCGATCTTCTTCGCTCTTGTTCTACCTGCATCACTTCGTCTCTCTCTCTCTCTCTCCAATCATCACATTCTCTAACGCAAAGCTCCTCAAACTGTACACTTAATATTAATTATTTAAAAAAAAAAAATGTATATGTGTATATGTATGTGTGTATACATACATATAAACACACACTAGGTGGTACTTGGATGCTCTGTATTTGGCCTGAACCACTGCTTTTACACATCAGCCAATATCTTTTGCAGCCTGTCACCTTTTATTCCGGGCTGATGGTGCATCTTGTTTACCTGGCAGAGTCTGAGTGATCTATCTGGGAAGTGTTAAGGCTGCTGTGAGGTTCTGCGGACTGACCTGAGTTCAGAAGGTCTCTGTGTTCAGCATGTTTGCTTTATATTGATGAATGTCACAGACCCATAGCAAAGCTGCTCTGCTTCACACATGGTGCCTACATGGTCAGAGAGTCTATATATTTGAGCACTAAAAGCAAATATTTTTAGAGGAAAAATTTTGATTTTAACACACAATCCACCACTTAAATATTATTTAGTTTCATTTACCTTACATAGATTTAGCTTATAAGATTTTTTTTTACCAAGACTGAATTTATTTGATTTAAAAAAAAGAAACACTGTAAAAACAGTAATATGGTGAAATATTACTACAATTTAAAATTACTGTTTTCTATTTTACTATTATTTTAAAATGTAATTTATTCCTGTGGTTTATTGCAGTCTTCAGTGTCACACTATCCTTCAGAAATCATTCTGATATGCTGATTCTCTGCTCAATAAATATTTATTATTATTATAAATGTTAACAGCTGTGTTGTTTAATATTTTTGTGTAAATTGTGATTCTTTGAGTTTAAAAATAGCATTTGAAATAGAAATGAAATGATTTATAACATTATAAATGTCTTTACTGTCGCATTTGATCAATTTAATGCATCCTTACTTAATAAAAGTATTAATTTCTTAAAATATTTCTAAAATATTTCTAATTAATCTATTTTTGCTATTTAGTTTCAGATTGGAGGACTGGAAAGGGAGCTTTGCACTGTGAATGTCAGAATATCTTTACATGGTTTCCAGGCTGTCATTTAAGGAAAGACTGAAAAATTACGACAAAATTGCTATCTGTTTTTTTTTTTTTTCTGAAATGTCTGGAAGCACTCTTTGCTGATAAAAAGTCTTGCACAGTCCCCCAGTGAGTCGCTGTTCTAAATGCAACATGCATTCACGAGTCCTTGTGGTCTTTTAATCATGTACTCTAAATGCATGATAATTTTCCTCCATCAACAGTTTTCTGACAGTCTGACACCAGTCACGACCTATAAAATGCACCGAACGCTGGCATCCGTAGGCCGTTTAGTAATGAATGTGTCAGAAATTTTACCACTTAATTACCAGTCACGAAAGACCGGAGGATGTGCTATTGCCAATGAACCTGTTTTTGGGCTGCTTAGCACAGACGTGTACAGATTGCAGAGCGAAACTAATGATAATTCACGAGGCAAATGGGATTTTGTCCGGCAAGGAAGGCTTAAGAGAATAGAAGACTACTCAACCCTTTATTTCACCCTGTATAAAATTATATATATAAATCTAAAAGCAGTCTCACCATTAAACACCTTCAAATGGTCAATGAACTGATAAAACCTTCAAGCAGCAGCTGTGACCTTTCATTTCATAGGTCAAGCAATTAAATAAATTAAACAGGAAGACAATATTGACCTGCTTCTGTCAAGCCCTCCAATGAGGGTCACAAGGGCATCAACCTCATTCTCATTTTCTGCTATTACTCACGTCCATGTGGCATCGTCCAGGGTCAGCACATATTTCCCATAAGTGAAGACTCTATTAATGTCAAGCCCTAAAAATGATGATCGATAATCTACAAGTGTGTCCTTAAGAAAATGTTGAGTGATGCTACATTACACAATAACCGTTTAAGGTTTGTGGGCAGAATCCAATAGAAAAATGATGTTAGTGACACAGAAATACAATTCTGTCATCATTTACTCATGGCTTTCTTTCTTGTGTAGAGGATGTTGCCCATACAATGAAAGTCTATGGAGTCCAATGTTGCTTGGATTTAATGATCGAAATATCATCTTTTGTGTTTATACAGGTTTGGATCAACATGAAGGTGAGCAAATGATGGCAGGATTTTTATGTTTGGATGAGCTATCCATTTAATGTGAGTAAACACAACATTAATCAGAGTATTTTTCCAGGTTCCACACTAGCCTGTAATACACCACATTATTTTAGCTGATAAAATACCAGAGAATTATGTTAAACATGATAAACAAACACAACAATGTACAAATTCTCATCAAGCAAGCCAGAAACATCTTGGATAATCACAAAAATAGCTCAAGTTTAAGGCTCTGTTTGAAATACTTAGTCAGTACTTAGAATAGTCCTAGGCCAAAAACCTTGTATTCACCCCAAAGTGCATCAACCCACCAACAGCCCTACAACAAATATGAGCAACAGATTTTGATGCTATACTCTAGGACTTCTTCTTTTTTTTAACAAATTACACATAAATAAAAATAAATTGACTTTGGATGACTGTGTAATCTAAAGTTAGCCTAATTTACATAAAATGCATATTTGATCTTAAAATAATGACAATCTAAACACTAGTGCTCAACTGGAATGCAGATGGTTGAAAATAACAGTGTTTTGTGTTGAATGTACACAACTGTTTAGTGAAATCAGCTCAGGAGACTATCAACCTTCCACTGGAACATCTAATGCACAGAAGAGTACAATATTGCATATATGCCACATTGCATAATAACAGAAGACTAAAATACAATGACACCTACAAAACATCACTCACGATGGCATGCTCTGGAAACTATGACTGCTTTCCACAAAAGCTACAATTTCTTTTTTTCTGCACAGTAATATTCTCAGAAGTGAAGTGAAACACCCAAAGCATCATGGGAAATTCATTATTCTCTCTCACAAACTCTTAAACCCTGAGAAGGTGATGTATGTATGACCATTTTTCAGCTCAGTGGCGACAGCTGTATCTGCTGACAGGGATGTATATGTCTAATCCTCACAAACTGGGACAGGATGACAGTGCGACACTGATGTGTGGTGTCCCTATGAGTATCCACCCCTGCATTCACGACTAGAGTCATGTCATCTGCTTCACACAACACACCGGTATCACTGTCACTCCAGCTGAATCTCCCCACCAACCCTATAAAATAAAAGTGATATGTGATTACCAAAAAACTTTTACAGCATCATAGTGTCCATCCCAACCATGCCATCTCTGATCCAGCACTGGGCTCAATGTATGACCAAAAATATAAAGAACACTAATGCATTATCAAATAAGAAAATTAATATATAAATGAATCTATTCATTACATATTGTACTGGGAAATCAAGTGTTGTTCCAGCAAGGTCCATAAAACTAAAATTATTATTTTATAATGATAAATAGAATGATATATAGAACAATAGATAGATAGAATGAAAGAACGATAGATAGAACAATAGAACAATAGAACGATAGATAGATAGATAGATAGATAGATAGATAGATAGATAGATAGATAGATACAGACAGAATGATAGACAGAACAGATAGAATGATAGAAAGTCCATTAGAACGACAGAACAACAGTACACAGTATGTCAGAATGACAGAGAGACAGATAGATTTGAACAGTATCTAAAACATAATTTGAATTCTAATTTGTCAAATTCTAATTCAACTTCTTATGTCTTTACTGTCCATAGCAGGAAATGACTACACTCTAAAAAGTGCTGGGTTATTTCTGTAAACACATTGTTGGGTTAATTGTGCTGGGTCATAATTCTGAGTTGTTTGAGGTACTTTGAGGAAAGTGCAACGCTCAATATGGCCGTTAAATCGCAGGAAGCCCCGCCTTCTGAATGAAAGAGCCAATCGCTAATCGGTAAAGTCAGCGCGCCACTGCAGCTGCCGTTAGAAGTCCCGGTTGCTATAGAAACAGTCAGCGTCCTGAGACGTGTGCCTAACACTGCACATGCGCACTAGCTGATCTTGCCTGAAAAATAACCTTTTTATAACGCTATTTGAGCAAAAGAAACAACATTTATGACAGTTGTTGTCCGATTTCATTGGTGATTTCAAATATGAAATTTAATCGTAAGCTTAGTGAACAGTTTGGGAGATTTTGACGTTTCCCCATTCAAAGAGATAGGAGCTGCATGACTGAGAGTCGTTTCAAAGATGGCCGCCAAGTGACATGACTTGTCTTAAAGAGACTTTGGTAATACAGATGAAAATAACCGTCATTTTTATCGTTCCGGTCAAATATTGCAGCGAAAATATTATTAACATCTTTAATATGTGAATGCTGGCAAATGGCCATGGCATAAACGGTATAATCAGAAAAACTTTGCATGGTAAGAAATAATTTTGATTTTATGGTTTCGTTTACAGAAATTTGAAATGGTTAAATTGTTAGTGGGGTTGTACAGATAGACGATAGTATAGTGTATTGACGATAGTCAGAGATATCGCTGATAGCTGATGTCTGTCGATAGTTAAGGTGATATTACAGGAGCTGCCCCACATCTTTCAAATTTGAGCGCATTGTTTTCTGTGAGTGTACACAGCAGCAGCACTTCTGCCAGAACATCACTAACAACATCTACATATTCCTAATAAATTACGTTATGCTTGTCTCAGGAAGTCTTTAATGTAGGCTTCAGCCATGCCATTGTCACATGATCTGCCTGTGTCATTTGTTTCTGGTCCAATCTATTTAAATCCAATCCAGTCCGATCCAAGCTATTTAAAGGAATGAAGGCATTTTCACAGGAAAAGTGTTTCAGTGTGTCGTTTTGATTGTGAGATCAGTTTCACAGTTTGCACTATATTATTCTTATGGTTTAGATGCTAAAAGGGAGAGTGCTTTCAAAGTCCTGCCCACTCTGCTTCCCCAATGAATATACAGGTGCATCTCAATAAATTAGAATGTCGTGAAAAAGTTCATTTTTTCTTGTAAGTTATTTCAAAAAGTGAAACTTTCATATATTTTAGATTCATTGCATGTAAAGTAAAACATTTCAAAAGTTTTTTTGTTTTAATTTTGATGATTAGAGCTTACAGCTCTCAAAATATTAGAATATTTACATTTGAGTTTCAATTAATGACCATCCCTACAGTATAAATTCCGGGTATCTCTTGTTCTTTGAAACCACAATAATGAAGAAGACTGCTGACTTGGCAATGATACAGAAGACGAACACTGACGCCCTCCACAAAGAGGGTAAGTCACAGAAGGTCATCACTGAAAGGTGTGGCTGTTTACAGAGTGCTGTATCAAAGCATACCACCTCAGCAGTGCCACAAACTGATCACCTCCATGCCACGCCAAATTGAGGCAGTAATTAAAGCAAAAGGAGCCCCTACCAAGTATTGAGTACATATACAGTAAATGAACATACTTTCAAGAAGGCCAACAATTCACTAAAAATTTTTTTGGTCTTATGAAGTATTCTAATTTGTTGAGATAGTGAATTGGAGGGTTTTTGTTAAATGTGAGCATAAATCATCACAATTAAAAGAACCAAAGACTTAAACTACTTCAGTCTGTGTGCATTGAATTGATTTAATACACGAGTTTCACAATTTGAGTTGAATTACTGAAGTAAATGAACTTTTCCACGACATTCTAATTTATTGAGATGCACCTGTACAAGAACGGAGGAAAGGTCTTCAGACCCACAACCACAGAATCCTGGAAGTCATTCATTTGACGTACAACCTGTAAGTTTTTTTTTTTTACTTTTTCTACTCTATACACAGTACTGTGCAAAAGTTTTAGGCCACTTGTATTTTCACAGGTTAAAAAATGGTTTTAAGTCAGTTATTTCTATCTTTTGCTGTAGTGTGTCAGTAGGAAATATCAGTTTACATTTCCAAACATTAATTTTGCCATTAATTGTAATAATCCAGTGAATGTCTGACAACAGCCAGTGCTCCACACAGATCTGATCTGATCATCATCCAGTCTTATCTGATGCTTCAAGAAACCTACCTGCAAAGCTACAGTACTGTTAAAAGTTTTAGGCACTTGTGAAAAAATGCTGTAAAATGAGGATGCTGTCAAAAATAATGTCATAAATAGATTTTCTTTATCAATTAACTAACTAACTAAATTAAATCAACATTTGGTGTGAGCATCCTTTGCATTTAAAGCAGCTTTTGCCCTCGGTGCACTTGAGCAGAGTTTCTCAGGAGCTTTGCAGGTAGCTTTCTTGAAGCATTTTGGAGACGTTGTTCTCCACAGTTCTTCTGGATTTAGTCTGTCTCAGTTCGTTCTGTTTCTTCATGTCATTCCAGACAGACTGGATGATGATCAGATTAGATCTCTGTGTGGAGCACTGGCTGTTTTCAGACTCCTTATACAAACAAAAATCTCAATGGATTATTGCAATTAATGGCAAAATGAATGTTTGGAAATGTAAACTGATATTTCCTACAGACACATTACAGCAAAAGATCAAAATAACTGACTTAAGACCATTTTTTTAGCTGGCTAAAATACTAAAACTTTTACTGTGTGTATATATATATATATATATATATATATATATATATATATATATATATATATATATATATATATATATTGGGGCTTTAAATACCCCATAATTTATGCCATGTTGGTTGGATGATATTTAGGTAGACAACCAAGAAGTGCCAGTAAGCAGAAAGAAACCTAAATCAGTAACACAATAAATATTTTGTTTGAGCAACCTTTACCAGACCCAGTTCACAGGAAAACCCTGATGGTTTGGCTGATTTCCATAAAATACACTTAAACGTTATTTATTTGTCAACTTAAATGTTACACTTGTAAAAATGTAAGTTATGTTGCAAGACTAAGTGTCGTGTAATTAACAGGTGGGGACCAACATGGTGATGTATTCCTGCACATTTTGTGCCTTGGTGATGAGACAACGACATCCCACACCTTCGACTTCTTGCTTGAGGCTGTTTATCTTTTTCAAGTCCTTTTTTGTGCTTGATGTTAGCTACACTAACATCTTCCTTCCTGGGAATTTCTCCAGCATGCAGTATAGCATACTGATGGACATGAGTCTTCATGTGTGAAGTATTTGAGGGCAACAGTTTTTTCTGGCTACTTGTAATTGTTACGATTTTTTGTCACATGTATTGTCTGTTGTAGGTCTGTTGTTTGGCTTAGTTTTAATGGCACAATGTTTGAACTGATTCTCATGTGGCAATAATAAATTTTATAGTGTTGTGATGCTGCAATGTTGACAAAGAATAGGAGTCTACAGTACCTAGTTTACACAGTTTTGTGTTTTAAAGAAACTGATCTACAAAAACCGTTGTTTTATTTGTGTCTGTATGGGTTGGATGTAATGTGTAACAGTAGCACCTAAATTGTTTTAAAAGGAAATGTGAAAACTCATTAAATTGATATTTACAGTTGCATTTTTTTGTGTTGTCTAATTGTATTAAAGAAAAATAATAATTTTACATTCCTTTGTGATTGTTATTTATTATTATTGGTAATATTGGTAAATATAAAGGTAGCAAGGCAATGAGACAACAAATAACCCAATGTTTAGGTAATGTTTAACCCAGCAACACAGTTAACCTGACCCACTGGTTGGGTCAAAACAACCCAGCGCGTGTTCTGTCCCATAGTTACCCAGCGGCTGGGTTAAGGTTGGGTTATTTTTTAACCCAGCATTTTTATAGTGTACACATCACCCACAAGGAAACTTTTAGACCGGTTTTAATACACCACTAGTGAAGTTCTAGGCTATTAGCAAGTTGAGATCTCAATTTAGCTGGACTGGCTACAGCGTCAGCAGGACACACAGAACAATAATGGCAGCTGACATGCCTGACCTTTCCTATTAAAAGAGCCTGGCTGCTTAATACCGGCTGCCTCCACATCTCATTAGCCAGCTCAGCACCTTGCTCTGTGACTGAACCTGGCAACTTCAGCCGCCACTCGTTAATTAATTTCTGCCCATTATACACCTTTCTAGCTCTCGTTTCTGGGGTGTGCGCATACACATGAGTGCATATATATATACACATCTGTGTGTGCACAGCAATTTTTTTTATAAACCTGTTTTTCTCTCTCAGTCTCTCTTTCTCACACATATGCTCAACAAAATGCCTGTGTGTGTATCAGTGATTATACAGGCTTATGTTGTTCCTTGTGACACCTTGGCAGAAAATGAGGGAAATTATGTATATATGCAAAGAAATGCAAACGTACATTTAAGACACATAAATCAGAAAATTCACATTACCAGAAAACATGAAATATTTCAGGAGTTGTTAAATATAATTATCACAAAAACATCAAAAACGCATATTATACAGAAAGAATGCATTACATTGACTTTTGTCTAAAAAAAAGAAAGAAAAGCTATTTCTAATAAATGCTGTTCTTTTGACATTTCTATTTATCAAAAGAACCTTAAAAAGAAAGTATAATGATTTCCATAAAAAAAATCAACATTGATAATAATAATAATAATTTTTCTTGAGCACCAAATCATATTAGATTGATTTTTTCTAAGATTTTGTGACACTGAAGACTTGAGTAATGGTCATCAATTACATTTTAAAATATACTAAAACAGAAAATATTTCATTTCATATTTCACAATATTACAGATTTTACTGTATTTTTGTTCAAATAAATGCAGCATTGTTGAGCACATTAGACGTCTAAAAACCTGACAAATATTTAAAAATCTTCCTGACCCCAAACTTTGTAGTTTTCATGTATAGTGTATATTGTTTTCATCTCACATCTCAAAATATCAAGAATAAATTATGATATGACCCTTTTAGATGCATCAAATTCTATTTCTAACACATAGTGTTGCCTTTTATCGGTGGCATGGGCAGTTTAACTTCCCGTCACGGGAGAAAAAGTCCAATCCCAATAAATCTGAGTGTAAAATGACATGGCATGGCATTTTAAGTTTTTTGTCCGCCGTTTTTTACTATAAAATGAAAAAGGCTGTTTCTTTGAAATCCTCACTCTACAGAATCTTTCTCAGGGGGCGACAGACAAGCATCATAAGCACTAGGAAATCCATCATTCCTGACCACTTCCCCTAGTCCCACAAGGTCACTCCGTTGAAACAGGCAGTCTGACGCTGGCTCTGTCACCTCCAATGCAATCAGAACCTCCCCACAGCGGCGCACGGCTCACAGGTTTCAAGGAAATTATATTTATGAGTCGCAGACAGCGATCACTTTTCCACTGGGTACTACTGACACCCAGAACAATGCCACCAACACGCAGGCAGGCCGACTCATGATTGTTTGTTTGAGATTTTCTAAGACGGGCCGTTTTGGGTATTGAGAAGAGACGTCCCCAAACGACCTAACAAATGATGAAGGAGGAAGAAAAAATGGGTCAAAGAAAACATTTCTAACTGGAAAGCAGTATGCATGTGTGTGTGTGTTTGGTTATAGTGCTACTAGTGTTAAATTACTCCCAGCAGAGCTCGAAAGAGCATTTCAATTGTATTTGTGACTAAAAATACATGTGTGCAAACTGGAAAACATATTCAGGAGTATGTGTGTGAGAAAAAGTAGGTCCCCGTGGGTCATAAAAAATATTACATATCTTAAATGGTATGACAAACGTCTTAATTAAGAGGTCCTAAATTTAAGGCTGGGAAATAGAAATCGTGATATGGCTTAATGTGATTATTACATTTTTAAAGGCAATGATTTAATGAAATAAATGTGTACATTTCTACACTTTGCGCATTCTACAGGCTTATGGTTCCATAAAAAAATATATAATAAATGAATGCCATGCATTTACGCCCAGCAAATGCTTATGATCGACTGTTTATCGAATGTTTATTGTATGCTTTTGATGGTTGCAAGAGCGCATGTTTTATCTCCATCATTTGTTTGAACGAGCAGCTCAAGTTATAAAGACATTTCAGAATAAGAGTCCAAGTGCGTTTTATACTTGTTTATAATTAAAAGTCCTGCATTGCGTAGAAAATATTTTAAAATATAACTATGTATTTAATTTTTTTTTAAATCTTAGTAATTTCATAATTAATAAATAAATAGTTTGAAGCTGAAATATATAAAAAATGGAAATATTTAAAAAGTGTACTTTGTGTATTAAAATTAAGCAATCCATTTTACCTGTAAACATCTCCTTGTACCCGCTTAAGGAAAAAAAAAAAAAACTACTTGATAAATTTTTATTGTGACCATAAAGTTATTTATGTGAACATAATTTTTCAAAGTAGGAGCATACATGCTCTTTGGGAAAATATAAAAGTAAGCATCAAACCTTGTCCAGAGGAAAAAAGTTATTATTATCTATATAGCTCAGGGGAGTTAATGAAGAGTCAACAGCATATTCCCATTGAAAAAAAAAAAACTTTTAATCCAGCCTAAGCTAGTTTGTTGATCTTAGCTGGTCTCCCAGCCTGGAAAAATTGGTATATTGGCTGGTGTAAGAGGGTTTTAGACACTTTCCGCTGGTCTGGACTGGGAAACCAGCTGTACACCAGCTTAAACAAGCTAAAACCATTTTAAAACAGCTTAGGCTGGTTTAAACTGTTTTTGCAACAAGGATGTGAGATTACTAGAGTATTTATGATAGAAGAAAAATCAGAAAAGTCTCCTTTTAATGAAACAACTGAGACATTAAAGAAATCATAATGCTATCTTAGAAGCATATGTATGCAATCAGCAGAAGCAACCCTACTGTGAGGTTAGTCTTGACTGGATTCCTTAATGTTTTAAATGAGTGCTAAATGGTATATCTTTAAAATATAGGCTAGCTCAGCACCCTGGGGTGTAGCCATAGCATTTGAAAATCTAAGCACACCTCCTACTAAGCGTAGCAGCAGTCATGATGGCTGAAAACAATAATTAAAGAACAGACTACTGTATGAGGAGTGACTCTCAGCATGGCTAACTAGCTAAGCTGTTGACACTAGTCGACCAACATGGCCTGTTTGATTAAAGCTGGTTGACCAAAGAATTCCAGCTTATGCTAGTTAGTAATAAAACGATCTGAACTCCACACAGCACTCCAGCTTCCCTTGAGGACTGCAGGGATGTGTTTTCAATCGTTGTGGGAAGTCAAAAGCAATAACAATCAATTTGTCAGTTCCACTTTTCAAAGCAAGCCCAATGACAGCAGATCAGCAAAACCTCATTTTAATTTATCTGGTAAAAAGTGTGTCTAATACAGCTAATGTATTCCATAAAGGCTTCTCTTCCTGTGCTCTAAGAATGTAATTGCATTTCCACACTGTAATATGAAGCCATTGGCAATGGCCTGAAGCACATTAAAACATATGATCTGCCACCGTGTGCCCTGGCTAACAATGCCGTCAGTCTCCATAACCTGCTTCCATCAAAACCACCTCATGTGGACACCACACATCTGCTCCTCTCACTCTAATAGCCTTGATGGAACCCTATAGGTTCCTTTAACAAGTGAAGGAAATTACACTAGATTTCAGAGCCCTATAGAGCCATTTACCATGGCTATCTTTGTGGCTATAATGTCACCTGAAATGTGGACATGGGATTGAATTTGTCACTATCATGAGACATACAGGTGAATTTCTTTGAACAAAGGATACTATCCACAATGCCATGTGCAGTATGAAAGACAGTTCAAATTGGGCCAAATTCAAAATTTAAGAATTAACACACTTTCAGTTTATGAGTTGGAAGCAGAATTAAATTAGCCACACTCAGTATGTTAAATAAGAATTTGACAAAAATTTGAATCACAAAAATTCCATAACTATATATAATGCTATGTTAAATATTATGTATTACATTTTTAAGAAAACAATAAAAATAAAATAATGAATTATTTCTCTCTCTCTCTATATATATATTTGAAAAGGTACCACCCCAGTGACAGCTTTTGCATCTTTATTTCTGAGAATGTATATATATATGTGTGTAAATGAAATATTATATGTATTATAAAATACAGTAAAACAAAACAATAAAAAATAATAAAATAATAAATACATAAAGAAACGAGTTAAAATGGTCAAACTATAAATGATGAATCTACCTATCCATCAGTCCATCCATCCATCAATAAATGACATTATAAATTACAAATTAATACCTTAAATATAAGTACCTTATATATATATATATATATATATATATATATATTTATAAATGACATACTACAAACAATTCTATAAATGACATATTATAAAACAATAAACCATTATTCAAGACTCTGAAACAACACTTTACTAAGCCAAATTCCACAGTCTCCTTTGGCAAAGTCTGCTTTTCTAGAAAAGGTATGGACTGGAAATTTCTTCAAATTTGAATACATTTTAATTCTACTTACGTACATTCAAATTTTGCTTCAAATGCAACTCAAAAACTGAACTGGTTAAAAGATCCAAGTTAAAAAAGGAGCAGGTGTTGCTCACATAGCGTTCGAAATTAAAAAGGATGGCTGTGTAGTATGTGCTAGATATGGGCTTTGACCCTCCAGACCTGCAGATTCTCAGCTGACCAGAACAGATGTGGAACAGCCCACCCCATCAGCGATAGCGCTTCTTCATCTGAGCCATGCCACAATGACAGATCACGTGTCAGGACAGCCCTCGCAGGTCCTGCAGCAACGGAGCCGTCCTTGACTAGGCATGCCATGGCGGTGTAAGAAAATCTCTTATCATGTTCCGATATGCAGAGGCACAGTCGTAATCAGGCTAAGTGCCATGCTGAGGCGTGAACCCTGCTAAAATGCCATTCCAGGCACCCATAAAACACTTTATGGAAAATAAAGACCAATCTCACTACTAAGAATCGATCGTAAATTATTGTAACATTTGCAGGCAGTCAGCAGAGAGATGTTAACCACTAGAAGTTATCAAAGGGTGTGTGTAGCTGTTCTGCTTGGACATGTTCACATGTTTTGTAAAGCAGCTGGTGGCATTGTTGCCATCTTCAGATTGGATTACATTTTATCTTTATATTACAGTTACAGCTACATGCAATCAGTTAAAGGGACAGTTCACCCAAAAATAAAATTCTGACATAATTTATTCATCCATGTGTTGTTCCAAATGAGTAAGACTTTCTTTCTTCCTTGGTGAAGAATGATGACAGGATTAAACTATCCTCTTAAGTTACGAAACTGAAACAGTATTAAAGCAAACAAGAAATGTATAGCAGTAGGCATATGTATACATTGTAGGTAAAGGCAAACAAAGAAACATTAAACCTAGATTTCAGCTTGGTTAAATATTTATGATTCCTCTGGCATCAAAAAGCACTCATCCTAAAAGCTTTTCTTGTAACAATATGTTCTCTGGAAACAGCCTTTTGGATTACAGGACGGCACACTTTAAACAAGACGGTTAATACATTATCTTACAATCAATTCACAAAAACTTTCAGTACCAAATTTTGGATTTCTGCATTAAATTGATCAAAAGTGACAGCAGACACATTTATAAAGTTACTAAAGATTTTTATTTCAAATTAACACCGTTTTGAACTTTTGAACTTTTGAACTTTCTATTCATCACAGAATCCTGAAAAAAACTGTATCATAGTTTCCACAAAAAATCTTAAGCAGTACAACAGTTTTCAACATTGAGAGTAATCAAAAATGTTTCTTGAGCACTAACTCAGCATTTTAGAATGATTTCTGAAGGATCATGTGAAACTAAAGACTGGAGTAATGATGCTGAAAATTCAGCTTTGCATGGAACACATTTGGAGAATTTTATTATTACATCACTTGTTCACTAATGTATCCTCTGCAGTGAATGGGTGCCGTCAGAATGAGAGTCCAAACAGCTGATAAAAACATCACAATAATCCACAAGAAATCTACACAACATCAGTCCATAAATTAATGTCTTTTGAAGCAAAATAAATAAATAAACAAATCTAAAACTGTAAATGGGGCTTGATTTGTGCATATTTCTCTCCTGATTCGACAAAACAACTTCACTGGAAAAAGCAGTATTACAGATAGAGGGTTCATATTGTAGCCAGAAGCAAACGTTTGAGTTGAAATCTCTTAATGATGGATTTGCTTATTAAAATATGCCATTTTTGCCTTAATGATGTTAATTGATGGATGTGTTGTGGATTACTATGATTTTTTCATCTGCTGTTTGGACTCTCATTCTGACGTCACCCATTCACTGCAGATGATCCATTGGTGAGTAAGTGATATAATGCTAAATTTATCCAAATCTGTTCGGTAGGCATGATTAATTTTTTCTATAACTAACCATACTAAATGAATGTGTCATATTGAAGGATATACAGTATCTCACAGAAATGAGTACACCCCTCACATTTTTGTAAATATTGTATTATGTCTTTTCATGTGACAACACTGAAGACATGACACTTTGCTACAATGTAGTGTAGTGAGAGCTTGTATAACAGTGTAAATTTGCTGTCCCCTCAAAATAACTCAACACACAGCCATTCATTTCTAAACCGCTGGCCACAAAAGTGAGTACACCCCTAAGTGAAAATGTCCAAATTGGGCCCAACTAGCCATTTTCTCTCCCCGGTGTCATGTGACTTGTTAGTGTTACAAGCACTCAGGTGGTAATGGGGAGCATTCACAGGAGCAGTGTGTTAAATTTGGTGTTATCGCTCTCACTCTCTCATACTGGTCACTGGAAGTTCAACATGGCACCTCATGGCAAAGAACTCTCTGAGGATCTGAAAAAAGAATTGTTGCTCTACATAAAGATGGCGTAGCCTGTAAGAAGATTTCCAAGACCCTGAAACTGAGCTGCAGCACGGTGGCCAAGACCATACAGCGGTTTAACAGGACAGGTTCCACTCAGAACAGGCCTCGCCATGGTCGACCAAAGAACTTGAGCACGTGCTTAGCGTCATATCCAGAGGTTGTGTTTGGGAAATAGCCGTATGAGTGCTGCCAGCATTGCTGCAGAGGTTGAAGGGGTGGGGGGTCAGCCTGTCAGTGCTCAGACCATACGCTGCACACTGCATCAAATTGGTCTGCATGGCTGTCGTACCAGAAGGAAGCCTCTTCTAAAAATGATGCACAAGAAAGCCCGCAAACAGTTTGCTGAAGACAAGCAGACTAAGGACATGGATTACTGGAACCATGTCCTGTGGTTTGATGAGACCAAGATAAACTTATTTGGTTCAGATGGTGTCAAGCGTGTGTGGCGGCAACCAGATGAGGAGTACAAAGACAAGTATGTCTTGCCTACAGTCAAGCATGCTGGTGGGAGTGTCATGGTCTGGGGCTGCATGAGTGCTGCCGGCACTGGGGAGCTACAGTTCATTGAGGGAACCATGAATGCCAACGTGTACTATGACATCCCCTCCCTTTGGAGACTGGGCCGCAGGGCCATATTCCAACATGATAACGACCCCAAGATGACCACTGCCTTGCTAAAGAAGCTGAGGGTAAAGGTGATGGACTGGCCAAGCATGTCTCCAGACCTAAACCCTATTGAGCATCTGTGGGGCATCCTCAAACGGAAGGTGGAGGAGCGCAAGGTCTCTAACATCCACCAGCTCTGTGATGTCGTCATGGAGGAGTGGAAGAGGACTCCAGTGGTAACCTGTGAAGCTCTGGTGAACTCCATGCCCAAGAGGGTTAAGGCAGTGCTGGAAAATAATGGTGGCCACACAAAATATTGACACTTTGGGCCCAATTTGGACATTTTCACTTAGGGGTGTACTCACTTTTGTGGCCAGCGGTTTAGACATTAATTGCTGTGTGTTGCGTTATTTTGAGGGGACAGCAAATTTACACTGTTATACAAGCTGTACACTCACTACTTTACATTGTAGCAAAGTGTCATTTCTTCAGTGTTGTCACATGAAAAGATATAATAAAATATTTACAAAAATGTGAGGGGTGTACTCACTTCTGTGAGATACTGTATGAAGCGAACAGAAGAAACTCACTCCAGCTTGATCACATTTCACTTCTTAGCTACAAACCACCAAGGCAGGTGATGTCACAATACCACACACTAAAATACTGTCATTTAACTACATTATCTGCACTCTATGGAAACATGTTACAGCTGACATATTAAGCATAAAGCAGGAAAAGACTGTGACATTAACATTTTATGTATTGTATATAAAATCTGTATATATATTAAACACAAATGCGCATATGCTATACTGCATATAAAAGTAACAGCGACTGAGAATAGAATGGATGATAAAAAACTGTTTTACTTCAACTATGCTTGAATACAAAGCTATGCAACAAAAATGCTTTTATTCACAGCCATTCTACTGGCCTGCCTCGTTTCGTTCTGCTGAAGCACATAAGCGCTTTTGTCTGTATTCCCATGGGATCACATCCTCTAGGCTCTACCGCTGCAGTCAGAGGTAAAAATGCTTCTGCTGTGGCAACAACGCAGAGGATTTATCAGACAGGTGATACAAATGCGTTATGGTTATTCATATTTCCAGACAATAACTCAAGGGACTGTTTATTATTAGATCAAAAACTATAGGCAACCGAATTAGGGAGAAGATGTTCTAACAAAGTTTGCTGAAACACAGCCAAACCGCAAAAGATGATGGCTTCATTCCCAGATGCAAAGTGAGGTAACTTTACCGTAAAACAACTTTCACAAAGTGGCCGGATACAAACCGTTGGGTGTGGTAGTGAATAACTTGATGGTTTTAACAAGAATGACAGTAGCAACGACAAGCAAGCAGAGAATCGGTAGGCTGTCAGTCTAACAGACTAATTAATGGAACTGATTACACAGCTTGAATGCAACAGCATTGACAAATGTTTTCAAAGGCTGACATTAAAACATGCATTACAGATGCAATGTATAATTTCTGCCTTTAAAAAAAAAAACCTTAAACCTGTCAACAAAATTAAATGTTGAATTAATTAAATTGTAAATGGTAATCAAAAGAGATTAATAAAAGTGCATCATGATGACAAATAAATGCAATTTGCATCATGACAATAAATGGGTTTGATATATATATATTTTTTTTTAATATCAGTTTTTGCATGTTTTTGTTAAAATGTTCATACATGCGTAAATTAATATATAACATTTGAATATTTGGTTTAATTTTACATTTCATCACCAAATTATGTCATTAATTTAGTTTCAATTAAATTAGATGTCATTTTAGTCACAGTAAAATTGACAAAAATGAATGAATATGACAAGATATAATATTATGACATTATTATACATTCTAAATAAGCTAAACAGCATTCTAAATAAACTATTCAGTTTTATTTTAGTATTACTGAGATATTGTAGTTTTGTAAATATTTTGAAAAAAGACTTAAAGAAATGTATTGTGTTTTTGTCATTTTAATTAGTTTCTGTTGTTTAATGTCTATATAATTTGTATTCATTTTTTATTGTAGTTTTAGCTATTTAATACATGAACATGAGAAATGCTGCCTTGTCAACTAGCTGAAAAAAATAATTTTAGGTTTTTATATTTTTATATTAAATTTCAGTTCATATTTATTTTAAGTAATGAAAACATTTTTTATGGTTTTAGTTACCTATAATAACCCTGAAACTACTGAAATCTAAAAAATATATATATATAAAAAATCCATACAATTATTATTATTATTATTATAACCTTTATTTTACCAGGAAAATAAGCACATTGAGATTAAAAATTCAGCTTTAAAAGTCTGTTAGATAAGCCACTTGAAATGATTTTTTTTAAAGATCTTTCTGATCTAAAGCCAAAGATTTTTTCTAAATTTGTATTCTCAGCAACCTGTCCCGAAATAACCATTAATGTGATTTGTGCACTTTATTATGTGAACGGCTTGGTTGGAAAGGCTGTGCCAAGAACATAAAATGCAAATTCAAGTCAAATAGCTTCAGAAAACAAAACCAGCCAAAAGGTATCATGATACACATAATGCATTTCTTGTACTGTTCTGGGCTTTGACGGGTCAAAAGGGCAACTATGAGGAGTCTGGATCCTCCATGTTCAGCTACCGGGCAACATTCCAACATTTATACCTATTGTTGCTAGGAGACATTCCCGCTAATGTTTACGGCTCGCCTCAATCAAACAGGAAGCTGGCAAATAGCGTGCAGCACAGCACAGGTATCATCACCGTAACCTTTTGTGTTCTGAAATCTCACGACTACGAAAGAGGCATCCGGAGCAGGAAAAGAAAGGTTAATTTAATGCCAATGGAAGGAGAGACGTCTGAAAAATGTCCTGCAGCAAAGACTTATACCCACCGCACGTTTGCGGCACTTGTGTTTATTGGTTTTGTTAAGCTGAGAATGATTTATAACATCTGAAAAGCCATTAAATCTTTCTGCCTTTTTAGATTTGGATTGTGGTGTGGAGAAGCCAATTCAATTCACTCGCCAAATATCAAGGACTTCTTTTCCTGAGAGGCAGCTCTTCAGTCGCAGTCACAAAGCCAAAGAGCTTCGGTTGTTCACTATGCTATTCTGTCTCCATCCTGCTTGTCAATCTGGGATTCTTTATTGTCAAATTCATGAAAATATTAGCAAACAAAGCGATCTGATTCAACAGTCCTACTTGCATAACAAATCAATGGATTTGCACCAAGCATGACTCCAAAGGTTTCCAGCGACATGCGAATGTGAAACTGCTGTCACAATAACAGCCAATCAGAAGATATTTTTTCTTTTTTTATATGCAGCCTCAAACATTAGTGAATGGTCTTGGGTTCGGTTCCCAGAAAAAGCAAGAGCTGATAATATGTGTACCTTGAATGTGAGTCTCTTTGGATAAATGTGTCAGCTTAATGCATAAATGTAAATATTTGATGTTTACTATTCAAGGAATCAGATTAACAACCAATGAGACTGCATGGAACAAGCAACAAAATGTTGCACAAAAATCTGATTTAGGCAACATGAAAAGATAGCTTTAATTGTATAGAGGTGTAAGAGAGAAAGTATGTTTTAAAAACGCAAGTTAATTAGCAAGTTTAAATTCATGGTGTACAAAAACATTCATTTATACATGGTGGAGTTATGGCATCAATGCTTTGATGAGATATGTAAATGTTTGGATTCATTATGCAAAACGGTTTCCTAAACCATCTGTCAGTTTTGGGAAATCAAGGTCACGTCGCAAAGGCATTGCATAGAAATTTAGAACAATATTCTGCCAATGCGATTGTTTTGTTTGGCAAAGGATCTGTTCGAAGTGCTTTCCGTCTGTACGCTAGGAATCAGTTTACTTCCAATCCAAACAATGAGACTTGTCGCAGCACTTTTACATGCTTACGGGCAAACTCAATCAAATATAATACAAGGTATTAACCTCAAAAAATGTACGTTTGGCAAATCACCTGCATTCAGGAGAGTAATTAATTTCAAGAGCACAAGCCTTTCTCCTGCATACAGCTGATTATGATGAAGGAAAACAACAATTAAACCTTTGTCTTTGTGCTGTTCCAAGAGGAAAAATGACAGCAGACATTCATACCAGTTTGAAAACAAAGCAATTATAGAAATGTTTAGCGCCAGGTGTAGAATACTTCAAGAGAGCTTAGAAATGAACTCACTTCATGACCCCAAGAACAACAGGTGTCTGTCAGTATCTGGGCAATCTGTTATTCACCAATGACTATCTAACAGGTAATTTTTTTCTCAATTTACACATTCTATTTTTACTCTTAAAGTAACATTTGAGTTAACAATCAATCTTGGGTTTATCTGAGCAAACATACATTTGTGGCTGAGAATGATTTGTTTCCTATGACAGTACAAGGTGCAGAAGAACAGCATAAACAAATAAGAAAACAATAAGATGGATGAACAACATGATCCGAACCTGATTTCATAAATGTATCTGAAATGACAAATGCAGAAGCTGATTAAAATTCTATCATAAATGTTGAATGCATAGAGCATCTCCTCCAGTAGATTATTAAACATCAATTTAACATCTTACTCTACAACAATTAATTACAAGAAAAAAATGCATACAAATGAACACATTTAATCATGCTCCCTGACTCATGCTATTCTACAAGGAACTTGCCAAATCACACTAACTGAGAGCAGACAGCACAAAACGAATAAGGACAGATGGACAAACTCGAATGCATAATGGATTTCTGTGGACTGTGATAGACTTCAATGATATGGAAATAAAACAAACAATATAATGACTTCTAAAGCCACTTTCTGTGATGTCTATTCAACTCTTGTGCCACAATAACATCTTTGAATTATCCTCAGTTAAGGGATAGTCGCCTCATATTTATTTATTCTTTTAAACATTGATAAGTGTGATTAATTGCGGTTAGTTTGATTAATCAGCATACCATATAAAACATTTAGAAACAGACTCGGCAAATAGTTTTACAATATTTATGATTACATAAAGACTATCAACACTAAATCTACTGCATATCATAGTTTATTCTGGCCAAGAACTTCCCACTTAGACAGCCTTCTGGCCAACATGTAAAATGACCAACTGTTGTTGATATGGGTGTACAGGGCAGATAAATCTGAAATCGATGCAGCCACAACAAACTGGTAAAACATTCAAATAATGATGCTTCAGTTTCCACAAAAACGTAGAAAGATAACAAGGAAATTAGAGCAAAATTTGAGTGAACCACACGGCCAGAACTTCCCTCAAGGACATAACAGAAGATACAGTATGTCTAAAACAAAACTCTTGAATAACTTTATGAGTTTCAATGCCATGAGCCTGCAACATCAGCAGCAATCTGGTAACATGTAAACAAATCTTTCCGACTGCCTAATAAAAAAAACTTGTGCACGTCTGATTCCCAGAAGTTCCCTTGTGGGCAGCCAATTGGAACTGGCAGATTTCACCAGATGTATTCATCTTTGTGTACAATATGCATCAGCCAGTCCATAGAGAGGCTGTCAGAGGCTGAAGCTAAGAGGACCGCTTTGACAACGGATATCAAGTTTTTCATCAGCCATAATAGAGTCAAACTATTTTACCAGATGTCCTTTCTATGAATGCATCTTTGAGCAATCTCAATAAAAACATCCCTTGAGTATACAATATTCTTTTCTTTGCTTCCATGTCAGAATGTTGGGCCTCCAGGCCAGACTGTTGGACCACAGGCATTTATACTCGCCAGACACAAAAACCACCAGAGAGAAAACTCTTATAAATGCTTTAACTATGGACACTTTATCTGTGTTATAGCCTTGGGCAATAAAAAAACGGTCTGCTTGGTAATTTAGCAGAGCTGGGTGCATTAGCTCCATTTGATTCGTTTTTCTACAGCCATTCCAGCAGAAGAAAAGCGTAACAAACTTTTTATTTACAGCAACTTATGCCATGATGTGACATGGGTGCCCTACATCACTGGCCAAAATGGACGACTAATGCACACAGAAAGCCAATCTGCTACATCAATTTCTTTACAGATTAATCTGTAGACAATTTGCAGAAGTTCAATGCACAGTAAGTGGAAAGAAAGAAAGAAAGAAAGAAAGAAAGAAAGAAAGAAAGAAAGAAAGAAAGACCTTATGATTTCTAAGTTACATAACTGAGAATGTAATTCCGTTTTTGTTGTGTTTCAGAAAAAAAGCTCTTGTGGTCTAGCAAATGACTTAATTCCCTCTTAATTTAATCTGCACATTTTAAATCTATATATCCACAGTGCAAACCACAGAAAAAAAAGTTTTTTTTGTTTTTTTGTCTAATTTTCTCTTTGAGAGGCCATATACAAACAAATAGCCACAAATAAAAAATAGCATTGGATAAGGGCAATTGGATAATAATTTTTTTCTTCGTTTTTCCTCATAACTCTGACAACACTACCAATCTATTGTACACACCATCTTTTGGTGTGAAAACATACAGTTGTCGGGGTAAATTGTGACATAAATAAGAAATATCAACTCAGTATATTTCACAAACTGTAAGATAATTCTTTAAAGTAGTAATATAATTGCTTTAATATATATTTTGTAATTTTCTGTACTATTGCCACCTTTTATGTTACTGATTATAGTAGCTCTCGAATATATGTGATTAATGCAAAAGTTTAAGAGGGCCCAACATTAATTATTATCTGAAATCCTAAATTGATATTAGTGCATAAATTCATAAAGAGTATAGCATAAACCCGCCCTCCTTAGTCACTGTTGCTATGTCCGACAAGCCATGACAATCTCACACTACACATCATGTTCTCACAAAAAAAAAAAAAAAAAAACGCATTGTGGAGTAAAGAGGACACTGAAAACATGCAGACAAGACAAAGAAGGCTTCTTCTGGTATTAAACATGGTCACAGCTATCAAATCTTGTCATTTTTTAAGAAATTCAAACATTAAATACCATTTTTTTTGCTCTTTAATGTGTTGTGACAGATCACTCAGAACCAATCGTCTTTTCATATTTACTTAAAGCACAAAATAAACATGAATGAACAACAGAACATATTTTATATAAACTGCGGAAAGACATTTTTCAAGTTTAAGTCCACCAAAGTTAATCTACTCCCCTGTCTGATTTGTTTGTCTGACAAGATTGCGGGTCCAGAATTATGATGATTGGTCAGATTGCGTGTCAATCAAGCTCTTTGCGAAGGGTCACTTGCCCTTGAACTCCGCTGACAAGAGGAACAAGAGGAACAAATACAAAACATTGCAATACAAGAATGTTTTTCCAACTGAGGGCATCTCAGAATGAACTCTCTCTCAGAATGGTAGCAAACATGGGGAAAAGGGGATCGGAAAAGGTCAGAGAAACAGTGAGGACAAAAGAGAGCTCAGATCAGAAAAAACGTGAACGCCCCTCAAAGTTTTAGCATCAAACCGCACAAAACCCACCCTAATCCTAAACTATACCAAATCGCATTATAAGACAACAGCTACTCAAGAGTAACTTGCGAGCTTATGATATCAGCCCGCTCAAATGACTTGCTTATGACATCATCCCGCTCAAAGACTGGCTTCTAGTCATGAACACTGAGTAAGGTCTGATTAATAGACACCAGGTGGTGACATCACCCACTACGGCTGATTCTTTGGGTTAATGACCTGCGTGATACATTAACCTACAAACGTCCATTTGGATTAGTGTAGTCGCGCTTGCCAGTTGTCATGTGATCTATCACGCACGCCTGATTCAGCATGCCAGCTGGTTGGCATGGCGAGACTGTCGCTGGCCACTATCCATTACTGTAACTGAAAGAGTGATTCAGAAGGTGTCACAGAGATAGTCTGGGAAGAGTAAAATTACTCAGCTCTGTGAATTCTCTCAGAGCGCAATGTTGCTGTACAAATAGCAGACTGAAATCATTTTTTCAAATGGGACGGGATTAGAAAACATTCTGACGGTTATAACCCTCTCAAGCTCTAGCAGAAGCAATAAGTTATCGTTTTCTGCTTTAGTAGGTCATTGAGACTTGGCTTTGCTTCTTTAACTTAAAACTCCTAATTGGCTGTCAGGACCTGTGGTAGTGGGAAGATAAGCATAAATGATAGTGGCCCCAGGCTAATGACACAAGCCCTTTCCTTCATGAGAACCATCATCCCTCCGGTGTAATATAACGAGGCAGGGTTTCCACATATAGCCCCATATTATTTCCAGTAAGATTACTCACGGCCACGTACATTTTAGTGCCGTATCACTGACCACTTGTTGGGTGGATACTTGGGTTCTTGAGTTCTCAGGTTCGATTCTGGAAGACACTACAGTTTTTGCACCATTACAAGTGGCTGACTGTCATCTCTGAACCAGACCTAATTCCACAACTGTATAAAATCACATCAAATAACCAGGCACAGGCGTCCAGAAACCAATTCAGATTAAAAACCTATGTGAGCAACCTGAAAGGTTGCAGGTTCAAACCCTCCATGAACTTTCACCCAAGCTTACTCCAATCAGACTGTCCCTGTTCACCAATATACCATTTTCTTATTAGATTGAAATGCTGTTTGGTGATTCAACATATAAACTGCTAACCGGAAGGTTGCAGCAGGTTCGAATCCACGAACTATCACCATCACGGCAGGTTTAGAAATTACTTGAGCTTTATCACTTACCAATTGCATGCCACATATAAATGCCAGCGTGCATCTACCACTGCAACAGCCCATCTTGTCCTCCTTCGAGTCCGTGTTTCCACGTGGGTCGCTGTAACTCCACAAGATAACGCCGAGGCAACGGGTTTAAAGGGGTCTTTCTTCACTCCAAAGGAGATAGACGCGAATCAAATACGCCCTTCCGATGAAAGCATCCCAAGCGCTCCACCATGTATGAAGAAGATATGAAGAAAACTGCATGTGTTTGTTAGAAAAGTGAAATTGAGCTCTAATGCAAAGTCAAAGAGATACGAACAGCACTTCTCTAAGTTAGTGGAGAAATAACGGTAGCTCCAAATCCGGCTCTGAAAGACATGTCAGTGCGATCTTCCACGGGTCCGTGTCTCAGAAACAAAGCCACCCAGTGTTGTTTACGCTCTCATTGCTCCTCCCTCGCGAGAAAGAAACCGAATTAACACATTTTAAACAGAAACGATTCGCTTTATTTCTCTGGAAGCCGCGGTGCGCGTGTTTAGCTGTCCAGCAGGAAATCCACGGGAATGGTGATACGAGGACAATAATCCAAGCGCTCGTCCTGTAGGAACCTTTCAGTGCAGCTGAAACGGGTCCCTCAACTACTAGGCTATTGGTCCCTTCCAGCGTTAACTTGCACAGTCCGGGTGTAGAGGAGGACAAAGAAGCGGTGCATCTTGCACCATCTGACGCTCCAGATTGAATGAAGCGCACGCGGTGCTGCTCTCAGCGGGGATGCGACTCGGTTTGTTTCTCACGCAGCGGCTGGTGCTGATGCTGTACAGAGCGCAGATGAGGACCTGGACGTCCCCCAATGCGCCGGATGAGCTCTCTGCTCCCTCTCTCAGTGGGCGTGAGAGCAACACGATATGGAAATAATGACTGTGTGGTGTCGGGGGTCAATGGGCAAGATGCAGATATATAACGGGCTGTAATTGCTTCATTCGCCCTCAGGAAATTCCAGGTCTGAATTTAAACGGCGCCCTCGGGTTTCAAAGTCTACAATGAAAAGAAATGTTCTTGTTAGCAATATAACAATTCGTTTCGTAAGATTCCATTAGTGTAGCCTACTTGAAAGGTTCTTTTGAAGAGACTTTTTGTACAGTAGGCCTATCGTTTTGGCTGCTTATGGAGGGATTTATTTCGCGATAACGAACTTACTGTAGCTATTATCCCGCGTATTAGCCTACATGGTCAAACACAACAACAATAATAGCCTAATTATAATAAAAGGTAAACATAAAAAATTATTCAAGTCAAAATAACTTTATATTAGCTTCCGCTAAGAAAAAATCCACTACGAATTAACGAGCCTGGCAACAAGACAAACACTGCGACACTATTAAAAGTAATTTTAATAAAACCAAAGGCTTCCGAGGTTACTTTTAGTAAAGTCGATAGGCTAACTGAAGCGCAATATTGTTTTTATGAAACGATACGAGTTCGCGATGTGACGTGAGGCATGAAAGTAGTTCCCATCACTCGAGCGGATTGATATATAGCATTTGGTGACTGCAAATATTAGGAAATATACGAATGTCGCGATTGACCAATCAGAATCAAGTCCTATTCCATAGAGGCGTGTAATAATATGTAATGTATATTTAACACACTATACATAAACACTTTATAATCATAAATGTGTATAGTAGGCCTACTTAAAGTTACTGCTGGTGCCATGCAATCACTAGACATAAGCATAAGCACAAGCACAAGCCCACACCCACAAAGAAATACACACACACAATCAGTCTCTCTATCAATGTTTATGACATGCTTTAATTTTCCCAGCCATCTTGAGTGGCAGTAGCATGTATTTACTTTCCGATTTCCAGAGGTAATGATTTCAGGCAAAACTGTGGACCCCTCCTTCCTGTCACACTTGTCCTCTGGTCCAGTATAATCTTGGATTCACTTGTGGGAAAGCGATAGAATTAGCGATGGTGCGTAATGTTTGTGTGAACGTTCCATGCCACACAATTTAGGCCTATCTGAGTTTTCCAGCCATCATGTCTGGTCCTCACATTTGCCAAGTTTCCACAATGTCCAAGCAAGCAAACCATTAACCTCAGCGCATGACAGAAAACACTGCTTTTTTTAACATGCCATATATGAATAATCTAGTATTTAGTTTTTCTTGCATTAATTTTTATTCTTTGTTCCCTTAAAAGTCATTGAAACTCTTTGAGACATAGCTCTCTTCGATTCAGATCTATGATTTGATTTGATTTCATTCACGTCACAAAATTTTTCATTTTCCTCCTGAGAGTGTCACACTGTTTGTATTTGATGGCTCCCTCAAATCTTAATCTAGATTGGGCAAACTGGGGCGAACCATTAAAGAATACGAAATTAAGGAGGACAGCGCATCTGAAGCAGCTGTATGGAGAGATATCGATCCTTTAAAAATTCATGAGCTACTGCAGAGCCCTGACTTCTATCACTTTAAATTGGACACCAGACAGATGCACTTTCCTGCTTTGTGCTTTAGTGAGGTTGAACTTTGGGTTCTCCTGAATGTTTTATTTGATCTGCTCTTATTCCATCAGCATGCTATCATAGGATTTTCACCTGCCTAACAGTGAAAAATCAGGACATTATTCTTTTAAAGGTACCTTTGCACCTTAAAAACACTCTTGTTGACAGGCTGAACTGTGGATGTTAAAGCTGCATTGTATCATTTAAATAAAACAATGGTTATTTCACAGATTTACAAGACTGATATGACAGTCGCTGTGGCTTTGAGTGTATTAATAGGCCGACTTTGCTGCAAAACAACATATGTTCATATGCTCAATTGTTCCACAACATCTCATATCGAAATCTAGTAATTTTGTAGCAGTTTTAATCGTAATATTATCATTATTCACCGAGATGGAATTTTTATAAAAGACTTGTGAAATGAGCAGATGGTTGCCATGCTAAATAGATGTTTTTGAGTTGCAATGGGTTCAGCTAAGGGCTAAAGAAATTTACAAATCATTATATACAATAATTCATGATGTTTTTTATCAAAAAATATTTACATGAATTAACACACACATACACACACACACACACACACACACACACACATATATATATATATATATATATTAATTGATTGTTTTGGAATATATATAGCAATTATTTTCAATAAATAAATAAATCATCTGTCCCACAGCCTAATTTTGTATTATTTTTTTGTCCTTCCCTTGAACACTCATTATGTAGGCTTGTATATTACCTCGAGTAACTCTATTTGTCAACACACTGCAACTACGGGTATGCGTGATTGCAGCGAGGTGCAGTATATTAGAGGTAATTAGTTCACAAAGCCAATGTTAACAAACAGTATCAGTCGTTCTTTATGCTACCTGTCGGTATGTCTTAATAAGTGTAACACTGAGAGCTGATTACATAAGCTCCAATAATGAGGTGTTCAATAACAGCCTGCATAAGGGCTGTTCAATTAATTTTTTAATAAGCCAGTGATTGGCCCCTCTGGGTGTTTCAGTGCCCCCTTGTGGATGTAGGATAGCATTTCAGTAACTCTTAAACTCATTAAACGCTGCCATCTATTATATGTCAGGGCAGTCAAATGCCAAGTTAAATGTGCTGATTATATTATTTTGCATTAAAATACTTACTTTAAAGGTTAACATGTCCACCTGGGCCAGAATTCCACATGCTTCTTTTTGAAAATAACACACACAATTATCCAGTAAAGTTTGAAACAGCAATGCAAGGAGCAGAATTAAAAGTTATTTTCACACATGCACAACAGATGAATCGTATTCACCACACAAACAGTGTCTTGGCATCAGATAAACACATCACACAATGACTGTTGCTGTGTTAGGGAAACCACAGCGCTTCTGCAGCTCACTGCCAGTTTTAATCATTTAAAACCTGCATTCCAGAAGGCCATCAGATATTGATGATAATTTCCTGCCCCCAGTTTTTTGTTGCACTGCGACAGACTGTTTGATCAAAGTTTGCAAGTGATGCAAGTTGCTGGTTATGTGAAGCAATCCACAAAGTAGAAGACTCTCAAAAGTTGAATTGTTTACCCTAAAATGAAAAATCTATCATTTACTCAACATAGAAACAATTTTCTCTTTTAAAAAGTGCTGGTAAACTTAAAAAATTACAAATGGCAACAAATACTGAATTAAATGTGAAATTTTGAAGTAGAAAAACTGAAATAGTATTTTCTTGTACTCCAATAAATCAGTTTTATTTACAAATATTTTTGGACATTTTTTAATATTTTTTGTATTAACTATAATTTTATAGCAAAAACGGTTGAAATTGTCCAAATGTTCAACTTTTGTGTTTCTGAAGGAAAAAATAATTGCATATGGGTTCAGAACAATGAGTTTTGTAAATAAAAAATTCAATCAATTTGGAATTCGGAATCGGAATTCTGAAATTGTACTTTCTTGTAAAATGTATTCCAACAATCTTCATTTACTACTTCAAAAAAATGTTTTACACAGTATAATGACAGAATTGTTATTCCGTTAAAGGGATAGTTCACCCAAAAATGAAAATTCTGTCATCATTTACTCACTCTCAAGTAGTTCCAAACCTGTATGAATGTCTTTGTTCTGCCAAACACAAAGGAAGATATTCTGAAGAATGTGGGAAACAGAGCAGTTCTAGGGCACCATTGACTTCCATAGCATTTTTTATTTTTTTTTCCTACTATGGAAGTCAATGGTGCCCCAAAACAGCCTGGTTACAAACTTTCTTCAAAACATATTCCTTTGTGTTCGGCAGAACGAAGAAATTCATACAGGTTTGGAACTACTTGAGGGTGAGTAAATGATGACAGAATTTTCATTTTTGGGTGAACTATCCCTTTAACAGTCAAGCTCTAAGTCTAAACAACCACAGTGCAATTCACTCAACTTTCTATTCGTATTCGTTAAGTGTTCGCCTTACAAACACAGCTGACCCATCAGCCCAGACATTACACATTACCACCGAATAAGGCCGTTAACACAACCTCTGCAATTATCCTACACGTTTAAAGTGTGCATTTACAGCCTAGTGTTTTTCAGCACATTTTCTATCCCGAGGCCTCCACATCTGCTTCTATTGATAGCTGCCAGTGAACTTGAGAGAGAGAGATTGGTTGAACTTTCATTGTGACGCTCTTAGTGGTGCCTTTTAGCGGAGAGCTTTGAAAACGAATGAATGCCAGAAGAACGTCTGCAATGCAGGGTTTTTAATTGATGGTACGGTATCTGAACAAAGAAAGTGCGGCAGGCAGGGCCCTGCAGCAGCTGTGCTGCGTTGCGACTCCATTCAGGTGTCCGCTGTACTTTCCTTGAGTGGGAATCAGTGATGCGTTGGGTTGCCCATCTCAGCACTTTAATATGGGATGTTGCAGCCCTGTCAACTCTAATTACACATGAACACATCCAACAGTATTGGGCCGCATTCAGTTCAGAGGGATATGTTGCCAAAGAGCACGTCGCATGGCCAAATCTTTATACAACTCCAATAATATTGTGGACTTTACAATGATGGAACGTTTGCAATTTAGCCAGTAGGAGCAATCCCAGCTGAGTCACTATCAATATCCGGCTAGCTTTTAGGATGGGCTTTTATGGATTGGTGCTGTGGATGAGACCAGCATTACTAGATAGAAACCCGGAGAAAAGATAGAAAAAGGTTACTTTTTCCTATTAAACGTCATTCATTACAACCTAATTACTTAAACTGCTCTATGATTAGACCTAAAAGATTGCAGCTGAACCTGTAACAGCCTTCCTAAACGTATTACAGTGATACTGTATGGGTAAAATTGAGGGCCACTAGACTTAGAAATTCACTTAACTTGAGTATGAATTCTTAATCAAATGAATAAATGGGTTCACTTTTAAAATGACATGTTGAACCATGGTGCTTACGTGGGTGATGCGGGTTTAAAGGAACACTGTAAAAAATTTTCTAGTGACTGATTACATCAAAATTTTTCCATTGGCTCAACTGAATTTCTGCAACGGTCTGTTAACATTGGCTCTATGAGAAATATTATGTTGAGCCAATTGGAAAAAAAAAAAAATTAAATCTACCAAACCATGTTATTGGCCCAATTAAATCATTTAAATAGTAGTAGCATACTTTTTTTATTTAACCTAATCTAAAAATGTATATTTGCAAATTATATTGCTAAAACAACCTCACTGAATTGTTTATTCGCCGTTGCCGCCAAAAATATATTAAATGATGATACACTGAACACTGACATATTTTAGTACATTTTTAAATAAAATCTACAACAATGTTGTACAAATACCTTACAATGATAAATTCATTGAAATTTCCTACACAGTAAACCTTACAAAATCATGCATTTTAATTCTCATAAGATACACAAAGCTGATGAATTGCACTTAAACATTAATACATTCACAAACATGCAGAAATATCAAAAACACCATAAAATATAACAATTTATCTGAGGTTAGTGTAATGTCACCTGAATATTACCATTCTCACAAGAGGTACTTTGAGCTCATGAAACGGCATCTTACACTTCAAATGTTTGCCAAAAAATAAATAAATAACAAAATAATCTCATAAGAGGTACTTTAAAATTGAAGGGTTAGTTTACCTAAAAATGAAAATTCTGTCATTAATTAAACCTCATGTCACTCCACATCTGTAAGAACACAAATTAAGATATTTTTGATGAGATCTGAGAGCTTTCCGTCCCTCCATAGGAAGACATGCAGCTTACACATTCAAGGTCCAGAACAGTAGGAAAGACATCATTAAAACTATTCAGTGTGAGTCCAGCGGTTTAAACCTCAATTTTAGGAAACAACGCGGGCAAAAATAAATGAATAAATAACCACCTTATTTACTAAAACATTGATCTGCAACCCAATGGGGGAAGCACCACCACAATTTGGATATTATTTTGTAAATAAAGTAGTAATATTTTTTTTTCTTGTGTTGCTTCATAAAATTTAGGTTAAACCACTGGACTCACACTGAATACTTTAATGATGTCTTTCCTACTGTTCTGGAACTTGAATGTGTAAGTTGCATAGCTTCCTATGGAGGGTCAGTGAGCTCTCGGATTTATCAAAAATATCTTAATATGTGTTCTGAAGATGACTGAAGGTGTTGCGGGTTTGGGTACGACATGATGGTGAGTAATTAACGACAATTTTAATTTTTGGGTGAACTAACCTTTTAAATCCTTGTTGTACTCCATGTTGAGTGCACACAATAATCCAAAGAATACAATAAATACATTTACAAAGTCTCCTAAGTTGTCAAGCATCACCTCCTCTTCCAGGACAACGGAGACATTTAGCACACTTGACAGGGCTCTTGAAGTGCAACTGCTGATGCTTACTATTCCAATTTTCAAGTGTGGTTCTCCAATGACTCTGTAAAAAAAATAAAACAATAAAATAGCAATGTCAATATAAGTCAACATATAACTTCAATAACTTGTGCAGCCTGCATCACACAGAGCCACGTCACACAAATTACATCTAAGAGCTAATAGTATTTGACACTAATATGGAATAAACATATTCAATAAGAACTTCGAGTTAAATATTCACTGTGAAATTCGTAGTAGTTCCTTTTCTACACTTCTGACTTCTGACTAAATGGTGCCTCGTAAGCTCAGACCTAGCAACGGTGGGTTACACTGAGGGGAACAAAAAAATGTGTTATGGCAGAAACGTTTTTTAATGTGTCTCATACATTTAATATAATAATCTTAAAGTGAAATAAAAATAATTTAGTTCAATAAGTATCAACTTTAGGTAACCGAGAGACGGGTGTGCGATATTGACAAAAATTATCTCAATAATAACAAAAATTATTAATATCTTCTGGGATTTTATTGATAATAATTAGACAATATTTTGCTGAGTGTGTTTTTGTACTGACATTTTAAGGACTAGCGTGGACTCCTAAAGTTTTGATATTCTGCATATTATGTGTGGTGGTCACTGGTCAGTTCAAAACAGTCACATAAATTAATATTTTGCTTTTCCAGTTTTACCTTTTATGGGCATGTTTACCTTTATAAAGCCATTTTTGTAAAAGTGTGCATCATCTTTTGAGTCAAATTCTTACATTTTAGTAGTCAATTAGAATAAGACATTTGTGCTGTTACCAAGCAAATGAAATCAGTATCAACAAAATTCATCTTTGCAAGAAACACAGAAGCTGCATCTGAAGTGGCATTTAGAAGTATTTACACACTGTTTAATGCAGGACATGAATAATTTAACTGCATAAATAATGTTTTGATATTTTAAACATTAAAACGTTGAATACTGATATTTGGAATTAAATGTGAAATTAAAACCGCCAGCAGGTGGCATCATGTCATTGCTATTGAACTGAATCATTTAAACGGTTGATTCATTCAGGAAGGAAACAGGACATGTTGCTCAGAGACACAAATTGTAATTATTTTTGTTGACGAAATAGAGCAAAAACAGGCAATATTGTGTCTAAAACGTAAGTCCCTTAATATTACCATCTTGTTTATTGGACTGTTGTATAAAATCAGTATCACATTTGTAATCATGTTGCTTTGTGGAAGAAAAAATGTTACTCTTCATGTGACATTGATTAACTATTTAAAATGATATACATATATATACATTTTCTGCCCCCATATCTTGAATTTTGTGATCATTCTAAATGCATTTAAAAACACTGAATCATGTAGTGAAAGAACACACTCTAATGCTCACGCGCACTAGTCTAACGTGCATCACGTAATGTATGCGTGCAGTCTGTCGGTGTGATTTGTTTGGTTTTTACGATATACTCATAGGGGCTGTTTACACCTGGGGTGTATTCCAGAAAGCAGGTTTTGTGACATACCCGGATATGTTTGAGGATAAGTGAGCGGATAACCTCAGCTTTCGGTTCCAAAATCGGAGGTTACTTTGAGGGTATGTAAGTAACCATAGCAACTTGCTCTCTGAAGATAACCTGCTCCTGAGCAGGTTATGTTCCAGTTCACTTCAGCGCTATCAGAGCATGTATGATCTACTGACGAGCCTTCAGTGGGCGTGACAGATAGCGCACAATATTATATATTATTACAATACAGTTATGTATATATATATATATATAGTTGTATGTTATTTTAATGATAAAGCGCTAATATAAGTAATAAATAAGGTTAGCCTATATATTGCTCTAATATGGTTATTATATTTTATTGGCATATATAACAGTTATCTGTATAAATTATAAAACACTATTATGAAAATGTAATGTTTAATTTATTATATTAGCCTATATATATATATATATATATATATATATATATATAGGCTAATATAATAAATGTAATAAATTATATTATTATATTAGCCTATATATATATATATATACAGTGGTATGCCAAAGTTTGGGCACCCTGTAAATTTTCATGATTTTCCTTTATAAATCATTGGTTGTCTGGATAAGAAATTTCAGTTAAATATATCATATAGAGACAAACACAGTGATATTTGAGAAGTGAAATAAAGTTTATATGATTTATGGAAAGTGTGCAAGAATTATTTAAACAAAATTAGGCATGTGCATAAATTTAGGCACCCTTGTCATTTTATTGATTTCAATACCTTTAGCACTGATTATTAGAACTCAAAATTGGTTTGGTAACCTCAGTGACCCTTGACCTCCATACACAGGTGAATCCAATCATGAGAAAGTATTTAAAGGAGGCCAATTGTAAGTGTTTCTCCTCTTTGCATCTTCTCTAAAGAGTGGCAACATGGGAGCCTCAAAACAACTCTCAGATGACCTGAAAACAATGATTGTTGAACATCATGGTTTAGGGAAGGATACATAAAGCTGTCTCAGAGATTTAAGCTCTCAGTTTCAACTGTGAGGAACATTGTGAGGAATTGGAAGACCAGAGGCACAGTTCTAGTTAAGGCCAAGTGGCAGACCAAGAAAAATCTCAGATAAGCAGAGGCGCAGGATGGTGAGAACAGTCACAGTCAACCCACAGACCAGCTCCAAAGACCTACAACATCATCTTGCTGCAGATGGTGTCACTGTGCATCGTTCAACTATTCAGCGCACTTTACACAAGGAGATGCTGTATGGACGAGTAATGCGGAAAAAGCCTTTTCTCTGCACACGCCACAAACGGTGTCGCTTGAGGTATGCTAAAGCACATTTGGACAAGCCAGCTTCATTTTGGAATAAGGTGCTGTGGACTGATGAAACTAAAATAGAGTTATTTGGGCAAAACAAGGGGCGTTATGCATGGCGGAAAAACAACACAGCATTCTAAGAAAAACACTTGCTACCTACAGTAAAATTTGGTGGCGGTTCCATCATGCTGTGGGGCTGTGTGGCCAGTGCAGGGACTGGGAATCTTGTTAAAGTTGAGGGTCGCATGGATTCCACTGAATATCAGCAGATTCTGGAGAACAATGTCCAGGAATCAGTGACAAAGTTGAAGTTGCGCCGGGGCTGGATCTTTCAACAAGACAACGACCCTAAGCACTGCTCAAAATCTACTAAGGCATTCATGCAGAGGAACAAGTACAACGTTCTGGAATGGCCATCTCAGTCCCCAGACCTGAATATTATTGAAAATTTGTGGTGTGATTTAAAGCGGGCTGTCCATGCTCAGAAACCATCAAACCTGACTGAACTGGAGATGTTTTGTAAAGAAGAATGGTCCAAAATACCTTCTGCCAGAATCCAGACTCTAATTGGAAGCTATAGAAAGCGTTTAGAGGCTGTTATTTCTGCAAAAGGAGGATGCACAAAATATTTAGTGAATTTTTCTTTTGTGGTGCCTAAATTTATGCACATGCCTAATTTTGTTTAAATAATTCTTGCACACTTTCCATAAATCATATAAACTTTATTTCACTTCTCAAATATCACTGTGTTTGTCTCCTATATGATATATTTAACTGAAATTTCTTATCCAGACAACCAATGATTTATAAAGGAAAATCATGAAAATTTACAGGGGTGCCCAAACTTTGGCATACCACTGTATATATATATATATATATATATATAGGCTAATATAATAATATAATTTATTACATTTTATATTATCATCTCACACATGGATCGGCATTTTCTATAATGTATTTCTATAATAAAAATACATATCTGATATGACTTAATATATAATTAGCATCAAACAAACAATATAATTCTTATTCTCAAGGATTAAAGATTAAACGGAAAAAAAATTAAAATGATTGCAAAACCATCATACATGACCTTTGAACAGAAGAAGAAGAAAGCATTATGGCGCGCTTATTCTTAGCGTCCGTTTCCATAGTGACTCGTCGATTCGTCGCTCTGTTGAGAATGTCTCGAGTCTTAACCAGGAACATACTCTGAGTTGAATGAACTTACTCCCGGACGCATTTTTGGAACCACGTACCTCGAGTAAGCAAGGTTTGGGGTTAATCAACCGAAAGTTCAGGGTTTATCTGACGGTAAGTTAACCATGCTTTCTGGAATACACGCCCCAGCCGGCATTTCAACGTTGATTCACCGGTGAATCAACGTCGGGTACCATGGTTGAATCAATGTTGGATTATGTTTCGATTTTGCAAATTGGATCAACGTTGATATTGTGACGTTGTTTCGCCGTCTTACCTACAGCATCGGTGAATTAAGGTCGTTCTGTAGACGTTGGATTAACGTTGAATTATGTGTTGATTTTGCAAATTGAATCAACGTTGATAACTCGACGTTGTTTCACCGTCGTACTTTCAACATGAGTGAATACACAACTGTACGTTCAATTAGAACCTAGTTTGCATTTAGATCAACACTGTACACATACATAAAGTTTAAAAATCAAATGACTGGCAGCAATGGCTTTACAATCAACTTCAATAAACTACCACATGCTCAATATTGTAAAACAACCGTTTTATTTTGGAAACATATAAAACACATGAAAATAATCTTAAACTTTAGTTTGCGGTGTTTGTGCTTGGATGTATTGCTAAAAACCAGTAGAACTAGCAGCTTTACAATCAACTTCAATAAACTACCACACGCTGAAAATGGTAAAACAGCAGTTTTATTTTGGAAACATACTTTATAAAACTGATGAAAATAATCCCAAACTTTAGCTTGCAGTGTTTGTGTTTGGATGTATTGTTAAAAACCTGTAAAATCCAAATACAACATTTAAAGACTCAGTGTTTGTACCATAACATGCATATTTTGCGCTGCACTTGCAAGAGAAACCCTTGTACTTCTTTTGACTGAAACCAGTTGATCTTTTATTTTGGTGGAAATCTATAGTTTCTGTGAAAACATGTTTTACTAATGTGTCTCATTACAAGAGATTTGTACATTTGTGCAGTGAGAATGTGTTGAACAGTTCAAGAATGGAACCTGCAACAGAAACCATGTCGGTGGTAAAGGATAAGGAGTTTTGTCGACAGCCAGAGGAAATTCTTTATGCAGGAAAAACGCTGCCTTGAATGAAATGCATTTAATATTTTAAGTAGAAATGTTTCTTCAAATTCTGATAAAATGTTAGAACCAGCTGCCTTGTACATATAGCGTGGTTGTGCTTTGGGTGATCCTTGAAAGAGTCCCAGCTCTAGGTCCTTTCTAATGCCGTCCCCTCCTCTCTCTCACACTTGTGCACTTTCTGTACTGTCCTGTATGTATAAATAATAAAAACACCAACAATAAATACTCATAAAATATCAACTTTGATATTGTGAAATATCTTTAACTGAAAACTGAATGCAAAACAAATCACATACAATATTTTCACTTTAAGTTCAATAACAGTGGGGTTGGAAACAAAGTGCACAACACTATTCATTAAACACCTATTTAATGTATTCAGATGAAAGTTTGCAATATTAAATTATTCACAAGCAGTTTTTTCAGAGCCCCCAGTTACACTGTTTTAAATCAGAATCCTATACTATACAGTGTATTTAGTAAAACAAGTAAAATCAAATCAAAATTTTTATTAAACCAAGTAAAATCAAAACCTTTCACAAAAGGTCAATGAATCTCTACCAGAAGTGACAGTGCAATGTTGCAGATGAACAATTCCTTACCAAATTGCCAATAAACAGCTGGATCCTTGATGACTCTACGAGGGGAAAGAAGAAATGGTTTACTGAAAAGTTCTTAAAAAGCAGTTTTTCGTTTTATACCATTCCTTTAAAACAGTGGTTCTCAAACTTTTTATATCAAGTACCACCTCAGAAAATATTTGGCTCTCCAAGTACCACAATAATGACCAACATTAAAATAAAGTAGTGTAATAGGCCCAACTATTCAGCTACAGCTCTGCACAGTTCAAATCGGGGGTGTTTTATTCCTAATAAGAATATGTATTGTTGTCAGCCACTTTAACATTGTAAATACAGTTTGAACATTAACACTGCACGGTGCTTACATACAGGTAAATACAAAACTTAAATAATGATTAAATTAAAATATGTTGTACCAAAAGTTAAATAAAAACTGTACTATACTTAAATGTAAAAAAAAAAAAAAAACTTTACTCAAATAAAGATGAACTTAAAATGTATTAACATTAATTTATATTTAATTTAATAATTCCTCTGCGTACCACTAGAGGAAGCCTGAGTAGCACTAGTGGTACTCATACCACACTTTAAACAATCTTAATTCGTTTAAATTTGCGATTATATGATATTTAGAAAACATGAACAGAGTATGTTATCTTTTAGACTATTATACGATTAAAAATATAACACAGTGCATGGCATTCACATCAGAAAAATGTGAAAAATCTCTAAGACAGACATTAACACAACTTACTAGCAACATACACATTAACATTAGCATCTGTGATAAAGCAATACAAAATACACACACACAGACAGGTATCTTCTGCAGGTTAACGTTACATGTCATTTACCCATTTGTAAACTCTGGTAACATTATACTAAACTATTTTTGAAAGGTAAGATAGCGATTTTCTTACCTGATTTTGTCCGTGTGTTTGCTGGACCTCGCAGATCACACCTGACCCTTCCTGTGTTCACACTCTAGTTTTTGTCCTCCGTTGACATGTCACGACTCAAATTCGCTCAAAATAAAAATTTAACAGGCAAATATAAAATAATTCGGGACCGACCGAGCAATCTCAACGAGCTGCAGCTCACATACACACACAGTCAGTCAGCCGCCTCACTCAGAAAGACGATAAAAACGGTCATATTTTCAAACTTAGAAAGGCGCGAACAGTTTCATTGGCCAGTTTCCTGGATGACAGCCAGATTAACCAATCATGATCAAAGCAATAAAGTAAACGCAGTGAAATGTATTTAGTTTTATTGTTGTTAATGATGATAATATTTTAACATATACCTTTAGATTTTAGAATAGGTTTAACGATCAAAATATTGTAAAATGCTAATAAAATAATAATAATGATCTTAAATAATTTAGTAATAATAATTTAAAAGGCAGAAATTTCTTTTGTATGCTGTTGAAGACATTAAGTTGATTCAACATACAGTTCTTGTAAAAAAAAAAAACAAATCAACATTGATTTACAAGTGTTTTTGGTAACCTTTTTCAACCATTTAGCATTAAACCTTTTTTCAATGTTGTTTCAATGTTGAAATAACAACTGTCATTATTTCAACCATATTTCAACGTTGAAGGTCGGTCATGTGCCGGCTGGGCCTGGTCACTTCATGCGTTTTTTCTGATCGGATAGCTATCCGATCCTGAAAAGACCAGGTGTAAATGCCCTCCGAAACGCTTTCGAGACGGATAAATCCGATCGCTCAAACCACTTCTGGAGGTGGTCTGGGCCGCATTCCAGACGAAACTGGACAAGTGTAAATGCATCTGATTGTTGAAACCACATATGCTAATTTTACTCCTCCCAAAATATTAAAATAATAAACGTGTGAGAGCGTTTTATAGGCATGCTATAGTCAGATATGACAGCGCTAATGCAACAAGCGTCACCGCGGATGAGTTGAGTATTTCTTCAGCAAGCCGACGCGCAAACTGAAACTGAAAGTAAGTCGCAGACGCTCAACATACAACATCTTCATTCAAAGTAGTGAGACTATCTTTCCAGTGCTGATGTCGCGCTCTCTCCTGTTGCGGTCTCTGATATTGAAATTAGCTGATAACGAATAAACATGCAGCGCCTATGTATTGCTTTCATTGACGTGAACTCCGTTAAATTTGCATATAGCGCGGGAACTTAAGAACGGATTTATATCCGTTTTGCGAAGACACATATGTGACCAGTGTAGATGGAAACGTTTTAACAAATCAGATAGATGTCCGATCAGAGAAAAGGCATGAAGTGACCAGGTGTAAACAGGCCCATAATGTTAAACCCCACATCCTTAAAACAAAAATGATATTATCGCAGACAATATACAGGTGCTGGTCATATAATTAGAATATCATCAAAAAGTTGATTTATTTCACTAATTCCATTCAAAAAGTGAAACTTGTATATTATATTCATTCATTACACACAGACTGATATGTTTCAAATGTTTATTTCTTTTAATTTTGATGATTATAACTGACAACTAAGGAAAATCCCAAATTCAGTATCTCAGAAAATTAGAATATTGTGAAAAGGTTCAATATTGAAGACACCTGGTGCCACACTCTAATCAGCTAATTAACTCAAAACACCTGCAAAGGCCTTTAAATGGTCTCTCAGTCTAGTTCTGTAGGCTACACAATCATGGGGAAGACTGCTGACTTGACAGTTGTCCAAAAGACGACCATTGACACGTTGCACAAGGAGAGCAAGACACAAAAGGTCATTGCAAAAGAGGCTGGCTGTTCACAGAGCTCTGTGTCCAAGCACATTAATAGAGAAGTGAAGGGAAGGAAAAGATGTGGTAGAAAAAAGTGTACAAGCAATAGGGATAACCACACCCTGGAGAGGATTGTGAAACAATGTGGGGGAGATTCACAAAGAGTGGACTGCAGCTGGAGTCAGTGCTTCAAGTACCACTACGCACAGACGTATGCAAGACATGGGTTTCAGCTGTCGCATTCCTTGTGTCAAGCCACTCTCGAACAACAGACCGCTTCAGAAGCGTCTCGCCTGGGCTAAAGACAAAAAGGACTGGACTGCTGCTGAGTGGTCCAAAGTTATGTTCTCTGATGAAAGTAATTTATTTATTTTTTTTTTTTTTTGCTTGACAAAATGGTTGCTTGAGGTCCAGTGTAAAGTTTCCACAGTCAGTGATGGTTTGGGGTGCCATGTCATCTGCTGGTGTTGGTCCACTGTGTTTTCTGAGGTCCAAGGTCAACACAGCCGTATACCAGGAAGTTTTAGAGCACTTCATGCTTCCTGCTGCTGACCAACTTTATGGAGATGCAGATTTCATTTTCCAACAGGACTTAGCACCTGCACACAGTGCCAAAGCAACCAGTATCTGGTTTAAGGACCATGGTATCCCTGTTCTTAATTGGCCAGCAAACTCGGCTGACCTTAACCCCATAGAAAATCTATGGGGTATTGTGAAGAGGAAGATGCGATATGCCAGACCCAACAATGCAGAAGAGCTGAAGGCCACTATCAGAGCAACCTGGGCTCTCATAACACCTGAGCAGTGCCACAGACTGATCGACTCCATGCCACGCCGCATTGCTGCAGTAATTCAGGCAAAAGGAGCCCCAACTAAGTATTGAGTGCTGTACATGCTCATACTTTTCATTTTCAGTTGGCCAAGATTTCTAAAAATCCTTTCTTTGTATTGGTCTTAAGTAATATTCTAATTTTCTGAGATACTGAATTTGGGATTTTCCTTAGTTGTCAGTTATAATCATCAAAATTAAAAGAAATAAACATTTGAAATATATCAGTCTGTGTGTAATGAATGAATATAATATACAAGTTTCACTTTTTGAATGGAATTAGTGAAATAAATCAACTTTTGATGATATTCTAATTATATGACCAGCACCTGTATATCGCGCACACCCCTCCCCTACCGAGAGATCAGTATGAGCTAAACTAGGTTATTAACGCCAACATGACACCAGTAAAGGCGTGAATTCATCATTTTCATCAGGCGTCAATACTCATCAGAGGCGGTATTATAATACCCACGTTTTTCACTTCTGCCTGATAGATTGGCTGAGCACAATTTAATATATTCGGTGAAAATATATTTTTAATTTTAACTTCAGACCTTCAGCTAAAATTACTAAAAAAATTTTTGGGGGGGTAATTATTGGGACGCAATTTGTTGAGTCAGTATTTGTTTGTCAGTTTCCACAATTTTTCAGAATGTAAATTTTTTACAGTGAATAGATCAGCCAAAAATGAAAACAAAATGCTGAAGATTTACTCATCCTCAGGCCATCCAAGATGTACTATAGTTAGTTTTTTTATTGGAACAGATTTGGATAAGTGTAGCATTATATCACTTGCTCAGCAATTGAACCTGTGCAGTGAATGGGTGCCATCAGAATGAGAACAGCTGATAAAAACATCACAATAATCCAGAAGTAATCCACATGACTTTCATCTATCAATTAATCACCATTCCCTGTTCTGTTCTGTTCTGTTCTGTTTTGGTTGAACTAGTCTGATGTGTGATATTTTAACTACTATTTGTCACTGTTAGGCCAGCCTTACATATTTGTCATCTCGTTCATTAAAAGTCCAAAACTCCACTTTCATTTTTCATAATGCAGCCCAGTTAAATATAATACACATCATAAAGGCCTCTATTTTGTTTACTTTGCAACTACTGTTTATATTTAAGAAACAAAATTCACTATTTATTTTTAAAGGTCAAAAAAATTATGAGAATGTAATTTTCCTCACCCAAATGTTATTTTTCAGTGGAAGTTTTGAAGTACATCAACATTTTTGTTCACACAACAACAGTTCCATCACCATGACTGTCAGTGTCTAAAAAAATAAAAAAGTAAAACATTAATATTGTAAAACAAAAACAATCTTATTTTTAATATATTTAAAAGTTTTATTTATTCTTGTGATAGCAAAGCTGAATTTACAGCAGCCTTCACATGTTCCTTCAGAAATCATTCCAATATGCTGTTTTGGTGCTCTAGAAACATTCATTATTATTATTATTATTATTATTATTATCAGTGATGAAAACAGAGCTGCTTAATAGTTTTTTCTTTTTAGAAACACTTTTTTCAGGATTCTTCTGAGACACCATAAATGTCTTTACTGTCACTATTGATCAATTTAATGCATCCTTTCTGTATGAAATTATTAATTTCTTTAATAAATAATAATAATGTAATGAGCGTTGTGAATGTAGAATCTGGTTTTTGTAAAACACAACAGTTTCAACATATGAGGTGTGACTGGTGTAATTTCAGAACATAGTGTTAAAGTCTCTTCAAGTAATGTTAACCACAGACCTATTTTACTTATTAAACTGAAAACTGCTATAAAAACCTATTCAAAACTGTAGAAGGGAACCCACGGCTCAATAATGCTAATTCTCTTCCAGCTTTTAAGACTAGGAACAGCTCTATAAGGAGGCCTCAACCCCCCAAAAAGACATCCTTATTCATACATTATGATCCCATCAATACTCCCATTAAACCAGAGGCTCAGTGTGCTCTGTGTTACCCATTTTCTTCCTTGTTTATGGCTCTGTTGTTGTCTAGTACAGCAAGCATCCAGATGGCCGGTTAGAGCTGACAGGACTAAATTATGATTGGGTTTGGCATGGCATAACAGGGGTTTGATGCACTCATAACATCCATAACACCACTCCCTGTGAAATACAATGACAGAGCCCATTAGGCCTATTTTTGTTCTTTTTCCCCCCTCAAATTCCTGTTCTCCAAAAGCATTTGAATCAGGGCCTGACCTCTCCTCCCATTATGGTCATTTAGCGCTGCTTGCTATTGCACTCCAGACAGACTGTCTTTAAGTATTAATGACTTCATCAGCAGTTCTTTTAAATTACCCATTAAGATGCAGTTTTGTCCGATCCTTTACTGCTGGGTCTGCTTCCTCTCACCAACAGCTACAGATCTCACCATGTGAGAAGGAACAAAACCTGACGTCTCTTAGGGAGACGAAGGCTTCTTTAAGTTTCTGCCTGTGCTGAAGGATTATTTTCCAATGAAGCAGCCCAAATCTGTATCATGCCAGGTTAGTAATGCTAGTTTTACCTTCTAAATGAAATGATTTGGAGATGGTGTGTTGTTGTTTCGGCTGACAATTGCAAACTGTAAAATACTTGGTTGTCAAACAGGGAATGCTATAAAAGTGAATGCTTTGTTTTTATAGACAAGTTTATGAATCACATTTTTGTTTCACAACCTGCTGGTTTATTGCTTTCTCTTTCCAGAAACTGTATTTGTATGGCTCACAAAAAGCCATTTATTTTCTAAATTAGTTCTTTAAAATCATTCATGGATGGAAAGAATTTGGCTACTTTGCTGGATTTTTCATCATTATAGACTCATCAGCTCTTTTATGGTTGTTCCTTTTTTATTCCTTTTTTTTATTTCACAGACCAAAGACTGAGATGATGTAAAAAACAAATCTGCATATCTTTCACAAAGCTTTTTGAAGAAACACAGTAAGCTTTATAGGCTGCTGACTAGTTATCCACCTTATATCACTGATACCCTTGACAAATTCCTAAAACATTACTCAACAAATCTGTAAAGTAAATCTGAATTTTTGTTTCTATATCTGCATCACTGCATTAGGTAGCCACGTCCACAAAATCTCATTGGTCCAACATCCAGCTCTACATAAAACGTCATTTTGCATCAGAAATCCTCTGATTGGCTGTGACTGCATTATGTCGCTCAGCAGTTTTTTAGTTCTGCATGGATTACTGATTTTGTTAAGTCATTACAGCCATTTTACAATCCCTTAAAAACAAGATCTTATTCAGATCAGATCATTCTGTACCAGAGGTGAATGACAATATGTTTTCTGCACCACTTATTCAATGGGACTAGAACACTTATGGGATCTACAACACAAATGATATTGCCCAATTTTGAGATTCTTTTTGGTGATTTTGGTATGATTTCCAAACAAATGACTGCTAGGAGTTGGTTCTTTTTTTAGTGGATCAAAAGCATGCAGCACAACTATTAGAGTCCAATTTTCCAAATTAACAACTCCAACAAGTCGGTCCTTTTTAGTAGATCACAAAGCAGTGCAACTAGTACAGTCCAATTTACAAACAGAGGACTTCTATGAGTCATTAGTTTTTAGTGGATCAAAAATATACAGCGCAACCAGTGTAGTCTGATTCCCAAATTAATGAGCCTGTTTACACCTGGTCACTTCATATGTTCATCTTATTTGTTAAAACCTTTCCATTTACACTTGGCCACATAAATGTGTCTTTGTAAAACAGATATAAATCCGATCTTCAATTCCCTCGTTATATACAAATTTAGTGGAGTTTCATCAAAAGTAACAGATAATGGCTGCATTTTATTCATTATCAGCTAATTTCAAGATCAAAGACTGCAATAGGAGAGAGCGCGGCATCAGCACTGGAAAGATAAGTTAGTTTCACTACTTTTAATGAAGATGACTGTGTGTTGAGCATCTGCGTCTTCTTTTAGTTTCATTCATAGTTTCATCAGCTTGATAAAGAAATACTCAGCTACTCATTCACGGCAATGCGTGTTGCATTAGCGCCGTCATATCTGGCAATAACATATCATAGCCTATAACATGCTCTCTCACATTTATTGTTTTAACATTTTGGGAGAAGTAAATTCCTCATATGTGGTTTCAACAACCACATGCATTTACACTTGTCCATTTTCGCCTGGGATGCGGCACCAGACGACCTCCTGAAGTGGTTTGAGTGATCAGATTAAAAAAAAATAATAATAAAAAAATAATAATCTCGAAAGCTTTTCGGAGGGCATTTACACCTGGTCTTTTCACAATCAGATAGCTATCCGAAACATACAGTGCAACAAATATAATCCAATCCCCAAACGAATGACTCCTATGAGTCGTTTCGTTTTAGTGGATAAAAAAACATAGCACAACCAGTGTAGTCCGATTCCCAAACAAACTTCTTCTATAAGTCCGGTCATTTTTGGTGAAACAAAAGAAAAGTTAATGAAACGGTGAGGAAACTGGAATCTTTAAGAGGAAACCGAACCAAAACTGTTAAATTATTCTCAGTTCCCTTCCTTAAAAACACCTGAACCTTCATTTGTTTTTCTACATCTGTTCCTAATCTTCAATTGGCAGTTTTGCTTATTTAATGCAATGACTAGTTATCCAGCTTCCACTTTTAGCATGGCATTCAGAGCACTGCTGATTGAGCCGTCTGCAAAACACAATGCTTTTTTTCTCACCTTTGCACCATAGATAGAGATACAGATAGTTTATTCAGACCCTTGGCAAAGTCTTGTCTCATTTCAGGGACTTGAGAAGCTATTCAGAGAGGCAGCATTTAGATGTAAATCTGGCTGATATAAAACCCTGCTATTGTGAGATAAGGAGGTCACAGATGTCATCGCAGTGTCTTTTATGTGATAGCTGTTCAGAGACGACGAGCTAGGATTGAACCCTGAGGTGACATAGCGGCTCACTAAACAGGACAGAATGTGTCTGCGTCAACCTTCTCCCAGCGTGGGCTCCACACGCACACACAAACACACGCGCATACGAAAAAAAACACCCGTGATTCGCATCACAATGCCAGTCATTTTTCCTCCTCATTGCACCCGATTTCATCAGACCTGCATGTTTCATCTTGACCTGCAAAAGGGTTGACTGACTACGACAGCAATGCAGATGAGTGGGTGAGAAATGCAAAGCTTCTGTTGTATACTAAGCTCCGAAGGGACAAGACTAAAAATGCAAGTTTGTCGTCATGAATATGGGTCTTCAAATAAAAGGAATAAGAAAAAAGTGTCAATTTTTAGTGGTAATGTAGTAATGTTTTGGATATTATTTGGCTTTTTTTTAGTCCATAAACTCAAACCATTGGTTGAGGCCAGTGCTGCTATTGTGGGCTGATTGGGATAGTCAAATTTGCTTCAGTCGTAATTTCAGATTTTAGTACGCTTAACATTCCTCAAAATTTAGCTTTAAAATTTGAGATTTTAACTCAAAATTTAAGTATTGTAGCATATAGTCCATGTGTTGCCTTTAATGTCACCTATGTGCCACTGTACTATAAGTTTAACAGCTAGATATACATTTGTCTGCAAAAATAAATAAATAAAAATACTGATAACTCCTCTAGCACTTGTGGTTATATCCAAAGTGTTGTCCAATAAAATATTAGCAATAGCAAAGCAAGAGGATGACTGTCTACAAAAAAAAAAAGAAAAAAAAAAGGCTAAGCACAACTAAAGCCTATTGGCTATTCCTGAAAAATAAGTGACATGCCAATTTCCTGTTTCAACAGGACCTTTTAACATAAGAAAGAAACCTGTTCTTGTCAAGCAATTTCATACAATCCTAAAAGCACACTCATGGTCTGACATCTCAAGCTTTTCCCTATTCCCTGAAATATGGGGAAGGTACAGCTGAAAGAATAAAATGCAATTTGCTCTTTAAAGGTCAACTTTCTAAATGTTCCATTTGCACGGTTTATGAAAAAGGTTCCGCTTGATTTGCATGAATATTTAACAAGCCACTGTAAACAGCTTAACCTGAGTTTATCACGGGCTCCGTTTCTCACATGCATTCATTTGCTTCACTACTGCTTTCCAATCTTAGCTAAAAATCTCCATTAAAGAGATCTATATGCAGTATATCATGCTTTTAACGTATAACATGCAACATTTCATTATGTAAATTAGCAGAAAATGGTGCTAAAATGGATCAAAATACACACATTTTCATGTGTGCAGTTGCCTTCCGCACACTCAACCGATGACAGCCCAGCTCCTCTTCAGGGGTAACACCCCTGGCCAAAAAAGGCAAAACATAATGCTGTTGCTGCCGGGGACTCTAAGAATAAACCACAGTCCAGTTACAGATAAGGTTACCTTGAAACCCGTCCTCCCCTCTCTCCCATGTTTCCTGACCCACACACACACATCATGGGCTGGTAACAAACATAAGGACAACCTAGGGCTTGATTTGCTCTTTTGACAGCCTAGCCTTGTTTTTTTTCCCCTTCCTGCTGGTACTTGGTCCCAGCTGGAAGTGTATAGTTTTTTTTTAGTGTATAGTTTTTTTTTTTCCTATGCCACTTTAAGCAACAGGTGCCACTTTTTTGCTTCCTTGTAGGGGGCCCTGGCACAAGTGCAAGGTTTATTGGGACTCTAACAGGAAAGGCACAGAGAGCCACTGTGGTGCTTTCGATTGGAAAACTATTCCGGACCGGGAAATCGACTCTTGAGATTGTGTTTTCAGCCTGTTAGTGCATGAGAGAGATGGAAGGTACTGTCAAATTCATTTTCCAGTTACATTTCTAAGTGTATTTAACAATAATGTGCAAGTCAAACAAACATTAGTGTATGTAATGTAAATTATGCTACTAACAGTATACAGTCAAGTATTGTACTTTAACTTAGTCGCTTAGTCAAGTTAACAGTCTCTTAGACAGCAACCATCTGCTTTGCAGGGGAATTTTATGGTTGAAAGCTGCTAAAAATACACCATATCGTATGGCTCTATGGGAATCTGTAGTGCTTTGAAGCAGGCCTATGATATTGTTGCAGCTTTTTAAGGGTTTTAAGGTAGTGTTATCAACTGATATACAGTTCAATCAGCTAGAGAGGGAATACATTTAAAGGAATAGTTCACCCAAACATTTTTATTTAAAATGCATTTTAAATTTACAGTTCAAACAATTCTTGAAGTAATTTACTTACCCTCAAGCCGTTCCCAACCCATATGATGATTTCATCATTTGTCTTCCACAGAAGAAATTACAATGAACAGTGACTGAAGCTTTAAAAAGGACACAAATGCTCCATAAAAGAGGTCCATGCTACTAGTCCATTCTTCTCAAGTCATTGCAGTGAGATCACCGAGTCAATGGTTTTGGTTTAAGATTTGGACTAGGTTGATTCTTGAATAAATCACTCACTGAAAAGATTTGACTTAAAACAATGATTGATTTACAAATCAACCATCATTACGTCTCTCAAGAGCAGCGGCTGTCAAGATAATCAGTGAACAACAACTTCAGGCTGTTTCACAGTTATAGTATGACTTTTGAAAACTTGGAATAAAGTTACAGTAAGCTTTCAATGGGGACTGAAGCTTTTCAGGAGCCACAAAAGTGGTCCACATGACTTAAAGTTCCAGTTTCTCTTCAGAACATTTTCATTGATAGTTGAATCGTTTAACTCCTAGATTTAGAAATGTGGTATTCCCAAAGGTTTTCCCAAGACGTTGAAACCCTTTCAGTTTCCAAACCAAAAAGGGAATGGGTTTAAAAAGTTTGATAAGTCATTATCAGTGACTTGAGATAGAGTTCCAAAAAAAAAAGCCAATTACTGACGTCAAGGGCCTGCATAAATGAGCCCCAGTCTTGCGTGAAATGGCTTAATGTTGCAAAGACTTAAAAAGTAAATTTGATATTCTGATTAAACTGTGAAAAGTCTCTCAGATCAGCCTGAATAAATCATATTTAAAGTGACACTTGAAGGAATAGCGGTGCAGAGCATTTTTTTTATGCTGACTTCATTGTCTCAACAGCTCTCACTTACTAACCTGGGATTAGTTTCCATGGATATCCACACATGGATCTGAGGAGGACAAGGTCTCATAATAAACGCAATGAGAAAAGGGCCGTTTACTGTGCCACCTTCCGCCGCTGTTTGGTTTACAGCGCAACGCGAGTTGAAGTGACATTTGCGCACTCTGTTGCCATGGAAAGATTTCTCCCAAGTCTTTTGTGTACACTATCTGCGATCTTATGTTTCTGTACAATCAGATACTTAAGCTTGTAGACAATCTGCAAGGGCGAAGTTATGATAACACAGAAAGATGCAGCATTACTCCAAACCAGATGCAGCTAAGCATATGGTGTCTGCAGAAAGCTTTTTGAGTCAGCATTTGGATGGGACGTGTATTCCTAAGTTTGACAACAGGGACAAATGTGAAGAGCTGCAACAGGTGGTCTCAGCTGACACTTTCGGCGTGTGACGTGTGTATCAAACCCCCGAACACACAGACACGTCATTATGTTCAAGCAAAAGTGGAGCCAGTGAAAAATGTTGGATCTCTGGGCAACAGGGCCAACAGAAACAAGAGCCACTGTTTTGATCTTGGCTCAGATTCACAATGGATCATCCACAAATTCATTTCTGTAAACACAATCACAACGGCTTGCTCAAGAATCAATCATTTACCATGATTTAAGTCAACAATATTGGCAAAGATCAATCAAGGGGTCTCGTAAACGTAGCGGCGTATATAAAGGTTACATGTGGCGTATGTTTGGACTCTCTGAGCAGCAATTCAGACTGAGCTGCTGCAAGAATTTATATCAATTTAGAAAAGAGGCTTTTAAAGGGGCTCCGGCCAACAGATGACACAGCGCCAGCATTCCTCATGTGGCCTTGGAGATGTTTTAACGATGAAACATTGCCATTGCAGATGTGCGCCCTATCGACAGACAAGAAGTTCAATCCAATCTCTCTGCCAGGCAATGCATTGATAAAGACAAAAAAAAACAAACATTCATCTGCCGTCTAGCTGTCTTTGTCTTCATAACTCTTATGTCCTGTCTGCACAGAGAGTGAGCAACGTGACAGAACTAGATAACTTTTAATGCTATGTGCATACAGTAGACAGATTCCCTGAATATCTTTGAGCATCAAAAGCTTTGTTTCCATACAATACGTATGTGAATGTATGTGTAATACATATATCTCCAAACATTAGAAAACAAAGCATCGTTTCCATCCCATGTGTTAAAAAGTACAAGAAATTAGTGCAAAATACTGTAGAAATTAAAATTGCAGCCATAATACTCATTTATAAAACAAATTACTCGCTGTTTGAAGTGTGCAGACAAAATACTTTTTTGTTTTGTCTGTAGATGCTCTACGCAGACAAAATAAACTATGTTTGTAAACTATCACTAGCAGATGCCTTATTTCTGGGAGCAACAACGTATATAATGGTTAAGGGAGTTAATAGAAGCCAATCATCTGATTTGATTAGTTCACACACAAAAAAATCCTCTGAATTGACACAGTCACTTTATATAATGAATATTTTAAATCAAATAAAGCCAAAACATAAAGAGGAACTGACATAATTTCTATTTTATGGTGAACTATTCCTTTAAAGTGTTCATCGTACCTGGTTTGATATTGGTTCAAACTCTAACCATCTGGGCTCTAACACAACCAATATGTAAACTCCACTAGTGACTACAACTGTATAAAACTGAAACTGGACCTGATTCTTACCAGAAATTACCAGCTTGAACCAATTAGAATGGTTTCTTATGGTTTAACCTGTTTTGTACCTGTCTTGTTTGCATTTATACATTTCTGAACCTCCATCTGTCCCTACAGCGCGGTCCTCCACCACCACGACTACCATAGTCGAGACTAAGAATGACCTGAGCGCACATCCCACACGTTCGTCCAAACGAACCTTAACTGATGACCTGTACACCACATTCAACTCCCCAATGGCCTGGATCCTCGTGCTGGCTCTCATCGTAACCTGGTCGGCTGTGGCGGTCATTATGTTTGACCTGCTCGACAGCAAGGGTCTTGAAGGTAGGTTCAGCTCTCTTATCTTGGTCCATTCGTTGGAGAGTTATTTTGGAACAGTTTTCCTGAAGAGATTATAGGTTGGACGCAGCAGTCGATTATTTTATAGGCTACCTGACTGAGGGCTTTATATTATTTATTAACTCTCTGCTTAAAGTAAAACAGGACTCAGATGAGGTGTAATTGGATGCTTGGACGAGTCTTTACGACGCGATAAAGCTCCGAGCTTGTTTTCTTGTTGGAAGTTTATCAGCAGTGCCACAGGGCAAACTTGCGAGGCTTCTAAAAAGAGCGGGAGGGAAGGATATTGACTGGTTCCTGATAGCATTGACAGTGACAAGGATAGATAGGGTGTCCCGTTGGCTGGGCTGCTATCAGCCACCGCTGCATTCATGTGGAGTCAGAGAAAAGTCCTTGTAGGACACCATTTTACCTTGTATTACCACCTGATGATACATTAGAATCCATTGTTGATGCGAGGAAGATGATAGAATGCCTGTTTTGGTGCTGAATTGCTTGAAGTTGCAGTCATCTGTTCCTCTGTGTGTCAGTAGTTCCATAATGACAATTTTGAACTCTTCAACTGTTTAAAAAAAAATTGTCATTGTCATTGGATTTATCACTGTCATTGAGATCATGTCTCATTCACAATTCATTCCATCACAAGCTCTAGAACACAAACACATTAACCCATTTTTGAAAGTATTTCAAAAAGGAAACATTAGACTTTCATTATCATGTAGTTCACTACATGACTGCACCGCCCCACATTAGGAGTCACATTTACATTTACTTATTTCTAATAAGTTTCCCTCCTTTTTCCACCCTGTCCATCACCATGTGTCATCCTGTTGCCATCCAATAAAAAGCCCATACATTATACTGTGACGACCCCTGTTTACCACCTGGTAAAGACTCTCTGCCTGAAGTTCAGTGCTAATGCCAGTTTTTGTGTGTGTGCGTGTGTGTGTGTGTTTTCTTGCATGCAAACAGGGAGCAACTGTCACTCTTATCTCAAACATTCGTTCAGACATGCAAATTTACTGAACCATGTAATCTGTCTGTCATGAACACAACATCACTTCCTCTAGACTGTCATGCATTCCATTCAGTGTGACACTACACCTTTGACTTTATCATAATGGCAAAGTGAATTGTGGAACTAAGTTCACTTTGAAAGCAGATTGCACCGTGCTTTATGGTAATAAAAAAGTGATTGCTTCGGATTTCAGACATCTGATTGGGTTTTACAGTTACTTCAATCACCTCTGTGCCAATGCACAACTGTAACATTAATATTTCTCTGTGCACCACAAAGAAAGATTCATCAAAATGTTTGTCTTGCTTTCCATTAGTAATAGCTTAACACCTATAAAACAAGATACATTTACTTCATAAGCAACAATAAAGTCAGACTGGTTTTGAAAGAATGCATCTAAACCACTAGCAGAGAGTACAATCTCCTGTTTTGAGCACAGTTTACTAAATTTTCTTACATTTCTGATTAAAACAAGAAAAACATTTGCAAATGGGGTAATAATAATAATAATAATTCAAGATACATTCTTTGAAAATCTTAATACCCAATTTGCTTCAAGTATATTTATCTTGTTTACATATTTAGGTCTGTTAATTAAAATAAGGCTTTTGCTTTTAAGGAACAACAGTTAACTGTGCATATTAAAAAAGAAGAAAAAAAAAGGTGTTGTGTCACCAGAATGTACAAAAGTGTTCATCTTTCATTTTCCTGTGCAAAAAATAATGGTTTATTTTGGTCTCCAAATTAAACATACACATTGCAAAATAATGCATTTGTAATTCCAGACATTTAAAAAAGATAAATAATAATAAATGCTTCAAATATATATATATTTTTTTTCAAATTAATTTGTAGTTCCTAATGTTGCTGTACATTGAAATGCAACATGAATCTAATTTAAGCTCAAGAGACAAAGATATCTTCTTACCCATTATATTAAAAAATATGTAGGCTAAGTTAATCATAAACATCATAAAACCAGACCTCATATCATAGTATGGGCTTGATATGAGGGGTATAAAACAGTATGGCATCATTAAAATGCTTGCGGCACTGATTTCATCAGAACTACAGTAACATAAAGAGAATGAAAACTATTTTGATTCTAAGTGCAAAATGCTTAAAAAGAAATCATGCGCATGCAGCAAAGACATTAACAATAATCTGAAATTCTCAGAACAAAAATATACTAAATTTTTTAATTCAAAACTGTGGACTGTATATCATTTGAGAAACTTTAAACCATAATTTTATTTGAGCCAGCATGACATCAATAAGCTTTGTGCCAATTGCTCCCTTCCACCCTATGATATCCAACCTCCATGTGTTGGTGTCTACTTTGCGATATTGCTTTCAATAAGCCTCAAATTATTCACTTCAATCAATTAATTTTACTCTAACATCGATAACTATGCTTTGAAAGCACTGTAGCGTGACTTCATTTATTAACTGTGTGGTATTGAACGGCAACTCCTCTTTGCCATGCAGAATGATTTGATTCTTTTTACTTAAATGCATTGAGCAAAACAATGATATTTTACCTGTAGAATATTAATGAAGTATTCTATGTTGCAGATTTCTCACGTTCTTTACAGGAGAAGGAATATATACTTTAATTTCCCTCTCAATGCACAGCTAAGCCTGAAGAAATGGCGATGCGGAATCATGGGGAGGAAGTTGGCACTTTGGTCCATCTTAACACAGCCTTGCATTTACAGAGTCTTTACCATTTGTCTTCAGGTGGTCTATAAGGGTGGTTCTCAACTGGTTTTGCTTCAGAACCCAAATTTTATAATGGACATGAAGACCCAAAACAGTTTTAAAACTCTCTACCCAACAAAAGTAAACTAAAATATCCATAAAAACAAAAAATAATTAATATATCTTTTACCTTGTGTAGCTTTTATCAATGTGTTTTTAGGATGAAGGAATGTCAGGCAACATTTCATGCTGGTGTCTGTCTTCATTTTGCTAGCTGTCTAATTTGCACCAGAAGTCCCGCCAGTTGAGAGCCACCAGTCTTACAAAACAATAAAACGAGAAATAAAAAAATAAAAAAACACAAGAGAATATGTATTTCCACCAGTTATATTGAATGGCAAGAATATTGAGATGACAATAAAGATTTTTTGTTAAAGGTAAAAGACATCAGGATTAAAGTAACACTGCCACAGATAACAGGAAATTATGGCACATGTACAAAAAGCCACTAAAATCAACACTGTGTATGAACATATAATATATACATAGTTCATGACTGGTAACAAACTTCTCTAGTTCCCTTTACTGTTGGAAAGCTGTGGTCGAGTGCAGAGGACTGAGCTTCACTCACTTTCAAGACAGGATTCAAAGACCACTGTGTTCCTCAGTGGTGACTGGGATTCTGTTGGGAATCATTCCCTCATGCTTGTGGAAGTCTAGTGTCCTCTTTTTGCCCTGCAGCCTCAGTCACATGACTGGTCTATGCAACAATATAATTCTAAGAACAACTTAAGTCAGCATAAGTGATACACATAATCACTTTCTAAGCAACTGCATCAGAGTTCCTCAGTACATTGATAAAATTGAACCAAAGTACAAAATATTGGTAGCTGTAATGACCAGAACCAAACATAATGTTTGTCTATTATATAGCTTTCTGTGATTTTGCCAAATAGGGCATGTTCTTTCATTTCTTGTTATAATAGAGTAACAGTATGATCAACCTACCATTTTGATTTTTTATTCGGGAGCATGTCCTTCTTGGCAAAATCACAATCAGCATATCATAGCCATGCAGAATGATTTGATTCTTTTACTTAAATGCATTGAGCAAAACAATGATATTTTACCTGTAGAATATTAATGAAGTATTCTATGTTGCAGATTTCTCACGTTCTTTACAGGAGAAGGAATATATACTTTAATTTCCCTCTCAATGCACAGCTAAGCCTGAAGAAATGGCGATGCGGAATCATGGGGAGGAAGTTGGCACTTTGGTCCATCTTAACACAGCCTTGCATTTACAGAGTCTTTACCATTTGTCTTCAGGTGGTCTATAAGGGTGGTTCTCAACTGGTTTTGCTTCAGAACCCAAATTTTATAATGGACATGAAGACCCAAAACAGTTTTAAAACTCTCTACCCAACAAAAGTAAACTAAAATATCCATAAAAACAAAAAATAATTAATATATCTTTTACCTTGTGTAGCTTTTATCAATGTGTTTTTAGGATGAAGGAATGTCAGGCAACATTTCATGCTGGTGTCTGTCTTCATTTTGCTAGCTGTCTAATTTGCACCAGAAGTCCCGCCAGTTGAGAGCCACCAGTCTTACAAAACAATAAAACGAGAAATAAAAAAACACAAGAGAATATGTATTTCCACCAGTTATATTGAATGGCAAGAATATTGAGATGACAATAAAGATTTTTTGTTAAAGGTAAAAGACATCAGGATTAAAGTAACACTGCCACAGATAACAGGAAATTATGGCACATGTACAAAAAGCCACTAAAATCAACACTGTGTATGAACATATAATATATACATAGTTCATGACTGGTAACAAACTTCTCTAGTTCCCTTTACTGTTGGAAAGCTGTGGTCGAGTGCAGAGGACTGAGCTTCACTCACTTTCAAGACAGGATTCAAAGACCACTGTGTTCCTCAGTGGTGACTGGGATTCTGTTGGGAATCATTCCCCTCATGCTTGTGGAAGTCTAGTGTCCTCTTTTTGCCCTGCAGCCTCAGTCACATGACTGGTCTATGCAACAATATAATTCTAAGAACAACTTAAGTCAGCATAAGTGATACACATAATCACTTTCTAAGCAACTGCATCAGAGTTCCTCAGTACATTGATAAAATTGAACCAAAGTACAAAATATTGGTAGCTGTAATGACCAGAACCAAACATAATGTTTGTCTATTATATAGCTTTCTGTGATTTTGCCAAATAGGGCATGTTCTTTCATTTCTTGTTATAATAGAGTAACAGTATGATCAACCTACCATTTTGATTTTTTATTCGGGAGCATGTCCTTCTTGGCAAAATCACAATCAGCATATCATAGCCATGACAAACTGCAGAGCTAGATTTTTACCACCAATGACATTCCTGCAAAAAATTAAAATAAATATAATTTACTTGCTAAGAATTTGTCAGTCTTGTTTTCCATTATTTTTCGTACCCAATTGGCAAATTATTTTTTCCCCACGCATGCATAAAACTAACAAAATTCAGTGAGGTTTAAAAAATATTTGCCAGAGGGGTAAGAAAAATAATTTAATAAATATTTACTTGGAAAAAAATCTTATGCTTTATCTTATACTAGAAAAGGATGTCTGGACAAAACATCCAGATTAAGAAAATGATTTCTTCATTGATAAAAAGAGCGGACATATTACTATAGATAAGATTGAAACCAGCACATTTGTGCACTGTGAACTCTCTGCAATTTCTCCTCAAGATATGTACAAAATGTGAAGACATTCATTCAGTTTGAGCTCATCTTTACTTAAGCATTCATTTGTATGGCTTTGTGTCTCTTATATTGATTTCAATGGTTCAGCAGTATTGCCCAGAGAAAAAATGTCTATGGTTCAGATCTCTTTTATAGCTCCGGAGATTTAATTATCTGTTATGTAGATATCAACTGTCATCTCAGATGTTTTCTCTGTATAAAAAAAATAAAAATGAAAACAAATGTCATACATAAACACATTATAATGTACTGGGGTTATGTATATAGCACATTAGATTACTGGTCTTGATGTTTTTGGTATCTTGGCAAATCTGATCAGCCTGAGACACAGCTGGAGGGGGTCACATGTAAGATTAAAGGTTCTTCCTCTAAAGGAAATGTATGAGAATCTGGAGACATAAGCAAAGGTTTCCATTTGCTCTCATTTTATTCTTATTGCGGTCTAGAGATATTAAAGAAATCTCATTTGTAATGTTCCTTTCCTGTGAGTTTACATGTCACACTCAAGCACCCAAAAATGTAAAATGTTGTCAGTTTTGAGTGTGAGAGCTTAGAGGGCAATACTGAATTTCCATAAAGTAGGTTAAAAAGTTAATCAAACAAATGTCACTGAATTCATCAGTATTGCATTAGCATTTCTATGTAAAGGAGATGTCACAATTACGTTATGAGGCTTGAATTTCAATGCAGCCAGAAGCAAACGTGAGAAAAGAGAGAGTGTGACAATTTAATTTGACACGAACCAGTAAATGCTCTAAAAAAGAGACCATAATACAGTATCTTACGTAACACATTCACACTACATGTATCCTGCCTCTACCTGTTTATTATTTTTGCAAAATGCCGAAGTGTTTTTGTAATCACTGTGACATGGATTAATTTGATGTGTTCTTTTCACACCTTCCCTGTGATTTTGTGCCATAAGTGTGATTGTGTTTTATTTATAATGGTGGTTAAATTTCCCTGATTATCCTGCCTACAGTTTTGAGCGTGCTCAGTGAGGACGACCCAATGAGAGTGTGTGTGTACAGTATGTGTGTGTTACTGTCCCACACCTCTGCTTCTGTGTCTCTCATCCTAACAGGACCTCAGCCACACCGTGTCAGGAAAACATTAAAGGAAGCAGGCAGCCTTAGAGGCAAGCCATCTTATATCTTATATCTTACATCTTACACATACAGAGTGGTCTTAGACAGAAAATTTGAAGTAGTTATTTAAATGACTAAACCAAGGTCATTGTAAGGCACTAGAAAAAAATTATAATACTTAATTCAGTCATCCTGAATGGCATCTTCAAGGAGCATTCCTAAGAGAAATAACCCCTTTTCAATGTCAAGGTAAATGTTTTTGTAGATCTATAAATGTGATGTGCAGTTTTTGTCTGCCCTAAAATATTGATTCCTTTCCCAATTTAATGTGGAGGAAATAATTCACATGTCGATTTCACAGAAAACACTGCAATCAGTGCGAGATCTGTTTGCCTGGTCAATGGACAGGTTATAAAACAAGACAGGTTTTAAGATTTCATTATTGAAAAACACAATTTTATATATATTTATAACTCAACATTTTGAATCTAAAATAGCTTTACTGCCCATCTAATGTAATTTTACAAGCTGAGTTTAACACATGCTTGAGAAATGTATAACTACTACAGATTATAGAAGCTGGCCGCCAGAATATATTATAATCAAATACTAATTTATTCTAGCAGGAGTAGTGAACATGAGGGTGTTTAGAGGCTATAATGGAGGTCTGAGGAGTCTGGAGTCTGTGCATGCTGTCAAGTCACCCCTGCATAATGGCATCTGGTAAAATGGCTTTGACTCGGGTCATGCTGTTCGCCTGCTGATAACTGCAGACAGACAGGCACTACATGATGATGTGTGAAATATGATGAGCATTCCTGTCGATGGGCAGTGGAAAGCAGGAAAACCCAAAAGTCTCCCTAAATGAAAATAAGTTTTACTGACTTGGCATTTATATTTGTAGCTGTATATGCAAACATAAACGTACCTAGCTTTTTTTCGGTCTTGTGGATGTTCAGTCCTTTTCACTGCTGAATCTGAAATCATCAGTTTGTCTCATTGAAGATGTCATTCAGGGTTGATAGCACATACACATAACCTGAAAAGAAGAGCTTCATACAGTACATGACCAAAAGTATGTGAACACCTGCTTTTAACGAAAAACAGCCTACAATTAAAGGGATAGTTCAGCCAAAAATGAAAATTTTGGAATCGTTTACTCACGCTATAATGTCGTTCCAAACCTGTGTGAGTTTCTTTCTTATGTTGAACATAAGATATTTTGAAAAATGCTGGTATCAAACATTTGATGGTCCCCATTGACTTCCAATTGACTGGCCATTTATTTTGCCTACTATGGAAATCAATGGGGACCAACAACTGTTTGGTTCTTCAAAATTCTTCAAAATATCTTCATTTCTCTTCAACATAAGAAATAAACTTATAAAGGTTTGGAACGACAGTTGGGTGAGTAGATGATGACAACATTTTCACTTTTGGGTGAACTATTCCTTTAAGCAACCAGTTAAACAATTTGTTTAAAATAGGGTTTTCAGACTTTCTGATAGTAAGGACCCTGAAATGATAATCTAATCTCAACAAAGAACCTCCTGCATAAAAAAAAATGTATATAACAAGAGAAATGATGGAGAGAAAATATCAAGATAACATCGTCTCCAAAATCAAATATTTGTATTTTATACTGTCATTAAAAAAGATATATAATATAAATATAATTTACTATAAATTAATAATAATATTTTATATATGTATATATACACATACATACACACACATACAATAATATTTTGCATACAACACATTTTTCTTAAATATATATATGCATGTGTGTCTATTTATATATACATAATAAATATACACAGTACACACACAAATATTATTTAAACAAAAACTTTTATTTAATACAACAAATATTTTCCAGATGTGTGTATATATATCTGGAAAACATTCATTTATCTACCCAATATAAGAGTAAGATGTATAGAAAACCAAAGAAACATTTTAATCCCATATTACAGAAATATACTATAAATATGCTCAAATGCACACTTGTTTACTGTTAAAACATGACTGTTAATAATATATTTTATACAATTACATTAATATAGAATACATGATTTCTAGTATGGAAAAAGTAACAATGTCCAAGGGTCTGTACTTCGTACGTCACTAACTCAGTTAGCTGGATTTGATTGTTGATGATTTGGCATGATCTTGGATTGGTTGGTTCTTCGAAGCTGATCCCGGAGTTGCTGTCATAGCAACAGGTCCATCAGTTTAAACCTGCTCGGGAGCAGGTTTATTTAATGTAAACAGGATTAGATTGAATCTTTTTAGGTGGAATTGATACTTAAAATCTGTCCCAGCAACAGCTACTTTATTACAAGAGTACTCTACTGATCCAGGGACAATCATTTAAAAAATAATAATTAAAAACATAATTAGAAAATAATATAATAATGTTGTGTAGTCTATAATACAGCCAGTTTTACCCATTGAAAGATTTATTCATGATAAAATAATTACTTTATAATTGTATTGGAGTCTTACACACCAGTCGTGCATTAATTTGAGCGGCAGCTATTATGGGAGTGGCTTGATGGAGCGCAGATAACAAGAAGTGAACTTCCTATTTAAAATCCATGCTTTTGAAATGTTCAACCACAAATGGTTTGAGTGTTCAGGTGTCCACATACTTCTGGCCATATAGTGTATTTTGTTTGTAATTGTTTTTGAGCTAGATGTCACACAGATAAAGATCTTTAAGTGGTTTGTAGAGCTTTGGCAAAAGACTGTGACAGGTTTGAGTTTTTCACTGTTGTTAAAGCTGGTTTAGATGGCTGTAAGGTAATGTATGCTGAGCATATGGAAATATGTGTCTTAAGATGCCCTGTCTAAAACATGCTCTTAGGGGGTATTCAGCACATCAGCTCTGATCCCATGAAGGCGGTGAACGAAGCCATGGAGGGGGACTCTACCGATTGGATAACATCAATCTTGACTTTTATGACTAATTTGGTAGCACCGGAAGAGGAGGAGGAGGAAGGTATATTAACTTCTTGTAGCCTTCATTTAACATTAGCAGCACGATTACATAGCAAAGTGTTTACTGTAATATCAACAGCATCTGAGAAACCACAGACTAACCCACTGCGGTTTGATCTGGCGAGCCATGTGTACTAATAGGTCTTATCAGAAATCTAAGCTGGCTTTTATGGTCACGTTTTCCCCTTCTGCAGAACAAACCTGCTTTATATGGTTTCCAAATGGATTGAATATCATGGATTATATTTGTGCCAATATTTTATTTCAAGCAATAAATATTCTACAATAATATCATAAGATCAGCTAGAAAATTCTATATGATGTGTTTCATAACCAAGAAATATTAAAGGATGGGTCACTATTTTACAGCTTTACACTACAACGAAGAGTTTTGAGAAAGAGGACGAGGAATTTCTACCAGGAACTGTCAGCCCTAACTCTGTGTGCCACATGTGTGATTCTACAAAATAACAATAAAAATCAAACAAAACAGTATCACATCTCTGTCATTAATCTCTCACATCAAATCTTCTTGGTTTCTTTTGAGAATATAGTTATTCAGTGTTTGATTCACAAAGACTCACACACAGCCTACTTGGTAAAATTGATTTAAAAATATTTTCATTTGTGTTTATTCATGTAGGAGATACATTTAGGAACTTATGAATAAGAATACAAGCACTAGCAATTGATCCAAAGAGGACAACATAAGTAATGCTACTGTACAGAATTTCATTTAAGTACTAGGACAGTATACAGAGAATATATTACATTATATTATAAAAATATAGTATAATAAAATAAAAATAAGTTTATAAATATGGCTAAAGTTATGTTCTGTTGTGAGGATAAATATAAAAATAAATGTTATTGATCAAGATTGTTGTCTGTTTACAGGGGGAAAAATTAATTAAATTAGACAAAATGATGTGAGTAAAATTGCATAAGACTTTTTAGAGAATGTATCTTACTTCTATTTTTCTAACGTAATTGTCATTTTAAGCAAATCTTTCAAGAAAATGTGATAATGATAAAACAATTAAATCAATATTCATTCTCTGAAAATAAGTCTTAACATCTTGCATTTTAAAGTACACTGAAAGAAAGACACTGAAAGCACTAAATTATAAAATAATTTATACTAAAAAATTGCTAGCAAATTGCATAATTAATTACAAAGAAACAGCAAGTAGCACATTAAACTAATATGAAATTTTAAAGTAGAAAGACTGAAATAGTATTTTCTTGTAAAAGGTTTATTTTATTTATTATCACTTCAAAAAAAAATTTTTTTTACATTGTAAAATCATTGCTCTTAAGATTTTAAGTATTTTTAAAAATTGGAAAACAAGACAACAATACTGATTAATAATGCATTGTTTTGAATAAATAAAAGGAGTCTTTCAATAGACCTAAAAATTAAGAGAATTTGTCACAAAGGGAGAACAATAAATCTCAGAAAATATGCCTACTTAAGAGGCAAAATAACCTGAGATATCTTAATCTCCCCTCTTTCATTTTGAAGCTAATGGGTCATTGTGGTCTCATTGAGGGCAGCTCATATGGCCCTGTCTTCAACCACAGATGCACTTAGAAAGGTCATAAGCAATGTTCATTAGGTGCTCTATCTCCTCTAATTTTATCCTGATTTTGTATCAAGTTTAGATTAGTGGAGTTAATTTTCAATTGACTTCTTTGACCTTGCAAATTCTTCACATCTGTTACAAGACTATCCAGAGTACCCATGCAGTGAGGGTAGTATAGTCTAGTACAGTGGTTCTCACTTCCAGTCCTGGGGGCCCCCTGCTCTGCACATTTTGCATGTCTCCCTTACTTAACACACCTGATTGAGATCATCAGCTCGTTAGGAGAGAGAGATCCATGAACTGAACTAACGAGCTGATGATCTCAATCAGGTGTGTTAAGTAAGGGAGACATGCAAAATGTGCAGAGCAGGGGGGCCCCAGGACTGGAATTGAGAAATAGAAACAATAGCAAATAGCAAACAAAGCTGCCATTAAAACTGACACATTTATTATAGGCAAATATAAGCATATTTGCTTTAATCTAAAGATCAAAATCTCCAAAGATAAATAAAGTCTACGAAGATTAAATAAGGCTTATGAAGTAATGAATCTACATTTTAATGACATTTACTTTCTGGTTAATTACCAGTGCTCACAGAACTTAATCAATTAATAAACCCCCACAATGTCTCAAGACTCATTATACAAGCATTTTAAGATCTACATGATTTACCATTTAGCTAGTAGTATATTTATCATTAGAACACAAGCGATTGGAATCATCTGGTTGAAATACAGCAGGAATAAATGGGACTGTCAGAGAACAGTATATTCACACTTTCAGAAACATTCATAAAGAGAGCTCAAAGCAGAGACACACACAATAGTAACATTGCTAAGATTGTTGAACCAATAACACGCTTGGCTAAGATTCCTCATAAAAGTCACCTTGAGGTACTCATTTAAAATAAATGCATCTGGATTGCTTCAATAGCTCCAGTTATCAATGAATGCTTTTTAAACTGATGGTTAACATACCAACAGCATTTTATGTAGATCATTTCAGCAAAACAAAAAACAGTGCAAGAATGCAAGGTATTCAAACTGAACACAACATTATACATGCACATAGACAAATTTTATATTATATATATATATATATATATATATATATATATACAGGTGCATCTCAATAAATTAGAATGTCATGGAAAAGTTCATTTATTTCAGTAATTCAACTCAAATTGTGAAACTCGTGTATTAAATAAATGCAATGCACACAGACTGAAGTAGTTTAAGTCTTTGGTTCTTTTAATTGTGATGATTTTGGCTCACATTTAACAAAAACCCACCAATTCTTCTCAACAAATTAGAATATGGTGACATGCCAATCAGCTAATCAACTCAAAACACCTGCAGAGGTTTCCTGAGCCTTCAAAATGGTCTCTCAGTTTGGTTCACTAGGCTACACAATCATGGGGAAGACTGCTGATCTGACAGTTGTCCAGAAGACAATCATTGACACCCTTCACAAGGAGGGTAAGCCACAAACATTCATTGCCAAAGAAGCTGGCTGTTCACAGAGTTCTGTATCCAAGCATGTTAACAGAAAGTTGAGTGGAAGGAAAAAGTGTGGAAGAAAAAGATGCACAACAAACCGAAAGAACCACAGCCTTATGAGGATTGTCAAGCAAAATCGATTCAAGAATTTGGGTGACCTTCACAAGGAATGGACTGAGGCTGGGGTCAAGGCATCAAGAGCCACCACACACAGACGTGTCAAGGAATTTGGCTACAGTTGTCGTATTCCTCTTGTTAAGCCACTCCTGAACCACAGACAACATCAGAGGCGTCTTACCTGGGCTAAGGAGAAGAAGAACTGGACTGTTGCCCAGTGGTCCAAAGTCCTCTTTTCAGATGAGAGCAAGTTTTGTATTTCATTTGGAAACCAAGGTCCTAGAGTCTGGAGGAAGGTGGAGAAGCTCATAGCCCAAGTTGCTTGAAGTCCAGTGTTAAGTTTCCACAGTCTGTGATGATTTGGGGTGCAATGTCATCTGCTGGTGTTGGTCCATTGTGTTTTTTGAAAACCAAGGTCACTGCACCTGTTTACCAAGACATTTTGGAGCACTTCATGCTTCCTTCTGCTGACCAGCTTTTTAAAGATGCTGATTTCATTTTCCAGCAGGATTTGGCACTTGCCCTGCAAAAGCACCGAAAGCTGGTTAAATGACCATGGTGTTGGTGTGCTTGATTGGCCAGCAAACTCGCCAGACCTGGTATTGTCAAGAGGAAAATGAGAAACAAGAGACCAAAAATGCAGATGAGCTGAAGGCCACTGTCAAAGAAACCTGGGCTTCCATAACACCTCAGCAGTGCCACAAACTGATCACCTCCATGCCACGCCGAATTGAGGCAGTAATTAAAGCAAAAGGAGGCCTACCAAGTATTGAGTACATGTACAGTAAATGAGCATACTTTCCAGAAGGCCAACAATTCACAAAGTTTTTTTTTGTTTTTTAATTGGTCTTATGAAGTATTCTAATTTGTTAGTGGATTGGTGGGTTTTTGTTAAATGTGAGCCAAAAGCATCACAATTAAAAGAACCAAAGACTTAAACTACTTCAGTCTGTGTGCATTGAATTTATTTAATACACCAGTAATTCAACTCAAATTGTGACACTAAAGTTAACTTTTCCACAACATTCTAATTTATTGAGATGCACCTGTGTGTGTGTGTGTGTGCGTGTGCATATACATAATATCCCAGAATGCTTTACTAGCGCTGGCGTTTCACCGTTTTATTACTTCTCAGAAGGATAGTAGTTAGTGTATGGCTGAAAGGTGTGTTTACCTGCGCTACTGAGTCGCAGCACGTGCAGGTAACTTCATAAAGACCTTTTACAAGGCTGCAAACTATAGGATTTATTTCCACGTTTTCTTTCAGTGAGTTGGCTCTCTGTGTACTTTGATATTCCGTGTTTATGCCGCGAGAAACCGCTCTCAAAGATTCAGTGAGCGAGTGAACTAACTGATTCACTTTTCTGAATCATGAACCGACCGTTTATTAAACCCTCTGAACGATTCATTGATTCATCGCTTCAAAAGTGTGATTCATTTGAGAATCGGGCCTCAGTTTTGATTCTAAACCTACTATACCGGACACAAGATAAAATAACGGAATTGTGACGTAAAATGTTTTTCAGACAATTTATAAACAAATAAAAAATATATATTTTACAGTCACTATTTACACTTATATGTATGTAGGCTATGTATTACCAAAGTCCTTTAGCCTTTGGTATTACCGAACATGACATGGTAGCTGCCTGAAATTGAATATTACAGCTATTAAACTGCCTACATGATGAATACAAAAAAATCCTTGTCATTTTATAATACTGAATTACCCTGATGTATTGTAGGCTATATGAATCAGAATGGGAAAAAAAGATGAATTGACTAATTTGCCGTCCAAGTGATGTATTCTGGGAAATAAATGTTATATCAGTTCTTACACCCTGATCTAAAGGTTTAAATATAAAGCGTCACTGCTTTCTGAATCAAATAGCTTTTCAGTAGCTAAGCTCTTTTTTGATCAAGTAGCGCGGTAGCGTCAACAAAAGCTAACGTTACATTTTCCAAAGAAAGCATTCTGAAACTCGAGCTCAAATCAGAAATATAACAGCTACGGATCACTGATCCTGGATCAGTACGTGACGCCACAGACACTAAAGCTCGTAACGCCATTGGCTCCTCAAACTGTCAGTCAAACCTCATTATTCCTCCCGCCTCTTTCGTCAATGCAGTGCGGCGCGCAGTTTAGAGCATCTCAGCTTGTTTGCAGTCTGAAGGTAAATAAAGAACTGTTGATTGAATAAGTACAGCGGTTTCTTTACTCAAAAAACACTATTTATAAACACTATTTATAAAGGCTAATGCTTTTTTTTTTTTTTGAGGAGCGGAGAAGAGTTTCTAGTTTTAGTCTAGCATTTGTTGTCAAGTCACAGCCAAATAGCTCGTGCAAAGCGCTGAATATTTCATAATATGATACTTTGGCCAAATAACAGAAAAAAACTGAACGCCCACATAATGACAGAAAACTGGGGGAAACGGGACACAAGAAAAAGAAAAAAAAATTTGCTGGTCAAAAGCTTCATATTTGAACTTGATTTTGGTGAAATGTTTATATTAATATCTAATATCTGACACATGCAACGATGCAAATAAACATAGCCTATCTGTAGGCCTAAACATCTATATGGTAACACTATACAATACGATTTCATTAAAATACATTTGTTACAGTATTTATTAATCTTTGTTAATGTTAGTTAATGAAAATACAGTCGTTCATTAGTAGTTCATGTTAGTTCACAGTGCATTAACAAATGTTAACAAACAACTTTTGATTTTAATAATGCATTAGTAAATGTTGAAATTAACATTAAGATAAATGCTGCAGAAGTATTGTTCATTCTTAGTTCATGTTAACTACACTAATTAACTAATGTTAACTACTGAACCTTATTGTGAAGTGTTACCATTTATATAAATGTATCTGTATACAATTAAGCCACAATACCAACTACCAATAGGAGGTTTCCGGCCGACAGCAAATTTTCTTTTTGCCTATGTCACAATTTGAGGTCAATCCGGCCCTCTAGTTGATACTGATTATGTTGCCAAATTGGTTTGGAACAGCTGTTGAATAAACAATTAAACTGAACATGCCTGTCTATCTGCTTGACTGACAGTTTTATTGATCACTGAGAGAGCATTGACTTGGTATGATGTTGGTTCAATAGAATTATTATTATTATTTTTTAAATAGCTTGGATGTAGTAAACTACTTTTGCCATGTTGCCGTACCTTAGCTTGCTACATTTCCCAGGGCTGTAGCTTTAGTGTAGTTAAGCTTCATTTAAAGAAGAGTAACTGTTAGCTTAGCTCACTACATTTTCCAAGTAGCTTGCCCAACACTGAGTAATGGTGATTTATGATATCCAAAGCATAACATTTCATAATCAGTTCTAGAAATTAGAAAGTTCATAGAAATCATGAAAAATATAACTCAACCCTCTATGTAAAACCACCATGCTTTGCTCTTCATTTGAGCACTGACAGATATATTTATGGACCACGCTGGAGTAAAACAGGCTCGGCAGATCAAATCGCTCAGCAGACAAACAAGCTGATTAATTAATCATTTTAATTGTACACATGTAAATGCATTTCCAGGCATATAGGTAGTGTCACAATAATTAAGATTTAAACCTGTTATTTGCATGCAAATTAAATGTGTAAGTGTGAAAGACAAAGATTGCAAGAAAAGACTGTGTGTGTGTGTGTGTGTGTGTGTGTGTGTGTGTGTGTGTGTGTGTGTGTGTGTACTTGTGTTGCCATGCCTTTTTTTTTCTTTTATAGAAGATCTAGAGGCTAGGAATAAAGTGCTGTGAATCGCAGACAAGCCTTTTCCCCTCTCTGATCCACATTTATAATTTATTCACCCCTCATCAATGTTTCAAAAGATCTATTTTGTAGGTTCTACTCTAACACTGTCTTCTGTATTCCTTCTTCCTCTACCAATTTAGGTGAGCGTCATTTTGTGAGGAAAAAAGGTTAGTATCAAACTCTGTGCTATGCTTTGATCATGTATCCTACACAAATAAGAAATGCATCATTTTAAAAGTGCACTTTGTGATTTTAATAGATATTTTCCCCTCTGTGACCTTGTGAGCTGTACGTCCTTCTTCATGGTTTTCTAAAGCATTTATTCTCCATTTAAAGTGGAGCATGACAGCACTCATAGGTGTTTGGCACAAATAATGATATTAAGTCAGATATTCAGAAAATTGATACATTACTGCTGAACCAAATAAATATGCATATCTCCCCACAAAACGCTTCTCATGTTAGGTCCATGAGATTTTATTAGTATTAAGGGCAATATTTGAAGAGCAATCTTTAGTTGCCTGGGAGGGTGAATATTTTGTCTGTTATTTAGACTGTTAAAAAAGTGTTTTTTATTTTGTTTTTGTTTTTTTAGTATAATTTTTGTTGGATTTGGAGTATCACTTTCAAATTAAAGCCTCACAAAATGTACCAGGCTATAAAATTGTGTTCTCACAAAGCAGTGTGCATGATCAATGATCATTTATGATATTAAATATAGATTGTTGTTCATCATCATTAACCCTCAAGTTGTTCCATACCCCTGTACAGTTTTTTCATCTCTCAAACACAAAAGAAGATGTTTTCCAGAATGCTAACACCACTTTTTTTTCCATACAATGCAAAGTGAATGGTGACATGCAGCTGTTAAGTTCAAAAATTCATAAAAAGGCATGAAAAAGCCTTATATTTCCAAGAATATCCTGTTCTACATTTCCTTTTGTGATTTACAAAAAATAAATAAAATTCAAATGAAAATGGTGGGTAAATGATGGAAGAATGTTTCCTATCCCTTTAATTATGTTACTATTAATTATGTTTAATTCCATTAGTAAGTTAGTATCATGTTTTACTATGTCTCAGTGGCATAAGAAAGAAGAAAAGTGACATTTTTACACTATTAAACAAGGAGACCTGAGATAGACTGAGAACAGAGGTGCATAAACTTTATGAAGGGCCAAAAATCAATAAAACAAAAACTTAATTAAGGGCCAAAAAATTATAATTCTGAAAAAGTGAATTCAGCATTATATCCAACTATATTAATAAAATGTATTAAATAAAAATGATAATTAAACAAAAATTGAAGTCATAATTTTTTTATTTTAAAACAATTTTTAAATATTTTTTACATTTCAATGCAAAAACATAAAAATATATATATAATAATAATAATAATTAAATAAACCAAACCAAAGCTCACCATGGACCAACTTTGTCTTGCAGGTCCTGGTTTTTGGTTCCTGGCATCTCTGACTTAGAGATACTATGCCGCATAAACATCTGCATTTTTATACCATGCATTAAACCTCACATTAACTATCTAATTTAATCAGTTGTTCTTATGTTCTGTGTCTCTCTCCTCTAGGAGAATTCTTGCCACCGAGGAAAAAAGGTTTGTGTCTTGAAGAGCGCTTGATGAGATTGCATTCATTAGAGAATACATAAACCATCAGCATAACAGATAACAGTATGCTTGAGTCTGTAATTAACACATTTATATTACAGTTGCATTAGGAGGGCAAGCATTAGAGTATTTTATGGAGAATGGGCATTATGCTGTCATTGATTGTGTTGTTAAATTCAGTGCCATTCATAATCATTTCCCTTTGTTTTCACACACCCTAATTATGCTCCCCATGCTAATCCGTGTTCCATAAAGCTGCATGTATTTGTCCATTAACATCTTCATGAAGTGATCATTAAGCCGTCTCTAAATGGTAAAGCTAATGCAGAAAGCATCTAAACACCATTATCAGTTTCAGCTAATGCAAATGTTTGTGAATAAAAATAATCTCACATATGCATAATAAAAGTCTGTATTTGATTATATGGGCGACACATTTGCTGTTATTTGTCATATTAACACTTAAGGGAACTCTGTAAGCCTCATAAATTGGTGTGGCCTGGTTTTGCTTTAAAGGTACAGTCCATAATTGCTGACATTAGGAACCCCTAAGAGACCAGGAAATTAGCTGTGCACTCCTTAGACATATAGGCAGTGTCACTGGAGGAGTATGATAAACCGTAATTATTGTTCTAAGAGGATGCTATATGCCCTGCATCACACAGTAATTTTAGACGCTGTGAACTGCCCTTTTGCAATGCATTTTATTGTACAAAAAATAAAAGATGCAATGATATGGTTTAAGACTGCTGGTTTCCTTCCTGTGTGGAAAGAGAAATTAGGGTGGGACATATCTTTTACATAACCATGTATTATGTATTTTTGTGGGCTAAAACCTGGAAACCAGTTAGCATTTTAACCCTTCTGGTTCCATCATCCTGAAGTCAATGTGTTTTTGGTTAAATGCCTGAAATAATTTTATTCTATGACATAAAACACATCAGTAATACCCTCGTGTGATTTTTTGAAGCTTTTACTTGTCTTGAAAAAGGCATTTCTTAACCACTGGCTGAATGGGACTATAAGGTTGTCAGGAACATTACGCCGAACAGAAAAAAAATTGTGTTCATAACTTTTCCATCTCAAACTTTCAGAGAAAATGTTTTTAAACTTAATGGGGGTGACGTTGACGTCATGCAACCATGGTATAGTTTGTTTATAGCTTACAATTGGCTTTTTACATTTGCACGATTGTATCAAAAATGAGTTGTGTTCATTTGTGAATATTATCAAAATGTGTAAGAATGATATACTTTGTTGGTCATAGAGCTTATTTTCTGCAATAAACTAAAAGCCAATGGCAAGGGAACCAGGGTGATGCTAACTTCTGGGTTGGTGTACAAAAATACGTAATCACCTCAGTTGGCTTAAAGTTACTGTTAATTCAAAAATATCACAGGGAAGAAAAAATTATCCCAATTTCACTTTCAATGCCAACTTTGACAGACATTGACTAAGAGATCTCATCAAGTTGAGCTACATTTGCAATCCATCAACATTTTTGCACATTCATTTTTTAAAAGATGTAACAGTTTGCATGTCTTTTGAGTATTCAACTAGTAATAAACACATAATATGCATCATATAAATCTGATATGTTATGCATTGGATTGTGTGTGTCTAACCAAATGTTATTTTGCTTCTGTCAAATCCTGTGGGGCTTTTGGTTTGAGCCCCATACATTCTTACAGCTTCACTGATATTTATGAAAACCTAATGATATAGTTGCAGAGATACGGGCCAAGGAGATGTTAGAAGAGGAAGGGGAGTATGAGGAGGAAGAGGAAGAGGACGAGGAGGAGGAAGATGAGGGGCTTGCTGAAGAAGAGGAGGAGGAAGAAGATGAAGAGTATGAGGACGAAGAAGAAGAAGATGGTGATGAGATCGAGGAGGAGGAGGAAGAAGAGGATGAAGAAGAAGAAGAGGAGGAGGAGGAAGAAGAAGAAGAGAAGGAATTAGCAGAGGAAGCTGTGGAGGAGGAGGGAAAAGAAGAGGAGCCTGAAGAAAAGGAGGAAGAGGAAGCTGATGCTGAGGAAGAAGCAGAAGATGAAGAGGAGGAAGCAGCAGCAGAAGAAGCTATGGAAAAAGGTAAGGAGGAAGAGGAAGCTGCTGCTGCTGCTGCTCCTGCTGTCGAAAAGGAAGATATTTCTATCCCTGCTGAACCTGATGAGGAGAAAGAAGAACAAGAACAAGTCACTTCTAAAGAAGCTGAGGCAGCTGATGAGGAGGAGGAGGAGGACAAAATTGATGTAGATAAAGAACCACCTGAGGAAGAGGATGGAAAAGAAGATACTCCTGCTGATGATAAAGAGAAAAAAGAAGTAGATGACCAAAAAGACGACCAAAGTGAGGAGAAAGATGATGACGATGAGGTCGAAGAGGCTGATATCGCCATTGCTCTTGGTATTATAGTTGATGCTACAGACACTGATGTTGAAGCGCAAGAAACTGGTGAGGAGCCTATACTTATTAAAGCTGATGGTGATTCAGAGCTATTAACAACCATAGAGGAGAGTGTTGCTAAAGCTGATGATGCAGTAACTGATTTAGCTGACTCACAAGATGGCTTAGCTGCTACTGATATCCCATATGATGACCATGATGATAAGATAGCAAAAGAGCTAGATCATGGTGAGGTTACAGAAGACAGTCTTAAAGATGAGACTGGTGCTGCACTGAAAGACGCTGACTCTGAAAAAGTTATAACAAGTGAGGGTGAGGGTGTTATTGAGGAGCCTGAGCTAGCTGATGATGTTGCAGATAAAGAGGAGCAGGAGGAAGAGGGAAAAGAGGAACAGATAAGGGTTGAGGATGAGGAAGATGATGATGATGATATTATAGTAACAACACCTGTAGTTAGTTCCGAACCAGGTGGAGATGAGACAACAGTGGTGGCTGATGAAGATGATGGCTCTTCACCTGAGAAAGGTACCAAGATTATTTGGTTTTTGACTCTAAATATACAGTACATTTTTTGTTTTGTTTTGTTTTATTTGTTTGTTTTTGCGAATTAATGTGTCCATGTATTCATAATACAGTCGGTAATTAAAAAAATTTAAAAAAGAAAAGAAAAAGGTTTTCGCACATGCATTGTTCTGCTGATTCCATCAGAGTACCATAAAATATTGTTGCAGAGGTTCCTGGACTTAATTGATAATTTCGCACGTTAAAAAATAAATACGACCTCACGTTGTGTCAATCACTTTTACACGCTGCCTCCGAAACTTTCGTCCGTCATAAAAAAAATTCGGATCAGGTTTGATTTTCTGCGTTTTCGCATCCGTAGCAAGCATTTTGATAGGAAAGGATGACGAATACGAAAAAAATGCATACAAAAATTTCGGACTGTGCAATGACCTTTGTTCAGTAGTTCTTCAGCACCGTCACAGAATCTACATCGTGAAATGGCCAGCATAACCAATGTAGTCTGACTCCCAAACAACTTTTATTAACTGGTTCTTTTTAGGGAATCAAAAACATACAGTGTGACTAGTGTAGTCCGTTTTCCGAAGGAATGACTTGGAGTCTGTTCTTTTTTGTGAACCAAAAACAGATCGCAACCAGTGTAGTCCGATTCCCAAAAGAATCGCTCTTTTTAGTGAATCAAACACATACAACCCAACCTATGTAATCCGATTTTCAGTGGAGTGACTCTGAGTTGGTTCTTTTTAGTGATTCAGAAGAATGCAGTGCTACTAGTGTAGTCCAATTCTTCAATGAATCACTCTGAGACAAATTCTTTCTAGTGAATCAAAAACGCAACCAATGTAATCTGATTCCTGAGCGAATTACTCTAATGCGTCAACTCTTTTTGGTAAATTTATTGCGTTTTGTCATTAGTATTATATAAAATAATGAATGAAATATTTTAACACATTCTGTTTCTTTATATTTTATTGTTTTATTATACATTTAAAGCCATTTATTGGATTTTATTTATGCATTTATTTACTTGTTACGAAACCATATAAGAATTGAAAGTTGGAACTCTTTATAAATCTGTAACTATCAGTCTGTAATTTCATTTTGAAGACTTTATAAAAACTTGAATGTTTTCTAGATTTTAACCAAACGCTTTAATCATTTAGACGTTGCTATCACACAAAAATAGTTTATTCGAAGTTTGCTACTATACATATCCAAATATGCTGGTAGGAAAGGACCCCATTTGAGTTTGTGATTGAAGTCTAATTCATGCTGGGTGGATCAAAGAACAGCAGCTGGTGCGTTGCTGCTCAGCTGCCAGTGAAACGGTTAGAATCCATGAGAGACTGCTTTCAAGTCAGCTGTCACCAAACACTTGTCTCCAAAGGGGTCATTCAAGGGCATCAAAGTTCTGGGTGATCAAGAAAAACAAAGCCAAATAGAAATGCACTTGCAAATGAGAGAAGATCAAAATAGGTTATTATGGCTAAAATGAGTAAAAAGTTAGAAATTGGTCATAATCATTGTCTTTGTAGCAGCAGCACATGAAGCTATTGGTAAGTTTGATGTATACTGCTTATACATTTTGCTTTTTACTAATGGTAGTTAAATATAGGGCAGCTTGACTTTACCTTGCTAACTTAATTTAGCTGACTTGCTAATTCACTTTGCGCAAAGCTAAACCACCAGCTCCTAACTCGCCGCTGATGTTGCTAATGAAGTCTGAAGGATCAGTCTCAATAGAATAATTGAAAAAAAAATTGTTCTGTATGTAAATTAAAACTGATTATATCTCTTTGTCAAACACTAATGCAATCTAGCCACCAACAAAGGGAAAATTTTAGCTTCTGCCAAAATCACTTGGCAGAGTTCAAGAATAACAGGTCAAAGGAAAATAAATTGTTACTGGTTACTTAAAGTTGTAAAGACCCTGAAACAAAATCACGAATACTTGTGATCTATCCGGCGAGCCTTATAAATATGTTTGCTTTTTTATTCAAAGACATAACAACCCTGAAAGAAGAGGAGAAAGATCAAAAGGATGAAAGTGCAGAGGAAGTGGAAACTGCCAAAAAAGCACCAGAACCAGAACCGATCCCTAAAGGTATAGTAACAAACATAGCAACAGTTTGCTTGCATGAAGCATATAAAATGAACCAGAATTCAAACGAGAAAATTATGCCAACACTAATGAGCTCCAAGGCTATTGACTGTGGAGGAGTTGTATTCTACAACAAGCCTGATGGTGGATGACGGGAGAAGAATGTGTTTGTGTGTGTGTGTGTGTGTGTGTGTGTGTGTGTGTGGGTTGAGCAGACCCTTAGGCCTCAAACTTTGATCTCCAAAGACTTCCTTATGGCTCATTTTTCCATCTACTCCACAGCATTAGGATGATGTTGGTGTGTGTCTAGTTACTTTGGTGTTCTGCACTGGTCTCTGCTGCACAGGTACACTTTAGTTTTTTTTGTTTTTTGTACCATTTAGGTACACTTTAGGTATTAATATTTACCTTTTGGGTACAAAGGTGTACCTTTTGTAAAGGTACCACCACAGTACAGATTTTGTACCAGCTTTTTTTTTTTTTTTCAGAGTGTGTAACACTCAAGAGAGAGAGAATTTGTGCAGATGAACTCACAAAAAACATACTCCCAATGAGGGGTCTGACATCATTAATTAAACTTTTGACCCCCTAACAAACTGTTATGTTAACGTGACCATTTATTGAACTTTATTTACTGAACTGAATATTTAAGAATTTCTATATATTATAGTTTGTTTGTTAATTAATTAATTAATTTATTATTTTTCATTATTTATTAAAAAAAACAATTTTTAAATTATCTATTTAAAATAATTATTTTATTGTAATTTTAATTAATATATAGGCCAATATACAAATGTTTAAAAAATGCACTGAAATTTTGTATTTTGTATTTTTTTAACAGTTTTGAACAGTTTTTGAAATTAATATTTAATGTTTTTAATTTAATAAATATTTATTTAATAAATATAGATTTGTAAAGATTTGATTAAAATAATTATTTTATATTTATTTATATTTATTATATTATTGTTATTTATTATATTTATAGTATTTATATTATGGCCTATGTACAATTGCACTAAAATGTTTTTTTTTCCCCTCAACAATCTAAATAGTTATTAAAATTCATTATTTATTTATTAAAATTGAATATATATATATATATATATATATAATGCAAAAAAAGGTATAACCTTGGCCATTTTAAAATGAACATTAAATAAATGCACAAAAAGCACAAGGATCTCTATAATATGATTTCCTCCAGTGAGATGTATTCCTCCCTTTCCAATTATTCTTGTTATTTGATTTATCGATATGGTGTTGAACTAGAATTTTACTGAATTCCTCCTGAGGGCAAAGGATCCTACTGGGTATCAGATTAAAATCTGGAGAGGAGATTGGGGATAAAGCCATGTGTGTATTGCAAGATGGAAATCTAATCCCGCTCTGAGACAATGTATGACACAGCAGTATCACAGACTGTGAGTTCAGAGGACTGACTGCTGCTGCTTCTGTCTGGGAACAGCAGAATGAGGTGTGCTTGTGGCTGCAGAGACAGCACTGGAACACAGTGACATACGTATGATGCCACAGGAATACATAGAGAACTGATACTTATACAGAGAGGTTCAAATACATTTGGTAAAGGAGAAAATCTCATTATACTGTCGATTCAAGAGCACCTTTAGAAACCATAGCAAGTTTACTTTCCTAGTTAAATTTGTTGAGTCTGTTTTTTCACCTACAGTGGTTTTACAGCAACATATTGATTTGCATTCAATCTCTATTTTATTATTTTTATTTTATTTTATTTTATTTTATTTTATTTTATTTTATTTTATTTTATTTTATTTTATTTTATTTTATTTTATTTTATTTTATTTTATTTTATTTTATTTTATTTTATTTTATTTTCAAAAAGTGGATCATTTAGAATTATTCAATAAATAAATAGGATAATAAATACATTGCACTGTGTATGCTTGCTTTTGGCCCATATCATAATAACAATTATTATTATTATTATTTTTTTTTTTTAGTTTAGTTTAGTTTATTATTTTTTATTTTAGTTTATTGTTTTATTGTATTAACAAAAAGTGTAGAAGTATACAGTGTGTGTGCTTGCTTTTACCCTATCATATATATATATATATATATATGTGTGTGTGTGTGTGTGTGCGTGTGTTTATTTTATTAAAGTGTATTAAAAGTGTATAATTTAGTACTATTCAGTAAATAAATACCAGCAATACAGTCTGATTGTAAAATGTTCATAGTGCAGTGCGTGTGCTTGCTTTGGCTCCATCATCAAGGAATATACGGGAGTCTTTTTCCATCTGTTTCATTTCCAAAAAATATCACAGGGTTTTGTCCTGCTGATCTGTTTTATTGACAAGGTTAGCTCAAATAGATTTGACTTGTTTTTGACTTTACTACTTTGTACTTTAGTTCTTTAAAATGTTGTGCTCCGCAGAAAATTACAGCAATAACATCACCCCATTCCATTTACTGCAGAGAGCAGGCCAGAAAAATGAGTATCTCGGCCCTGCCTGCAGGCAAGCAGCAGATACTCTGTCATTCCTCTATCAAGAACATCATTAGATATGTTTCACACAACAGAATAAATCCCTGCTGAGAGAAAAAAAATCCTGTTGTTAGGGGAGAGAGAGCAAAAATGTGGGACTTGAAGAGATCCATTTTGACCCATGGGGTTGAACAGTCTGCACAGAAAGTACAAACAAAGTACAAAAAAGATCTGAACATCAAAGTTGGTATTGTGTGGATGTGTCTCTCTGTGTGTGTGTGTGTGTGTGTGTAAGCAAGTACATGTCTGTGTCTTTTGTCTTTCTATTTTCTTTCTTGGCTGTAACACTCACCTTTTGTTTTGTTTGCTTTATTTCTTAAAACACCGGCAGCTGAGGAAGTGAAAGAAAAAGAAGCAGAGAAACCTGTGGCAGAGGCTGAAAAAGAAGGTCAGTACATAATTACAGTGCTGCTATTGTTTCTAAATAGAGTAACTTTTTATTTTATTTTATTTTATTTTATTTAAAAGGTCAGTACACAATGACAGTGTAAGTGCTACTTTAGTCCCCAAATAGAGAAAATTTTATTTTATTTTATTTTTATTTTTATTGAAAAGGTCAGTACACAATTACAGTGTAAGAGCTACTATTGTCCCCAAATAGATTTTTTATTTTTTTTATTTTATAGGTCAGTACACAATTACAGTGCAGTGCAAGTGCTACTTTTGTCCCCAAATAGAGAAAATTTTATTTTATTTTGTTATTTTATTTTTTTATTTAAAAGGTCAGTACACAATTACAGTGTAAGTGCTACTATTGTCCCCAAATAGAGAAAATTTAATTTAATTTAATTTAATTTTAAAATGAACCATACACAATTACAGTGTAAGTGCTGCTATTGTCTCTAAATAGAGAAACGTTTTATTTTATATTTAAGTTTTTCTTTTATTTAATTTTTTTATTGTATTTTTAAAAAGAGAAGAGTGTCAGTACACAATTATAGTGTGTGTAGTGTTGCTTATTTTTATTTTATTTTATTTTTTATTTTATTAATTTCCTTCAGAAATTAGCGACAGTGACTTTAAATACACATTGAGCAGCGCTATACCAATGCAGATAGTGTCTAGTTACACTGGATTGTGATTGTGGTTTACTGCGCAAAAGCGGCACAACTGTTTAGTGAATTTATCCTGATGTCATTTCATACGGAAATCTGCACAAATTCAATATATGGAGTTTCAATGGCAAATCAAAGTCATAGTGATAATCCTATCTTACAGCTTTCAATGGCCCTGCTGATCTTAATCAGAAAAGAGTAAATGTGTTTTATTAGCTAATAAACTTCTGCACCAAAGGTCAACAGAGGAAGAAAGAAAGAATGCATGCTGTTTTAATAACACAGATCGTGTACTCGGTTGCAGGGTTGACTGATATCAAAAATGGCATTAGCATTTTAGGTTAAAGGCGTTTTGAATGACACCTCCCTGTAATTCGCCGCGAGCATGTAAGCAACACAATCAAAACCGGCTTTTTGAATTTCAATATAATTATTATTCAAAGAGACTTCTTGGAATTCTTGCAGCCACTAAAAACTACCGCTTTCCCTGCTTCTCAGCCAGAATCCTCAGATATGTCATTATTGTTAATCTCCGTTTGTTGGCGAGGTTGTCAACCTGTTTTTATTTTTAGCTGACTTCCTTCTTGTTACAATATTAATCCAGTCTCTTTACTGATGGGGTGGCATTTAATCAAAAATTGTCACATTAATTCTGACAAATTTATGCTATCCAAACTTATAATGAAGGTGTCATATTTGTATCCTGTGATTTACTACCACCACTTTAAAAATTAATTTTGGTAATAACATTTTGATTTATGGACGTAAAATCTGGCATTGGCCTCTGATGTCATTAGCACATTATGGGTTTTAAAGATAATGACATCAATATATTAAGCTGCAGAAGACATTTATCTCCGTGTTTGGCTGCCAATGCGATCTTCATCATCCTGTGTTGATTTAAACAAGGCTAATCTAATACATCTCTCATTAGTCTGTGTCTTTCTTGAACACTTTCATCATTTTTTGTTCATGTACATCGTAATAGATTTTTTGCAATTGATTTGATTGTGGTGTTGACAAGTAAGTCTGAGTGTGCCAGCAAAAAACACATAACGTCAGAACCAATGTTTGAATGAAATGAAATGAATCACTGTAACGACACTCACTATTTTGCATTTGTTTGTATCTAGACAAACAAAAAGAGCCCTCTACCTGTCCTTGTATGCATTCAGTAGTACATAAAGAGCCTCAAAAAGCCCAAGACACTAAACAAAAGGAAGAAAAAGGTATTTGGTATTGACTTGCAAGGTCAATATCATGCATGTTGTTTTAAAATATAATAAAAGTGCCTGGGCATATTTTCAGTTTTCTGCATAACAGAGCCAATTTATAGGAAATCACACTGGCCATGTCTCATGGATAAATCATAGATCTAGTCAGAGACATGCCGGTATCTTTGTGGATTCTATTCTAACAAATATTATGAGTTTTTCATGCAAAAACAACTGACCAAGAGGTATTTTGTATTTTGCACATGCAATAAACTGCATGCTAAAAATATAATCATGGATTGGTGAATGATGTGTACCTAAAAACGGATTTGCATCAGTGGTATAGAAGTGACTGAAGAGGTGTATGTACTATAAATTTATGAAGACAATATATGCATGCACAAACACACACACACAGAGAGAGAGAGAGAGAGAGAGAGAGAGAAAGAGAAATGATTGTAAATTGTGCATTCAGCATGAATTATGGACCACATGGGTAATTTCTGTATCAGCAGATACAGAAGATATATGTGACCCTGGACCACAAAACTGTCTTAACTGTCAATTTTTCGAAATTGAGATTTATACATCATCTGAAAGCTGAATAAATAAGCTTTCCATTGATGTATGGTTTGTTAGGATCGGACATTATTTGCCCGAGATAAAACTATTTGAAAATCTGGAATCTGGGGGTGATATGCAATGCATATTACTAATCAAAAATGAAGTTTTTGTACATTTACGGTAAGAAATTTACAAAATATCTTCATGGAACATGATCTTTACTTAATATCCTAATGATTTTTGGCATAAAAGAAAAATTGATAATTTTGACCCATACAATGTATTTTTGGCTATTGCTACAAATATACCCCAGCGACTTAAGACTGTTTTTTTTGTCCAGGGTCACATATTTGCTCTCTTACTGATCCGTACTCCTTACTATAAACTCATATCATTCTGATTTTTACTAAATACTATTCATTGTACAATTTAATTTGGTTGTGCTTACAGAACAGCATATCAAGAATAAGCTGTGCTTCAAGAGTCAATTTTGTTTCTCTCCCTAACCATGTCTGAAATTGCTAGACAAAACTTTGGCCACTAATGAGCTCAGCAAAGCCATGTTTGGTGGTTTGCATTGTTGTATAGAGATTTCTAATATTGTGCAGACAAATGTGTACTCATAGTCGCCATCTAGTGGAATAACATATTAAAGTGCTACGTTCATTGTCACTCATTGTCCTTTTTCTCTTTTTTTCTTCCAGCTGAACCAGATAAAGCAAAGAAAAGAGGTGTGTTTATTCAATAAAAGACTTGTATTGCAGATAATAATAATAATTATTATTATTTATTTATTGCTTAATTACAAGAAGCTAATAATATATACTTTTAAAAATACTTTAAGTATGTTTTTTTGGGGGGGGGTTTTTGGGGTTTTGAGTATCATGGATTATGCTTGGGCATGCAAATATAGTATTTAAAAAAAAATAAAAGTAAAATAGCTTTTCCATTAAAAAACCACATATGTGACCCTGGACCACAAAACCAGTCTTAAGTCGCTGGGGTATATTTGTAGCAATAGCCAAAAATACATTGTATGGGTCAAAATTATCCATTTTTATTGTATGCCAAAAATCATTAGGATATTAAGTAAAGATCATGTTCCATGAAGATATTTTGTAAATGTCTTACCGTAAATATATCAAAACTTAATTTTTGATTAGTAATATGCATTGCTAAGAACTTCATTTGGACAACTTTAAAGGTGATTTTCTCAATATTCTGATTTTTTTGCACCCTCAGATTCCAGATTTACAAATAGTTGTATCTCGACTAAGCATTGTCCGATCCTAACAAAGCTTATTTATTCAGCTTTCAGATGGTGTATAAATCTCAATTTCGAAAAATTGACACTTAAGACTGGTTTTGTGGTCCAGGGTCACATATTTAGACATTATTTAATTGTAGGCATGAAACCACAGATTTTTATATGACCATAAGTTAATAAAAAGTAACTTGTAGCCTATTTTATATAGAATATAGTCTACTAGTCTGTATTTTAAAAGCTTTTCAAATGAATGAAAAGTATATGATCTCATCTTTGTCCTATAATAATACAGTTATCTGTTTTAGAGGACATCACTGAGGATCTTAAATCAGTAAAATAGCTGCTTTTTTTTTCTCTCACTTCAAATAGCTTTGACAAACACAATAGTGCCCCCTAGTGCATATCTGTTAATCTACCTAATTTATTTTATTTTATTTTTTCTTCTTTTTAACAAATCCCCAACCCTTAGGAATACTTTAGAACATTAGGAGTATTTCTGCTCGAATGTGCTAATTTGTAGAGAAATCTAATATACTGCAACATCATGACTACTGATAGATCTGGCAAAGACTTTTTTTTTTCATCATCAGTAGGCCTACACAGTATACTCTAGTCATCATGAAGTGACCTGTTGCTGCAGACAGTTTTCAGCTCTCTCTAAACAAAGCAGTTTGGTCTGATTCATGTCTTTGTTAATGTTTTTCATTTCACAGCTAAAAGAGTCACCCTTGAGCACAAGAGTATGTGATGCATTGTTTTGTTTGATTAAAGCTGGTTTAGCTCAATGCGACTGCCGATTTCTACAGAAAACTGCTTGCTTTAGCAGTACAGCTCAACAAGCCTGTGCAAAACTAGAAGCAGTAGACTAATCTATTGATAAAGCTTATTTAAGGGCTTTAAAGGATGGTTAAATAACTCTAATTAATAATGCAATGTTAAAAAATAAATAAATAAAAAACAGATCATTGTGATCCAACAGCATTATAGGACATTTCATTCCAACTATTCACTTTGGGAAATTAATTTATTATTTGTAAATTATTTATTTGTTTATTTCCACAGTTAATAAAAATTAATAATATATATTTCCAAGTAAATGTCCTTTATGGTGCATTTTGACACAATGTTCTCATTACGCCAGCAAACACTGTAAAGAGGCAAAGTTTGAAAATTAATTTTCAACTGAGCAAATCTGAAGATAATCATGCATGTTTTGATCTGAAAGCTAATTGTATATTGTTTAATATGTTTTCATTTTCCAGAAGCAGAGACTAAGAGAAGGGAACCCCTGCTTAAACAAAGAAAAGGTGCGGTAGCCCTCTTTACATCAGAATTATTGTTTTTTACTTTTTTTAATTTTGCCTCCTCACTAACACTTGCTCATCAGAAAAAGAGGCTCCAATAAGAACAAGACTAGAGAAAGCAAAGAAAGGTAAAAAAGGAACAAGCACAATGTGTGCCTGCATTTTTATATCATCATACCCTGAAAGACTTGTTTCAAATGATTTTTATATTCATAGCAATGAATATTGCAGAATCAAATTTGCTCTCTGCTTCACAGATCCAAAAGCAAAGGCAGCAGCTGTCAACATACCCAAAACGAGAAGTAAATCCACATGATCTGATCATACTTTACTTCTTTAAAGGGATAGTTCATCCATAAATAAAAGTTCTGTCATCATGTATTCACCCCCATGTGACTTTCTTTCTTCAAAGAAGATACTTTGCTGAATGTTCCACATAATGTACATGAATGGCAACAAGGGACTGTCAAGCTCTAAAAATGACAACAACAAAAAAAAAGGCACCATAAAAGTGGTCCATATAAGTTGTGAGTGATATTCCAAATCCAAAGATCCAAGTCCATATGCACATATTCAAATCACACAAATTCAAACTACCATGGAGAGATAGATTTTGAGTGCCAAACAACTTATGTCAATATGATTTCAGATACTGGGCACAAATCATATGCTGTTATAATGCTTTCATGTCATTTCTGGAGCCTGACAGGCCCTGGATACAATTGATTTTTATTATAGACCTAGGAAAAAGAACAGCGTGAACATCCTGCGTAACATCTTCTTTTGTGTTCTACAGAAGAAAGAAATCATACAGGTTTTGATCAATGAGTAAATGATGACAGATTTTTCATTTTTGGCTCAACTGTTGAAGGCAAATTTGAAATTCCATTTGATCTAACTATATGAAAGTGGCGCTTTCCCTTCTCCTAATAACAGAATCTCGAGCCTCAGAGGACATGGAAGTGTCAGCTGCTCCAGCTCCGATACAGGATCGTGAGTGCAACTCATAGCCTTGTGACTTTTTAATATTACATTGCATTACAATAACACGCAATCTACAGTCAGTCTGTTGTAACTCTGAATCTTTCTTTTCACAACCTGGTGAAACAGTTCCTATGTGCCGACCAACACCTGTGTACTGCCCAGCGCCACCTGGCTGGTATGGTGAGTAATGCAGCCACCTACAATTACTGTAGCTCAATGTAATTTACATAAAACACCTTTAAACATACTTCAAATGTTCTTTAATTCCCTGAAATGTATTTTAATCTTTTATCTTACAGTGCATCATATAGTTACAAGTAGCCCATTACCACCATCGGCTATTCCAGGTATTCAAAACTATTTTAATGCATTTATACAGATCATTTACATCTGTTATGACTAATTCAATTATGTGGCTATCAATGCAAAATTAATACATCACAAGTGTTTTTAACACCACAGTTTTCATTGTGTTTTTCAGAATCAGAAGTTCCGATTTTAACAACTCATCAAGCTCCTACTGTACTGAAAGGTGTTTATTGTATATAATATATTTGAGATTTAATTCTATATGACAGCAATTTACCATTTTTTAAAATAAATCTAATGTGTTTCTTTTGCTTAAGAACCAGAAGCTGCTAAGGCAAAGCCAAAACAAGCCACTAAAAAGAAAGGTATAGTAGTCATTTGTCTTGAGTTCATTCCAGTAGTATGATTATGAATGTATTATATTTTTCTAGTTATGTTAACAGACCTGAAGCAAGTAATAACCGTTGACCTCCAATTTCAGAACCAGCTGCACCAAAAGAAAAAGCCAAAGCAGCTCCTGTGAAGAAGGGTGAGATCCGATTTAAAATTAAAAGGCATTAATCATGTTGGAGAAGATGCTTTACTCAGTGTTTGTCATTATTATAACAATATTATTATATATTTTGTATGTGTGGATTTTTGTGCATTTATATTTCATTTTGTACATTTGTACGGTGTGTGTTCAAGAGCCCACAGTTACTAAAGCCAAAGTAAAACCTTCAGTGGCAAAGAAAGGTAAGGATGATAGAAAAATGATGGCTAAATTTAAATTTTAGATCTATTTTCTTACTAAATAAATCATTTTTTTATGATTTAGGGCTGATCGCTGTGAAAGAGAGGTCTAAAAGGACAGGTAATTATGGTTCAGGAACTGACTTTGCAGTAGTTTTATATTAATGAGCAGTATCTTATTATTTCTTCTTTTACAGAGCGAGTGATCACTAAAGAAAAGGCAAAACCTACCTCTACTAAGAAAGGTACATTTTATTGTGGCATATTATTTCTAATATATTATATACACATAATGTAATATTATATTTCATGCATTTATCCATTCATTTTTTTATTCCATCATAAATTCTCCTGTGTTTACCTGTGAAATAAAGTGATACAGATGCTTCATTAAAAATAATCAGAGAATTGTCAAGAACTGATGAGATATTTGTTTTCATTTCCTTTTATTTTGATTCTTTAAAACATGTACCACCAATCTGGTTGTTTGACATCCAGGAATCATGAATCTTAAATGTTATTCTTATCTTTTTCTCACTAGAGCCAGCAGTAGCAAAGAAGGCAAAAGTAACAACAACAACCTCACATAAAGGTAACCTACTGCACAGTTTATACTGTACATACAGTAGTACACATATATTTATAGCTTAAATGTATAACTTTTCATACTCAAAAGCTTAAAGTTATAAAAAGAAGGAAGAAGTCTTAATCCTTGTATTATTCTCTTGTATTAGTTCCTTTAATAACAGAAATAGATTCAACTGTATCCTAAACTGGGTGTTTAGAAATTGGTAAGAGCTATAAATATTTCACACTGGATGATATTTGTCTCGCTTCCATAGGCAAGTGCCTGTTAGCCACCCCGTGGCAATGTCATAAAATGTTCTGCCATGCTATTTTTTTTTTTAAAGTGTTGGTCAGAGTTTTGCTGAGAGTAAATGTAGTGGTTTCTGCTATACTTGTTATACCTTTAGTTGAATTCCACATTGCTCCTCTACTGTACTTTTGGATTGGATTTGGATTGCTTACAACAGCTTCTAGATATGTGTGAATTGAAAATGATTTGTTGTTGTATGCTTATCTCCACATGCCATTTTGTGTAGCTATTTGCATCTAAACATCAAATGAAATCCAGTCTTATGAAACACTGTTTATTAAAGATATAAAGTATGGATATTGATAAATATTACTTGTAATGTATTTGATTAGTTCATAATTCATCAAATAACTCTACTCTCTTTTTTGGGGGGATCACTACATTGTAAGAAGAGAAAGCTGTAAAGGCAGTGAAGCCCAAAGCAGAGGGTAGGTAATTTTACTGTAATTTACTGTACAGTTTTACTATTGCTCAGATTTAAGGGATAGGGGTTTGAACAACCCCCTACTGAATATTAAACACATCTGAACTTATCTGAACTTACCATTAAAAAATTAAAAATAAATAAAAATAAAAACAATATATATATATATATATATATATATATATATATATATATATAAATCTAAAATAAAAAGATATTATATTGTTTAAAAATTAGTGCTGTCAAACGATTAATCGTGATTAATCGCATCCAAAATAAAAGTTTTGTTTACATAATATGTGTATTTATTATGCATATATAAATACACACACATACAGTATGTGTTTTGAAAATATTTACATGTATTTACATAAATTACATATAATTTATATGATATAAAAATATATCATTAAAAATACATTGTTTGAATTTTTGAATCTCCTGTTTTTATAAAGAGGTTTCAGTGGGTAAACTTAAAATTTGTCAAATTTGTAATAATAAACTGCTGAAGACAGTCCTAGTGGATTTGTCAATCATTAATCCTCCAAACAACAACTACATTTGAATAATGATTTTGTCCATCTTGAGCGATAGGGTTGTTGCATTTTAGATTGCTAATGGACTGTGTATAATTATTGCATGCAATACTTATTGACGTCTTGACAGAAAACAAGTATACAGTATTTATGTGCTTTTAACTTCTTTAGTTCATTGACATCTTCAAAAGGCTAACACATCAAATACTGCAAGAGCTAGCTATTCCTGTTTAGTGTAATCGACGAGCGTGACTGAATATAGTGCTCTTTAAAATATATACTGTATGCTGTGTTCTAATGTATACTGTGACATCAGTCTAATATGTTTGATTATGTTTGATCATTAGTCAAGAAAAAGGCCACATCAACACCAAAAGCCAAACAAGCTATTAAAGAAGTTGTGGGTAAATTTTAATGATTGTTTTAACAGTGCATTGTAAAAAGCCTGATAGACATCTCTGTCTCTTTGAATATCCCCCCAAAAAAGAAAGAAAATATCTTTGATTTCCATCGCTAACAAGCCTAAAGCTGGATATAAAGTTTCTGAATTTATTCTTGACAACTCGCAGCACGAAATAGACAAGCAAGGCAAAATATTGAGGAATTGTTTTATATCAATTTCCCAGTGGATGCTTTGTGTCGTGAACACTGGTACATGTTTTCTTTGTTTTTGTAAAAATACAAACAACTTACTGCATGGATGATTGTAATGTGGATCAAGCAAAAAAATAAATAAATAATAAAATCTCGCTAGACTTCAGTTGGCACAGGAAAATTGGATCTGTCAAGTTATATAACTTCAGATGAAGTCATGTCAGAATTTCTCTATTTTTATAACAGGAAGTGCACCTTTCGTGTTCTGCTCCATGACCGTGTAATCACATAACTGAGCATGTGTTCCTGACACCTAAAGAATAGAAATAACTCTGATTTTAAACTTGATTAAAAGACTTAGCAGGATACAATTTTGTAGGTGTCAGATTCACATATTATTGTGTAAATGTGAAATCACGGGAGACTGAAAGAAAATATGACAAGCACTATTTTCCTTCACCTCCAGGAAAACCTGTTCCAGCAGAAGAAACCAAAGGTATGAAGCAGTCAATACCTCTGTTTTAAAAACTAGTTGACTATTTAAACATCATTTTAAAGGGGTAAGTCATCCAAAAATGAAAAATCTATCATTTATTTACCCTCATGTCATCTGAGTTGAACTTTTTTTTAGTATTTTTAATGATTATATAATAATAATTGATTATTTTATTTTATTTATATATTCTATTCTATTATATTGTATTCCTTTATTCCACAACATAAGGGTCAGTAAATATTTACTGAAAACCAGTGTTTATTTTTATTTTTATATTTGTATATATATATATGTGTATATTTAGGCCTAAATATAAGATTTATGAATTTGAATTGCATATAAAATTTCCACCCATTTGGATTTCGCAGTTAACTAATATATAAACTAATAAAGCAATCCCAGAATGAAGCTTAGTGGAAAAGTGGTTTATAAATATATTTCAGTTAATATAGAGAAGTGTTGAAAAAAATGCAGTATTTATTTTTGTCTTTTTAGAAGTATTGCATTGTTAGCTTAGCAATGTGTTAAAGGCAAACTCTGTTGGAAGGAATCAGTTTATTAGTCACTTCCATGTGGAGTGCTATTTGTGTGCCGCTCTGCATATGTAGAGTGTTTCATGTCAGTCACTTCTGAGGTTCTATTTCAGTTAGAATGCTGCCTAATAAGACAGCAAGACATCTTTGGAGCAGAGCCCCTGTTTTGCCATCGCTCTCAGGTTGATCTTTGCTAACCACAATTCTGTCCTCTAATTTCTGCCTTCAGAAAAAGCAGCTGAGACACCAGCACCAGCAAGTAAGTTCAGATGTTTTCTGACAACCATGAGGTGTGGAAGAGTATGGTGTGAAGCTGCTTTTTGAGTTTAAATGTAGCCTGTTTGCTTCATATACAGTAATGCCGTACCTAATCATTCAGAAGTCATAAGCAATAATCAAATGCATGCATTTGTGTAAGCAGTTTGAAACATCTGCAGACTACATTTAGAAGTGCATTGCTAAGCATTCATAGTGATCATGCGTACCTGCATATTGTAGAACTTGGGAGAACTTCAAAAACTTCCAGGCGACTCTGAGGTACAATTCCCTATTCACCAGATGTATTAACTTCACTGTTTCAATAACTGAGCCGCAATAATTCACTGGAAATCATATGAACCACATTGTTACTATTCAAGGTTCCCACTTAAACCAGAGAGATTAAACTATTTTTAAACAGCATTAGTGAAATTGCAAATTAAATGCAGCTATTAATACACTAATGCTACTGCTAATGCTACATTCTACTGTAATGCCCGCCTACTTTTTGTAACAACACAAATCGCTTCATTTACTTGTTAGAGACTGAAGGTCAGATTACTAACTGTTGTGCCACTTTAGTGCATGTTGTTTCAGTGAAAACCCTGGTTCTTGTTCACAAACCACTTGCAGTCTAATTTAACAAGGCACTATTCCGTGCAAAACATAAGTACGTTTGTCTTATTTTCCAGTAGAAATAAGTAAGTATCCTTAAAACAAGATAAATGTACTTAAAAAATAACATTATGTACTGTAAGAGCTCATTAACTTTAGCTTAACATTAACCCTATAAAGCCTACTGTATCATATTTGATACACAAAATTCCATGGCCTCTAAATTATTAACATGTTCAAAACTTTTTTTGTACTTTTTTAGCAAGTAAAAGACCTTTGGGTAAAACTTTCCGTCATGTTGTGGCACACATGACTTTTTGCTATGAAATCTTTAATGATTTTTAGGAAGTAAACATAAAAATCACTTTTGTATTGTTAATATTTCAAGGTGAATAATCAATTGATTGAAGCAGCGTAGGTTTACTTGATTATCCACACATCATTTTTTAGAAAATCATTCTAAAATATCAGTATCTAATATGAAGAATGTTTATTTGTTCATCTCTCAGTGATCATTGTATTGCATTGCATTAAAAAATTACATTAAAAATAACACACACACACACACAAACAAAGCTTTAATCATAAACTAAGCATTTAAATATGGTCTTAGACAATTTTTGGGAGATACAGTGACGGATCTCATTGTTTTACATTACAAGCTATCAGAATTTCATCTTAGTTTTTGGCTGCATAAATATCAGCAACTGCACCAAATTGCACATTTTTGCTCAGTTTTTGCCACTGAATAAAATGGAAGCACTTTTTCCCTCTTCATATGACCTTCATATTCTCCTATATTATGGTAGATGAACCATGAAAGCCTGATGTATCAAATATGATACTCAACTCAACAACAACAACAACAACAACAAAAAACTTATTTAAAAGGACTTAGACTTTAAAAGGGTTAAGATATTTTCATTGGAAAATAGCACAAAAATGGATGATTATGAAAATATGTTAATCTGGCCAACAACCAGACATGTTGTCTTTGGGCACAGTTCACTCTGAACTTACTCCCAGTTTTTATGTCTATTTTCTGATTCCTTCTGCATGTAATGCATCATGCGACAGCAAATTGCTTTGATCAGGACAATCCCCTCAGTTCACCTGCAGATGCAACATTTGTGTTATTTTAGTGCCACTTACTCTTCAGATGACAATTTCTTATGCTAGTTGACCAAGAAGTTTTCTTTAACATAAACATGTGTTTCTCCTTGTACGTTTAAGGATATGAAATCCCGCCAAGGTCTCAAGTGACTTTATTCGCAAGTCTGGTTTTCATCCATTTAAAGTAACTTTTGAAGGTCGCCATTATTTTAAAATTCAAGTCTTCGACTCTGCCTCAGTGGAGTATTTGCAGATATCGTGGTCTGTTGCATGTAAAGGTCGTTCCTCTGAGAACTGAGCTTTGTCATGTCACCTCATAATAACCCTGATAATTAAATGTTATATTACTAAACTGAAAGTCCTTGCTCGGTCATTTAAAGATTTGTTTCTGCAGCACTTTATATCATATATTGAAATGACTCTCTCTATTTCAATTAGAAGACCTGAAAGCAGAGGAAAATGTCACAGAAGGCAAAAAGCCAGGTAAAGTTCATCTAATTCTGCTTAACTTGCCAACACCGTACATTGCATTATAGTAGTTTGCTACAGAAATCCTCTGTAACAGAATTGTAGACACTGTACATCATTACATTACAGTGCAATATTGCTATTTTCTGTTTGTTTGTTTGTTTGTTTGTTTGTTTGTTTGAACTTAAATTTTGTGATCTGTTTATTTAGTCATATGGCATATTTTAATACAATAATAAATACTTTCTATATAATATTGAATAGTTTTAAATGATGAAATACAGGATCAAAATTAAACTAAACACATTTTTGATATTACAATAAATCTATAAATGTATTTTTAGAACTGTTCATTTGTTTGTTTGGCTACAGAAATCTTCAGCATGTAACCTGTTGCTGTACAAACCTCAAACTTTATAGAAATAGAGACGCATTAGCTTTCAGTTATTATTAAGAGTGTGTGTGTGTGTAAATATAGAAATATTTTATATAATAATTAATCGTTTTTATTATAATACAAATTATACAAAACTAAACTGTTTTTGATGTTACAGTAAATGTTTTTAGAATTATTCATTTTATCAGTTTTTATTTTATTTTACTTTTATTTATTTTAGAAAACTAAAGTCTTTTTTGATATTACAATAAATGTATAAATGTGTTTTCAGAAGTATTCATTTGATCAGGCTTTATCTTTTATTTTATTTTACCTCAGAACTGAGTAGTCACTCATTCTTTGTACTACAGGCAAGATACCGTACTTCCAGTGTGTTTTAATGAGTTCAAAATCCAGCCAGTATCCACTGCGGCCCATGTCCCCTGCTATAAGTCCAGCTATTAACCCCACCATGATGAGAGCCATGATGGAGCAGAGGGCCGCATTACTGCAGAAGAAAGCCCGCGCAGCTGGCCAGTAACTGGATGACAGACCCCGTCCAGCCCTGGCAGGTGCAACTGCTTATGAACTGCTGTAAAAAACACAGTGCTGCTGGGCTCTCAAGAGCCATCCTCCTAAACCATCAGAAACTTTAACAAATAATGAGTGGAGGTCCCTGGTTTCTCAATGGACGCTCCCCATTCTTTCATAAGTGATTTTTGAATCTGACCAGTTTCACAATTTTGACAAAAAAGAGATATAAATCAATTATAATGTACATTTTGAAATATATTTAATGCATAAACACCTTCCAAAGAAATATTGTGTTACTGGGTAGATTTACGTTTTTTATTTATTTGAGATCTTAAATCATCTGTTTACATTTTTTGCAGGGAAGATTCTGATGTTTTTTTCTTTTCTTATTGTACATAAAACTACTCAGTGGTGAAGCAAATTTAAAACTGGTTAAATAATTTAAGTGCTGCTCTAAATATTCAGATATTTATTTTTCTATGTCAGAGTATATGATCCCATTACGGAAAGAAATTTAACAGCACACACTCACTTAGGGCCTTATCTTTTGGCCCAGGCCATTTCCTTTGACTCACTGCTAATAAGATTATGTCTAGTGTGTCTGGGTTCTAGCAGGGTCTGCGATCTCTCTGCATTTGTATGCATGGCCATTAGAAAACAGGAGGACGCCATTTGGACCGAATCCGATTTCTATCTTAACCAATGAAAAGAGCTTACATGCTTATAGAATTGAAAGAGACATTAAGAAATGAAGGCACACAAAAGCCTACAGCCTCTAAATAACGAAAGGCTTTCATTTGATTTGACTTGACTGAGACTTTTCTTCAGTATCTCTTTAGTTAATTGAAACCCCTTATTGGAGGTTATTAGATTTATGGTAGTGAATTGAATAGTGTATGAATATGTAAAATCAAATTTTTCAAGTAGTAATAGTGCTACTTGTGTAAAGTATACACCGTGCCATAGTTTTCTCTGTTTTCCTAGATCAGCGGTCTTCAGCCTTTTTCAAACCAAACCGTTTGCAGATACACGCATTATAGCTGCCACTTGAGGCCTGGCCTAAAATATAACACAAATAGCACCATGTTAATGTATTTATCATACATATGAAGTAATTATTACACAGCCCTGTGTCTTGGAAGTGTGCTGATTTGCAAAAAGGGCATAATATTACTGAATTTGATGATGCTGAGTTCATTTTCCTTCATGTACAGTTTTTACAGATTTAATGTATTTATCAAAATAACAAAAGCAGTCAAATGACAAAAAAAGTATAATAAATAAGATTTTTCTCACAAAATATGTATTTTTCTGACACTGTTTGGATGTAGTAAAGCACCAATAGATGTAGCTGAAAGCATCTGGTCATTTTTGCATTTTCTTCTGTCACTGGCCATAATTCTAAACTTGAAATCAAGATTAGGCATAAAATAATGTCTTCAGAATCATTCATAGATGTAAAAAAAAACTGGCTGAGAATTTAATAAATAGCTGCAATCTGGAATCATGTCTTTGTGGCAGTTTTTAAGTTTATTTTTACAAGACTTAAAGACTTCTTCACCCTAGGAATGGTTGTTGAAAGCAAACATTCTATGAAATTCATCATATTTTGTAAAAAAAAAAAAAAAAAAAGTGCTAAATCAAACAGGCACTATTTTTGATCAGCACCCCAAAATTAGTAAGAAACAAGTATCGTATTTCATTCAGAAAATATGATGCAGGGTGATGTAATATAATGCTCTTAAAAATTATTTATAGTCATTATTTATATACAGAGTCATTTTCTTGTACATTATTTTAAATTTGCTTAATATTTTAATGTGAGTGGGACAATGAAATATTTATCTTGATTTTGTTTACTAATTGGCAGACCCCTTCCAGTCCCACTGTTGAAGACCCCTGGCCTAGACAGTCATCAAACTATGTGTATTTACTGTAAAATACAGCCATAGAATAAAACAGATGTACGTGTGTAATATTTGACTCTACTTTGACCAACAGTGATTTTCAAGATGGTGATCTGTGGTCACTGTCCTTTCTTGTTCCTGTAACATATTGCACTGTTCAGTGCAAATATTGCGGGTATGACAATTTAAACCAGAAATACTTTGTCTTATTCAAGAACACACTGATCTTTATTTTCAGTAACTTGAGGATCAGAATGACCTATATGTCCTTGAATGTATTCTCATAATCCACTGCAGGGGAAAAAATTCAAAATGACAAGAACAAGAGTGAACAGCCGGCTGCATTTTAAGTGCCGCTGTGCATACGGGCTACAGATGGTTATAGAAAGACTGTATAATGTTTATACTGTAGTGACTGCAGCAGAAGGCTGTTTCTCTTTAATCAGGACATAGTGAGACAGTTAGCTGTATTGGCTTGACTTTGAACAGAGAAGTAGGCCAGAGAAATAATCTCACTTTGAAGTTACAACAAGCAGCTTCCTGCACAGAGCTGAGAGGACGTCATCTGTACTGTGGATATTCCTATATGAATGAACAATACAAATATCAATGACACTGTCTGAAACATGCATAAAATAGACAATGTTTGTCTGACTTTGAGAAAAATCACTGTCAGTTTACAGCGAGAATGCAATGTTTACGAGGTGGAACCTCAACTGTTGATTCTCAGAAGGCTTTGCGCTCTATAGATGTATAAAATTCATGTTTAGGGCTTAAAACGTTATATTAAATGAAGAGGTGACAGAAGTTGTTCTTACAGGTTTTTTTTGTTTGCTATTCGCATGACCCCTGAGAACACTGAAAATGTCTGTTTCTGATGTGCTAAATTAGCTTGTAACACTGAATTTCAATTGAGGCTGCTAAATGATCTTTCTTTCATAAGACTTGCACTGATGGCGTGAGATTAAAAACCTAGAACTTGTCACCCTTGTTAAAGCTTGTTTAGCTTATAAAAGAACAGATCGGTTTTTCTTTCACAAAGTAGACAACGGGGATTTTGTGGTTTGATTTAGAAGTTTAATGTCAGATTGTGCCATAATTTGTCATCACATCACAAAGACCTAATTAGCAGTTTTAAATATGTCAAACTGTCATGTTCTTATGAATGTTGAATAAGACCTGTCAGTAGAACCAAAGAAAATTTTGACTAGTGTTGTTGTTTTTTCTTTTATTCACTTCTTGTTAGATTTTATCTTGGAGTGGGCAAAATTCTGGTAATAAAGTAATCGCTTTGTGCAAACTCGTCTGTGACTATTTCTTTTTTTCATGTACTTATTCATTTGGGTGAAAAATTAATATTTTATTTGCATAAATAATATGTGTCAAAAGCCAAATGTGTGAAAGCAATTATAAATAAAAGATAGAGAAAAAGCGGTCTGTATAATTCAGTCTTTCAAGGTTTTGTTAGGAATGAAACATCAGTGTTTTTGATGGTGGGTTAGTAAGTCTTAGCCAGTTTCATTTGTTTGATGAAACGGAATTATATATATATCTTTTGGCTCTACTAACTCTGTCATTGCTCTTAGTAAAAACAAACAGCAAAAGAACCATTACAAAATATTAGTAGTTGAGAAGCCAAAAAGTGAATTTTTCTTCTCAGGTATTGTTTTTTCTAAACACTGTTTTTGACAAATTCCTGTATATTTTCCATATAAAACAAAAAATATCAATCAATCAATCAGTCAGCAAACAAATGGAAACTAAATTACGTTAGTTTACTTGCTAAATATTAGCTCAAATGGCTTTTGTTCACAGTGTATTTAGTAACCTTTGGCCTTCTAAACTTTGATTCAAACGTGTTTTCCCAGCATACTGTTACTGGTGGATATAACCACAGCTAGCTAATGTGATCTTGTTTTTTCAGTCTTAAAAATGTAAAAACTACCTTACCTTGCATGACAGAAAGCCAGGAATCAAATCCACACAGAGGAAAAGGCTCAACCAGATATCCATGACATATTTTTCAGATATTAGCAAGTGCTAACTTGGTAGCTAGCTACCATCAGGTGCCTAGTCACAACATGGGCTGAATTCACAATAACATACTAGCATACATGCTACATGCATTGCAGAAATGGTAAGAGTAGTATGCTAGTATGCTATTCAGAATTCAGACTGTTTCTTAGTAGTATCCAGCAAATCTAGTATTCTAATTTTAAGCCAGTTTAAGCTTTTTTGCTTTATGTCCTTAACTTTGAACTATCTTTTAAAGTTCATATACACTCAACTTGACAAAACTGTTAATAAACATCTTGAACATGCTTTAAACTAGCAATTGTGCACCTTCTCTGGTTTCTTATGAGAATGCATGGCTGCTGTCTGGGCCATTCATATTTTTAATTGAATCTAATCTGCTCCGGAGAAGCTAGTGAATAAATTCTGACTTTGCTGCTGTAATTCCCTCTAGTCTGCCCTCTTCAAACGCACATCTGTTGAGAGCAACATAAAACGGGTCCACTATTTTAAGCCGAATTCTCCATGGCTGCCTGGCTATAAAAAAAAAAAACAGGATCTAAGCCAAGGTTCTGGATTCTGGGCCTCAGTCTGGATAAGTAGTGTGGCTCAAGCAGGTCACATCAGCTGATGAGTGAAGATATCTGGGTCAGCCAAATAACTACATGACTGCAATGTGCTCAGAGCAGCTCTATATAAATAATTCAGAAAAGGGTGGAACATTTTTTTCTTTAGTAGTATATGGAAACCAAAGCATGACTGAGTGACAACCATGTATGTACTCATATGTATATGTTGACAAATCTTCCTTTCAATAATTATAATAATAATACAGAAAAAATAAATATTGTAAAGTATTAATAGAACATAAAATAAGTTTTGAAATGTTCAAATATGAAAAGTTAAATAAAAATGTAATGTATTTTAAATTATATATTTTTTTCCTGTGGTGTCAAAGCTGAATTTTCAGCATCATTACTCCAGTCTTCAGTGTCACGTGATACTTCACAAAATTATTCTAATATGCTGCTTTGCTGCTCAAGAAACATTTCTTATTATCAATGTTGAAAACAGTTGTTCTGCTTACATTTATTTATTAGCAATTTTTCATTTTAGTTTGAATATTTTATTTACTTTATTTTTGTAACAATGTTAAAGACTTTTAATGGTCCTTGTTGTTAATTTTATTAAAGTATTCATTTCTTTCAATAATACTACTACTACTGATAATAATAATAATATAAAATGCAAAAGATATAACACATTAACTTCCTTCTAAAGGAAGGTTATAATATATAAGTTACATATATATTATTATATATAATTTTATATCATATATATGTATATAACTTATATTACTATAATTGAAATTTTATAATATAATTTAAGTTCTTATTGTGAAGGTCTTCACTAATTCTATCCATAAACAACTTTGGTACAATCCTGAAGCTAAATGGGCTTTTCTGTTTAAATTAACTGTACCTTATATTCACAAAAAAATAATTTATATATGTATATGTATGTGTATATATATATATATATATATATATATATATATATATATATATATATATATGCAATCAGTGTGTCTTACTAATTTTGGGGTGCTGATCAAAAATAGTTTTTTTTTTTTTTTTTACAAAATATGATGAATTTCATAGAATGTTTGCTTTCAACAACCATCCCTAACAGACAGCATTTGTGCATATATGTTTACAAAAAAAATCATCCTCTGGTCTCATGTCTCTCCTCCTCAAATAAGAAGAAAGTATTTTAACACACATGAATGAAAGTCTCATTGCAACATATGTTCAGTTACTGTATCATTCATCATGGTTGTATTGATAGTTTTCAGTCACGTGACCGGCTCGAAGACTTGGAGGGCAAAACATCCATAGAACTGCAGCACAAGCGTGTTAATTTTTCATCTGTTTCCCAGCCGCAAATATTTAGATCACCTCTCAAAAGAATAAAACAAAGGTATTTCTGAACAAAATGCAAGTTTTGGCCATTTGCAATCCATATTAAGCACCCGCGGCAATATTTCAATCATAAACAGTGCGACAAAACGTTGTAAAAACAATTAAAGTGCCTTAATATATTTAAAACAGTAATATTAAAAGATCAAATTCAGTAATCACTACATTAATGATGCATAGTTTACACAGGCAAGCAGATGAGGCTGGAACATTAACGCAGTCCGCTTAACGGTTCAATGTTTTCCTTCTAATGGTTTTCTATGGGAAGCCATTTAATGTGAAACTTTGCACATTGCGTTTATGTTCTGGCTTCATCTTCTTGCCTGTACAAAATATACATCATCAGTAAGGTGTACACTGAATCTCGCCTTTTAATATCTGCGTTTTACTACATTATTACTTGATGCAAACTGCGTAAAAATAGCAGGCGGTCAGTGGAGCAAAGCTTCGTCTTGCCTTCCAGGATGGGCGTTCCTATAAGGGTGTGACGTCACGTGAAAACTATCAATTGCATGAACATCCATGATTCACAAACTCCCTGCTGCTCCATAAAAGCAAGCAGTCTTCCACTGCCATCAGCAGCGAAGGTTCCTCCGGGCAGGATCAGTGCTTTATCTCCATTTAAAACAGCCTGGTTTAGACTAGGCCAAACACTCCAATATGGAAACTGCTGTCTCGAGAAGACAGTGTGACTGTGAATCTCATATTAGCACTGGCATCCCATGGTCTCGGTAGACAATAAATGCCCTGGAGATAAATAGGTCTGCACATGAGGAGCGACTCCTTGCGAGTTTGTGGAAATAAAGAGGCGATGCATGCAGAGAAGAACAGGAAGCACCATTATGGTCAGCAGACGTACGACATGGTCTTAAATATGACGAATGCTTTTTAATAAGACTCTCCACTGCAGTGTATTACTCGTGCGTGGCCATCAGAGAGCCGCAGCCTGATTGTGTGAGCTTTTATGATGACACCCTCACTAAATAATGCAGGAGTCCAGTGGTTTTGTGCTGCGTTTGTACTCGAGGGCTCAGGGTGTGTCCACAGCAGACGCTCTGAGTGGGCGGCACAGAATGAGATCAGGACAACCGGAAGATTTTGGCACCGCTTTTGTGCACTCTCAGCAAACAAACTGTCCCTTCAGAGTGTTAACGATGACTTTAAACCTATTAGCTGCAGACATAAGCTAAAAAGGCTTTACGGACTGTATGAGCATTTCCTAATCTTCTAAAACCTTGTTTACATGCTATATGTATGGTTATGATACCTCAAATCACGCAGTTTGATATATTACTGTTCTAAGCTACTGGACCATGATTTTCTAAGAGGTTTTATCATAAAGTATTTGTTATATGTTGGACTGCAGTTTGCAAAGGATATATTTACACTACCGTTTAAAAGTTTGGGGCCAGTAAGATTTAATACTGAAAGAAGTCTTGTGCTCTGCATTTATTTGATTAAAAAGTAAAGCAGTAGGCTAATAATGTGAAATATTATTACAATTTAAAATATAATAATGTATAACTAACTACTATATTTTTAAGTTATTTAAATGTATGTAGAATGTAGTAGCCTAGTAGTATGTAGTAAAAGTATGTAGTTTTGTGACTTTGGAGCCCCCTACAGTTCAGTGGGTGGAATTCACTGTCGTAAATAGGCTATACCGCTGTCATAACTGTACACGTGCATTTGTTGCTGCCATAAAGCAGTGCTCTATTTTCGCATAATTTCGTACCTGTTTACCAAACCAAAGAACTTATGCTGACAAGAAGTGAAAGCCAGCAGCCCAGTGCTTCCGCCATTTTGGGGGTGAAAGTGACTTGGCGCTCCACTAACTTCTAGCTGTCGCTATGGCAAATATCAGCTGCTTTGTTTAAAAAAACGTACATTAAACCTGAAATACAGCCTGAACGATGACAACAATAACGTGCAATCACTAGACTAGTGATCATCAAATCCTGTTAACAGTTAATTTTACAGACTTTATTGACGTCTTCCCTTTTTTACACAAAACCTTTGCTCTCTAGAAACCATGTCAGTCTCGGTTGAAAATATTTTAAGTTCAAGTGTTAGCATTATAAACACTGAATTAATACTAACATATGAAATTAAATTATTGACAGAAAAATTAGGAATGTTGGACAATAAATATACAACAGCAATATAACAGCTTGACTGTAAACTGTTTTTGCAGTATTCCCTGCTGAAAAAAAACAATAGAACCCTGCCCAAAAAATGTAATGGTTTTAATGGTTATAATGGGAATTGTATTGGTTTTAATGGAAACTATAATGGTGTCTACTGGTATGTGATGGATTCTATTGGTGGGATGTTAAATCCTATTGGAAAATTGCTCAAAACACACTACAAAAAGGAATTTTGTAATGGTTTTACTGGAAAAAGCTAATGGTTTATAATGGTATTTTAATGGAAACCATTAGAATTTCTATGATGGTTTCTATTAGGCTTCTATTGTTTTTTTTGTTTTTTTAGCAGGTTGTTTTATATTAATGTCCGTTAAAAGAAGACTATAAAAAATTAAAATAAAAAAAAAAAACGTACTTTTTAACACTTAATTACAGCCACTTTCTCCAAAATTGTTTAATTATTTATTCATGACAGACACAGCAATGTATATTCTAATCTAAATCATCATGTTTGTAGTGTGTTCCAGGGGATTAAAACGTACAATGTATATTTCAAACCTAGTGGAGTAATATTAATAGTAAATAATGCATGAAGTAAGTAATTGTAAATGTGTAAAGTTGCATAAGCTTATAACGTAGTGTCATATGCATATAAATCATTATTAACAATGCTGTGTCCCACTTCAAAACACACATATGTTTCCACTTTTGTGAGTCAGGGTCTTTGAGAAAACGATGAAAGGCAAGATTTTTACTGTCACACTGATAGTTTTTGCAGTGGATTGCCCAGCGTTGCGTTCTTTTATTCCATTTTGACCTCTCTTTCGTTGTTATTCTGTCTATTTCTGTGTATTCTGTGCTGTTATCCAGACCAGTTGGAATTTTCACCCCAAAATGGCGGCCGCGCTACCGAAGCGCCACCTAGTGGCTGTTACCCAAAAGCATCAGAGTTTCGCCTCTTGGTCTTTAATACTCTTTGACCAAACTTAAATGCTCTCGTATTAAACAGAAGTTTTGGGGAGAGCTTGGGAAAGAAACAGAAGCCATTCACCGTATTAGAAGTCAATACCATCAGAATAAACCAATATTTTAAGGTAAAATATTTTAGATGCTTTAAACATTTTAAATGACTTTAAAATCGTTAGTGTCACATGATCCTTCAAAAATCATATTTTTTCCTGATTTGGTGCTCAAGAAACATTTCTTATTTTTATCAATGTCGAATATAGTTGTGTAGAATAGATTAATGTTTTTGTGAAAACTGTGATACGTTTTGTTCAGGATTCTTTGATGAATAGAAAGTTCAAAAGATCAGCATTTATTTGAAATATATAACTTCTGTAACATTATAAGTGTTTTTGCTTTTACTTTTGATCAATTTTAATGATCATCCTTGCTGAATAAAAGTATCATTTCCTCCCCAAAATATACATTTCTCTCTCTAATGATAGACCTAAAATGAAACAACCTGTTAAAACAAAGCAAAATTAACATCCGAGTTCAAAGAAACACCGATTCATAGGTTTAAACTATGTATATCAATATTTATTGGCTGCTTTTTTTCCTTTCGCAGTTTAGTTTCAGTTACATAATTTATTTCAGCAATTTGAAAGGACATATACACATATTTACTTCCATTCAACATGTTCCTTTAAACCACATGTATTGTTCTGCATGATAATACCTCTATACTGCATGGGCTTCTCAGCACTAACACCCTATTATACAATCAAAGTGATATGGAAAAGATAAGCCAACAATCAAAGAAATACCAAATGTATTGTTCCTGTAGTCTTTAGAAAAGCAGGGGATAATTGTCGGTTTCCTTGCCCCAGCTTGGGTTGCTTTGGTTGTAATGGCAATACATGTACGTATCCATAGAAAGCAAGGCTAGAAAAATGGAGACAATTTGATCAACATTCCCATTGCCTAAAATACAAACAAGGCTGTTCATAATGCAGCATGACCAAAAACATATACAATACAGGAATACAAATAAATTCAAGGTGTATTAAAATACTGATCATGGCATTAACACAGCTCTACTAAATATATACTGTAACAATTTACACCATCGTTTTAGGCCATCCTGCTCATTATATCTGAACGTGACACAGGAAATGTAATAATGACTATACATAACGCCATTCTCACAACCCAGAGTAGTGACATTACTCTCTGGGAAATACATTCTAATTCAAAACAGCCAATTTTCAACTTTTTGTTCTCCCTGTTTCTGTTCAGGAGGATAAAGCGAGGTTTTAGAAACAATTTTCGCTCCTCGGGATGTTAGAAGCCCAGTGAGTCATGAGAGTGGGCAGACTTTAGTTTCAGCAAATAAAAACCAGAGATCACCTATCTTATAACACAACAAGCTGTCCACAAAATATAAAAAGTCATCATTTTGTTGTGGCAAGGATCAAATCTGGTATAGATTAACTTGTTAAGCCTTAGCGTTTAAAGCTGCAGATGGGGAAAAAGGGGATTTCTTTTAATGTTTACATAACACTGAAACATACATAATTAATGTATTAACAGCATCTAAAGCATTACTTTATGTATAAACAACTTTAGAGATAAATGCATGGAATTATTGATACATTACTGATTGTATGTAATAAATGACATATGAACAAAACATAATAGGCATATATAGCATATGAAGATACGTTAGATGCTGTCAATGCGTCCATATTGTAGGTTTCTGCATATATGCATGTGTACAACAATGCATGTGTAATAGTTCAAGAGTTGTAGATTTATATGAAATAAGAAAATAAAAATAGGACCAAACTGAGCCACTGTACAGAAGCTGTGCCCACAGAATTTTACATTATGTATCACACAAAATAGAAAGATAACTTCAGTATTCCTATTGACTCTTTAGCCAAGTTAGAGGCTTTGATTACATATTTATATTGAGAATTTTGTCTGGGAAATACCACTTCAATCAGTGAGGATGTGTAATTATTTGTTTACTTTGAGAAAAATCTCAGCAAAAAGCTGAAGTCTGGAATATCTGTATGTACTTTATGTATTTAAAATGTACTGTATATTGCCCTTGTTCCATACACACACACACTTAAATAATAAAAAAAAAAATATCCCTGAAATAAAACTGTGACAAATTCTGAGTTTTAAATTCACTCATTTGGGCTTTAAACTAAACCGCTGTAAAACCCTATTGCCAAAGACTAATGACAACACAGCATTCCATAAAATTTAGAGTAAAATATTTTCACACAATCTAAACCATAAGCTGACCAAGATAAGCATGTGGAAGCATGCACTAGCATGTGTCACTGTACAACACTTTTTTTATGGCTGTGTTAGTGTTACAGTTTAACTCCGTTTTTGTAATACTGAAGAATTTTAAATAATACTTTAAAAGGAATAGAGCAACCAAAAATGAACGTATTGTCTTACTCACCCTGTGAGTCTGTTGTTCCAAACTCCCCAAAACTCTCCTTTCGTGTTTCATGGAAAAATATCAACATATGGGCAACATATATATTAAATATATCAACACGTATAGTTTTTTAACAATTCATTTAGTTAATAAAATAATTAAAATACTACTAAACTATAATAGTATCTCAGTGATACTAAAATAACACTTCATATTATTTTTTTGCAATGACGTAAGGTGAGTAAATAAACAGAGAATTCTCATTTTTGGGTGAACTATTTCTTTAACTTCAGAAGCAGTGACTCTGAAGTTGGAAAGATTGCAAAGACGGTACTTTGTTTAACTCTATCTGGTCCTTGGTATGAATACAAATGCCTTGGAAACCAACTTAGCCTAATATGGAAATGGTTATGAAATAAAGCGATATTTCACGGCTCTACGACAAAGTGTAAACAACAAGGCCATCAGTGAAGAATCAGCTAAAGCCTACTAAATGTGACTCAACCCCTCTGGGATATAAGAATCCTAAACGGAAAACGCAGCTTTCGTTGTGGTAAAATAATATTAGCAAACGCTTGTTAGAAAAATCCTTTCTTCGTAAAGGGGTATTTGCTGTGAAACACTGAAACCTGGACCAAACGATGGTGTTTTCTTTAATGGAAGTAGCATATGCCTGTCTGACACCGTCAACAGCTCTATGCGTTCCTTTCGAAATACTCCTGAGCGACTCCTGATTTGGGGATTATAAATGTAGGATACCCCAAAGCTTGTGAATCTTTATAAGCATGATTATCCATCCTACAGTACCATGTTCTACATAATAATCACGAGAAGCACACACAGGATATTCACAGCAGTCTTTACAGGTTCATGTCACAATTACTCCCTCAATCTCACGTCTAGAACTGAAGTGTATTTACAGATTTGAATTGGCACTTGACAATTACATACGGACGTCCGCCGTTAGCTCTTTGCTTCAAAAATATGATTTTAACTGGCAGCTCTCTGCAGTGTTCCTGGAGGCTGTTTGTGTGTTCTTTCGCTTTTTAACATTTCCTTTCTTTGTACATTTTTTTTTTTCTCGCGTTATAGGAACAAGGTGCACTCCTCCCCAGCGTACGGGGCTTGACGTTTCCTCGTTGCCTGGGGAATTAAGAGCCTTTAGTCCAGAGAAAGCAGCGGCTGCATGTTTTCTTCTTCGCTTTTCACTTTTTCTGGTCGTTTCAGGACACCTGGTTCCACCACGGACTGGGACCTGTGGGTATAAATAAAATATGAATGAGCCGAAATTCAAGATGCACAACTGAGAAATGAAAAAATCCTGAGAGTGCACTGAAAGCCAGGATACAAAATCTAATTTAAACGTCAAAATAAACAAGAAAAGTAATGACATGACAATGAAAGGTAAAAATTTATTAGATTATTATGAATATTTCTAGGCTGCTAATCAAATAAGAAAATCAGGAATAGTTCAACCAAAAATCTAAATTTGCTGAAAATGTACTCACTTTCAAGACATTCTAGATGTAGATGAGTGTGTTTTATCACTTGGACAGATTTGGGTAAATTTAGCATTGCATCACTTGGTCACCAATGGATCATCTGCAGTGAATGGGTGCCGTTAGAATGAGAGTCCAAACAGCTGATAAAAATAATCCACAAGTAATCCAAACAACTCCAGTCCATCAATTAACATTTTGTGAAGTGAAAACCATTGTTTCTGGTCAAACAATGTCCATAATCCATAAAAACACTTCCTCTACTGGAAAAAGTCCATCCCCTGTTGTCTGCTCACATCAAAATCCACCAACATATTTGTTTGTAACTGTTTTGGACTGTTTTTGCTCGTAAAAATACTCTCCTGATTCAGACAAGACAAATTTTATCCTCTGGAAAAAGTAATGTTATGGATAAAGGACTCATATTTTAGTTGGAAACAAGTTCAAAACATCTTGATGGATTTATTACAAACATGCAGCTTTTCGCTTCACAAAATGTTAATTTGATGGACATGGCGTCGTGTGGATTACTTGTGGATTATTGTGGTGTTTTTATCAGCTGTTTGGACTCTCATTCTGACGGCACCCATTCACTGCAGAGGATCCATTAGTGAGCAAGTGATGTAATGCTAAATTGCTCCTGTTCTGATGAAAAAAACAAACTCATGTACATCTTTGATGTCCTGAGAATCAGTAAATTTTCAGCAAATTTGCATTTTTGAGTGAAATATTCCTTTAAAGCAAAATAAATCTGAAATTCATTAAATGTTTCCAAATCTGACTAGATATATACAAAATAGTACCATTCACTCTCAGACATTTGGACCCCAATGAAACATTTAGGTACATAAACAGAGCACTGCACGCTCAGTAGTACAAATTAATGATGCATTGTGCGTGTCACAAGCCTTTAAAGTGAAGGATGTGTAATGGAACATGTCATCTTAGTGCACTGTGTTGGCCTACTTTTGATTTAGCCCTCTCGTAGAGGCATAAGAAGCTTTGAGGACAGTGTGCTGTCGTTCATCATGCACAGATCTGGGGCACTTTCCTCTGACTGACGCATTTGAACCATGATTTTAATCATGAAAATTCAACAAAAACAGATGTTTCTTATCAAGCAACTGCTAGATTTAACAAAAGAAATCAATTTTTTCACTGCATTTAACTTCAGCAATGTGATGTATTTGATGTACTAAATATTCAGAAGGAAATAATGTAGGACAGGGTGATTCCACCGGGAACTGACTGGATTGTGAAAAGTGGGCTAAGATATGTTAGAGGTAATATACAGTCATCCAGTTATTACTGGAAAAAAGAAAGAAAAAAAAAACATAAAAAAAAAAAAACTTTCCTTTATTCAAAAAGTAAATAATTTCAATTTTTGTGTTGACTTTAAAAGATATGACTGGTCTAATTTGCCAGCAGTAAGTGTTAAAACAACTTAAACACTTAAACAACAGAACAAATTAAAAGGTGCAGTAAGTGTTTTTTTTTTCTTTTTTTTCTCAAATGCCAAACATGAAATAAACTACCTGACAGATATTCCTGAAATGGGTGTCAGACCTAGACTCAGCAAACAGTGAAAAATGTCTGTGGAAAAGTCTGAAATGGCTTACAGCAACCTAACAACCATAATAACACAAAATATCTCTTGAGGATAATGAACTACATCTTTTTTCAACTAACAAATCATAGAATGACGCACATAAGCTGTTAAACTAACGTCACAGCAAGAATCCATGCTATTTGAGTGCAACCCAATGCAAACACAAGAGAAAACTGTGTTGGTGGAAAAAAGTGATGTCCATGTGACCTTTCCAGAGCAGACAAAATGACGAAGTGTGGTTTTAATTACTCTGAATAATTTACCCTTTGGAAGATTGTGGAAGGTGTTAGCTTTTTAAAATCAGACATTCCTAGGCTCACACTCATTTTTACACAATGACATTTTAGGGAGTATATTAGGAAGTGGAAATTTAAACCACTAAGTAAATACTATGCAACACTGTTGCTTGATTTATTACTGACTGGAAGCAGAAATGTCAGTGGTGATGCATATTGCATGTATATGATAACATATATATAAACACATATAAACATATAAACACATGTGCATGTGTATGTGTGTGTATATATATTATTAATAAAATTATACTATTAATAAAACTAATACTATTTAATAATACTATTAATAAAAGAATAATAACAACAACATACAATTAAAAACAATAGCTACAATTAAAATAGCTACAGTGCATTCCACTGTAAATATATATATATATATATATATACACTGTATATATTAGTGCTGTCAAATGATTAATCGTGATTAATCGCATCCAAAATAAAAATTTTGTTTATGTAATATATATATATATATATATATATATATATATATATATGTGTGTGTACTGTGTATATTTATTATTTCTATATAAATACACACACACACAGTATATATTTAGAAAATATTTACATATATATATTTATGTTATTTTATTTTATATTATATATATATATATATATATATATATATTTAATATATAAACATAACATATTCTTATTAAATATATACAGCATGTGTTTGTATTTATATAAACATAATAAATATACACACACATATATTATGTAAACAAAAACGTTTATTTTGGATGCGATTAATCGCGATTAATCGTTTGACAGCACTAATATATATATATATATATATAAGTCAATGCATCATGTACTGGACACATGGTTTATCATATGGGGATAATGAATAAAAACATAAAATATTTGGGTATTTTAGAACTCTTTAAAAATTCTATTTTTTCACATTTCAGTTGAATAAAATAAACTATACAAAAACTGCTGTGCACACAAGTACTTTAAGTGATAAGATGAAATGTGTATTTTTACATTCAAGCAGATTTTATTACAGCTCAAATAAATTATTAATTGAGTCTAATGGGATCATTTCTCACTCTTGTAAACCAAAGCCCCAATATATGACCTGTTTGTGACTGTGTCCATAGATATATAATAGATCATCTAAAACATGCTAAACTATTTTAATAATACAGCACTAGAGAATAATTCACAATACAGGGTGCAGTATTCCGCCAAAGCGTATTTTTTTTATGTACATAGATGTGTTATGCGCGGACTGGGAGGTTTAGTTTAATAGCCAAAGCTGTTTAAGGAACAGTACTTTGATCTTAGCAATAGAAAAACATCTAAGACCTACTTTCTTCCAAATACTGCGTCCCCCAGACGCTTTGGTAGAATTCAAACACTACAAACAGTTGCTTTAAATGTGAGAGCCAAATAAGCCATTGCAAACTGCTATATTTGGTAGCCAACATCTCTGCACAAGTACAGCCCCAGCTGCAGAAGGCAAAGAAAGAAAGAAAGAAAGATGTTTGCCACAGGTAAACCTCTATAACGTGTTCTTTTACACTCTATATGTGTCCATGTATAGAAAGTGCATCATTTAACGCAGCTCACGGCAGCAGCTTCACTCCCTCATGCTGATTTCATGACCCAGTAAGTCGAGACACCTCACCCTGTCTTGATCAGTGAAACAAGCTCAAGTCGCTGGGACAAACCCAGACTGCAAGATCATCCCAAAATGCTTATTTTATTAAGAAGAGCTGCATTTTATCATAAAACTAGGGAGTCGGTTGCTAAGCACCATAACCAAGAAGAGACTTACAGTGTGCAGCTCAAATGTGACTCCTTTAACAAACACTGTAGCTTCTTTTACGCCTCTAGCAAAGCTGCTTATTTTTATTATCCAGAGCGACTCTCTTGATAATTCTACTTGAATGAAGACTGCGAACAAGCAAATGCTGTTTCCATGGCAAGCCACCAAATGATATCATTCATCAAGCATACTAGAAATAAACAACAACATACATAATATGGCCAGTTTGGTGACCTCATGTGCTTGTTTTAATGAGCACCAGTGTTCAGGTTAACTAAAACTAAACTTAAAACGATTAAAAATAGTTTGGAGTAACTAAAATAAAGCTGAAAATAAAATAATAAATAAAATGCATAATAAAATATTGAAAATATGTCAAATAAAATAATATTATATGAAATTATAAACATTTTGCCTTAGCAACTGACTGAAATAAAGTTAAATAAGTTGAAAAATAAGTTGAAGTATTAAATTTACTAAACCTAAAAAATGAAGTAAGCTAAATAAAGATACAAAGCCAATAAAAATGTCAAAAGCACAAGGAAAAAATTCCAAAAAATGAAAATGAAAACTGAAAATATAAAAATAAAAGCCAATTTAATATATTCATTAATACTATTATATATATATATATATATATATATACACACACACACACACACACACACAGGTGCATCTCAATAAATTAGAATGTAGTGGAAAAGTTCGTTTATTTCAGTAATTCAACTCAAATTGTGAAACTCGTGTATTAAATAAATTCAGTGCACACAGACTGAAGTAGTTTAAGTCTTTGGTTCTTTTAATTGTGATGATTTTGGCTCACATTTAACAAAAACCCACCAATTCACTCTCAACAAATTAGAATATGGTGACATGCCAATCAGCTAATCAACTCAAAACACCTGCAAAGGTTTCCTGAGCCTTCAAAATGGTCTCTCAGTTTGGTTCACTAGGCTACACAATCATGGGGAAGACTGCTGATCGGACAGTTGTCCAGAAGACAATCATTGACACCCTTCACAAGGAGGGTAAGCCACAAACATTCATTGCCAAAGAAGCTGGCTGTTCACAGAGTGCTGTATCCTAGCATGTTAACAGAAAGTTGAGTGGAAGGAAAAAGTGTGGAAGAAAAAGATGCACAACCAACGGAGAGAACCGCAGCCTTATGAGGATTGTCAAGCAAAATCGATTCAAGAATTTGGGTGAACTTCAAGGAATGGACTGAGGCTGGGGTCAAGGCATCAGGAGCCACCACACACAGACGTGTCAAGGAATTTGGCTACAGTTGTCGTATTCCTCTTGTTAAGCCACTCCTGAACCACAGACAACATCAGAGGCGTCTTACCTGGGCTAAGGAGAAGAAGAACTGGACTGTTGCCCAGTGGTCCAAAGTCCTCTTTTCAGATGAGAGCAAGTTTTGTATTTCATTTGGAAACCAAGGTCCTAGAGTCTGGAGGAAGGGTGGAGAAGCTCATAGCCCAAGTCCAGTGTTAAGTTTCCACAGTCTGTGATGATTTGAGGTGCAATGTCATCTGCTGGTGTTGGTCCATTGTGTTTTTTGAAAACCAAAATCACTGCACCAGTTTACCAAGAAATTTTGGAGCACTTCATGCTTCCTTCTGCTGACCAGCTTTTTAAAGATGCTGATTTCATTTTCCAGCAGGATTTGGCACCTGCCCGCACTGCCAAAAGCACCAAAAGTTGGTTAAATGACCATGGTGTTGGTGCGCTTGACTGGCCAGCAAACTCACCAGACCTGAACCCCATAGAGAATCTATGGGGTACTGTCAAGAGGAAAATGAGAAACAAGAGACCAAACAATGCAGATGAGCTGAAGGCCACTGTCAAAGAAACCTGGGCTTCCATACCACCTCAGCAGTGCCACAAACTGATCACCTCCATGCCACGCCGAATTGAGGCAGTAATTAAAGCAAAAGGAGCCCCTACCAAGTATTGAGTACATATACAGTAAATGAACATACTTTCCAGAAGGCCAACAATTCACTAAAAATGTTTTTTTTTTATTGGTCTTATGAAGTATTCTAATTTTGGGTTTTTGTTAAATGTGAGCCAAAATCATCACAATTAAAAGAACCAAAGACTTAAACTACTTCAGTCTGTGTGCATTGAATTTATTTAATACACGAGTTTCACAATTTGAGTTACTGTGAAATTACTGAAATAAATGAACTTTTCCACGACATTTATATATATATGAAGAGTTTATTTGCAAAAACAGATAACTCCGTTTTTTTTATTTTCAAAAATCATGTTTTTTTATTATATTATGATGTTTTTATTGTGTTTTATTGTGTTAGTTAGCTGTTTTTTTAGTTATTTTTTAAACTAGTCAAAATAACCCAACTGCAGTTTGATTGAGATTAATTGGAATGCATAATGAAAAAACATGATTTCTGAGAGTTATCTGTTTTTGCAAATGAACTCTTCATATATATATATATATATATATATATATATATATATGTGTGTGTGTGTGTGTTTTAGTATTATTTGTTACCTTAGTATTATATACTATATATATATATATATATATATATATATATATATATAGTATATAATACTAAGGTAACAAATAATACTAAAACGTTCCACTATAGGCTAAATAAAACTGCAAGAATACATAAATAGTTGCACTGAAAAGCTAGAACATTAAGTAACAGACCTCTTCATAGTTTTGGGGGACAGGTCTTTCTCCAGGTCTTTGACAGACAAGGTATAGGATTCAGGGCAGTAGTCCGTCTCCTCGTCATACGCGTGGTCAAGCAACGTTCTGGCCCAGGTGCCCATGTCGTAAGGAGGCAGCATGCCACCCAGCTCAGACGGCAGAATCTCAGGCAAGATCAGCTGGTGCAAGCTGTTCAGATTGTTTCCATGCATGAAAATCTAAATATACAACACATAAAATATTGTTATTTGCCTGGTTATTTTTTCATAGTAACTGTAAGCTGCAGCTTTTACTGTTCATCATTCAGTGGTTTGCTCTAAATTCTATGGCATTGCATTGTGCATTCTTTTGCATGAACATCAAAAGCCTTTATATTTTAGTGTTTATCACATGTACATAAACAGAACAGTTAAAAATTATATGTGATAAACGTGATTGAAGAAAACAGACACACAAAGTCTGAAAATTAAAAAATTCTCTCACCCTTTTTCTTGTTTTGTCCTTGAGGAAAGGCCGGATGACTGTGTACAAAGCGTGGATGTACCAAGGTTGGTTGACAAAATGAATCCCTCCAAACCTTGCCGGAAAGCTATCCTGTTTGTAGTAGAGAAAATAAGCAAATAAATAAACAAAAATTATTATTATATTTAACATGCTTATGATATTAAAATAAATATTTTATAAAACTTTCAAAATTAAAATGAAAACTATTGTATTAAAATTGTTTAGAGTAACTGAAATAAAGCTGAAAATAAAAGAATGAAATAAAATATATAATACAATTAAATATAAAATTAAAACAGTCCACTGTACACTGAAAATAAATGGTGGTATAAACAATTTTCACTCAGAAATTGCTAGTACAACATAAGAAACAGCACACAGAATTGTGTGTGAAATTTTGAAGTAGAGAAACAGAAATAGTATTTTCTTGTAAAATATACTCCAATAATATTTGTTGTATTTACTACTTGAAAATGTACAGTGTGTGTAATTTTATGTAAATAAATGTCTATGCATATTTTGTAATTGCTCAAATTTGTGAAGAGAAAAAATCTGATTACATGACACCAATGGCCACCTCTCCCGCCTACAACCTTAGCTTTTTCAGAGTTACTGATGCTCATTTGTAGTACCTTGAGACAAGTTCATGATTCCACAGAGGATTACACCAAAAAGCGGGCATAATTCCCATTTCTCCTGATATCACACTGCTGAAGTTGATAAATACTTTGCTGTGTTCACTAATCTGCCCTGAACAGTAATCCATATTCATAAAGCTGACTGCAAGGGTTCCGGGAAGCTTCGTAATGATGCTGTCTTGCAGTCATTCGCTAAGCTCACAAAAATCAAGACATAAGTAATGACGGTAAAGACTTACAAGTCCCAGGTTACAGAATGTAAACTTGTGTAGTTAAGTCATGAGAAAGAAGCTCCTCATGCTTAGGCTGCATTTATTTGAACAGAAATACAGTAAACACAGTCATGTGACTTTTTTCTACTTGAATATATTATTCCTGTGATGCCAAATAAGATGAATTTTCAAAGTCATTACTCTAGTCTTCAGTGTCACATGATCCTTCAGAAACAGCTTAATAATATAAATAATTAAGCTTTCCATTGATGTATGTTTGTTAGGATAGGACAATATGTGGCTATTTGAAACAATTTGAAAATCTGGAATCCGAGGGTGCAAAAAAATCTAAATATTGAGAAAATCGCCTTTAAAGTTGTCCAAATTAAGTCCTTAGCAATGCATATTACTAATCAAAAATTAAGTTTGAAAATTTTTATACAATTTTTTATATTTACAAAATATCTTCATGGAACATGATCTTTACTTAATATCCTGATGGTTTTTTTTTTTTTTTTTAGCATAAAAGAAAAATCGATAATTTTGACTCAAGATGCTCAAGATGCCCAATTTTTAAATTCAGTCATCACATCATGGCCTTGTTTACTGCTTCTCATTGACTCTCATATCATAACAGAACTGTGTTGTGGGTGCCACTGGCTTAATGCCGATGATGGACAGCTGCAAGCAAGCGGGCCGTATCCACCGAGGCCCCCAGGCCAGTGTCCGGCGGCAGACCGCAGGCTTGTGGGTGTTAGATCTGGCATTGGATCTGACACAGAAGCAGGTGATGGTGCAAATACATGCCGATTGGCCGGCCCTTCAGAGGAGGGGCTATGAGGCATTTGCCAGCAGGTGGTGTCGGCACACGCGATGATATCTCTGCTCTGAGACCCTGCTGCTACCAAGCGAGATAAAGGTCTCAGCTGCATTAAACATGAATAGCTAAACTCTGGTGTGAGCTGGTGAAACCTGATTGATCTGTGTCCCTGTAGTGACAGTGGGAGGAGACAGAGGTAACGGGGGAGGGGAAGCTGCCATAATGCTCGTTTTGCTGGATCCTGCAATGCTGAAAAAGCATTATTAAATGTAAAAGTTAACAGACATGAGTTCTCAGGATTAAGCTGGGGCTCAGTTCTACAACCTAATGAGCTGAATTGCAGTATACACTAAAATGGTGTAGATTTCATTCTGAAATTGCAAGTAAATTTCATAATGAATTGCAAAGAAACACCAAATAGCAGTGAATTAAGCATGAAATTTTAAAGCATAAAGATTGAAATACATACTCCAGTGATCTTTGAATCACAAATAATTTTTACTGTCTACATAGGCAGCTCACTTCAAAAGCAGCATCCCTACAGAAATGGAAAATCTCTACATAGGCAACAACTAATACAAATCATACAAAAACTGACATGAGCTGAATAATGACACGGTTGTGCTCCGTAGAGCTGCTTATAGCTGAATTGAACTTGTTTCATAATTAATGAACTTGGGCAAATATTAAACTGAATTGAAACAACACTGAACTAAAGTGAGCTGAATAATGACACTACTGCCTTCTGCAGCTAAAATTGAATTTGTTTTTCAACATTAACACTCTGTATTATACACTCTGTAACAATCTGTATTGTATAATTGTATCTGTAGCGCTATACGGGGAAATGTGACTTGATAAAGCATAACTCACTCAAAGCACAACTGCTCACATTTCAATACTCTAATATAAAATATTGGGCAATCAAGTTTACATAGATCCAAGCTAAACTCCAACTTTCAAAACATATTGAACTAATATCCTTACAGTACAAACATTTTTATATATTTTAAAGCAGTTTCTTTCGCTTTTTGAAAGGGTTCCCTCAAAAATGAAAATTTAAAAAATTAAAAACCCTACAAAATCATACAGGTATAGAAAAACACTAATTGTGAGTAAATGGTGACAGAATTTCCAAACAATGGCTTTACTATTGAAAACCAACAGGTTTGCTAAACAAATGTTTACTAAGTAAATGAAAAAAGGTGCACATTAAACAAAAGTGGTGCTCAGGTACCAATGTCCACTTTATGCTGATAGACAAAAAGTCTAAGACTGCAGAAGACTATTTATATTTTGGGATTGAGAAACCTAAATTCTCTTAGAATACAGGTTTCATATCCAGGAATCCTGTCACAGAAACTAGGACAGCTAGGTTCGCAAAATCAGTTAGGATGAACGTCACATAATATTATTAATATTCATGAGCAAAGTCATGCTTGGCACTGTTTGTGCACTGAGCTACTGACAAAACATTAACTAAAGTATTTGATGACAAAAATGTGCAGTTTTATATGCATAGCTGTCACTGTAAAATTTCAGGCCAAATTATTGAAAAAAATAAATAAATGCAGGAGTGGAATTTAAAAGCGTGTCGTATGTTTTCGTTACGGACTGTTTGTACGCTCCTGCTTAAAAGACTTTTTACAGAAGGTCACAACAGCAGAGCGGAAAGCAGATAAAAAAACACAGATTTTTGTTAATGTCAAGGTTTTTACATGAACTACTCATAAAAATATAAAAAACTCTTAGGGAGTGATCTGGGTTTTATGCATAATGCTCCTGTTTTGGTCAAGTGATGCACTCAAATGGATTGTTGGAAAAGGCTTTAGCTTGCTTGTATTAGCTTGAATTCAAAGCCATCAAGCAGCTAACATAGATTCTGGCAGCAGGTCAGATTGATTAGAAAGGAGTAGAACCACAGGATAATTGCTCTTAAAAGTGCCTCATCGTGAAATCAGGAACCATTTAAAACATCAATCTGCAATGTTAAATAATTACCGGTTTTAAACAGCGCCACTAAATTACAGTTTATCAAAGAATGGCTTTGCTTAGAGCTTTATGGGGTTGTTTTTAGTCTCTGTATAAGCTGATGGACTGCTGATTTCATCTGTGCATTTTGTTTCAGTGGCTTGACATGAAACCTCCATCTCTTTTCTTGTCTGGAGTCACTGAAGATGCACGACTGAACTCCAGCAAGGTAATTGAAAAAAAAAAAAAATCCATTTGCTGGAGTCCTTTTGAAAGACCTGTAGCCTGAGGAAAAGCTTGTATTTTATCATGGTCCCCTTACCAAATAATACATATCAGTCAGAGTCAGTGAGCTGTCCTAGTTTCAGTGACAGGATTCCTGGATATGAGATCTGATTTCTTGAAGTCTTAAAAGGCGAAAAACAAAGGTTTTGTGACCCTATAATACAAATAGCCTTCGGTAGCCAGATTTTTTAAACTATCAGCACAAAATGTGGCCTACATTCTGGCCTATTCTGCTCAAGAATTGCTTACTTTTTAACAAAAGACTTGTTTACAACTGTTACCGCTAGTTTTGAGAACATTCTTTGAACATGCAAAATTTATTGATTCAACACAACCTAATTTTGATGCACTTAAAAATAAATAAATAAAATGAAATCAATATTTTCCAGAAATAACATCTAAACAACCTTACTGTACAGAAGATCTGAAAAGACGTCTCATTTTCTGAGAGATCTAACAAAAAAAGAATGAGGTTTATTCTTAAAACAAGAAAATTTAGTTGAAAAAGAAAAATATTTGTTCTCCCTTTAAATTAAATATACTACATTTAACTTTGAAATAAGTGTTTCTCTCTTTTTTCATTGGCAAATATTTGTAGTTTTAGATATTTATATTTATTTTCAATGAAATAATAATCAAAATTCCTATAGCAACTAATTTAATATAATATCATATTAGATAATCATAAATAAAACCATTTTATTTGACAGACAAGTGAAAAAGTTTTGTTGTTACCCAGTGAAAACTCAAAACCTCTGTAAACTCTATCAAATCTATTCAGTAATTCTCTTTGTGCAAGCTCATTGTAGCAACAACGAAATTGCGTAACAGCCAGATTTGAGCTCACTCTTGCCATTTTTGAGTTTAATATACACCAGGCAGTCAATGAGCTGTGTTTTCTGAAGCTGAGGCTAACATACAAACAGTTAGCATCCCGCTAGCAATACTTTGTCTAAAACTAAGACAAATTAACCATAACTGCACGAACCAGTAATACGAAGCTTCACACTCTGACACATACCATTGCTCACATCAATAATTGAGCTCTACAGGAGACATTTTATCTACACTTGCCAGATCCAGCCCACTGAGCTTAGCAACGCAAGGCCGCTAACACAAAGACGACGCTCTACTCACTAGCTGACAGCTCTCCTACTGATCAGAACAGCCTCGTTATAGTGCGATAAACAGAGTGCGACTATAACTGTGCCACTTTTCAGAGAGCAAAACAATTAGTCTAACTCCAGTCCTGCAGGCCCAGATATGTCTAGTACCGTTTCCCAGATAAGCAAGACGCGTAGAAGCTCTCTGCGTTCTGGGAGGCAGCAGTGGATCTTAGCATCCACACGAGCCAGTCAAACCAACTGACATGAGAGATGCAAACTATTTCCATGTGCAAGTTGCTCTGTTGATTAAATAGGGACTGAGAAGGGCCCTCTTCCCTGGATCACGCTTTGCTGTGTTTGCTTATGGGACAAAGACTGCTGGGCACTATAAATATTGCACAGACCTCATGCCCTGAGCACATAGCTGTTCAAGCAAAGACAATGAACTTGAATGAAATCTCTTTGTATTGGGTAGTGCAAATTAAGAAGAATGCATTGGTGTTGGAAACAATTTAAAGCACTACACTCTTAAAGGGATTGTTGGGATTATTGACTGCCATTATATGACTGACAGAATGCAACGGTTTGAGTTAAAAATCTTTGTTTGTGTTCTACTGAAGAAACAAAGTCACCTATATCTTGGATGCCCTTGGGGTAAGCAGATAAATATCAAATTTTCATTTTTGGGTGAACTATCCCTTTAAAAATAAAAGGTTCTTTATTGACATCAATGATAACATGAAGAACATTTAACATCCATGGAATCTTTCTATTCCACAAAAGGTTCTATATAGAGGAAAAATGTTCTTTAGAGTACTAAAATGTTCTTCGCAATGAGAACGAAATTGTTCTTTTAAACACCTTTATTTCGTAGTTCAGCCGAAAATCAATGAGGATGAGTAAATGATGACAGAATTGTAATTTGGGGTGAACTATCCCTTTAAGAGAAGTTACATTCTATAAGAGACATTATTTGTGGCAAAGGTGTAATGCTGGAGTGTCACTGAAAGGACTTTAAATCCATATATTGAATAAGTTACCAAAATAAAATAAAATAGCATTCGTAATAGTAGTATTAAAATAGAATAATTGCTAATACTCCAACAACTGACAACTAATACAAACAAATTTAATTAAATTAAAACAAAATTTAATTTAATTAAAAAAATTAATTCAAATAAAATAATTTTTAAAATAATATTTAAAAATTATATTATTATTGTTATCATTATTATTATTATTATTAATAATAATAATTGTTGCTGATACTCCAACAACTGTCAGTCTCAGCAATAAAAAACCTTACAGTGCAATAAAAATGACTTTTTTATAGAAAAACAACGTGATGCATGTCAGTCTGTCAGAACAATGAACTTCTTGTGCTTTCTAAGATGCACTTTCAGTGCCCTACATAGAAACACGCACATACGGCCACAGTAGCTGAGTGACATGAGTGCGTCTCTCTCTGTGAGCACAGCCCATCTGGAGGGTGCATAGCATGACGGTTGGACAGGTTGCCAGGGAAACTCGGCATGGGGTGGGCTGGGGAAGATTGGCCCATTGTGATTGGCTGCCAAGCGTGGGTTATTTCTCAAGACTAAGAGAGACAAAAGGCATGTCCAAAGCACAGAAGCAAACAACAGAGGCTGGAACAACAAAGCACTGCTCCAAGACCACTTTCTCTTACTTCTATTCGACTCAGGAGTATGTTTCTGTTTATTGATTTAGCTAAGAACAGCCATTTTCTGTGCATCAAGTGTTCTTTTCTGAACCACCATTTGCTAGGGAACGTATATGATAGATGCCTCTACTGTAAATTGAACAATAAACACATATTTCCTCAAATAACACAAAATGGCCATTGCCTGCAAACCATGAGGATTTCTGGGAAGAATCCATTAGTTCTTTTTTTTTCAACCCTGTTAAAACACATGATAGTTTCTGGCACAAAAAAGGTATTTTCAATAGCAACAGATTCTAGTTCATCAAATGGACTCAACAGAAAAAAATAAAACTGAGCAGAGAACATAAGGGACTTATATATTCTCTCCTCTTCCTTCTGTCCACGTTCTTCTGTTCTTTCCGTTTCTGTCACTCTGTCTCTCTGTCATATGCGTTGACTCAATGATATGACAATAAACTAAGCTAAAACACCAAAAAGCACTGAGCCATCAAAAAAACGGTTTTGATGCTTCATTACATTGGTGATTAAGACAGGCAGATGTCCATATGAACAATGCCATCCATCAGATTGATGTAATGCTTCACATGACCCTGCACTTTTGGGTCAGAGAGCTGTGCGATTTCCCCTCTGGCTGTAAACGTCATCATGTTTAATGACTCAATGTACATACTGTGGGTCTGTCAGTGTCAAAATACAACCATGGGGCATCACACCTCTCATTCTAGCCTTCACCTTCTGACCTATAAACATTTAGGAAATGCTGTCAGCATACACTGCTCTTCAAAAGTTAAGATTTGCTAATGTTTTTGAAAGAAGTCTCTTTTTCTTAATTTAATTTAAAAAAAAAAAACAATTTAAAAGAACTTTTTTCTGTTATAAGGTTAGAATTTATTCCTGTGATGACAAAGCTGACATTTTTCTAGTCTTCAGTGTCAAATGATCCTTCAGAAATCATTCTAATATGCTGATTTGGTAAAATATTTCTTATTATTATCAATGATGAAAACAGTGCAGTTTAATATTTTTGTGAAACCATGATGCGTTTTTTCAGGATTCTTAAAAACAAGAAATATTCAAAAGAACCTTGAAGTTGCATTAATATTTGAAATATATATATATATATATATATATTAACATAATAAATGTACTGTCACTTTTGATCAATTTAATGCATCCTTGCTAAATAAAATCATTAATTCCTTAAAAAAAATTATCATACTAACCCCAAACTTTTGAAGTTTTTGAACAGTAGTGTATATCTGTAAATGCATGCATTCAAGTTGCTCTTTGTACATTTTTATGCATGCAAATCTGATCAAAAAGTAAAAAATCTAAAAGATTCCTGTAAATATTCACATATGTAAATCCTGACTTCTGCTGACAAGCTTGCTGTTGAGGACTCTTTTGAACTGTTACTAATTAGCTGTGTCTGTTTTCCCTCAATCTACGCTATTGTTTCCCTTTCAAATGGCTACAAAAGCGATGTCCCACTCAATGTGAACAGCACATTGTGGATGCAAGATGCTAATGGTGCCGATCAATTATTCACCAGCTAATCTGTCTGAAGAGGCACTGGAATGTGGAATAGGCTCATCATGGACACGCATTAATATTCAGTCAACAGGCCTCACTCTGCACTGCCTACATGTCATATCAGACCCAAGCCCTCCTCAAAGGAGCGATGTCTAAATGAGAGCTTTCAAGAGGCTGCTTTTGGAAATGGATGATGTCTGTGCACAGATTAGCTATTGTTAAATGCACAGTGACCATTTTATAGCACTATGAACAACTGCTGCTCGGTTATGTTTAGTAGTGATGTTAAAATAGTGGAAGTTGTACATTTTATGCAATGTGAGTGTCTGTGCAAAACACTGCGGTTGCTGAAGTATCTATAATATCTAGTGCATAGATATTACTCAACTCCTTTCACTGTAATTATATGGGACAGTTTTGCTTGTTTTATCATCCACAAGGTGAAAAAATGTTGGTCCAAGAAAATTTAAAGAATGCAATAAGCTGCAAATTTCAGATAACACAAACAAAATGGGATGAGGTGTAGTTCACTAAAAATGCCATCAAATTTACTTAAATGACATTTCAAACCTGTATTTCTTTCATTCGCATATCACAAAAACAGATATTTAGAAGAAAAAGAACCTGGATACCTCCAAACTATTAGCACACACTATAGACATTTCCCAATGCATTGCTTTTTTTGCATATCCAGCCATTTGGCTACTTTTTAGTTTGATAAATATGACGTAAATTAAGCAAATTAAACTCATTCTTGATTTCTATGCAGATTGTGTTCCCTTGCGTTAGATCATTGGGTCAGCCCCCGTTCATGTTACTCACAAAGAGAATGGCAAATGTTTGACGGGAGAGGGATTCCTCTACAAGCACCTGTTCAGCTTCACACAAGCAGAATTTCCCTATGCAGTTCTCATTATTCAAGCCTGAAGCACACTTTATGAACATTACATATTTGATGTTCCATTGCTTCCAAGAACATGTATTTAGATGCATGAAGGTACAAGAATGCATTGTGATGGCCATGTTGATTTTTCGATATAAACATTTAAAAACAGACAGTAGTGTTACCTGCAGGCCCTCAATTGCCAATCTCAGCATGCTTGGAGTTAACTTGGAAGCTTGCTTGAAAGTGAAGTTACTCCAGTCAATGATCAAGACAAATCCATTTACTTGTAGCTCGGGGTCTTCTATCATTGCCTCCAGAGAAAGTAAAATAGCTCGCAGAATATCCACAAAAGTGTACCTGCAGATAAACACAAGTCTTTAGGAAGATTTGCAAACAAACTCTAAATGTGCACTATTTTTTAATGACACGACATTTTCTCATGTAGTTACTGAGTAAGTTTGCTTCATAGTAGTCAGAATTTGTATTTAAACTTCTACAGGGCTTTACATTTCCCATAATGCTGCAATGAAAGTAGCAAATCAGGCACGACTTGACCCTTGTGTTCATCACACATTGTTCCTGTGAGAGGATGCCAAGAGCCCTGCCATCCGAGGCAATGGTGCGACTGGCATAAATTCAAAGGCTGTTTGATATGGACTCGAGCACTATGTATACTCTCCAGTCCAAAGAGGTGAGACTAAACACCAACAGTTAGCGGCATGATTTCTCACAACATTAAAACAAATTAAATTTGAAGAAATAAATCTATAATTTAAGTAATCTTCTACATCAATGTACAGTGCCTAAACAAAATAATGCATATATTTATGTACTGCCATTTACCCCCAAAAGTATTTGGACACTTCAAATGTATGAATGTCAAAATACCTGCACGAAAAAGTATAGTTGATCTTTTTGTTCGAAAAATGATTTAAAGAAATAGTTCACCTCAAAATTTAAATGTGCTGAAAAATTACTCATCATCAGGCCAAACAAGATGTAGATGAGTTTGTTTCTTCATCAGACCATATTTAGAGAAATTTAGTATTATGGTACTTGCTCACCAATGGATTCTCTGCAGCGAATGGGTGCCGTCAGAATGAGAGTCCAAACAGCTGATAAAAACATCACAATAATCCACACCACTCCAGTGCATCTTGTTAAGTGAAATGTTACGTCTTTGTAAGAAACAAATCCATCATTTTGGCATTTTAACTTTAAAATGTTGCTTCAGGCCAGGATATGTCCATAGTCCATAATAAAGCTTCATTCAGTGAAAAAGTTCATCCCCTGTTGTCTTCTCAAATCAAAATCCACCAAAACATTTGTTTAGAATGGTTTTGGAGTGTTTTCACTTGTAAGCATACTTGATATGTGCATATTCATCTCCTAATTCAGACAAGATGACTTTTTCACTGGAGAAAGCAATGTTACAGATAGAGGACTCATATTTTAGCCAGAAACAACTGTTTGAAGTTAAAAACACCATAATGATGGATTTATTACAAACATGCAGCTTTTTGCTTCAGAAGATGATAATTGATGGACTGCCGTTGTGTGGACTTTTGTGATGTTTTTATCAGCTGTTTGGACTCTCATTCTGACGGCACCCATTCACTGAAGTGAATCCATTGGTGAGCAAGTAATGTAATACTACATTTCTACAAATCTGTTACAGTGTAGAAACAAACTCATCTACTCATCTATCAAGGATGGTCTGAGGGTGAGTAAGATTTCAGCAAATTTTCATGTTTGGGTTAACTGTTCTTTACGTGTCCAAAGATTATTGAGGCCACTATATATTTACTGAAGTCTTGGATTTGTGGTATAAGTTCATGCTGAGTTACAAGGGTGTATCAAAAGGATTCAATTTGGAACTTTAGGCCACTTTTAAGCTCACTTACTAGTATTTATGTTACAGTTGATACAACCCCCAATACACTTACTGATAAAATAAATAGTTTGATTACACTTTAAGTAATATTATTTATTTCATAATGTGCTATTTAGTAGAACATTTACAGTGCATTTATTGCATGGACAGTGTCCCTGGAGTAACCTGGGATGAAGTGTTTTACTCAAGGACACAGATGATAGATTAACCCTTGTTGGATCTGAACTCTCAACCAAGCCTCGGCTGTTAAACACTAAGCTGAAATATTACTAAATGAGGTGGCTCAACGGTTCAAAAATGCATGAACAAATTCATAAATACCTCCTATTTGCCTAAACAAAGTCAGTGCATTTTACATCCAGGTAGCTATTGTGTCATGTGACAACAGATCAGAGACCCTTAAACTGTCATGACTGTATGTCAAGGTCATTTTTTTAAATGAGATAATACATTTTGAGATTTTGTTGTCATACTGTGAAAAACACACACACACAATGACATATATAAAATACTGGGTCAGGTCAAAGGTCATCAGGGGTCAGTCTTGGAAGATCACGTCTCTTAAAGATCTGTTAACTGGTGGACACCATCCTTTGGAAGGGTAAATCAAATTTGCTGTATAAAATTGTATAAACGTTCTTTAAAAGTATATGAAACCAACATTAAATTTCTAAGAATTCGTTTTTTAACATTTCTGATCCTTATTTGTCATTGACCCATATAGAAATAGTAACATGGAATATGTGTAACACTATAATGTTAAGTTTAAGTAAAAGGTAACACTTGACATCCCTTAATGGCTCAACATCATGCTCTAGTGAATGACAGAAGACTCGTGCTGAAAAGACAGCTCTTACAGTGCGCATCATTACCCACGATCAGCCAAAATCCAATAGCACCCTACCTGCTCTGATCCCAGTTCGCCGCAAACAGAACCAGAATCTTCCTCCCGTATCTGTCCAAATTGGACAGAACCCCAGGAAATCCATCCTTCAGAGCCTGCTTGATCCCCGGATCGGTGGCCTTGAGGTTCTTGAACATATCTAGGTTCTGTTGCCGGTACTCAAAGTACTGGGCCAGGAGGCGGAAGGCCTCGAAATGGTTAAATTTCCGGGCTCTAAGAAAGCGCAGGATGAAAGCATCATCTGTCCTGAGAAAGCCAATGTCTGGACGGGTGATGATCATGTCCCTCACCTCCTGTATGTCCTGATGCAAAGTGTCAGGGTTCTCCTTTAACTCCACCTTGGCTTTCTCCAGGGTTTCTGGAGACAGGCCTGCCTGTAAATGAGTCATTGTCCTTGCACTGGACCGAGACTGACTATACTGTACTATACAATATACTATCACTATATATTCCCAATGTAGCTGATGATGAAAATGCCAATCATAAAGAGCCCTATCACTGCAGCGCTTGCAAATAAAAACCTGACTTTGGAGATGGTCCTGAGTGTAAGCTACGACACTGTTAGTTCACCTCATATACTCTTCTGAGTTCACCTGTATTGTGGGGTTATTAATGCTTGTTCTGCAACGTAAATTCACATACATTCATCTGGTCGTGCTCATCGATTGTATGCGTGTATATGCATGTATGGCTTAAGCAGGCTGAAATCGTCTTAGTTTGCGTATGATCAAATCTGAGGCGTTCAATCGACTACAAATCCCACCCCAAAAGCATCTAAGAACGAGCATCACGGTTAAAAGCGCTGCTCTATCCTACCATCGTCAAGCGGCCAGGCAATGCGGCACCCTGCAGCATCTCTTGTCATGAGTCTCCATTTAACGCGCATTTCAAATGTTGCCGTGAATTGGAGTCCGAGCATCATCACGATCCCAGTCTCTCTCAGCGCTCCGTTTCCATCCGATACGTCCTTCGGAGGAGACGATATGGTGTCGGTCCGGGTCCGTATGGTTCCGGTGATGTGGTGGATGGTTTACGTCAGTGCTGCTGCTGCTGTTGCTTCGCTTTGTTGCTGATGAGAGTGACTTCAAGCATCGCTCCGGTGATACAGTCTGTCCGTCATCACATGGCGGAGGAGGGGAGAGCGTTGTATCCCCCCAGAGACTCACTAAATAAAGCTTTGGCCATTTTTTGCCATTTGCCAGAATTATTTTATGTTTCGCACATAGTGGTATATGCATTATTTTATTTTATTTTTTCTGTAAAAAAAGTACAACAGTAATAATAATAATAATAATAGTTGCTGTTGCGATTTAATGTGTCAGTATTTAATCTGTATCATGTATTTAATCTTTTTTTTTTTTAAATATGCCATGCATCTCCAAACAACAACAATAGTAATAATAATAATGATGATAATAATAATAATAATAATATTTCGAATAATCAATCATTATTTTTATCAACATAATTATATATAATGAATAATAATAAATTATTATTATTATTATTATTATAGTTTGGGGGAGACGGCATATTTAAAAAATAAATATTATATAACAAATTATTAATAATCAATCATAATTTTTATCAACATATATAATAATAATAATAAACAAATTATTATTATTATTATTATAGTTTGTGGGTGGGATATTTTAAAATATATATTATTATGACATGATACATCTCATAACAATGTAGGATAAATAATAATAACATGTAGGCTAAATAATAATGACAACAACAACAAAATAATAATAATAATAATAATAATTTTTAAAGCAACAGTGCTATCACTAAACAACACTGTAAATAATAAGGTTCGAATGTAAGGTAAGCTAAAAATATGTTTCATGTAATAGCAATTTTCTGGCTTATTACTTAATCAACCTGACTAAATTAGGTTACATCAACAGGGTAATTATATGGATCAGATTGGATAACCCCTTAAGGGAACATTTGCAAATTTTCATTTCATATTGTCATTGCCATTAATATTTTCATTACTTAAAGCTTAATCATATAGTAACATTCTTTTATTATATAAATTCCGCAATAACATTCATGTTGACTAAGGGCTATTGCTTATGGGCCAAGAAGCCTGGGCCTCCTACACAAGGCGGGGCTTTGTATTCAAATTAGATGCAGGCAAAGTAGGTGTTTGTTGTGATGCGTACTGCCATAAAATAAACAAATGCAGAATTTCACAGGTTAAACTAGCTACAGCCAAAGCAGTGGAACAGATCATATTTACCATCTGGAGAATAAAACACACATTCAGAAACAGAAGCCAAGCCTTTAGGCTATCCGTGACCATCCACTAATTCAAGCCTGCAAAGCACTCAGTCGGTCTAAAACGCATGAATACAAACACGTGTTAAACTGAAATGCACACACCACTGAGGACACATGTATATATGCACATATGGTCAAACAAAAGCTTGCACACACACTTACAGGCAGGTACTTGACTGAGTGCAATCAAAGCCCTCAAGTACCATCTGTGATGATGCAGCCTCTTTCTATTCTGAGTGGACTGATTCTGTCCTGTGGCTATGATTTCATAATGAAAACCTCAGTAACGAGGCTTTTTTTTTTTTAATGGTTTCTGATGAATTATCCTTAAAATATGAATGTAAATGAAGTCTTTTCGAGTCCTGCACCTCTGGACACCATTAATTTCATTTAAGTTATTGCATATTTCCTAATATTTTACCTTTCCTGTACATTTATACATATATTTTGTCTACTTCCCTTATTACTATGGAGACTATGTTAACTATTTTACCCTCATAATCTCACTCTCATTTTAACCCTCTGAGACAGTTTAATACATTTCAACATTAAAACATGCTAAATGTCTCATAATAGGATGGGATATCACATAATTTGGGAGACAGACCCATAAATAAATATACAACAACAACAACAATAATTATCAACTATTATTATTATTATTATTATTATTATTATGCAGATAAATAATAATAATAATAAATATTTATTTATCTATCTGCATAATAATAATAATAATAATGTTAATGTATAATACAGTTTTAAATATATAGTTATATTTTAAATATATAATTATCTATTGAATTATGGTGATTATTATTATTACATATATTTTAAATATTGTTCTATTTTTAACATTAAATAATAATAATTATTATTATTGTTGTTGTTGTTATTATTATTATTATTATTATTATTATTATTATTATTGTTGTTGTTATTGTTGTTATATAAGTCCCAGCTGGTTTTGTGTTTTTACTTTCTATTATAAGGCTGAAATGGGAGTCAGTGGTGACTGATCCTGGATCAGACACTGTGTGGAGATTATGAAAGTCATACAGCTGGCTAGGTGCTGGTGGGTGGGGATAGGCAGGCGGGACAGGATAATGTCACATGTTCAGGTGGGGGGAGGGCCGGAGGGTCGGTCACAGCTGAGCCTGGAGGGGGAAGGGCTCCCTAGGGACACTAGATGGAGGGACGATAATTACATTCAGCACTCTGGGAGATGTGGAGAAAATCAAATGAATGGACCTGCTTGCATTTGAAATTACCTTTGTTGCAGAAGAGCAGCTGTCAGTTAAAATGGGTCTGCGGCCATTTTGCCTTTCTTCGGTCTGGCTTGATTGTGTTCCTGAAGTAGATAAGGGGTTATGTCTCTATCTTTTTTTTTAAAGACAATGCAATGTTTCAAAGAGCTTGAAAGAAGTATGACGTTTTAGCATTATACAGTGTTTATCTCAAAGAACACAGCATGCAAATAGTGCTCAAAAAAGGAAAAAGGCTCGTAACTAACAGGTGATTTAACAAAAAAAAAAAAAAAAGTCTCTCCAGCAAGACATTAACACGGGTCAATTCTCCTTAATTTGATTACTCAGAGGCATCAAACCCCAGCCTTGTCAAATAATGCTTTCAGCACCACTGGACATCAATATTTTTTTTTAGCCTTCAGTGAATGTAATGGAGTTAGGTAACATTTGCAGTTAATAATTAATAAATATTAATAAATAAAAATGTATTTTCATATTCATTTTCAAAAAAAAAAAAAATCTGGAATTGAATTGGGATCTTTCAGATTAGTGTTAAATTTAATTTGCTTAAGTAATTTTATTTGTTCAAAGTAATTTTACCTGCATTTTCAATTCAATTCTTAAAGGCACAAATACCTGCTACATACATATCAGTTATAATTTTACCAAATGTCCAAAAACTGATTTTTGGCAGGTTTCAGTCTGTGAATATAATGGGCAACATTTCCAATTAAGGAATTTCCACATCAGCAAAAAACATAATTATTGATCTTATGATGTTATTTGAAATAAAAGTGTATAGAAACAGCAAAAAGGTTTTAGAAGCAACTACTGTGAAACTGTATAAAATGAAATGAAAGTACACAGAATCATCCATAAGCTTTCAACATGTTTAGAAACAAGAATTTAGACTGCAAAGTACAAATATTTTTTAATATATAGTGGGTTACACCATGCTATGATGCTTCAAATAATTTAAAGAAATATTTTAAGAATATAGAATCTCTGTATATATAAATAGGCACAAGAGAAAACCACTGGTTCTACAAATGCTACATATCAAGGCGATGTCCAAGAGCTTATCGTTCAGGCCAGATGGTGAGTGCATGTGCCCTCAGCCTGTCAAAACTCTCTGTAACACATAAACAATGATTAAACTCGACAACACTTCACTCTCATACTAATCGGAATCCTCTTTTAATTAAATTGATAAACGTGTATCATGGGTTCACTTACAGTGGTGTGAAAAAGTGTTGGCCCCCTTCCTGATTTTAAAATTTTTTGCATGTTTGTCACACTTTAATGTTTCAGATCATCAAACAAATGTAAATATTAATCAAAGATAACACAAGTAAACACAACATGAAGTTTTTAAATGAAGTTTTTTATTTTGAAGGGAAAAATCCAAACCCACATGGCCCTGTGTGAAAAACTGCTTGCCCCCTCCTATTAAATCATGAAAGAACTGTGATTAACCACATTATTTTAGAAAGCGGAGTTAAATTTCACTAGCCAATCCCAGGCCTGATTACTGCCAGACCTGTTGAATCAAGAAATCACATAAATAGAACCTGTCTGACAAACTGAAGCATGTTTAAAGAGCAACACATCATTCCGCGATCTTAAGAAATTCATAAACAGATGAGAAACAAAATAGTTTACATGTATCAGTCTGGAAAGGGTTATAAAGCCATTTCTAAGGCTTTGGGACTCCAGCAAACCATGGTCAGAGCCATTATCCACAAATGGAGAAAACTTGGAAAGGTGGTGAACCTTCCCAGGAGTGGCCGGCCTACCAAAATTACTCCAAGAGCACAAAGACGACTCATCCAGGAGGTCAGTGTTCATGATTCAACAATAAGAAAGAGACTGGGCAAAAACAGTATCCATGGGAGAGTTCCAAGGCAAAAGCCATCGCTGACCAAAAAGAACACAAAGGCTCGTCTCACATTTGCCAAAAAATATCTTGATTATCCCCAAGACTTTTGGGCAAATATTCTGTGGACTGATGCGACAAAAGTTGAACTTTTTGGAAGGTGTGTGTCCCGTTACATCTGGCATAAAACCAACACAGCATTTCATAAAAAGAACATCATACCAACAGTCAAACATGGTGGTGGTAGTGTGATGGTCTGAGGCTGCTTTGCAGCTTCAGAACCTGGATGACTTGCCATAATTGATGGAACCATGAATTCTGCACTCTATCAGAAAATCCTGAAGGAGAATGTCCGGCCATCAGTTTGTGACCTAAAGCTCAAGTGCACTTGGGTTATGCAGCAGGACAATGATTCCAAACAAGAAATGTCTCAAGAAAAACAAAATTAAGGTTTTGGAGTGGCCAAATCAAAGTCTGGACTTAAATCCAATTGAAATGCTGTGGCATGACCTTAAACAGTCTATTCATGCTCGAAAACCCTCCAATGTGGCTGAATTAAAACAATTCTGCAAAGAAGAGTGGGCCAAAATTCCTCCACAGCGATGTGAAAGACTCATTTCCAGTTATCGCAAATGCTTGATTGCAGTTGTTGCTGCAAAGGGTGGCACAACCAGTTATTAGATTTAGGGGGCAAGCACTTTTTCACACAGGGCCATGTGGGTTTGGATTTTGTTTTCCCTTCATAATAAAAAACTTCATTTAAAAACTGCATGTTGTGTTTACTTGTGTTATCTTTGATTAATATTTAAATTTGTTTGATATGAAACATTAACGTGTGACAAACATGAAAAAAAAATAAAAAATCAGGAAGGGGGCCAACAATTTTTCACACCACTGTATATGAGCTATATGAGATAGTGGATGGGTAAATTGCTGCTCTCGGTGGAACTGCTTTTGTTTATCCTGACTGTTGTTTAAATGGCTTAAACTGCACTTGTTTTACTAGTATTTGCTAATATACTCAGATTTTGTGTATAATGATATTTCGAGGGGGCAATACATTACAGTCCTGGCATAACCCGTAATAAATCACACACCAGATGGTCATCTGCCTCTTAGCAGTGGCATGAGCCGTTCCTCCTAATGGTGACATCTGGGCAGACATACAGAGTGTTGTATGGTGAGACGAGTTCAATTATACACTTGTGATAAATAGACTGTAAAAACCTGGTCCGTATCCAAAACGCCTATTACATGTTGACAAATAATGTCATGTTTAATTATTGCATGCATATGTGGAGTTCATTTCCCCAGTGTGGATCTTTGCATGGTATTCAACAAAAATTAATGATCACCTTAATGAACTCACCTTTGTAAGTATGCTATTTACCAGAATTGGGCAAAATTCAGCATTTAAAGGGCATATTCCAGGTTAGAGACTCCTGTGAGTCGATGTATAGAAAAATAATGTAGGAACTAGATTTTCTTTCAAATATACTTTAAAATACACTATTAAGGCTTCTAGAGTCGTTTTTGTGAAAGAATTTTACTTCCGCATCTCAAAACCAGAAGTGACGTAACGAGAGGGAGAGCGGTCCATGTTAACCACAGGAAAACAGTGGATCGCAATGACAGTTCGGATGCTGAGGAAATTTTAAATGTTTATTTACACTTGTGTGACGGACCACAGATAAAATTATGAGCCTGTTATGCAGCCAAGAGAGCAGGGACAGGTCAGGATTAGACAGAACAACGGTCAGAGGAGACAGATTGAGTTGATGTGTGAGGAGAACAGCAGGTGTCTTGGTGAGACCAGTGTTAGCTAACGATATGTAATCAGACAATAGCAAAACTAGTATTGGTCATCTATGAGTATTACCAGCAACATAAACTAATAAGCGTTGATCAGGCGTGTCACGCTCGTTAATATCCGACACTAACGTTAAGTGATATAGCGGTGTCTCATCACTGCAGGAGAGAGAGAGAGATAAACACGTTTTTGTTTCATTAAGTGTCTGTGTGGTAAATGCAAGGCCATGGTCACAGCTGAGGAAAGTCAGTGCTGCAGGGAGTTAGATACATACTAGTGGAGAATGTGACCCCCACACTTGATGTGTAGTGTCCGACTCTACACCCAGGCTTTGAGGCTTGCTGTCTAAACCCATATGTGCTACAGATAACCTATATGCACTTCAGACAGGAGCATGGACCTCTCCAGGCCAGCAGACATTAGTGTGTTTAGGGCAGAGATCATTTATTACTCTGAGCTAAATACTTGTATGTATAAATACATAGTATATTAAAGATTTTAAAACCATCTGAATAATTGTGTCTTCTTCAATTACAAGTTGCCTATATTTAAGTAGGTCACAACTACCTGTAAGTCACACTTTTTGATGCCATTGGTATAAGACAGTCAATATTGACAGCATACAGACAAGTTGTCCGCTGGGCCTGTGGTGCTCTGAGCAGCCCTTACCAGCATGTGTTGAGTCAGACATTAGAAGACAGTTTACAGAGGAAGGAGGACTTTATAAAGGTTTTGAATGACCCCATTTTGTTGACCATCAATAAAAAATAATCACAATCACAAATTGTCTTATTGTATAAAAACTTGTTTATGAAGTTTACATTAGATATATATCAAGCAGATCTGCATTAATGGTTAATTCAATTCAGTTTTATTTATACAGCACTAAATCATAACAAATGTTATTGCATAGCACTGTTAATACCCAATTAAAAACACAATATTGCAACTGTTAATTAACATACATATATATATATATATATATATATATATATATATATATATGCACCAAACATATACTACCGAAAGAAAAATATACCATCAAACCCATTTAAAAACATTTAACAATCTTTCAGTCTGGGTATCACACTAATGTGTTGTTGAAGTGTGTTAAATCGTGAATGCTGTGCTAGATACACAATCCAACAGCCTCGTCTTGTTGAGAGGGATCTGGAAAGAGGAGCAGGTGTAGCGGAAGACAGACAGTGCTGTGCCTGTGGTGACCTGTAGTATAACACTCTCAGAGACTCCATGAGGCCTGATGCATATGCTGGGAGAAGCAAGCAAACGCTTAGATCACATTCACTGCTGACCATGCTTCTCCACTCGGCCTCAATCATATCTGCATCTCCATCAGGAGTGAAGCTGCAGTCCAGTAGAGGTGGTTCATAACAGCTTTTTCAGAACGGTCAAGGAATGCGTCACTTTTTCTTCTAAATTTGTGCCCTCATGCCTTGTAAAACATTTTCAAACCCTGCAATAACGGTTCATATGATATTTTCATACAAGGTTATATATTCATTTGAAAAAAATGTTTAACCTGCAATATGCACTTTAATATGTTCACGTCCCATAAAATGATGAATTTGAAAGACAGAAAGAATTTAGAGAACTGAAATTCAAAAGAAATCAAAGAAATGTATAATTTTGTTAGTCCAGCCCAAGTTTTCAGACAAAACATACATAAATATGTACTTAATTTAGACACACTGATTAAACACTGCAGCAATATACTGTCAAAACAATTAACACAGCCATCAAAACAGATTTTATTTTTTACAAAAAAATGTTTTAATGTAATTATTTAAATAATAATAATAATAATTATTATTATTATGTTGGATTTAATGATTACATATTGATGCTTGACTCAGTAGAACGTTCTAAGAAATTAAGTGTTATTCTGACATGGTCAGTAAAATTATAGTAAATGTATGAGTTCTATTAAATATTGATGATAATAAAGAAATTAAATATTAAAATAGAATGTTTAAAATAATAATTTTAATAATAATTTTACTGGAAAATACAAAAATACAATGTTATTTGAAATAAAAGTGCATAGAATCATCAAAAAGGTTTTAACACATTTTGGAAACAACTACTGTGAAACTGTATTTGAAATTAAAGTACACAGAATGATCCGTAAGCTTTCAACATGTTTAGAAACAAGAATTTAGACTCCAAATTACAAATATTTTTTAATATATAGTGGGGTTATGCCATGCTATGATGCTTCATAATTTAATAATAACTAAATTAAATATTAAAATAAAATGTTTAAAATAATAAAACAACAGATAAAACTATAATAATTTTAATAATAATAATAATCATCATTTTATTGAAAAATACAAAAAAACATTATTATTATTATTATTATTATTACACATTTTAAAAATCAACACTAAAAATTGAGAAATCCAGTTTATATGCAGTGCAGGGAGAAAAGCATGTAGCATGTAAAGAACTCAATTTTATTTTATTTTAAATTTTAAAGCATTCTCAATTCAATTCTTCAAGGGTTCACCCAAAAATGAAAATTCTGTCATTAATTACTCACCCTCATGTCGCTCCAAACTCTTAAGACCTTCGTTCATCTTCCGAACACAAATGAAGATATTTTTGATGAATTCCGAGAGCTCTCTGACCCTCCATAGACAGCAAGGGCACTACCACGATCAAGGCACAGAAACGTAGTAAGGCCATCCTTAAATTATTATTATTTATTGTGGTTCAATGGTAATTTTATAAAGCTACAAGAATACTTTTTGTGCACAAACAAAATAAAAATAATGACTTTATTCAGCAATTATTCTCCTCCGCGTCACCCTTACTACGTTTCTGTGCCTTGATCATGGTAGTACCCTTGCTGTCTGTGCTGGGCCAGAAAGCTCTCGGATTTCATTAAAAAACAAAAAACCTTAATTTGTGTTCCAAAGATGAATGCAGGTCTCACGGGTTTGGAATGACAAGAAGGTGAGTAATTAATGGCACAAATCCTTGCTACAGAGGGCCTACAGTACATAGTAGTTACAAATTGACCATTAAGAAACTATAGTTTTGTCCTGTGACATTAGGATGTCATGCTGTACTCACATATATCCAAGATCTGTGTCTGAGTTATGCAATAACTCCAATTATAGCCATTGGATACATCTAGAACAGACTGAAAATAATTCATCTTGCTGTTTAATAGCCTGCATGAATGTTGTCTACTTGACCAGATGATGGCAGTATTGTGCTACAACTGTGGATCAACAGTGTGTGGGCAACAAATAGGTGCATGCAATATACCTTCTCTTTATATGTGCTCCACGTGTCAGCTGATGCTCCTATACACTATAACAGATGTCATTATACAATAAAACACTGTAGAAATCACAATGAACCTCCTCATCCTTTAACAAGACAATGACTTTTAAGTCATAAACACGGTATATACTGTAAAACTGCACATATTGCGTTATATATGAGGGTCACAAGAATACTATTATTTCTCTGGAAGGGAAAGGACTGTCAAGGGTGAGACCGTAATAAAAGAGAAGCATGTAATGAGCCAAACTGCCTCTTCATATCAGTGTAACCTTCAACTCGGCGACGGCTGAATGCAGATCTGGCCATGTGGAATAAGTCAACAACACTGTGACCCATTCTCAGCTCTGCTGTTTTGTTTATCATACAAAATCACGACAGCGTATTAATATTACCATGAACTCTACTGGTCCAAAATGCAAAAATAATTACATGACATAAACTACCATTCAAAACACCATTCATATATGAATGAAATTCAGCAAGGATGCATTAAAAGGATAGTTCACCCCAAAAAAATCCTCGTTGCCTCGCCATCAAGTTGTTCCCAGTTTGTATGAGTTTCTTTCTTCTGCTGAACACAAAAGAAGATATTTCCAAAAATGTGGGTAACCAACCTATTTCTGGTCCCCATGAACGTCCATACTATTTTATTTTTGTTTGTTTCTTTGTTTCCATGAAGTTTTGATACAACTCAATTTATCTAAAGTGACAATAAAGTAATTAATAATAATACAAAAGATTTGAGACGTTTAACCTTTCATCAAGAATTCTGAGAAAAAAAAAAAAAAAAGTATCAAGGTTTCCACAAAAATATTAAGTAGCATGTTTCATGAGCACCTAACCAGCATATTAAAAAGACTTCTGAAGGATAATGTGACAATGAAGATTGGAGCTTCTGAAAATTCAGCTTTGCCACCACAGAAATAGATTACATTACACTGGACATAATATTGTATTAGTATGAGCAACCAATTAATTTGTGCCAAAATACCACAAAGTTTGACTGGACTTTGGGAATGGTATGACACATTTTTGGATTTGCACTTGCATAAATGTTAATTTAACAGTATTTAATATCTAGCATATTCTGTTTTATATTCAAAGTGCATTCAAACTGCATGACTTCTGAAGACTCTTCTCCTTTCAACATTCCTTACAAGCCACATTCTGAGTCAGACAGATTCCTTTTTGCTCAGCCTTGCTTTGTTGCACATTGTATTTACTTGTCTAGGCAGCATCTCTGAAGGTCCAATGAAGACTTAGCGGGTTCATTCTTTGCCAGAATGCCTTTCTGCAATCACAAGCATAAAATCAGGGTGAGTCTTGCATGGGCATCAGCTGACATTGATGTCATGCTCAAAGTAAAAGGCCTGTTCTCGCCTCTCAAAGACATGAGAACAATCAGTTTAGGATTCAATAAAGTTTGAAACCCTACTGCTGCCTTCATACGGGTTAATAAAGGACGAAATTCCACTCAGGCATGAGACTAAAGGAAAACCGCAGTTGGGCGTGCTCCCCACCCTCTTCCACCCACCCTCGTTTTGGAAGGGAATTACACAATCGTTAAGGTTTTTCCCAAAATTTTTCATTTTGCCTGGCTTAAAGCAGAGAGATAACAACTACATACACAAAACAAAAACAAAAACTTAAAAACTGCACAGCAACAACCTAGCAACCATTACATACATATTACACACACACACACACACATATGACCCTGGACCACAACAAAATCTGAATAAATAAGCTTTCCATTGATGTATAGTTTGTTAGGATGGGACAATATTTGGCCGAGACAACTATTTGAAAATCTGGAATCTGAGGGTGAAAAAATAAATAAAAATCTAAATATTGAGAAAATCGCCTTTAAAGTTGTCCAAATGGAGTCCAAATTAAGTTGAGATATATTTACAGTAGGAAATTTACAAAATATCTTCATGGAACTTGATCTTTACTTAATATCCTAATGATTTTTGGTATAAAAGAAAAATCAATCATTTTGACCCATACAATGCATTTTTGGCTATTGCTACAAATATACCCCAGCGACTTAAGACTGGTTTTGTGGTCCAGGGTCACATATACATATACACACACACACACACACACACACAATTCTGACAAAAAGCCTGAACTGTGAGATACAAACTTTGCGAGAACTAAAGACAGAATTTGTGTCTCGCAATTCTTTTTTTTTTTTTCTCAGAACCGTGAGAAAAAAAAAAAAAAAAGTCAGAATTGTAAGATGTAAACTTGGAACTGAGGAAAAAATTCTGAATTCTGAGTTTATTTCCTCAGAACTGAGATAAAATAGTGAGAATAAAGTCACAATTACCTTTTTATTTATATTTTAACTGTGACAAAAACAGGCTTCCATAATATACTTGTACTGTATTATTAATTGCTCAAACCATTACATATATTCATAGTGTCAAATACTCATAAGCTCATCAGCCAATGTCTAAACATAATTAAAACTCAGTATGACTCAAGAAATAACACAAGAGTGCCATTTGATCCAGCAAGCAAGCATTCTTAAGTTCAATCACTCAGCTGTCCTTGAAAGCCATGAGAGTGTGGCTATAAGGGCCGGGCCATTGAACAGACTAGATACTGTTCCTACTGAGCCTTTATAAGCACAGGGTCATGTTATCGAGACAATGCATGCCACAAACGGAAGCTACAGTGCATTCACTGTTCCTCAGTTTTCGAACAGAAAGTAGTTCTTCCTAGGACTTGTGTCTGTGGTTTTAACAGTCACTGATGTGTCAGATCTCTTAGCCATTTCAGTCTGACTCCAAATGTCAACGTCTGCATTATGCTAGACAAAAGAGCTCACGGCTAAAAAGGAAAGAGGAAGAGGCTTACAGCATTCATGCTGAATGTGCAAAAAGTCACATTTTAATGCCATAAATTATTGCTTGCACACAAACGAAGCTTTTGTCATCATCAGCCCTGTAATAAACTGGCAATGTCAAAACAATTATTGTAATTTTTTATTTATATGTCGCTAGAACAAACAGATACTTTTTTCTACTGGAAAAAGAGGCTTTTCAGAAATATCAGATGGGTTTCCATCCTGTTCGATGTTAGATGATGATTAAATCTGCCATTATTAGGTCTCTTTCATTTCTTCTGGCTAACCAATTTGATTTTAACAGCATCATGAGATTAAATAGGAGACCCTTGAGCTCATCCTCTACTGAAAGTATTGCTGCAGTCTTCATTTATTAGTCACTCTCAGAAATAAAGGTACAAAAGCTGTCACTGGGGGGCAGTACCTTTTCAGAAGGTACACTGTAAAAAGTGATAAGTTGACTTAACTTAAAAAAAACAAACAAAAAAAAAAAAACAAGGAAACCCATTGCCTTAAAATTAAGTTAATAATATATATTTTTTAAAAGTTAAGTGAACTTGACAATTCACTTAACTTATTTTTAGTAATTATCAATTACTTAAGGCAACGGGTTTTCTCAATTTTTTTTAAGTTAAGTCAACTTATCACTTTTTACATTTTCTTTGTTCCTAAAGGATCCATATTGGTACCTTAAAGGTACATATTAGTACCTAAAGTGTACAAATGAGTGCTTAACGTCAGTGCACCTTTTGAAAAGGTATCACCCTAGTGACATCTTTTGTACTTTTATTTTTATTTTTTGAGTGATATAAGCCATCTGTCCTTGTGTACTTCAACAAATGGGTGTTAAAAATGTGAATGAAGCACCTTTTTAAAGAATTTACTGAGGCATGTTAAAATGATCATAGTTAAGATCCCAACTGCAACCTGCAGAATTTCACACTATGTGTTCAATGAAATATTAATGTGGGCTACCAAGAGCCTTTACATTCCTATGAAATGATCAACTACTGCAGTTTGCACAAGCAGAATAGTCAATAATGCAGTTATTTTAAATATAAAAACTGTAAATTATATTACAGTATGGACTACATAAAACATAAAATATGCATATTTATAAGTTGCTTTGATAAGAAAGGAAGTGTAGAACTAATAGCAATGATAGCAAAAAGAACTTCAAATTGTATCATTTGTAAATCACTCATGGGAGAACTTTGTTTGGAAGAAAATGTTAAAATCAATAGTTATGACAAATGTTACAAATTTGAAAAAATATATTATGCTACAAAAAGAGACAACGTTTTGGGAACACATTGGGCACTTTAAGCAGTTAATAAGTTTCTTTTGAATGCTATGCTGATCTCACACTTGTCTCAACTTGCCGCAGCATTTTTAAATATGTGAATCTAAAAGTTGAGTAATAGGCAGTACATTTTAACTTGGAATTTAAAAATGGAATTGTAATCCATTTAGCATGATGTTAATATTGTACATGCAAAGCCAACAGTACAAAACAAAGGGGCATTTCAAAACACAAATTATGATGGTGTAGTGTTTACCAATATTGGTGCACTACACACTCAATAGACTTTCACCAGCAAAGTACACACTTTTAGTACATAATATAAATGTGCAAATTGGGACACAACATAAAACCCTTGTATTAGGCAAAGTTTTAGTCCACAATATAAGTATGCTACAAGGAACCGCCTACATTTATGCTTTTATTCCCTGAGAATCAAACTCATGACTGTGGTGTTGTGGTGCCATGATCAATTGTTTGAGCAATTTCAAGTATGCAAACTGAGATGTAGTCAAATATGAAATCTGTTGCATACTTTTAGTGCAGTGTAAGTGCAAATTGGGATGTATCCTAAATAAATTGAAAAATAGAAAGACTCTTGTTGGTCACAGAGGTTATCTTCTGCAATAATCCAAAAGCCAATGGAAAAATTCTGTTGGAGTTTGTCAACTTCCTGGTTGGTCTACAAAAATACGCCATCACTGCAGCACTGGGACTAGCATAAATACAGTATGTACTGTAAATAAATAAACACTATTTTCTTAAAATATCTGAAACTCCAACATCTCCAACATCAAAAAAAAAAAAAAAAGACCGAAAACACATTGGGCTATAACTAAGCTACATGAAAGCAGGTCAAGAGCTTTGTAATAATTTCTCTACTGAACTTAATCAACTGGTATGTAATCCCTGCCTCAACTCATAAAATTAACCAGCATATTCCATGAATTCCAATTCCCTGGGGGCTGCCATAGTTACACAATCACCACAGTAATCCACATCTTAAATGGTGCAGTAGGTTAGCAGGCCCATCAAAGCAATAGTCTGAAGACTGAACAGGCTGTGATGAGGGTTTGCCCAAGCGTAATGAGGCCCTGTAATCAGTGGCGAGTTGACCCATGCCAGTCTCTAGCACTGACCTTCCCTGTTACAGCTCTTTAACTTTTAAAGTAGACACAGGACTGCCAGCCGAGCTGAGTATATGTGACAGCAATAACTAGCTAATCGGCCAGTAAGTAATCTGTTATGATTAGACCCTGGGGTCTCATATGTTTACAGCAAAGGACATTTGGCGATAAAATGAGGTTCGTAGTAAGCAATGCATCCTGGGATGATTCACAAATTGCTAGTATATACCATAATATAAGAGCCATTCTACAAAATGTCTGGCATTTGTTTCTCCAGGGGTGTCAACCTCATTACCATAATATTTTTCACAAAACAAAACGCAACACAACACTTATGGACAGAAATTAACCTAGCATTTGAAATTCTCTCCATGCTATGTATCAAGTCCATTACTATAATATTTTCCCCCCCAAAAAAAAAAAAAAAAAAAGAATAAATTTAAAATTTAAAAATTAAATACTGAACCAGCATTTGAAACACTCTCTTTTCCAGGACAATGTCTTCTGCTCACCATTCCAAGATGGGAGACAAAAAGCTCTCTGAGATTTATGCGCCTGTCAAACTCCAGCCCACCTCGGCACAGCCTTGTGTGGCCCACGCTTAAAAAAGCCATCCCTCCGTCAGCGCCGCCAGTGCGGCAGGGCAAATATTGACCCGTCCCCGTTACAGATGAGTCTCTATGGGGAACTCTGAGGGAGACGATTGGCAGAGCACTGATGAATGCTGATTAGAGCATCTCAGCCAGTCCTTAAAACAACCTGCCAGAGTTACCACGGTGCCCCTTTTATCTCTGTGTCAACTTTCTGGCTCCACAAACCATTGTGAGTCATCAAAGGCAGTCTAGCACTCGAATGCCAATGACCACACGAGGAGGGGGTCCAGACAAATGAACTAGAGAATATTTCATAAGACCCTCAGTGGAGGCAGAGAGCAGCGAGGGGTCCGAGTGTGTATGGGGCCTCTGGATGGGGTACAGGGATGGAGGCTTGGATGGGATTTTATGCATGGTTTTCTTTTTAAAATGATTAACAGGTGACCAGTACTAGTACAACTGTGGTGCGTTAAAGTATGACAAGTTATATCAGGTAAAAAAAATAAATAAAAAAAAAGACACCAAAACAAAAGCAAAAGAAAGCAAAACTCAATTTTTAATTAAAAGGACAGAAAGAAGCTGGTTCAATTTTATTTGAAAAAGTCTCTAGAAAATGATGCATAATTATTTGTGCAACTACACATTTAATCAAGTATGAAAATCATTACAATCATTTACAAAGAATTTTAAAAACAGATTTTAAAGTGCCTTAAAATTAGTTCAGTTTTCACAACTAATAAACAAACAAAATCCTGTCAAGAACCAGGTATTGTTTCACCCCAAAATGAAAAACAAAAAATGAATTATAAATTGTGTAAAGAAAATGAAGTATTTAATAATAGTATTATTTGTTGTACACTTATTTTAATTTTATTTTTATTATTTAATGCAGCATTATTATTATTATAGGTTTAATGGCAATACAATAATAGAAAAGAATATATATATATAAATAAAATGATTTTGGGAATTTCTGTGGGGAAATGTTTATGCTTAAATGGTCATGAATATAAAGTAACAGTGCAAGGAAATATATACATATATATAATTTTGCTTTTGTTTTTTGCATTGTTACTTTATATTCATGACCATTTATATTATATATCAAATTTATGGTCTTACATTAGGCTTCATTTTGGGGTGAAGTGAGATATGTTTTCCTGAGATTCATTCTTGTATTATTATTCTTTAAATAAAAGGATCCCTGATTTCTTTTAGATCAAAAAAAAAAAAAAAAGTTTAAAATCATCTTTTTAGAGAGATGATCAAGTTTAAAGTGAGTAATTCAAGTATATACTCTAGAACTGTAACAGTTTACTCTATATGCCTGCTTTCGCAATACATTGTGAGTAGGTTTCTTGATCCAAAAAGTGCACAGCACACACCTGAATCGTTTTGCAGAAACCCTCGCATGTGAGGCTGAAGTTGTAGCTCACCATAAAATGGTTAAAATACTTGTCAAAGTCTTTGCTCTGTGGCTGCTGGAACCTAAGAGCAAGTTCATGCAAGTTGTGAGGCTGAATGTCGTCAATATCAAAAGCCTCAGTCATAATGTATTCCAGCTTCCAGTCAGATTTTTGTTCGAGGTTTGCTTCTGTGAGATTTAAATAGAACTGCCAAATATCCTTTGGTGGAAAAAAGAGAGAGAGAGAGTGATTATTAGAAAGGATGCAATAGAAGATACACACTTTCAGCTGGCACCTTGATTAAAACACACCATGTAATTAGAACTGACGATACCATTAATCATTCAGAAACAGGAATTGCACAACGGTGGTGAAGTTAGTTAAGCCAAACATTTAGCTTCAAACAACTCAAAATATCAGAATTTAAAGATGCATTTTAACACAAAACACTAATAATTGTAAGGAGAATGTGCTAAAAGTAATTAACTCGGTGCTTGAACTTACCATTCAACCATAATTCAAAAATAAAATAAAATAAAAACCCAGCATTTGAAATACTCTCTAGGCTATGTGTCAAGTTCATTACCATATTGTTCCCAAAATAAAATAAAAGTAATAACAAAACTAAACTAAATAAAATGGGAACAAATCTAAACCCAGCATTTGAAATATTACATACATATTCCATACCATACTGATTTAAACAAAACAAAAGTGGACAGTCACAGAACTGAACACCAAAAAAGTAAATAAAAGGACTAAAAGCTAAAAGTAAGTTTAAAGGGGTCATCGGATACCCATTTTCCACAAGTTGATATGATCCTTTAGGGTCTTAAAAGTCTATAACATACTTTATTTAAAATTACTCAATGGTAGAGTAAATTAACATGCTTTTTACCTTGTCAAAAACTGATCCGTTCACAGCAAGCCGTTTCAGTGCATGTGCCTTTAAATGCTAATGAGCTTGGCTCACCCCGCCCCTCTCTTCATTTAGCTACGGAACTAACTAGCACATTATTAGGAAAGGCAATTTGCAAAGATTCGTAAAAAAAAAAAACGTATACTCATTTCTTCTGTAGGTGAAGCTGGATGATGGATGATTTGCGCAAAAGATAAATGCATTTAGGTAGATCGGAGGGCGCATTCCCTTAAAAAAAATATATAATCCACTGCGTCTTCAGCAGCTCAGATGTCGGGAGTAAATGACGACTGCTATGTTCATTATTACATCCAACAACAAAACACCTCAATTGCTTAGGAGACATTCTCGTCTACTCGTGCTCCGGCATCGAAACAATGGTGGACTTTTGACAGCTCACTCAGGGCGGGTCTATATTAATACGGCCATGTCAGTCAATAGTCGTGGGAGGGGCCTGTGGAATACGTCACTCTGTCAAGAATCTCAGAACAGCCTGATCTGAGAAAGTGATCATTATTATTGGGGATTTAAAAAAAAATAAATAAAAAAAAACACACTGGGTGGAATTTTATCATTATAGGGTGGATATAATGATACAATAGTCTACAACACACATTTATGTTCAAACAACATGTAAAAGTGAATTTTGCATCCAATTACCCCTTTAAACTTGCTAGTTGGTGAACACTTACCAGTAAACCATAATTCTCAGGGTGGTACAAATACGCACGGACGCCAGGATTGTTCGAAAATGGCTCCAATAGACTTTTGATAGGTGTAACAGCAGGTGTGACAAATATAGAGTTCACAGGTTTCCCTTAAATAAAAGTATGAATAAGACATAAATTAGTAGGTTTAATGTTCTGTATTAAACTGTATCTGAGATAACCAACTACAATCTGAGCAATATACTGTTTGTCAGAGCAAGTGGTTTCAAAGACTGCATCCCACAATGCAATGCATTCACCACTTCCATGTTAATAAATTAACCAAATTTATGTCAATAATTAATTCTTTCCATATTTTCCTTGACTCATGTTTCGATGTTATTAAAAATATAAATGTTCTGAGTAGGGCTATGGCTGTAAAACGATTAGTCTCGATTAATCACATTCAAATAAATGTTTATGTTTACATACTATACGTGTGTGTACTGTGTATATTTATTAATTATGTATATATAAATACACACACATGCATGTATATATATTTAGGAAAAATATGTTAGATTTAAATATAAAATATTTTTTATATAATATACAAGTATAAACATACATACAAATATTTTTCAAATTATATACACGTGTGTGTATTTATATTTACATAATATACACAGTAAACACACATATATAATGTAAACAAACTTTTATTTTGAATGCGATTAGTCGTAATGAATCATTTTGCAGCCCTAGTTCTGAGGCCAATTCTATTACCTTGTTGATCCAGCAGAACCATTATGCTGTCTCGATGAGTGTGACCATAGAATTGACCCTCAACGACGTCACTGTAGTTGCGAAATATTTTGACCAGTTGGTCATTGTAGCTTTCTCGGATGGCTGTTGTATTTATAGCATAGGGTAGGTAACCGATGGGGACGTGAGCAATTACATAGACCTCAGAGGAACAGATGACAGTGAAATTAAGGTCAGCAGTCACTCACACACCACTGCTGTCACTTACATGGGCATACCACTATGCAAATGTTAATTTACAGTCTTGTAATAAAATGGCCCTGTATGATCAGTGCAGCGGGTTCTTTCTAAAATTAAAATGCCTTGTAAAAGCAAACAGAATATACTCACCTTCTCCAGCTTTTGTCTTGACAGCTCAAGTGTTTCCTGCAGCCATTGCAACTGCCCAGCAGGGTCAGTCATATTTACTGTCACTTGATTAGGACTGTAGTACAGGTTTGTGTTGAGACTCACCAAACGGAGGCCAGGTTTGATCACAAGAGAGTAAAAGCCACCTTCACGCAAAGAAGTGACATACAAAGAGCATTAGCTTACTATATTGTTACAGCTAAAGTCCACTGTTAAGTGTGCACACCACAGTCACAAAGAGAGAGAGAGGAAAAAAAAAAGCTAATTTTAATAAAAAAATATATTTGTGGGGAAAAATATGCAATTTTTTAGTTTAGATTGAAATGATTAAATTTGATATATTTTATATAATTTTTTTCTCTGAAAAAACAAAAAAAACAGTAACTACATGAACAAAGGTTTCGCATTATACTGTCGTTTGTGTCTAACAATTTTAGCATGGCTAAAACTCTGTATTGACCAATCAGCATCCATTATCTCCAAATAATCAAATCATTTAAATGTTCGTAGGGGAACATCTTCCTTATTATCAGTTACCTTTTTGCAAAGTAGCTACAGCTTCTGGGTTCAACCACGGAGACCAGAGTTTGGCTACAGCATCGTAAATCGCATTTTCAGATGTTGGCAACTGATCCTAAAAGGTTTTAAAGCAAGATTTTAAAATAAAAATGCATAAAAAGATTCAACACAGCATAAAATATTTTGTATTTTCAGAATACTATATACTAGTTTTAACATTTCAGCAAAAGACAGAGCAAGAAGTTTCAAAAATGGCATCCCCTAAAATTATTAAATCAACAAAAACAGTTTTCAAGATTGATAATAATAATAAAAGTTTCTTGAGCACCAAATCAGCATATTACAATGATTTCTGAAGGAGCATGTGACACTGAAGACTGGAGTAATGATGCTGAAAATTCATTACTCCTGTATATATTTTTGAGTTATTATATTTATCAGTGCCACAGATAATGTTGTGTGAATGTTTTTCATCACAACTTTTTTTTTTTGCATTTTTATTTTTACAGAAAAATAAAAATCCAAATAAACCATTTAACCAAATATTCATATGATTTTTATATTATATATAAAAATAAATAAATAAATAAAATAAAGTTGTACTTCCCCCCCCCCCCAGTGTATACAAGCAGTATGCAAATTTTCAAACAACCCAAAACGTTTGCACTTTATTTGATCCCAGAACTGTTGTCTTGGATTGATTTCCTAGCTAAAAACTGTAGTTGCCCTTGGGATTGAAATACCTGTGGCCAGTAGTCGTGGTTGCCCAGGGCAGGATAAACTGGCAGCTGTGGGAAGAACTGATGTATGGTGTGAGTCATATTGGCAATAACATCAATCACTACATCAGTGGACAGTTCTTCTTTCGGGACATGAGGAGGGCTGTCTCTGCAATGAGGGGCACAACATTTAAAGAAAAAAAAAAAGTTTATAAAAATATTAAAGAACAAAAGCATGATGTGTTCATTAACTCCCAGTTATCTCCCACTTTAATTTAAATTTAACAGCCCAAGAAAAATCACAGAACAGCTGCAAGCCAGTAAATGAGACTGCTTTATACCCTGTCCATATAATGAACTCAGGCTGAAGGTCTGCTTGTTTCATGTAACTGAATGCTGAGAGAATGAGCTGGTACGGGGAATCACACAGGAAATCACCAAAAACTCCTGGGTCCAATGCAGGAACACCCTTGGAGGAAAAACAGACTTTGGTGTGGTCTTCTGTGATATGGTAGGTTGGATCCAAGTGCAGGTCTGAGATATGCCAGAATTTAACTGCAATTTAAGATGCTTGCGTTACATTCATTTCACAAATATGTAAAATACTCTCATTATACACTGATATGTCAAATATTGTGTCTCATTCAGGAGCTGTGGAGATATTCCATTGCAAAGGTACAATGCTCAAGCTTGTCATGCTTTCAAAGTGAACTTGAAATTATTTCTGAATCCTTATGTACTCTTTAGATTTGACTTCTTTATGCAAATATTAAAATAAAAAAAACCTTTTTATTTATTTATTTATTTATTTGCTTGTTTGTTTATTTGACCCAGTAGACAGATATCATTGGTTGTTAACTGTTGACCCCAGAACATGAATGATTCTTTAAAAAATTAAAAAAAAACAAAAAAAAACACAACAACAGCATTATGAAACCAGAAATCTTGTTTACAGGAACTGCTCATAAAATTGTGAAGTATCAACCTACTTCAATGTTAAAGTTAAATATTAAATAAGCTTTCATTTTTCTCTTGACCACAGAAAATCTCATTTCACTAACTAAATCTCATTTCAGCACAATTACACATTTGTTAAATGTCTACACGGCATGCTCTTCTTAATGTAATTTAAGTAATAAGTTTATCTTTCAGATTAATTCATATTTGTTTGACTTCATTCAATTTGAGAAAGTTAAACTAATTAAGAGTAATTCTACATTGTTTGACTTTTAGATTTTACAGTATATTAAAGGACACTTTATTGATATTTACACACACACACACACACACACACACTTATATTGTTTGGTGCTGTATACAGCTTCATTACCAGATGTTTCCATTTATTCCCCTGATTAGGCCTATATATCGGATGATGCAGCAAAATCATCATAATGTACCTTAATTAATGTAGGCTAAATGTTCATTTTCAAATATATAGCCTATTACAATCTATCAATACTTGCACTTTGATGTTAAGAGATGCATATTATAATATTATATTACATTAAATTATATTATATTTATTTAATTTTATTATCATTATTTTTGAGCCAATAAAACAGTCTCAAAGTCCCAAAAAGTACATGCTACAGACTAACAGCAAACCTGGGATGAGTTTCCCAAAAGCATCGTAAATTCCGCTAAACTCTACTGGTAACGACGTAACTTGCGACTTTTGATTTTGGGAAACGGACTCCTTGTCAACAACAACAACAACAACAGGCCCGTAAAATGGACCACTGTAAATGTTCACAAATCTGGCTCTATAGGAGAAACAACAAGGCGTGTCTGTTAAAACAACCAAAAAATAAAGAGCAGCAAATGCAAACGCATGCAAAGTGTGCGCGCGACAGAGCAAACTTAGGCATAAAGCCAACTTCAGGAGACATGAAGTACCTGTAACAGCTGATCAGACCCTGAAACACTTACGTGCGCTCTGCAGGTGTTTGAAGGCTTTATTAGCCGGCGCAGCAGAAACCTGCAGGTTACAAACATGACCAAGCAAACACAATAGAACGAGTAAAGTCATTCCTGCGAGTGTCTGTATTATTAAGCCGTACTTGTGCAAACCAAAACAGGAAAAACAAGCGGCACTCACGTGACGCTTTGTTTGCGCAACCTTATGCAGTCACGCGCACTGATTGGACATCATACACATCTGAAGCCTGTCATTATGACATCATCTACACACCTTACTCTAGAAATATATATAGCACAGAAACATACATTAAAAGAATAAATTATAAAATTACTAAACAACTGGCCTCAAACTCAATCTCATCAATAAACACACGAGCCATCTTTATTTTGTCTGGCTGTTTATTACAAATGAATCGACTCAAAAGTATTCAAAAAATGGATCAAAAGTATTTGTAGTCCATGCTTTTATATTTGGAGGAATGAAGTGCAAAGTTTTTCTTTCCGTAAAGCATCAAAGCACATCGTATATCTGTTCCTGCCTGGAGAAGGACAAATCCTCACAGTATCCCCAAAACTTATGCTTTTTCATAGGTACGCACAGCCACCACGTCCCCAAAGGTGAGTTTCTAAAATAAAATTGAAATCAGCAAGTAATTAAAGTTATCAAACACCACTATATGAACAGCGAAGAGCTAATGTTGAGTTTATTGTCTGTACTGTAAAGAACCTTACCATCACCATCTTCCCGTCTTTGATCTCCCGGACATGAGTGGTCTCATTTCCATCCCACTTCTGCACGTGAACAAGCTGGTCTCCATCCATTACCACAGTGGACTGGTAAAAAGAACACATCACTGTGCATTCATCTCAGACAGAAAGTTTCAGACAGAACACGTCTCCTCTGAAATGGGAGTATATTGTTCCCTGTGGTAACTTCCCATTAAATCATGTTATGACACTTTTTTTTTTCCAAACCTACTTTACAGTGTCGGTCATCTACGGTGGTCTCATCAAACTCCTCTCCCAGTGTGAATGTGATCTCGGTGTGCTTGAAAGCACTCTGTGTTTTTAGGACCACTTTGTATCCCTCTTTTGAGATGATGAGCGTCGGTTTAGTCACATTTCCAACTTGTCTTGTTGCAAACCTAACATCTTAGAAAAAAAATTAAATAAAAATATCAGATGCATCCAAGTCATGCAATGTTCATTAAAACCAGGGTCTTTAATACCCTTGGGATGTGTCTGTAATTCAAATAAAAATAAATTCAGAAATAATAAACTATATTAATAATTATTATTATGATAAAACTTACGTAGAGCTTTCATATACTCATCAAAGTTCTCACTGCTGAGCAGTTTCCATGTGCCACAGAAAGCATCTACCATTTTTAAAATTAAGCTTTTCTGATCAATAAACAAATACTAAATTTTATATTAATGGTCTGTAGAAAACGCAGCTGCATTTTCTCTTTGCAAGGGATCTTAAATAGTTTTTTCAGCTCGAAGACAATGATTAAACAGGAGTGGGAGGAGTCAGCTTTCCCATTGGCTGTTGGTCAAAACTGAAATATTTGATTGACTACTGAGTTTGTAAAAGTTTTTCATAAACTGAATAAACAAATTTGCGTTCCATTCTATCTAATGCTTTTAGTTCCATTAACCCTTTAAAACCTAAGGGTAAAATAGGTCATTTTCACACATTTTGTTTATTTGACTGTAAAATTCTAACAGAATGTCTTTTTTTTTCAGAAAACAAATGGCTTTCCAAAAAGTACAGTTTTTGACCATTAATCTTGTGTTTTGAGTTTGTGAACAGAATTTAAATAGACAAAAATAAAAAAAACGGAATTTTTTTTATTATTATTATTTAGAAAAAAAAGAGAAAAATCATGATCGAAATAATCCAACACTTCTTACTTCAAAATTCAACTATAATACATATATACAAGTATTTTTGGGACACTGGGTTGCACAGTTTTAATTCAGGAGGCTTTTTTGTTCATACACCCACACATATACACATGCATGTACATGCCTGCACCCATTCATTTACATGCGCGGACTCATTATAGTGACGCACACACCACATGTGAAAAAGTCTCACTCAGCCTGCTCCCAAAGTCTCATCAAAAATCATCCTAATCGACTCTTATGCTGTTTACTCCTCCTTGACCATGTTTTTGTTCATTTTGTTTATTATTTTATGCAATAACAAACTCCGCGCTCCCTATCTCTCCGTTCAAATTCTCCCTTCCCGCTCTCCCGGAAATCTGCTGTCATTTGTTGACGGAGCGCAAGAAATTACCGTAATAAGCCATATATTGCCGAAAAGCGCATGTTGTCTGCTATCAGGAGCAATTTTAATTATTTTGATAGTGCAAACGGTAGAAGAGTTATGGTAACATGAATACAGCTTGGTCTGATGTGTCGGCGCCGACACAGCCGGTTTTAAAGGGTTAACAGCAACAAAAATGTACATATGGCATATATGCTATATATATGCTATATATATATATATATGCACAAACTATATAAATACATTTGTGTTACTTTCTAGGTGAATATTGATATTTATGCTCTAAATTCTACATCTGCAGTGCTATTTTGTAGGTAAAATCAAATGCTTTGTTTAGCTTCAAAAAGTTAAAAGCAACACAATTTTACATAGTGCACACACACACACAATTTATAAACTACATAAATTAATAGAAACTTATTTTGTTTTGTAATAGTGCTGTCAAACGATTAATCGTGCTTAATCGCATCCAAAATAAACGTTTTTGTTTACATAATATATGTGTGTGTTGTGTATATTTATTATGTATATATATATATATATATATAAATACACATACATACAGCATATATTTTGAAAATATTTACATGTATATATTTATATTCATATAATTTATATCATATATAAATATATTTAATATATAAACGTTACATATTTTTCTTAAATATATACATGCATGTGTGTGTTTTTATATATACATAATAAATATACACAGTACACACACATATATTATGTAAACAAACACTTTTATTTTGGATGCGATTAAGCACGATTAATCATTTGACAGCACTATTTTGTAATGATATTATGTTTTTGTTTGTTTGTTTTTCCAAAATAAAATCTACTGCAATATGGTGACTTTTTTGTGCCCTCATAGTATAAAAAGATATCTTTGGTGTCCTCTGCTGGTTACATAAATCACCACCACTGGTCCACACACAGTCCAAAAAATGTAAACTACAAAAACTAAGCACAGGATTTATTGTAATTTTTAAACATAGCATAATGGAATTTTATATGTAGCTTACAACAGACAAAATGACACAAGATTTATGGCCAGGTAAAAAATGAAATCAAATGCTATTTTCTGATGGAAGCATGATGAAAAGATGAAAGAGAGGAAGAAAAACAAGTCTCCACAATCGTATTTTTCACTGCCATCGACAACAGCAAAGAAATATCTGAGACAAGCACTTAAGATGACGTCCGAATGACATGACCACAGATGTTTGCAGCAATACATCAGACAGCTAACACTCCAATTTCAGCTCACGCAGGGCAACACTGACAGCAGTTACACACAAAACAAAAGGCTTTTAAACAAAACTAGCAAATATAATGTACAATTCTGTATTTACAAGAAGAAAATATCATATTTCATGTTATTCAGCACTGTTTCTTATCCTCTGGCTAGAATGTTAACAATGCATATTTTTACAATACAAAACACAGAAGATGTGGTGTTGTACAAGGACAGACAAATATCGTAAGATAAAAAACTTTACTTACATCACCAAATGGAATGTATTTACTTTTTTTTTTTTTGTGCAAAAAGAGACATTTTTGCCACTACATGTCAACATTCAGAGAAAAATTCTATTATGGAAAGTCTGAAACAAAATGTTCCTTTTTAAAATGGGAAAGCAGGTCACATTTGTTTTCATAAGACACACAAAACAGCCGGTCATTAGGAAAATCATGACAGCGAGTCTTTGGGAAAAAAGTCAAATTTGACAAAGTCAAAGGTATGAAATGAACAGTCGCTGATATTTGAAAAACACAATTTCAGATGAATTCCTGTGATATGAGCTGTTTCCCACTGGCCCACGTTCGAATGCCAATCATAGGTGGTCTCGATGTTGCATAGCACAGAGTGTAACAGTTGTTTGGTCAATGGGACAAGAGTAGAGGCAGGACATGAGGTCAGATCACTGCCGAGTTATGAGCCCTCTGTCTTTGCCCCCTCTGTGGTTTCTTTAGGTGGGTCGGACGAGGATGAGCTCTCTCCGCCCTGTTCGCCATCATCTGCGTTGAGGCCAAAAATACTCATTAAATGCAATATTCAATGTGAATTTGTTCTTTAGCAGACATGTTCATCCAAAGAAATTCAAACACAAGCAAATAATCACAACGAGCAGCATTAGCAGCGCCACATTAAGCAAATTTGAAAGAAATTCGTACAAGGAAAGTGGATGTTGATTATACTGTCAAGCCACGAAAACACTAAAAGTATTATATGTGACCTTGGACCACAAAACCAGTCTTAAGTCGCTGGGGTATATTTGTAGCAATAGCCAAAAATACATTGTATGGGTCAAAATGATCAATTTTTCTTTTATGCCAAAAATCATCAGGATATTAAGTAAAGATCATGTTCCATGAACATATTTTGTAAATTTCTTACCGTAAATGTATCAAAACTTAATTTTTGATTAGTAATATGCATTGCTAAGAAGTTCATTTGGACAAATTTAAAGGCAATTTTCTCAATATTTAGATTTGTTTGCCCTCAGATTTCAGATTTTCAAATAGTTGTACCTCAGCCAAATATTGTCCGATCCTAATAAACCATACATCAATGGAAAGCTTATTTATTATGTATAAATCTCAATTTAAAAAAAATTTACACTTAAGACTGGTTTTGTCATCCAGGGTCACATATGGTTTATAAAATGGATGTAATAAATTTAGCTCATTTCCTCACATAAAATTACAGTATAGCTTCAGAAGATTTGGAATTGATGTAGTTTATCACTGATAATTTTACCTCTAGCTCTCAAATCTCATTTCTGGCTATGTTTTCTATGTCACATCACATCACATGACGTACTGGAAACATACCTGCTGTGACACAAATAATAGCAGCATTTTTTTATTTAAACCAAGTGTAAATGAGATTTGAAAGCTCTAATTGAAAAGAAAAAAGGCTAATTTTGTTTGTTCCTCACACAAAGCTACCATATAGCTTTAGAAGATTTGAAATATAGTGTGCAAGTTGTATAAACCAGGGGTTTTAAAACTTTTTGATGACTGAATAATATTCATTGCCCATTATTGGCTCTGTATATTTTTTCTAGCCACCATAAAAATACTTTTAGATACACTTTTAGGTGCAAATCTGAAGAGAAACACAAAATGTTGACTGTAAAATAAAATAATTCTCATGGTTTCTGATCAGTCTTTATTAGAGGAAACAGTAATAATGCCAAATTCTGTATTTACACTATTTTTCTCTGAACTTCACTGCAAACCCCCTAGCACTAGGACTTTATTATAGTTTTATGGTGATTATTTGTTCTTTTTGGAACTTGTCAGTATTAATCACCATCCAATTTTATTTCATATGAGAGGAAGATTTCACTCTTTGAATTTGGCTAAAAAATCTTATTGATCTAATGTTTTTTTGTGCTAAAAGACAATTCCATTTTGTAGGACAATTATAAGAAAGGCCACTAGATGGCAGAAGAGGTAGTTTATGATTCAACAGGACCCAGTTACAGAACATTGCTTTCATGGCAAAGAAAGTCTGGAACGACATAAGGGTAAATGATGACATGATTTTCATTTTGGGTGAACTATCCCTTGAAGACACTAGCACAGAAATGGTATTGTGTTTATTATTATTTAAAACAGGATAAATAATGTATGATATGGCATAGGCAGCAGACTCAACACTGCTGAGAATCTCCAGCATTATCACAAATCACTCATGGAACATCATTTGCAGGGATCACATGTGATGCCTTTGAGGCTTATGGGTAACAGAGCAGATCAAAAGTGTTTGACTGCAGGCAGTTATTGATATACAGGAAGGTTCAGTCATGATCTGATCCTCAAAAGAAGGCATTTTGAATTCATATTTATCAGAAGTGTATCTGTTGAATCAAGGTCATTGCCTAGGGGTTTAATTTGCTGATATCACTCTTTCTGAAGGTTTTTAGTTTAATGTTGATATACTGGACACATGTATCAACTTGTGTCTTTGAAAATCACAGGTTTTCACCAGCTACCACAGAAAACATGACTAAGGAATGGCTTTCTGACAGCATCTGGTGGCAGTCTAACTTCCAGCCGACCCCCTGATGACAGCACGATCACACAAAAGCACTTAAGCGTTGTGGAAAGTGTATATGTGATGAGAGAGTGCTCTTTTCTCTGTAGAAAAGCACCTTTTAAAGAGAGGTGCTTTTGTCAGTCACAGCTTAGTCTCACACAGGGGCGTGATTAGACTCTGCCAACATCATAGCCCATTTTAGGCATCAGAGGTCCACTGCGTAGATTAAATTAGCCTTGTTAACTTATGCACTGAACTAGTTTCAAGCCCTGTTAATTGCATAATTCCCTTGCATAAGTTTACAGTTTAATTACACTGCAGTATTTCATTCAGGTTATGTCCTTTTATGTATACTTTTAATTCAAAATTTATTTCTTTTTCCTTTGTTTATGTATTGCTTTTTTTTTTCTTTTTTTTTTTGCTTATTATGTATTTCATATTATTTTGCTCATGCATTGCTTTAATAATTTTAGATTTATATTGATATTTTCTCTCTTCATTATGCATTTAAGTAAATTTATTTTTAAAATTATAGTATTTGAAATGTGTGATATAAATAAACTTGCCTTGCCCACAATTGCCAAAAGTCTATATATTATTTTCGTTTTACATTATACATTACTGTTCAAAGGTTTCAGTCCATTATGCTCACTCAGGCAGCATTTATTTGATCAAAAATGCAGTAAAAGCAGTAATATTGTGAAATATTATTACTATTTAACTGTTTTCTATTTGAATATAACAGTTAATATATATACAGGTGCATCTCAATAAATTAGAATGTCGTGGAAAAGTAAATTTATTTCAGTAATTCAACTCAAATTGTGAAACTCATGTCTTTGGTTCTTTTAATTGTGATGATTTTGGCTCACATCTCAACAAATTAGAATACTTCATAAGACCAATAAAAAAAAAAAAACATTTTTAGTGAATTGTTGGCCTTCTGAAAGTATGTTCATTTACTGTATATGTACTCAATACTTGGTAGGGGCTCCTTTTGCTTTAATTACTGCCTCAATTCGGCGTGGCATGGAGGTGATCAGTTTGTGGCACTGCTGAGGTGGTATGGAAGCCCAGGTTTCTTTGACAGTGGCCTTCAGCTCATCTGCATTGTTTGGTCTCTTGTTTCTCATTTTCCTCTTGATAATACCCCATAGATTCTCTATGGGGTTCAGGTCTGGTGAGTTTGCTGGCCAGTCAAGCACACCAACACCATGGTCATTTAACCAACTCTTGGTGCTTTTGGCAGTGCGGGCAGGTGCCAAATCCTGCTGGAAAATTAAATCAGCATCTTTAAAAAGCTGGTCAGCAGAAGGAAGCATGAAGTGCTCCAAAATTTCTTGGTAAACGGGTGCAGTGACCTTGGTTTTCAAAAAACACAATGGACCAACACCAGCAGATGACATTGCACCTCAAATCATCACAGACTGTGGAAACTTAACACTGGACTTGGGCTATGAGCTTCTCCACCTTACTCCAGACTCTAGGACCTTGGTTTCCAAATGAAATACAAAACTTGCTCTCATCTAAAAAAAAAACTTTGGAGCACTGGGCAACAGTCCAGTTCTTCTTCTCCTTAGCCCAGGTAAGACGCCTCTGATGTTGTCTGTGGTTCAGGAGTGGCGTAACAAGAGGAATACGACAACTGTAGCCAAATTCCTTGACACGTCTGTGTGTGGTGGCTCTTGATGCCTTGACCCCAGCTTCAGTCCATTCCTTGTGAAGTTCACCCAAATTCTTGAATCGATTTTGCTTGACAATTCTCATAAGGCTGCGGTTCTCTCGGTTGGTTGTGCATCTTTTTCTTCCACACTTTTTCCTTCCACTCAACTTTCTGTTAACATGCTTGGATACAGCACTCTGTGAACAGCTAGCTTCTTTGGCAATGAATGTTTGTGGCTTACCCTCCTTGTGAAGGGTGTCAATGATTGTCTTCTGGACAACTGTCAGATCAGCAGTCTTTCCCATGATTGTGTAGCCTAGTGAACCAAACTGAGAGACCATTTTGAAGGCTCAGGAAACCTCTGCAGATGTTTTGAGTTGATTAGCTGATTGGCATGTCACCATATTCTAATTTGTTGAGATGAACTGGTGGGTTTTTGTTAAATGTGAGCCAAAATCATCACAATTAAAAGAACCAAAGACTTAAACTACTTCCATCTGTGTGCACTGAATTTATTTAATACACGAGTTTCACAATTTGAGTTGAATTACTGAAATAAATGAACTTTTCCACGACATTCTAATTCATTGAGATGCACCTGTATGTATATATATATATATATATATATATATATACATGTGTGTGTGTGTGTGTATATTTATTTTTATTTATTTTTTTGTGGAAACTGTGATACAATTTGGGATACAGTTTGGGATACATTGATTTTTTGATGAAACAAAAATCTTTTGTAACATTATAAATGTCTTTACTGTCACTTTTGATCAGTTTAATGCACCCTTGCTAAATAAAAATATTAATTTCTGCTGCTGATATCCAGTGAAATCCTATCTTTGTGAGCTAGGGTTGGTTTCTTTAATTTTTATTCATTTGCATTATTTTCACTTATTTATCCCATATTTTGCCTAGTCATGATGCTGATCTCGCAAGCACATACTTTTGATTATTGGCATATACACTAAGACTAATGGACATATAACAAACCCAGCTGAACAAAAGACAAGATACAGTACCTCCTACTGAAAGCTCGGCTAGTTTATCAGGAAGGTCGGCAGCTCCAGGACCAGCCGTGGAACCTAGAATATCTGGCAATGCATTCCGCCGGCCAGTCCTGCCCGTGGCTGCAAAGTCAGAGACAACAGGTTCCACATCAGTCATCTCTGGTGGTCTTCATAGCATCATCTGAAACAAACCAAATAAACTCGATCAGTGACTGACATCTGAGGGTTACATTAGAGAACTGTAACAGTTCTTTAGCAATTCTACACATATGATACAATACTATGTTAGCAGAACTTAAAAAAAATATTAAATTTAATAAACTTGAAGATTCAGTTTGTAGAACTGTTTTACACAAGCAAACATATGATTGATAGATATGGTGGGGTTAGTTTTGGTTTCCTTATCAAATTCTGTGAGATTAATAAAACCACAACCAGCTGGGTCACAACTAGAGGTTTATATGCTCTAAAGAAAATGGTGTTGCTTGCCAGTGCAAAGGCTGTTCTTGGTAGAACTTTGAAATTTGTTTTTGTTCTGCACAAACATATTAATTGCGCTTAACTTAAAATATTGAGTAAAGTAAACCATTCAAATTTTAAAGGGATAGTTTGCCAAAAATGAAAATTCTGTCATTAATTACTCACCCTCACCTCATGTCGTCCCAAACATGTAAGACCTTCGTTCACCTTCGAAACACAAATTAAGATATTTTTGATAAAATCCGAGAGCTTTCTGACCCTGCATATAAGACAGCATATAAGGACATCGTTAAAATAGTCCGCCTTGTTTGCAAGCAGAAGAAAATGTTGAATAAAGTCATTATTTTTGTTTTCTTTGTGCACAAAAAGTATTCTCGTAGCTTCATAAAATGAAGGTTGAACCACTATTTTAATGATGTCCTTACTACCTTTCTTGAACATGGTAGTTGCATTGCTGTCTATGCAGGGTCAGAAAGCTCTCGGATTTCATCAAAAATATCTTCATTTGTGTTCCCAACATGAACAAAGTTCTTACAGGTATGGAACAACATGAGGGTGAGTAGTTAGTGACAGAATTTTCATTTTTGGGTGAACTATCCCTTTAATTAGTAGATATGATTAGGTTAGTTTTCAGTTTATTTTTCAAATTCTGTGTGATTAGTAATACAGAATAACATAACCAGTTCGATAACAACTAGAGTTCCCTTTCAGTCGGTCACTCCGAGTCACGTCGGATGACCGACGAATTGGGATCTCGCCAGAGAGACCAATCCACTTCGAGTGTAACTAAACGAGCCAATGGACATTGGCATGCGATCATTGCATCCAGCTGCCGCTGATCACAGCGTGAGTATAAGAGGCAGCGGGTGCACCGCATTAATTCATCCTTTCGCTTCGGAGCCGAGTGGCGGTGAATCACTGCTGCTCTCCTTTCCTGCGAGTGAGAAGAGCGAGCGAGTGCGGAGAGCGAGCGAGTGCGGGCGTTACAGCGCAGCAGCGGTGGTCGCGGTCTCACGGGAGAAAGAGGAGACGATTCCCATGAAGACAGTCACACTAGGAGTGTGTGGTGGCCAGCTCCCCTGCGTGCTTCAGCACTTAATAAAGAGCAAATTTCTCTAAAAGAGCAACACGGGTGATCGCGTCTTTTTAAAGATGTGTTATCACCCGTGCGTTTCTGGGTGTGGTCGTTTACTGGCGCCTCAGGACGGTCAGAATCGCTGCCTCACGTGTCTGGGCATTCAGCACGCTGAGGAAGCTTTCGTGGATGGTTCATGTTCTTCTTGTGGGGACATGACCATCTCGGAGTTGCATAATAGACTCCGCTATGTCAAACATGGCGGAGTCCCTCTGCCTCTGCCGCGATCCAGCGTTCCTTCCCGGGGCGGCGCTGTATCCGGTGGAGTCAGAGGTGATCTGAGGGTGACAGTGAGGGCTTCCCCAAGAGGAGTTACTCACCCCTCAAGCACTCCGCAGCCGGTGGAGCTGCCGAAGGAGCGCGCTGGGCCCTCTGCTGAACAGAGTGCACCACGTGTTTCCTTCGGTGACCCCTCTGACGACCAGATGTCGATCGCTGCATCGGTGGGCGAGTCCTCTCTCTCCAGGGATGACAACCCGGCTGCGTTGCCCCCTTCGGGTGTGGTAGCGTTGTCCGAGCCAGACCCAGAGATTACGGCTATGCTTTCCAGGGCCGCCGAGAATGTCGGGCTCGTGTGGAATCCTCCACCTTGTCCCGATCCTTCGAGGCTGGACGAGTGGTTTCTCGGCGGGGGTTGCGCTGGTTCTCAGCACCCCCCTCCGGTGCCATTCTTCCCGGAAGTGCATGAGGAGCTCACAAGATCGTGGAAGGCACCTTTCACTGCCCGAAACAAATCTTGTGGCTCCTCCCCCCTCACCACCCTCAATGGTGGAGCCGCATTGGGGTACGCGGGCATCCCCTCTGTGGAGCGGTCTGTGGCCATGCAACTATGTCCAACAGCCGCTACCACTCTGCGGGGTGACCCATGTGACCCGTGCCTCCCCTGCTGTCGAGAGCCTGTAAGTATTCGTCAGGTCTAACTGGCAGTGCTTATAGAGCCTGTGGGGAGGTGGCTTCTGCCCTCCACGCCATGGCGTTACTGCAGGTCCACCAGGCCAAAGCCCTGAAAGACCTGCACGAGGGTGGTCATGACCTGGCGGTTCTACATGAGCTGCGTGCTGCGACGGACCTCGCGCTTCGAGCGACGAAGGTGACCGCACAGTCTCTGGGTCGTGCGATGTCCACGCTAGTGGTCCAGGAGCGCCATCTCTGGCTGTGTCTCGCTGACATGAAGGAGCAAGAGAAGGTACAGTTCCTGAATGCTCCCGTGTCGCAGACCGGCCTTTTCGGCGATGCTGTTGAGAGCTTTGCCTAGCAGTTCTCGGCAGCCCAGAGGCAGACTGAGGCGATCAAACACATCATGCACCGGAGGAAACCTGCTGCTTCCACTCCGGCTGCAGCCCCTCAGCCTGCTCATCGCCGTGGGCACCCCCCTGCGGCTGCCTCTGCTCCCGCGCAGCCGCAGCAGCCTTCCACCAGGCAGCGTCGTGGAGCCGGTCGCAGGCAGGACGCCCAGCCCGTCCAGGCCCCCGCCAAACCTGGCGGCAAGCGCAAGTGCAAGAGGCCCTGAGACGGGCGACCCAGGGATGGAGGAGACTGTTTGTCGGGAGATGGTGACCGCACCATTCCCTCCCCCGGAGGAGGGCCAGGTGGAGAATCTTTTGTTTCGTTTTGTTTTTGTTCCGCCGCTGGCCCAGCAACCAGCGGTACCCAAAACATCAATAAAAGAGCGGTTTCCTCAATCTCTGGGTCTCAAGAGGAGGAGAGTGGTGAATCGTGCATCACGGGATCATTTCCCTTCTCCTCTCTCGCCAGCAGGCAGCAGTGGGTTGCACAAGAGCACCCCTCCTGCCCATTCGTGGAACCAGGTAAGGGCGGTAGCACTCGAGTCCCCGCTTCAAGTCGTCACACGCCAGGCTGTCACAAGCCTCAAGCCGGGTTCCTGTGTTTCCTCCCTCACGAGGAGGAATCAGGTGAGTGGTACACTGCACACCCAGACCCCGCCCCCCGCCGTCACAGGCCAAGCCGTCAAAGGCTCCGGGCCGGGTCCCTGTGTTCCACCTCACTGCCCCACCGCGGGTATGTCGGTGGCCCCGTTGGTCCCGCTGGTACGGTCTCTCAGAGCCTGGCTAGCGCTCCCCAGTCCGTCTCGGTGGCTCCTGCGGACCATCAGACTCGGCTACGTGATTCAGTTCGCCCGGCGTCCCCCCAAGTTCGGGGGCATCCGGTTCACTTCAGTCAAGGCCGTCGATGCCCCTGTCTTGCGTGCGGAAATTGCAGTCCTGCTGGCGAAGGACGCGATAGAGCCGGTCCCTCCAGCCGATATGAGGTCGGGGTTTTACAGCCCTTACTTCATTGTGCCCAAGAAAAGCGGTGGGTTACGACCGATCTTGGATCTGCGAGTTTTGAACCGTGCACTTCACAAGATGCCATTCAAGATGTTGACGCAGAAACGCATTCACGTTCGAGGGTCGGGCATATCAGTACAAGGTCCTGCCCTTCGGGCTGTCCCTTTCGCCTCGCGTCTTCACCAAAGTCACAGAGCCCTTGTTCCCCCTGAGAGAACGGGGTGTGCGCATCCTCAACTACCTCGACGACTGGCTCATACTTGCACAGTCTCAAGAGTAGTTGTGCGCACACAGGGACCTGGTGCTCAGGCACCTCAGCCAGTTGGGTCTTCTGGGAAAAGAGCAAACTCGTGCCAACACAGAGGATCTCTTTTCTCGGCTGGATTTGGTCAACCAGACAGCACGCCTCACCCAGGAACGTGCTCAGTCAGTGCTGAACTGCCTCAAGACTTTATCAGGCAGGACGGCGGTCCCACTGAAACTCTTTCAGAGGCTCCTGGGGCATATGGCTGCAGCTGCGGCGATAGTTCCGCTCGGTCTGCTCCATATGAGACCGCTTCAGCACTGGCTTCATGGCCGAGTCCCGAGGTGGGCGTGGAAACGCGGTACTCATCGGGTTCAGATTACACCGGCCTGCCGCAAAACCTTCAGCCCGTGGACAGATCCCTCGTTCCTTCGGGCAGGAGTGCCCTTGGAGCAGGTATCCAGGTATGCTGTGGTATTCACAGATGCCTCAGCCACCGGCTGGGGAGCCACGTACAACGGGCACGCAGTGTCAGGGGTGTGGACGGGTCCCCAACTGTGTTGGCATATCAATTGCCTCGAGTTGCTGGCAGTACGCCTTGCCTTGAGCCGCCTCAGAGGGCGCCTTCGGGGCAAGGACGTTATGGTCCGTACGGACAACCCTGCGACCGTTGCATATATCAACCGGAAAGGTGGTTTACGCTCCCGTCGCATGTCGCAACTCGCCCACCACCTCCTCCTCTGGAGTCAGAAGCATCTGAGGTCCCTTCGTGCCATCCACATCCCAGGAGTGTTCAATCAGGCGGCCGACGAGCTGTCTCTAGCGGCACTCCCTGGGGAGTGGAGACTCCATCCCCAGACGGTCCATCTGATTTGGAATCGGTTCGGAGTTGCTCAGGTAGACCTGTTTGCATCTCCAGAAACCACCCACTGCCAGTGGTTCTACTCCCTGTCCGAGGCAACGCTCGGCACGGATGCACTGGCACACAGCTGGCCCCAGGGCCTGCGCAAATATGCGTTCCCCCCAGTGAGCCTGCTAGCACAGACACTCGATCTGGTTGTCAGGTTTCTTAGGGGGGCCAGGAGGTTAAACCCTACTAGGCCTCCCTCCCTACCCTCTTGGGATTTGGCATTGGTGCTAAGAGCCCTACAAACTGCCCCCTTCGAGCCTTTGCAGTCAGTCGAGTTGAAGTTTCTCTCTATGAAAACCCTACTCCTGACTGCGTTGGCCTCGATCAAGAGGGTGGGGGACCTGCAGGCATTTTCGGTCGACGAATCGTGCCTTGAGTTTGGGCCGGCTGACTCCAGTGCAACACTGAGGCCCCGGCCCGGCTATGTGCCCAAGGTTCATACCACTCCCATCAGGGACCAGGTAGTGAACCTGCAAGCGCTGCCCCTGGAGGAGGCAGACCCAGCCCTTGCTTTGCTCTGTCCTGTACGTGCACTGCGACAGTACGTGGATAGAACTCAGAGCTTCAGAACCTCAGAACAGCTCTTTGTCTGTTACGGAGGACAGCGGAAGGGGAAGGCTGTCTCCAAGCAGAGGATGGCCCACTGGATAGTGGATGCCATCACCTTGGCCTATGAAGCACAAGGTGTGCCCTGCCCGCTCAGGTTGCGTACTCACTCCACTAGGGGTGTCGCATCGTCATGGGCACTGGCTCGTGGTGCCTCGCTAGCAGACATCTGTAGAGCTGCGGGTTGGGCGACTCCTAACATGTTCGCTAGGTTTTATAACCTACGTGTCGAACCGGTTTCCTCCTGTGTTCTCACCTCAAACGGGTAGTGGCACTGAGAGGCCCGGCTCAGAGTCGGCTTGCGGCGTTTACGCCTAATTCTCCAGAGAGTTCCTTAACCAGGCAAACCCTGTCGAGTCCTCCAGCACTCCGTGGCGGAGCGTCCGGCGCCAGGCCTTTCAGCCAATGAATTCTTGAAATCTGATGTGAGGCTAGTGCCCATGTGAGAGACCCTGCCGGGATCCCATATGTGTATTCCACGGTATGCTTATTAGAGCCGTGTTTCCTCTGGCAGACCACGTTCTGCCATCTCTAATGATGCAGCCTAAGCCATCTCAGAGACTTCCATGTGCAATAGGGCCCTACGGGGTTACTTCACATGTCTAAATACCACTTAAGGTGACTCCAGGAGGTGACTCCGCAGTGTGCCTCTTCCAAACGGAAGGGCACGCTTCCCAGTGTTATCCAAGTCCTACTGTCTGGGTTGTCCAAGGAACAACAGTAGTTGACCTACTCTGTGTAGAGCCCGGTCCTATCGTCTGCCTTATAGGAAGGATCAGGAGGCCTACACAGGGCACTGGAAGGGGCAGCTCCTGTGGCGTTTTGGTAGGGATCCCAATTCATCGGTCATCCGACGTGACTCGGAGTGACCGACTGAAAGGGAAAGTCTCGGTTACGTATTTAACCCTCGTTCCCTGAAGAAGGGAACGGAGACGTCACGCCCTGTCGCCACAGTCGCTGTACCACCGCTGAGCAGCCGGGTCACCGGCTCGGCTCCTCAGCGAAAGGATGAATTAATGCGGTGCACCCGCTGCCTCTTATACTCACGCTGTGATCAGCGGCAGCTGGATGCAATGATCGCATGCCAATGTCCATTGGCTCGTTTAGTTACACTCGAAGTGGATTGGTCTCTCTGGTGAGATCCCAATTCATCGGTCAGCCGACGTGACGTCTCCATTCCCTTCTTCAGGGAACGAGGGTTACATACGTAACCGAGACATTTTACACTCTCTATTGAAAATGAAAGTGTTGCTTGCCATGCAAAATGATGATAGCTGTCCTCTATCATTGTTAATCAGTCAAGAGTACAAAAGGAGCAGCAGCATCAAAATAAGTGGAGCTTTTTCTCTACTGCATCTCTAATGAGACTGTCCTCCTCTCCAGGGAGTGACTGAACCGAGTCGCTTACTCCTTACCTCCCCACACACCACCCACCCTGCTAACCTTCAGCCGCATGACAACATCCCTCATAATTTCCTCATTGCGTTGTCACTAAATGGCCTACTGGGGGATTGTGTTTCATATTTACCTTTTTCTACGCCTCATTCAGTTGAACACACTATGCAAGGCAGAGTGGCTTTGAGGAATTTGGTCAGCGTCCCTTCTGGGTTGTACACTGTGTGTCAAGGAGGATTGCAAATAACATTCATTGTGCTGGCAGTACAAGACTGAATTTCCAAACCACTAGGCAATGCCTTCAATCAGCAGAAACGCTTGATTAGCCTTTAGTTTAGTGATTCTTTAGTCTGAGCGTCGTTGAATCAGATGTGACTGTACACATAGCTCGCGGGGGAAAATTCACTACTGGAAAGGGCAGATGGGAATGTGGGAACAGATTGACTGATAAATTGCACCGTCAGCCTAACCAAAAAACCTTTTATTCTTATCCTAAGAAAAACAAATGGCTTTGCTTATCAGATAAAATATATCATTCCAAAAAAAAAACCCAGTAAAAAAACAAAACAACAACAATAATATCTGGGTCAGTTAGTCCAATATTTTTATTCTATGAGCAACATCCTGATAACTAATCAATATCTTTATACATTTTTAAATAATTTCACTGCATCTGACTATATTTTTCCTTTCTCAGAAAAATCCATATCCTGCCCGGCTGAAACCATTATTACAAATTAGATGGCACCACTGCAGCTTAATCATAAAAATTTCCAATCGATTTTCATGCGTGCTTCACCGGTGCTAAATTGAATAGAATCAAAACATCACTTTTGCTAAAATTAGCTATTTATATTTATTTTTATTTATATTTAGTTGGATTCAAGCTGACTTTTCTTTACAAATTTAATCTGACCAGCAGAGGGCATGCATTGCATCCATCAAAACATTCACATTTAAGAGGCTAAAAATGCCTTTTTGTTTTATGTAAAGATGCAAAGAAATTCTATAAATTCAGTCATGGACTATCAATCACCTTTAAACTGTAAAGCCAATTCAAATTCCCCTCAATCTGTTACATCAAGTGAAATGCAACTTCCAAAAAAAAAAAAAGAGAAAAAGAGAATTGTATTCCTGAAAATGTATCAATATTATTTTTATAATATTAATATTATAGTATTTATTATTCATTTAAGTTTGAATAATTTTGTTATGCGTTTTGTCATTTTTATAAATTTTAGTTTTTTATATTTTATTTAGCTTGAATTTATTTTATTTCATTTTTAATTTGTCATTTTACTACTTCAGCTTAAACTTATGTCAGTTAGTTGTCAAGGCATTATTTCTAAGTTTTAATATTTATATTTTATTTTATTTCAGCTTAATATAAATTTTTTGTTACAGATGACAATTAAATTGCACAATTATTTAAGATACAAAAAAAACTTTTTTTGACCAAATGTTTAAATTTGGTCAGTCGAGCTGAGTGTCATGACGCTTTTTCCTGTGGGGAATAAAATGGATTATCAAAATGTCAAAGCTGTTCTTACATGGTAATCATTCACAATCATGTTTCGCTGCAATTTTTCTTGATATGTTATTAATAAAATTACGCATCAGGTCAGGATTGGAACCTGGAACGGACACATCTCACACTTCTGCACAGAACTCCTATGATGTTAAAGCTGTTTTCTCCTTTAGTCATGTCTTGTCTTGCCAAGGGCACCATGTGTGCCAGGACTGCACTGGTGCCCTCTCAAAAATGAATATGTGCATGACGCCTCTGCATGCTGCCATCATAAATAAATGTAACATCAATCAAACTGTATCTTTTCAGCTTCTTCATATTTTCATCTGCTCATTCTTATTCCACATTCTTTCTCTTTAAACCCAAACACAGCTTTTAAACAGGGGCTGACCACTAGACTAATGTCTATTTCTTATGCTACTCTTACAAAATAAAATATTACAGCAATACGAAAAATGCTTTTTGTGCAATGTTCTTGTGCTTTTTGGTCAGTAGTGGTAAAAGCCTTGGCTGGAGGTTTAGTAATGAGAAACAGGAAATTGTTGCTAGGAAATGTGACAGACTTGAATGGCTTCAGTGCGTATTGTTTGGTCGGCTCTTGATGCAGAGAGATATGTGGGACACCAAATCATCAGAGACATCTGCTGCCACTGCATCAGCCCAGTGTTACTGACTACAGGAGGCTATACTGAAAGCACAGACTCATAGAGTGAAATAATAAATGATCATTTGTACTCAATTAAAGGAAATCAATTAAAACTGATGTCAGCATGAAATTCAAATTGACCATATGCTTTTATTATATCAGTGTTTTATTATCTTATCTAGGATACAAGATTTACTCAAAAAGCAAAATTGCATATGATTGCACATGAAGACTTACATTTTCATATATTATATCTCTACTTAAATTTATTCTTCTTATTCTATCTGCAAATGTCTTGTTTTGAAGTAAATCTAACTAAATGTAATGAGATTTATTTTTAAAACAAGAAAAACAACTACTTAATATAAAGCTATATAAAAAGTACATAAATATATACAAAATACATTTAGTATCTTGATTAATTTATGTTGTTTTTAAGGGAAGTTTAGATATTTTTTCAGATAAGAAAAAAAATTTTTTTTTAGTTGATGTCACCAAACGCTTTTATTTTTTCTCCTCTCCAATAACATTTCACATTCCAAATAAATATATATGTAAAACAAGAAAAAAACTACTTGAAATATATGAAACTATATGACTTCTGTATTTTAAAATTGGAGTGAGAAAAGTAAATTAATTCATGCTGGATTTTTTTCTATACTGGAAAACAAGACAAAAATAAGACATGTTATTCCAAAGGGGGGAAAAATATTATATATGAAAATAATATATGTCACGAAACCCTCTTTTTTTAATGCTACCCCTCCAATAACCTGATTTTTCTCATTCCATTCAATCTGTATGTATCAAATCATTTTTAAAATATTAATAAAACAATCTAAATTGAAAATTGTGTTTTATTCAGAAGTATGTCAAAAAATGCATTTTAAAACCATTCAACATTGGCTTTAAGCATACAAAAATCATGCACAATAAGAGCTTTATGTTTTAAGAGTAGTATGCTGGAGTAGATGCACAAATGCAAATATGCAAAAAAACAAAAACAAAAAACGACACAACTGACTAAACAGATGGCCCATCATGAGTAGGTGCTCTAGAGGAGGGGCAAATATTCACCAGCTGGATTAAGAAATTAATCAAACCAAACACCACCGGTGTGCTGTACTTTTTCAGAGTGCTTTTCCATATCTATTTATGGACTCACCTTGTTGTCACCTGTGACACTTAAGTCTGCTCTGCCTCAATCAATCCCGGGATCAGACGCCACTAAAATCTATGCATACTCTGACTTATAATGACACCACAGTACAAAGGCTCCTCATTGGTAAGTAAGCTCTGTGCACAATGCTCAGTGATGAGACTCTATCAGTAATCGTCTGGCTGGAAACGACACTCTCACCACCAGGTCTCCACAGCAATGATAATTGATCTGGTTCCACGCAAATGATGCCAGCTGGCTGGACCAGCCACTGCTGAACTAGACCACCAAAAGATAACATCTCAGCATGCTGTTGATGGGGTTTAAGCACAATGTAGTTCAATTTTCAGTTTTTTGTTTTGATCACAGTTTTCACTGACAAATATGTCCTCTAAATGTAGTCAATATACTGTCATGTCTTTTCAGTCATTTTTACTTTGACTTAAATGGCATAATATAAGTCCACAAAATGATCTGCAAACCAAACTTTAATCATCAATGTATGTTAAAATGTTATATTTTTCTAAAATAAAATCTATTTTAAAGATTTATCAACATAAAATTGCATGAAATTGAAAAACAAGAACAATACAAACTTGAGTAAACTTACTGAATTATTAACAACTGTTTAGAAGTTACTGTGAATTGTTCTTCCTTTAGAGATTTGCAAATTTTTTGTGTTTTAGAGACTGTTTAGGATATTGTGTCACATGTAGCACATTGTTATGGCAAAGGCACATTCAAAATATAAGTTAGGATATGTGGGTGAAATTCATGTTAACATTTTTGCATGACGACAAAAAAGTTTTACACGCAGAGTTTTTCATAAAAATTCACCACAGTGACCAACAGAAAGCTGATTGGTTTTGAATGGGACTTCTGTGTGAGTGTTGCTTCATACTGTACGTTACTATGCTATTGACAATTGATCTTTTATCTTTTCGCTAAAATATTGCTAATGTGACCATACACTTAGATCACATTACTGAAATGTCACCAGCAAAATACCTGTAGGTCCACTGCCTATTTTTTATAATGAAGCACTGCACACACAGAAATCACTTTTAAAGCAGTTTTCGATGAATACACATGACCAACCTGAACCTATTGTGAAATCTGCGCAGAGAAATATTTCACATATGGACTTCCATTACTAGATTACTAGATTTCCCCGGTGATAATTTGCCGAACAAAGGTAAATGTGAGCAGATATTTACTCATTCTGACTAGTGCGGTCATTAGTTCTAGTTCACTTGTGCATTCAGTTCATTCCCTGCACACATGCAAGGTTTAATATTATGTTTATGTTGTGGATATCATTTTCTCAACTCAAGTGGTTCAATCGTCAACATTTCGAACTAAATGAATCAGTTTTGCTGCTAAACCTCTATGCTAACTCTTCTGCACCCTAACAAAAAGGCAAACTGCAAGAAAGCTCTCACTCAGCCAAAATTGCTCCGCTTCAGGACAATTCTCTCAGTTGGGAAGAGCTCTGCCACCTGAGCCAAACAACTTAGCAACCAGCACCAGAATGAGCAACAAAGGCGGCAGCTTGCTCTGCGAGGTTGAGAACCTCTCGTGAACCCCACAACAGAGATTTGCGCCAAAAGCTGCGCATCTGCTACCCCACACACCTGTGTCCATGTCTCTATGCATTTACCATGTTTACCAGTTGCAGTATAGTCCCACAGAGATGTCTCTGTCTGGTCCAAAAATCCAAAACAATTTGTTTAGTCATGTACTGCAATAAAAACAGATGTGTTTTTATATATAATATAATAAAAATATACCAATGCTCAAAAATGCTTATATTCAGCAAGTATCCCAGATGTGAAGTTCATGCACAAAAATGTGCTAAATATAAACAGGCGTTACTTTAAATGTCAGAACAAACAAGGTTAATCCAGTCTTAATCCATGTACAGCCCAGTAACAAGCTTTAAAATAGCCCTAACAAAAGGGCCGAGGTGTTTTTTTCCATTTACTACTTTCCTTTCCGCACACTTACAGCTAATTTTCTGATGTCACCACTTTTATCTTGCCTTAGATATTTGATTTGTGCTTCAATTCAAAAAAATATAATGACATTCCCTCTCATGGACAACACTGCAAAGAGCATGAATGAAATGGAAAAATGTGACTGAAATAAAAAAGCAAAAATGTTAAACACATGTGCAGTCAAGTTAAATTTCCTTGTATTATAAGGCCTATTTTTAGCATGCATTTATATGGATAAGGTGGGCTGTTTTTACAAACGTGAACATGAGAGATTATACATAAAGAAAAAAAATGTTGTGGTGATGATTTGCTTTGATTTTTTTTACAGGAATAATTTACTTGTAAATTAAACACCTCATGTCGTTCCAAAACTTAATTACTTTCTCTCTTCTGTGGAACACGAAAGATGAATTTGATAATCCTGACCACTATAATTACAAAAAAGCATCATCAATTTCATAAAAGTAGTCGTTATGACTCATGCACTATTTTCCAAGACTCCTACAATCACACAATAGCTTGTGTGTCTGACATTTAAGAGATTATTCACTGAAATTCTTGGCAATTTCATGAGAGAATTAACGTCTAGGAACTCTTCATGAAGACTTTTTAAAATCATTTCAATTTGATCCACTTCACAAAACCAGTCACTTTAGGAAAAAATACCAGTCCAGCTTCCTCTTGTAATAAAGTCCATCCCCCGCATCAAAATCCACCAACATATTTGTTAAGAACTGATTTGGACATGTAAATGGTGTTTGTAAATCTGTGCATATTTCTCTCCTGCTTCAGACAAGACAACTTTTTCACTTGAGAAGGCAATGCTATGCATATAATATGATGAACTGGAGTTCACTGCAGAGGATCCATAGGTGAGCAAGTGATGTAATGCTAAATTTCTCCAAATCTGTTCTGAAGGAGAAACAAACTCACCTACATCTTGGATGGCCTGAGAGTGAGTAAATCTTCAACAAATTTTCATTTTTGGGTGAACTATATTCCTTTAATTTTGAGCAAATGAATCCTCATTCCTCCAGATAGACTCTTATTTTGTATTGTACTTTATTCAAGTATGAGTAAATCACAGCATTTATCATAAATTAAGAGCACTCAATGGCAAATAAGTATTCAACATCTTGCTTTGCCTAATGAAGCACTACTTTAATACTATGATAGCACATCAAAAAAAAGTGCATTAAGTTCACATTTAGAGGGTCTCTATAACAAAGAACAATTATGAATATAAATCAATAATTAAAATTAGACAGATTAAGACTTAAGTCAGCTATTGAATATAAGCACAGGGGGAAAAAAAATAAAATAAAATCACACAAACAAAAGTCTTATATTTATTTGGACCAAACACGCAGGGCCCCTCTGGGCCTTTGTCCAGGCATACAGAACACGAGTGAGAAAACAGAAGCTGGATTTTCCAAATAATCTCCGCTCTGAGGACCAAGGACAAGAGCCTGATCTCATCTTCCACTCAGCTTCTATTCGGCCTTGACAGTCTGCAACAAGACAACCCAACCTTGTAGAGCATGACTTGACAAGAAGCAAAAGTATCTCTCAGTGCCATTGTTGCGGTGACGGCAGTGGAAAATAAATAGCTTGTTTGTGACTGGTCGCACTAGGTTATGTAATAAAAGCATTGCTTTTGACGGCTCATGAGGACTGAACAAAACTGTCAGAAGAGCAGTTTGAGCAGGAGAGACGTCATGCATGTTATGCGCAGTCTCCCAGCACCTAACATTTAAAGGTCTTGTCTATTTACTCACTCATCTGTTCAGCCTGGCTAATGATGCTAATGGCACAGTATCTGCCAATCAATACGAGTGAGAACAATGTGGCAGATGACCTACAACAGCATGGGCTTGTGCGATAAGCCGGTGAGAAAGCAGCTAGTCTGATTTGATGGTGCTGCATCGTGCGGAGGTGTTTATTTTAGTGCATTTTCCCTCTCTGGGATTTTGTAAGGTCAAGCGATGGAAGGACAGCTAGCAATTTATCAAGCGCAGTGACCTGAGGCTGACACTAGCGTAAAGGTGTTGACTTGCTGGTTCTGGGAGGACTGTTAACATTTGCATTAGGAACACAAATGCATCACTCATAAAGTCATAAAGTTGTAACATATGGTAAAATGTAATGTATTAACAAATGGTTCTGTGTTTCTGCTTCACACTCAAAAAATATTTAGGTCTGAATGCAAGATTTATATATTTGAACTGTATATTGAATTGCAAATTTCCATCCAGTAGGAATACACAGTTTTATCATAAACTAATAAACTTAATGTGATGCATATTTGTCAATCAAGGTAAGAAACATAATTTCTGAAATCATATTTTTAAATGCATTCATCCAAACTGCTTAGAATCAGCACAGATCTGTTCATTGTGAAAAATATTATATTTTAGTCCATGAAAAAGTATGAGCATTGTTAAAATATGGCTAGCTGTGATTCAATTAGTCTGCAATACCCAGATTTTATGCACATTCAAATATGACATTTCAAAACGTGTCACACCAGGTTTGACACCCATGATGCTGAGTTGGTTTTCATGTGTCCTGTAACTGATCATGACATGCATATTTGCACATCTAAATCACAAAAATTAGACTTTATTGCTATGGTGGAGTAACAATTTAAATTTTGGTTTAAATTTGGTTTTATAGAGAATTCTATGTATGCATTTCTTTTAAGTTGCCTTATCATTGCTTTTCATTTTTTAGAGCTTCACATTAGCCATCAAGTGACGATTCAACAATGTAAAAATGTTCAAAAGTACAAAAGTAAACAAAAATGTTCTTAAAATCAAAACCCTGATATGCATTTACTGTATAATCCGTTAATGGAAAACTGTATCTTGAATTTTGTTGGTTTCATAATGTCTGCAGCCAATAATTCTTTGTGCAAAAAAAAAAAAAACTTACTTCTAGCAAATGTTTATATCCAAGAAGCATCTAACAGTGCATTCAAGGTATTATGAATTACTGGGGAAATAAACCCATGACTGTTGCTAGTGTTGCGGTCCTACTCGCCCCGCACCGAGCGGGATTCAAACCGTGGTCTCTGGCGTGGGAGGCGGGTGCTCTAACAAGGAGGCTAAAGGCCACGGCTTTACCAGGTTTTTGAGCTATAGGAATGCAATCACTTTTATATTTCATTAGTATTTGTCTGCCAAGTGGCAGACAAAAGAGTGGCTAAATGCTTTTTTTGAGCTTTTTATCTGAGTGAGAGCCTTTAACAACAAGCATTTTCTTCCCATGCACCTTTTATTTGTCTGATTACGCATGATTATACGACCCATTTTTGTAAGAATCGCTGTCCTAGATGGTTAAAGGTACTGCAGATGCACTAGACTACATTACAAAAAAAAAGGACCATGTGCACATCCCATAATGAGAATTTTATTATGAAGCTGAAATTCTCAAAAGCTCTCAACTCCAAATTTATTTATTGGTTTATTTAATAGGGACCATGCATATTCATGAACATTGTTGTATAAAAAAATACACCATGTAAATATGCCAGAATTAGTAACAATAACTACTTTTCATCTGCAGTCCCTAAGCAGGTAACATAAAACTAACAAAGACAACCAACAATAATACAGCATTCATTCACTATAAATGAAAAGGTACACATAGTGATGACATATACATTGACAACAAAAACAAAACAAAAATACAATGGGAAAAACATTGTTCATCCACCTCTGTACTACATTCAATGTAACAGTGAAAGTGTATGAGTGATAAATATGTGACAGTTAAAAATGGCGATGAAGGTTATCAATATATGTCAAACCACTTAAGACAACTGAAATCATCATTTATCCTAATTAATGAATTAGCAAAGCATGTACCAGCATTCCATCTTAATCACTCGCATTTACTTTAAGCTACCATTCTAAAGTTTAGGGTTGGTACGATTTTTTTAATGTCTTTGGAAGAAGTCTCTTATGCTGACCAAGGCTGCATATAGTATATCTGATCTAAACTACAGTAATATTATGAAATATTATATTAATATTTTTTTGTGGAAACCATAAGACATTTTTGATGAATAAGTAGAGCATTTTTATGAAATAGAAATCTTTTGTAACATTATAAATGAAAAAAAAAAAAAGAAATCTATCATGGGATGGTTTCAGTTCACAGACCCGAGGTCAAAGAATTCCTTATCACAGATCCCAGGATGAGGTTTGTGGTTGTCCTACTCCTGATGAAACTCCTGGGCATAACCATCACTCATACAACCTACAACAGCTAATAGAACATTGATTAGGGCATTTGTGTCAAACCCAGATAAATCCAAGCAACCTCGGAACCACTGATCTTTAAAAATGCCTGACCTCCGAACGAGCTTACTGCGGGACTGTCATGACTATGCGTTTCCGTTCTCAGGAGGCTTACATTGACACAGATAAGTGGATGAGCAGTGAATAGTAGGTCTGCAACACCACGGTCACTACAGAGACCTCACTATCCTGTTTCCAACCTGATGATAAATGCCACATACTGTATGCTTCACACACTCCTGGTCTTCAGAGCTGGAGGGGATGATGGTATATGGGTATTTCATGCCTGTATGACACAGCTTATCTTTTCAGTACAATGAGCGTGAATGGGGTTTCAAGCTCCAGAATTGACAACAAGTTCATTATTAAACCAGCTCAAAGGTGATCCATATGAAATTTGTGCTATAATCCAAACCTTCTGAAGTCAAATAACAGCTTTATGTGAGGAAAAGACCAAAATGTCAATCTTCTAAGTTGCTTCATCATTACTTTTCACTGTTAGACCTTGACATTTTCCTGACATTCACTTTGAATTGTATGGAGTATGAGTCACAACTATCCTTTTTGTAATTTTACTTTTAATGTTTTTATTTTCTTTTATGCTGTGATGCAATTTTGAATAATAAAAAACAGTTATTTAAAAAACTGTTATTTTAAATTTTAATAATGTTATATTACTGATTTTTCTATTAGAACCATTTAAAAAATCTTACTGACCCCAAACAATTGAACAATAATGTATATTTTTTTTAATTCCAGCAAAAATATTTTGATATATAATATCTTCAGAAATGACTCACACTACCACAAAAGCTTTTGGTCATACCGCCCACCCTTAATCTTCTCCTTACTGTATGACGATATGTGACCACGACCTACATGACCTATGAGATTAGCTCTTTGGTTCTTGAGTGGGTGTAGGTCAAGACCTCATAACTTCATGGGGGTGGTGTACATAATAAATCCAGCTGAACATACTGCACCTTCACTTGTCATACAGCTGTGAAAATATCAACAATCTGTGCAAATAACATCTTTGAAAGCACATGATGTAATTCTTGTTTGCTCTCAGGAACTTCTAAATAAATCTGAAAGCACAAAAACTATTTCCTCTATTTGAGTTGTTCTCAGTCGGGGTGTCTTTTTCATTGATTCTAAGTGAACAAAGTGAACGCCACGATCACACTGTTTTGACACTGCTCTGTTGTGCAGTTTCAGTAACAGATATGATAAAGCTTTTGACAGCTATTCCCTGTGCAGATTCTGAGCCATTAAAACTAGTCTTTCCCAGGTCAAAAGACATCAGCTCTGTTCCAAAATCTGAGAGCTGCTGCTCTACATAAGTAGCTCCACCTTTTCAGCCAGTATCCTAATTGTCATGGAGCTGCCTCAATGCTGCCATATAGAATTTTGCATGATGTTACTAAACGAATTTTGCATGATGTTACTCTTTTGTAACAGCTTACAATGCCTTAAAATGTTGTCTAGATAGGCAGCTCACTAGGTTTTAAAACTATTGTGTGGCTGCCTATATGGACTCAACTGATATCTTCCATCTTTGGACATACCAGGGGAGTGACCATAAAAATACACATGATTCACACACTGTGAAATAACTCGGGTTTTGGAGCTGCTGGTTGTCGTGACTACTTAAAATGTTAGATTTTACACTGAATATCTGAATATATATAAAAGCCTGAGGTTCAAAACACCAATTAATTCATCATATACAACAGCAGGACATTTTTTAAGGCCACATCTTATTACTTAAAACGAATTACTAATCTGGACACCTCTTATGAAATGTAGCCAAATATTTGGCTGTGGAGAAGCTTTGAATCCATGAATCGTTACCTTTTTCCACTGTTGTATTTATATGATATTCCAAGGTATTTTAAAGAATACCATGGTACTACATGTAACATCTGCTTATGATCCTTGATGGTCGTTGGGACTTTATGTCTTAAGGGACCCTTTTAGCCTTTTGACTTTTGCATATAAATTACTGACCTGGCCTCAGCATTTACATTTATATGGGTACTAAATTGCAGATGGTCTTTATCACTATCAAAAGGATGCAAAAGGATCGACTAAGTGTCCTTATCAAGCTTCAAACACATTCCACAGAAGGGGGGGGTGACCCCCCGGACCAGACTAGTCTGTCTCCACGATTTCAAATACACATCACACACACACCTAAAGACATTTTCTCTATTTAGGCCATAATTAAGCAGTTATAAATGTATCTGGTGTATGCATGTGTTGTTTGTATGTTTCCTTATTGTATTAGCCTAGTTACCACTCGTTATTCGTATTAGTAAGCTCTAAACACTCATATTTAGAGGTATGAAGGTATCTCTGGTTTAATACCTTTCAGATGTCTCTTTCATGATATCAAAATGATCTGCTCTTTATTCCTCACACAATGATGTACACTATGTGATCATGAAATGCATCACACTATTTTTACTGTACTGTGGGGAAAATTACACCAGTCTCCAGATCAGTCGTAAAACATGCAAACGAGGTGTCAAGTGGGACAAAGAAACATTTTCCCGCTGAAACTATGAGCCTTGTTATTGGTTAAACTAACCAAAATGGGTGTTACAGGGAAACAGATAAAACTTCTCCCACACCAAAAGCCAACGCTTTTTCTCTTAACTGTCGGTGCCCCGGAGACACACTTATCACCTTGGAAACCTCACGGCTCCCCTTCCGGGGGAGTCCGATCTTCTGGAAGTTTTAAACTCAGTAACTTTGTCAACTCACTTCGGACTAATCACCCATGACTGGAATGACAAAGCTTTCACTCCTAAAGGAATTCATCAGGAATCTACGCACCAGGATGCTTTACTCAGCTCCCACAAAACCCATGCAAGTAACCGCTTGTTAACTATCTAGATGCGCTTCTAGGCTTCGACCCCTTTTAATTAAGGTAGCATGCCCCCTGGTGCTTGGCAGTAAGCTGACGAGTCATCCATGGGGAATTCTCGGGGACTGGACTCGTGTGCCTGACCTAGCCGACATGTACTGGGGGGGGCGCCTCGGATACCTCTGGCCCTGTACTCCGAGTGGCAACACGCAGCACGACATCAGCAATGGGGTACCTCAAGTGTTGTATCAACCATACTGACTGACACATAAGGGCAATTTTGGTTAATTACCCTGTGAAGTTACACGGTGGTCCACCCTTTTGAGAGGAGCGAACTCATCCATAGTTCGAGGCCCAAAAGGGGTCCGTGTAACAGGACCCACAGGCGAGCAATTTTGGCTGTGCCAGCTAGTCGTTGAGCCTCCCTCACTTGAGTGATGCAACATTGTGCCAAAAGGCATTGCTGTTTGAGTGGTTGCCACCGGGTGCCATGGGTGCGGTGATCAGGAGCCCCTGCAGTTGCGTGCTCGGGAGAGTCAAGGGGGACGGCCCAACCACTGGGGCTCACCCGAGTGACCGCAGCTCATCACTAAGCCTAACAACACCTAAGATATAGCCATTCACTCAATATGAAACGTGAAGAGGACTAGAGAGCCTCTCTGCTTTAGCGTGCTTGGTCTGTCCAGCTATCTCTCCCATCACCTCCCTAGGCAGTACAAGAGCCCCGCTCCGCAGTCCTTGTCACAGCCCCTAGAGGTGGTAGTAAGCCCTTGATTTCCCACTATTCCTTTCTAAATTTGAACTTTGATTTGTTTTATTAATTTTGGTTCTGTTTGTTTTGGTTGTTTTTTTTTGTGTGTGCCCGGAGACCAAACCTGTTTGAACCATCAGAAAATACTTGGTAATAACATTGATAAACCAAATAGCCTAAGTCATTAAATGACCCCTAGGTTATCACCCATCAACAGTGTTACCCGTAGTTTTCGGTGCTCACTCACACCAATTATCCACTCCTTCCTTATCAGCCACGATATGTAAGCGTTTAGTTTGCGTCACTAACTGATCACACCAGTTAATCATGCAACACATAGCCCAAATATTTTAGCTCACTAAATCTGTGCGGACTTGCATTGGTGTTGTGTGTTTTTCCCTCTCCACCTGTGTTCCACCTGTGTCCAGATCATCCGGCTTAGCTGAGCACTGCAACACACGCCCTCCGGTCCGGGACCACTCCTGATCTACAGCACCTGAGCGAAACAGCTGGATGACAACCTGAACCGGCAGACAGACCATGATCAAACCAGGGCTACAGCCACAGAGAGCCAGCCAGGATCATCGGTGCCCTTGCCTACAACCGCATCATCCAGTTAAAGCCAAGCGAAAGATGCTTCAACCACAAGGAGGCCGGAGGACCGGGAGCGTGCAGAACCGCCAGACCAGCTGGACCAGCAAATGACAGCGGATGAAGAGGACAAGGAGCTACAAGAGGAATTAGAAAGTTTCAGGATGCCTCTACAAAACCCACACAGACACTGAGCACAGAGAGCAGCTGGAATAGAAGCCAGAGAGGCTCCAGCAGGCTAAAGCTCTCTTAAGTAATGACCCAGGCGAACTGAAACAATGCCTGTGAATGCCACCTGCAAGCAGCCCGAGCTGAAATCCAAGTCTCTGCTCAGCGACGAGGCAACTTCAAACATCAACCAACGAAGCCAAGGAAAACTCAATGTCACAAATGAACTGAAATAGGCTTGCAGACCACAAGGTGAACAGAAAGGAAAACACAACACAGAATTTCCCCTGACAAGCAGGCCCAGGCCCACTGTTCACACCTCACCTGCCAGCAACCACAGGTGGGGCAGGGACCCTTCCAGAGCATCACTGCAGATACAGACACCGTGTGGCCCCACAGACCCCAACCAACTGGCCTGCAGAAGGCCACCACACTTTCCTGCCTGCAAAACATGAACTTTTATGCTCGAACTCTGCCCAATGTGACCACACGAGACAGACTATCTGCTCAGGATCACCTCCAACCTTGAAACACAACATCCTGTACCAGCAGTCTGAAACTGTCAAAGCGGATTACAAAACTTACAAGAAGCCTGCTACAGCCAGCTCTGAGTCTACGGCAGACAACAGAACAGGCCACAAGGGAGGAAGGCCTCAACTCCAGAACATTCCCTCCTCCCAAAAATCCGCATCACATTGTGAGTCACCATTCAAGCGCCATGGTCTTCCCCCGCACAATGACCACCCGACATCTGCGGAACTCAGCCCATATGGCCTACAGACAACACAGCGCTGCCTCCATAAAGACTGTTAAAATCCTGCCTATCTCTGCACAGTACCCAGAACTGACTCTGGAGAGCACACGGGCCAGCAACAGAGATCCTGAGGACATAAAACAAACTGATCCTGCGAGTGGCCTCCCCAGCAGGGCAAACAGGATATATCAGACTATCAAACTCCTTTTAACTACGAGTGGCATAAGAAACCAACAACTTACCAGAAAGCCCTCCTACTAAAAGAAACGCCCAGATCTTGTCAAACAGTCTCTCACCACAGAGGCATCCATCCTAACACCAGATGGCACCCAAACAGCACATCAGCAGACGGCTGACCGCCCACGACAAGCCAAAAGAAACACACGGTCAACTCTCCTGCACCTGACCATCAGCTCCATGAGACCGTACACCCCGTGTACACAACCCAAATGGACACCGGCCCTCGTTTCACCAACATGAACCTGCCGTATGGTTTTGAGCCCAAGGGACTTTAAGCATTCAGAGAATTAGCCTCAAGTGCGGGAACGTTCACACTTCCAGCCAGCCAACTCATCTGAAGTGCACAGCCAGGACACAGAGATAAGCACTGACATCTCAGCTGGTCGCGAGAACTCAGTTTCAAGGTCAGACCAGCCCACGACCCAGACTCCTCCTGCCTTTGCATCTTGAAAGGCACATCACTGTGATAGATGCTTCATCAGAAAGTCAACACAGTTCCCAACCAGCAGGAACAGCATAGCCGTGATGGTGCCTCTCCCAAGCACCAGACAGAGCACTGAGCAACAAACCTGAAATTTCACCAGCAGAAACCCTCGTGACACGTCCCAGCTCTTCTCAGAGCTGAACAGTGTGGCTACATCTGAGACAGTATAGAGATCTTGAGTATCCTAAAGGAACTCATTCAGAGGAGGCCCCGCAAAAGAGGCAAAATGGGCAGTACAGACTCCTTATAAGTGTGAGAACTGCAATGCATGACCGCCCCAAAATGCCCACCAGCTGAACACTCACCCAGATCTCTGCTAACCAGCCACTGACCACAGAGCCAGCCGTTCCATCGCCAGGTAATGGCATCACCCAGCCACCTCAGCTGATGGCTGCACATCCAGGTTGATCCAACACCTGTCAGCATACCGGTCACCACACAAACCCGATACCAGGACTTCTGAGGGACCCAATCGGAAAACCAGGAAACAGCATGTTGGAAAAAAGGCGAGACTTGAGTTCTGGTGACACTGGAGTAAATCCAACTTTTATGTCACTTCCAACTCTTGGGCAGACCCGAGCTGAAGCTCAGAAACAGAACTGAACTCTTAAGGCCCAAAGGTGTGCACGGAACATGCATCTCAGTGATAAAGAGCTGCTGGGTCAGTTGACCCTTTGCCGAAAGTGAGACAGCGAAACTCTGGGCTGAAGTGCAAGAACCCCAGCCACTCCAGCCAGACAGGTCACCTAGACAGACTGTCAGGTCACAGAGGTCACGGGGAAATCTCACAGCCAGCCATGAGGACATGGCCTGAAGCCTCACACGCTTCAAAGCACTCACCGAGCACACACCAGACCTGCCTTCGCAAGCAAATGCACAAGTTTCCTATGAGACCTTGCAACCCCTTGGAGAAGCCCTGTAAAGTGCAAGAACGTCTGGCCAGACCATACCAGACGTTTACACTGGCAAAAATATGAGACTGCAGTACCAGAAGCCGAATATTCACCAGAAGAGACGGACAGCAGCTCGTAAGTGTTGCGATACTTAGTCATAGATCTGTTGTTTAAATTATTTACTTGCTATTGGGAAGGAATACTTTCGTTTCCCTTCTATTTCTATTCTGCATTTTCGTTGAGGTTTCGTTGTTTGATTGCACTTTCTGTTAATTATAATAATTTGCACCTCGGCTAAGAAGGAACCTGGATCATTTTCAGTGCTCCTTGCAAGCGAAGTGTTAGTTTCGTCTTGAGTTATTTGCACAAGGCTATTGGCTGGGCCAATCAGAAGCCGCCACAGCGACTGTAAAAGTATTTAAACTGCCTGTTCGCTATTACAAGTCGGGAGAAGCGAATATTCACCAGAAGAGACGGACAGCAGCTCGTAAGTGTTGCGATACTTAGTCATAGATCTGTTGTTTAAATTATTTACTTGCTATTGGGAAGGAATACTTTCGTTTCCTTCTATTTCTATTCTGCATTTTCGTTGAGGTTTCGTTGTTTGATTGCACTTTCTGTTAATTATAATAATTTGCACCTCGGCTAAGAAGGAACCTGGATCATTTTCAGTGCTCCTTGCAAGCGAAGTGTTAGTTTCGTCTTGAGTTATTTGCACAAGGCTATTGGCTGGGCCAATCAGAAGCCGGCCACAGCTGTTTTCACGGTAGTGTGTTAAGGCTGTATTTATCAGAGGTCCGAGCGCTGACGGAAGCATCAGCGGAAGCGTTCAGCCTCCTCGTGTGAAGACAGACGAGGGTAAAGACCATCGACTTTTCCTGCGCGAATTTAACCGAGCAACGACACCGGCGACACACTTAAGTATCTTTTCTTTTTCCCCTTCCCTTACACACTCTCCGTTTCCATCCTCTTTCCTGCCACCTCTATCATGTGTTTCCAAACTATTCCGGTTCTCTCTCAACCACGCTCTAACGTCCCACGAGACGGCAACGTAATCCTGCTAACCTGCGCCTTATCTCTACCTCCTTCACTACACCTCTTTCCTTCTCTGTGGGTCTCTGGAATTGTCAGTCAGCTGTCAACAAAGCTGACTTCATTTCTGCTTTTCTTTAAAATCCACGCTCAGCATCTTGGGCTTGACTGAGACCTGGATTCGTCCAGAAGACTCAGCAACCCCAGCTGCTCTCTCTACTAATCTCTCTTTCTCTCACACCCCGGCAAGTTGGCCGGGTGGAGGCACTGGTCTGCTCATTTCTAACAATTGGAAATACTCAACCCGCTCTTCCCTATGCAATTACAACTCATTTGAATCTCATGCCATTACTGTATCAGCTCGATAAAACTCCAGATCGTGGTCATTTACCGTCCCCCTAGCCAAATTCTAGCCACCTTCCTAGAGGAGCTGGACGGGCTGCTGTCCTCTTTCGTGGAGGATGGCACTCCACTCCTAGTCTTTGGTGATTTCAACATTCACCTAGACAAGCCTTATGCTACAGACTTCCATGCACTCCTAGCTTCGCTTGATCTCAAACGCCTTACCACTACTAGCACGCACAAATCAGGCAACCAACTTGACTTAATTTACACACGCAATTGTACTGCAGATAACATTCTGGTACAACCGCTACATACTTCGGACCATTTCTTCATTACATTTACATTACACTTTGCTTCTCCTGTGCCACCAACCCCCCTACCAGTTACTTTTAGACGAAACCTGCGCTCCCTTTCTCCTTCCCATCTTTCCTCTGTGGTATCCTCCTCTCTTCCTTCACCCACCCATTTCTCATCTCTGGATGTAAACGCAGCTACTGAGACTTTATGCTCTACCTTAACCTCTTGTCTAGACGACATTTGTCCTCTCTCCTCTAGGCCCGCACGGGCTGCTCCTTCCAACCCCTGGTTATCCGAGGTTCTTCGTGAACATCGGACTACACTCAGAGCGGCAGAGAGAAAATGGCGCCAAATCAAACGATCTGTCGGACCTCAGTAGGTACCAGTCTATGCTCACATCCTTCTCTGCTAAAGTCCACACTGCCAAATCCTCACATTTCCGCAACAAGATCGACAGCGCTCCAGACATGCGTAATCTCTTCAGAACATTTAATTCCCTCCTCTGTCCCCCTCCACCTCCTCCCTCCACCTCTATTACAGCTGATGACTTTGCCACTTTCTTTACAGACAAAACTAGATCAATCAGTGGTCAGTTTTCACCTCCACGCACACAGGACCCTCACCCTACCACATCCACTGCTAAAACTCCCATCTTTTCTTTCTGTCCACTCACTGAAGCTGAAGTATCCAAGCTTCTCCTCTCCAACCATCCTACAACATGTCCTCTTGACCCAATCCCTCACACCTTCTCCAAGCAATCTCACCCACACTCTTACCTGCACTCACACACATCATCAACACATCCCTACTCACAGGTAACTTCCCCATTGCGTTCAAGCAGGCTCGGGTAACCCCACTGCTCAAAAAACCTACATTAAACACTTCTCTTATAGAAAACTACAGACCTGTCTCTCCTTCCGTTCATAGCGAAAACACTTGAACGAGTTGTCTTCAACCAAGTCTCACTGTTTCTTTCACAGAACGACAAACTGGATGCTAAACAGTCAGGTTTCAGGAGGGCCATTCAACTGAGACTGCGCTTCTCTCGGTCACTGAAGCCCTGCGAATTGCAAAAGCCCATTCCAAATCATCAGTCCTCATTCTGCTGGACCTATCTGCCGCTTTTGACACTGTCAATCATCAGATACTCCTGTCCACCCTCTCATCACTGGGCATCTCTGGCATTCCACTTCGCTGGTTTGAATCCTATCTCACTGGTAGGTCTTTCAGGGTGGCCTGGGAGGTGAGGTATCCAAAGCACATACACTGGTCACTGGGGTTCCTCAGGGATCAGTTCTTGGACCCCTCCTCTTCTCCACATACACTACATCACTGGGTCCCATCATACAGGCACATGGATTCTCATACCATTGCTACGCTGATGACACACAGCTCTACCTCTCTTTTCAACCAGATGATCCAACGGTAACTGCAAGGATCTCAGGTTGCCTGGCGGACATCTCGGCATGGATGAAAGAACATCACCTGCAGCTCAACCTGGCAAAGACTGAGCTTCTTGTCCTCCCTGCCACTCCGACTCTACAGCATGACTTCACGATCCAGTTAGGTTCATCAACAATAACCCCATCAACTTCGGTCAGAAATCTTGGTGTAATCTTTGATGATCAGCTGACCTTCAAAGACCACATTACAAAACTGCTCGATCTTGCAGGTTTGCACTATATAACATCAGAAAGATCAGGCCCTTTCTGACAGAGCATGCTGCACAACTTCTTGTCCAGGCCCTTGTCATTTCTAGGCTGGACTATTGCAATGCTCTTCTGGCTGGACTTCTGTCTAATACAGTCAAACCTCTACAAATGATTCAGAATGCAGCGGCACGACTGGTCTTCAACGAGCCCAAAAGAGCCCATGTTACACCTCTCTTTATCTCCCTGCACTGGCTACCAATCACGGCTCGCATCAAGTTCAAGACACTGATGCTTGCATATAGAACAACCACTGGCTCAGCACCCGTTTACTTGCACTCTCTATTAACAAACTACATCCCTCCAGAAATCTGAGATCTGCTAGTGAGCGGCGCCTCGTGATACCATCACAGAGGCGCAAAATCACTCTCTAGATCATTCTCATTCACCATTCCTGGCTGGTGGAACGATCTTCCCACCTCTATCCGGAATGCTGGATCCCTGTCAATCTTCAAGCAACAACTGAAAACTCATCTCTTTCGACAGCACTTGACTTCATCCTAAACTTAAAAAAAAAAAAAAAAAAAATTATCTTTACTTATTCCTTCCTTTGGTAGTTTGTATTTATTTGAACAATGTCTGAGACTTGGTGTTGCAAGCACTTCGTATGTCTGATTGCCTCTTCAAGATTAATCGCTCGATGTATTCCCCAATTGTAAGTCGCTTTGGATAAAAGCGTCTGCTAAATGACTAAATGTAAATGTAAATGTAAATGTAAATGTACCAGCATACACAAAAGGGGAACGGACAGCGACAGTGTGACACACAGACAGCGTGGCCAAACCCTCAAGCACACACCTTCAAGGGGATGGAGGGAACCTGGCCCCACTCTGAGCCACACCCCCTTTTCTAAGAGACATCCTGCACCTGTTGAACTGCCAGTGCCCAAGCTGCTCTTCACAAGAAGCAACGATGCAGAGCTGATGTCAGCTATGTGGACTCACTCAAGACCACATTACATCATCAAACTCAAATGGCATCTGCACTCTACACCATGCCTAATTTACCCTCATCCCAAGGAGTTTCATCTTAAAGCTGGATTCACCAACTACTGCCTTAGTCCTGGTCTACACCAACAACATGGCCAGAACTAAAGGGGTTGCCCACTTCAGCAGAACACTGCTCCCACCGGGCACTAACTACTCAGATGACAAAGAGCCCAGCTCTGCACTTCACGAATCATCCAGTGATTCTCCAGTCTCCACAGCAACACTTCAAGCTGGACTCCCAGTGATCACAGTACAAGTGACAGCCATCCTGATCACCCTTTAAATCGCATCAGCTCACAAGAACTGCATCAAAGAACTCCTCAGTTACACAGACTCAAATTTCCAATTTGCCAAATTATGCCAATCTCAGCTTCACACGCCACCTCCTTGGCTAGGAAAAGATGAGTCTGCCACAATGAACAGGAAGCCAGTCAAGCACCAACACCTGTACCAGGCATGCAACAACATCACAAGTGTATGGCATGGTGAGCTACGGCCTCAACCAAGACCCACCCACCCACCCATAACATGGCAGCCGTAACCAGAATGAAACCAACTTTCACCTCCAGGGTACCCACCTCGCAGCCCTGACACTAACTTAAGAGCTATCCATAAATGTCATTGCCTAAATGCAAACCTCTGACTGAACAATAAAGCTTATTCTTTACCACCTCCTAACCCCTCCAACCACCCTATCACATCTGCTCGATTTGCTGCTGCTCCAGCCCTAAAACTGCGGCATGACATCACACACATGTTACATGTGCTGAGCAACATTCCATAATATGTCCCTGATGCCCACTCTGCGCCAAAGCTTGTGGTGACACAGCGACAAAGGGGGGTCAGGTTAATGCATACCCACAACGCACCATGTGCTGGACACCACAGTACCAGAGACACGTATAAGACACTAAAATAAGTGGCATACGGGGCTAGCATAAAGCAAGATGTGGCGGAATATGTTCAGAGCATGTCAGGTTGCTGTCAATTCCGAAACAGCAAGCCTGAACCACAAAGCCCCACTACAACGCACTCCACTTTGGGTTTGCAATCACTGAAATGACACTTAGCTGTTTCACCACATATGGGCCAATAACACCATACAGATCTGTGTCAGTCCTCACTTTCCAGTCTGCCAGCATGTCACAGAAAGCAAACCCCACACGAGGAGATGTGAACACCTGACTAAGAGGCATTACAGAGAGCCTCGCCCTAAAGACCATTGAACTTTTAATATTCTGAGTAATAGTCACGATCCGGAAGAGACTCCTGACACACGACTCAAGCCAGAATCACCACCACAGGGAGCTAAACAAGGCCATCAGTTCCTTAAGCTACGCCCTCAAAGCCCAGCTGACACTACGCGACAAGCACAGCACCCATCTGCAAAAGGAACTGACACATGGCCAAAACCCGCATAGACAAACTGGCAGTGAAAGTCCAGGATGGCTTCAGGCATCAGACCACTGAGTTCCTGAGAGAGCTGTTGCACATCTCACGCTTCACAGACAAGCCCGAAGTGAAGACTCAGGATAAACTCAAGGTACCAGGTGGAGTGAAACCGGAAACAAAGAAAAAAAGTTGAACAGCTCCAAGAAGCCCTTGCAGTTGCTGAACGTGACAAGAACTTTCTTCCCAGAAAGACATGAGAAGACATCTACAGTCTGCAGAACAGCTACTAGAGGAAGCTAAAACTGACCTTAAAACAAAGACTCTAAGATAAATGCTCTGGAAGACCACCTGAAAAGGAATTAGAGCCAAGAAAAGCGGAGCCCTCATCAGCATCACCACCGCTGAGCAGAACAGAGTCCACCATCCAAGAATTGCTACACACTGGAAGAAGTGAATGGCCGCAAACCAAAGCATCGCCAGCCCTCACCATAGAACTCTTCCCTTCTAGCAAAAGAAGAAAGCCTCTCCATGCAGACCCCGAAACTGCACGAGACGACTCCCAAAGACCTTGACTAACTGGCTAAAACATCACCCAGTTTGACCAAACACTACAGAAGGCCAAGATATCCAGAAGTGGAAGCTCACGCGACTGACAGAGACAGGTTACACCTCCTCAGACCCACATCCAGTCCTGAGAGTCAACCTGATGCAAAGGTCCATGAACAGGTGCACAGCTGCACGCCCTCAGACCTTCAAACGGAACCACTGGAGAAGAGGGGCCCAGGCGGAGACACTGCTGAACCTGACCAAGGTTAACACCCAAGCTGAGGAAAAGTAGAAACCACCTGTCATCAGTCATTTGTGATCCACCTGCCGTCTGACCATCATGATCCACTGTTGGCTGAAGATGTCTCCAGGTGAACATTTTCAGCCAAAAGGGGGAATTCTGTAACATCTGCTTATGATCCTTGATGGTCGTTGGGACTTTATGTCTTAAGGGACCCTTTTAGCCTTTTGACTTTTGCATATAAATTACTGACCTGGCCTCAGCATTTACATTTATATGGGTACTAAATTGCAGATGGTCTTTATCACTATCAAAAGGATGCAAAAGGATCGACTAAGTGTCCTTATCAAGCTTCAAACACATTCCACAGAAGGGGGGGGTGACCCCCCGGACCAGACTAGTCTGTCTCCACGATTTCAAATACACATCACACACACACCTAAAGACAATTTCTCTATTTAGGCCATAATTAAGCAGTTATAAATGTATCTGGTGTATGCATGTGTTGTTTGTATGTTTCCTTATTGTATTAGCCTAGTTACCACTCGTTATTCGTATTAGTAAGCTCTAAACACTCATATTTAGAGGTATGAAGGTATCTCTGGTTTAATACCTTTCAGATGTCTCTTTCATGATATCAAAATGATCTGCTCTTTATTCCTCACACAATGATGTACACTATGTGATCATGAAATGCATCACACTATTTTTACTGTACTGTGGGGAAAATTACACCAGTCTCCAGATCAGTCGTAAAACATGCAAACGAGGTGTCAAGTGGGACAAAGAAACATTTTCCCGCTGAAACTATGAGCCTTGTTATTGGTCAAACTAACCAAAATGGGTGTTACAGGGAAACAGATAAAACTTCTCCCACACCAAAAGCCAACGCTTCTCTTAACTGTCGGTGCCCCGGAGACACACCTATCACCTTGGAAACCTCACGGCTCCCCTTCCGGGGGAGTCCGATCTTCTGGAAGTTTTAAACTCAGTAACTTTGTCAACTCACTTCGGACTAATCACCCATGACTGGAATGACGAAGCTTTCACTCCTAAAGGAATTCATCAGGAATCTACGCACCAGGATGCTTTACTCAGCTCCCACAAAACCCATGCAAGTAACCGCTTGTTAACTATCTAGATGCGCTTCTAGGCTTCGACCCCTTTTAATTAAGGTGATGTGATTATCTGATGGTTCGTAACAGGTTGTAGTCAGCTGATGTTAAAATCCTGCCATACGCTCTCTTGCGCGCGAGCGCTCCTTCTCTCTCTCTCTCTCTCTCTCTCTCTCTCTCTATCTCTCTCTCCATGCCTTCCTTGCGTTGGCATCCATGTTTAATGTGTGTATGTCTGTGTCTAGTTCTATGTTACATGTTCCCCTGTAGTGTAGTTTAATAAACATCCATATGTATTCACACTTGGTTGTCTGTGTCTGCTGCTCTCAGAACGAAGTCACTTTAACGTCCGGTCTTGCTACAATGCTCGGAGCAATGCTTCAGTAAGGAAATTATTTGTCGTGACCAGAGTAATAATTTTCCTTAGACTCAGTAGAAGGGTCCGTACTGTGGACGAACTAATCATTTTATTGTACTATTAATACTACAGCTAATTCCTGAAGATGGATATATAAATGATAACCCGTTATGATTAATTATGTTCATCTCATAAAGCAAATATGCTACATACACATGGTAATTCCATGGTGATACTTTGGTGCCTCTCCCTGTGCGCATTCATTAGCTGTGTTTTTTGATTAGAAAATATCATGCAGTACAAATCTGATGACAAGCAGCAGATGCAGAGTTTAAACTTTAACACTGCTAGCGACGCTGAAAACCAGTTAAACACCATTTTGGCAGGCCAGCTAAACTAGCTAAGACTGGTTTAAGTTTGCATTTTCAACAGGGTTACTGAAAGCAAACATTTCTACAGAAGGAATCGAAGAGGATTTAATAACATTAATGCTTGAAGGAACTACCACCACACTACAACTATCAAAAAGCTCCAGCTGCGTCAGATAATATGGCTCCGAGCTTCTCTTTGTCACACATTTTTTTATCTGCTGGCTTTATTCCACCTCAGACCTTTGAAAATGATGTTTTGACTGCAGCATCTCTACATCGAAATTCCCTTCCATTGTAAATGGTGTTATTTTCAAGGTCTAAATAAAGACCGGTCACTCGTTTGAATATTCTAATAGCTTCACCAACACATCTGTGCATGGTGAACAAAGCCAATTAGCACTGCATTACAGCGATGTCTCCAGCCATACCCATAGATATCAAAGCTGTTTACTGCATCACATCACATGTATGGCCAAAAATAACACAAGCCAAGTCACATCCAATCATCTACAGGGGATCAGAAACAAACTTAGCAGCAGCAAATTGAAGATGAACTGTAGGTTAGCCGGACAACAAGGGTTTTAATCTCCACCTATTTATAGCAGATGCCAGCCGCTTGAGGCCAAAGCCCATTCGTGTGGGCTAGAAGAACAAAGCACAGATTACATGTGATTCATCTTCTCACGTTTGAAAAGCAGACCTTAGTTCCCTGCACAGTGCATCCCCAGGGAATGATTTTCCCATTGGCTATCTGCCTCCCCAAACAAAGATTGTGCTCAATGACGCAACATTGATGTGCACCGGACACTGCTGAAATACCAAAGAATCAATCAGATCTGACATTTTCCAAATCTATATTTGGACTGATGATACAGAGCATCAACCATTTAACTATATAAAGCCATATTATTTATAAACTTTTACAAGCTAGTTGCAACCGAATCAGTTGGCACATCTGTAAAATTGTATCAAATATATCAGAAATGGTGATAAGTTTTCCAAATGTATTTCAATAAGACTGATTGCAGTGTTGATTGATGTGATTAGTGGTATTTGCCAAGACAAGAATCACTCTTAGTATTCCTCATACATTTCATTCAACACTATTTGTGCTACAAACATGAATGATATCTCAAATTGCACAGCTTGTGTGCTATTACTTAGATATGTGATCTAACTTACCATTTCCACCAAGCAGACGATAAAATGGTCCAGAATTCTCATAGGAGGGATCTAGGAACCAGAACATGGTGTGCTCTTTTGATTTATCTGAAACAGTTAGCAAACACCACCTAGAAAAGACCTAACAACCACTCCAAACACTATAACAAGACTGTGCATTAGCATTATTGCGACTACTAGCACCACTAAAATTTTCTATACAAAAAGGTTAAAATCTAGTTGTACAAAACAGTGCAGTACTGTAAAGCATTAGAACAGATTCTCACAGGGATGTTACACTGTCAAAAAAAAAATCTATTTGTTCTTTGATTTCTTTTTGCAGAACAATTTACATGCATCTCAAGGGTTTGCTATAACCTCTTCGAACCGGCTTCAACTAACCATTTTGCTGACTCCAACATGTGCAATGTTTTCTACTGTATATGCAGTAACAAATCACAAGACAGCAAGAGCAATAAAGTAAATGGGCTCTCTTTCTTTCAAAGAACATCTAAGCGAATCTTCATGGGAGAGATTTCACAAAAAGCAGCCTTCAATAAAAATGAAATCAATTAGGGTCATTTATCTAAAGCTTTATTTAGCAAATCAATATATGCTACACTTAAATGCACCTGAATTCAATTAGTTCATGCTAGCTATTTTTAAATGATTTTATTAGTCAGAGAGTTAGAGGGCTCTCTGCTGTTACTTGCACAAATTTTAATGCCACTACTCCTATACAGTACAAAAACACCTTTGAAAGATTTATGACAGGCTGTATAGAAAATGGCATGAAAGGAGAGGAAGGCAAACTAACACTGATCAATAGCAATGCAGCCATAAGCAACTGAAGCCACAGAAGCTTGACCTTCAATCTAAAGCCCCTAAAAGTGTTCAATTGGAGGGGAAACACTATCAAATATCCTTATGCCTAATACGCACATTTATGCTCATCAATATGCTATTATGGATGTACAATTACTTAGTTGGGCTATATGATGGCTGCTAAATCTTCAACTTTGAGAGCCACATACAAATACAAATAAAGTTCTGTTCACACTGACAGCAACCAGAAATTATTAAGGTTGGGAACAGAGAACTGACTAAAGCTTATACTTATATATAGGCCTATATATATATACATTCATGGCCAAAAATATCGGCACTTATTGATTTTTTATCTGTTGGTATTTGATAGAATTCATGATGCCATGTGTCTAAACAAGATGTCCAGGACCTCCAGCAGAAATATAGGCCCACAACATTAAAAATACAGCAGTATATTTCATTGTACACATGGGGTACTTTTTATCCCTGTGTTCACCAAACCCATCTTGAGTGTTTGCTGCTAAAAAGCTCATTTTTTAGTGTCATCTGACCATAGAGGCCAGTCCCATTTGAAGTTACAGTCTTGTCTGATAACTGAATATGCTGGAGTTTTGTTTTTGGATGAGCTAAGAGAATTTTTCTTGAAACCCTCCCAAACAACATGTGGTGATGTAGGTGCTGTTTGATTATTTTTCTGACCCTGAGACTCAACTATTTCGTGCAATTCTCCAGCTGTGGTCCTTGGAGAGTCTTTAGCCACTCAAACTCTCCTTCTCATCGTGCATTAGGATGATATAGACACACGTCCTCTTCCAGGCAGTTTCGTAACATTTTATGTTAATTTGGAAATTCTTAATTATTGCCCTGATGGTGGAAATGGGAATTTTCACTGCTCTAGCTCTTTTCTTAATACTCTGTTCACAAATAGATTTTAATAGCGTGCTAAAAAATAATAATTAGTTTCTCAGATATAAAATATAATTTTGTATAGTACAAAGTACATAGTTTTATTGTACAAAGCATGCTTGAGTCTGTGGCTACAGAATCATATCATAGGTTTGTACATCCAACTTGGTCACATATTATTGTAGCACCGTTTGTGCTGAATACAAAAAAAATTACATGTTGGTCAATAGTATGTTTTAAGTAGCTGAAATAAGCACATTTTCCCCAAACTATAATTCCTGACTACAATGTTTGAAATCGTGTAAAATATTTTGAATATGATAGGAAGAATTTGGGTAGGAAAAGGTGCACAAGCAACAGGGATGACTGCAAGCTTGAGAATACAGTCAAGCAAAGCTGATTCAAACACTTCGGAGAGCTTCACAAGGAGAGAACTGAAGCTGGAGTCAGTGCATCAAGAGTCACCACGCTCAGATGTCTTCAGGAAAAGGGCTACCAAGCCACTTCTGAACCAGAGACAACGTCAGAAGCATCTTACCTGGGCTGTGGAGAAAAAGAACTGGACTGTTGCTCAGTGGTCCAAAGTCCTCTTTTCAGATGAAAGTAAATTTTGCATTTAATTTGGAAATCAAGGTCCCAGAGTCTGAAGGAAGAGTGGAGAGGCACAGAATCCATGTTGCTTGAAGTCCAGTGTGAAGTTTCCACAGTCAGTGATGATTTGGGCTGCCATGTCATCTGCTGGTGCTGGTCCACTGTGTTTTCTTAAGTCCACAGTCAACGCAGCCATCTACCAGGATATTTTAGAGCACTTCATGCTTCCTTCTGTTGACAAGCTTTATGGAGATGCTGATTTCATTTTCCAGCAGGACTTGGCACCTGCTCACACTGCCAAAGGTACCAAAAGCTGGTTCAATGACCATAGTGTTACTGTGCTTGATTGGCCAGCAAACTCGCCTGACCTGAACCCCATAGAGAATCTATGGGGTATTGTCAAGAGGAAGATGAGAGACACCAGACCCAACAATGCAGATGAGCTGAAGGCCACTATCAGAGCAACCTGGGCTCTCATAACACCTGAGCAGTGCCACAGACTGATCGACTCCATGCCACGCCGCATGTAACTAACCCTAAGGAAAGTGTAAATCAGGTAATCACCTCAGAGCTCTATTTTATTAGTTTCCTCTGTTAATATTATAAGTCCTTTATTTTGGCGACTCCTAGTGGATCGTTAATTTCGCATCTAAAAGGGGGAACTAGTTTTGCGAGACGCACGCACGGAAGTAAGGAGGAAGCTCGCATGTCGCTCTAAAATCATATAAATAAAAGGATAATTAAGCACCTAGCTGGAACGGGAACAAGGTATTATGTGCTTGATTTGTTTCATGTTTATGTCAGTAATACGTAAGTTAATCTATTCATCTGTGAAGAAGTGTTTAACTGTATTGTTATACCTCGTGTTTCAACGTGAAGTCATGCTAACATAAGCCTTTAGCATTGTTAATACTGACAGAAGTAAACGTCACAGAAAGTTTTATTTTTTATATAAATTGCTATTTGTAAGGTTAATGTGGACTTCGTGAAATGTGTATGTTTATAAGAGCTAATTTTATGTTATTTATCTGTCCCGTAGCTCTTACGGTGTTTCATGAAGAAACGGTGTAAGAAAGGAAAGATATATTTGTGTTTCAAAACAAGGCTGACGGCTGAACATAAATAAAGGCTTCTGGAAACATCAGTACGCTTCACCATTGTCTGGCTTGGGTTTTGCTACAGTAAGAGCTTGACCCGCATCGATACCGACGACTTGTTGTCTACGACGGGCCACGGAGGGTCTTCACGGCGTCGGCGGCTACAGCTTCCGCTACATGGCCACAAGGTGTCAGCTTTAACCCATCAAGCTGACATCCTCACGCCGCGCTTGACCTACTTTGGACAGCGGTCTCACGGATTTGGTGCAATGGTCAAGTACAGCCACACTCACGGACATTGATGCAGGACTGTGAGTATTAACCCATTATTATACAGTCTACAGTACAGCAATAAGGCGAGCAACAGATTAATTGCTTCTTGGACTGAACATTTAATACTCACCGGCTCAGCAAGGAGAGCAACAAAAAACTGTGGTTACATTTACACTCATGCCTGCACGCATCCACATGGACTCTTTCTAATTAAGGACATATATGCATTTTATTTTGGACTTTGCACTTTTCCACTTTGTTAACTGTGTTTTATTGAAGCTCACATTTACATTTACAGTTATTTGAGTGTCTATATGTAAATGCATATGTGCTAGCTATTTTTCTGATATTTTATGTTTATGCTGTTCATAACAAGGGCTTAATCATATCTGCTAAGGGGTCTTCTTCCACCATTAGAGTTAAATTTAAATAGAGTAAACATTTTAGGTGATAATGTCAGAGTCAGGTAAAGAGCAGATGGCTGATTATCAGCATGAAGATTTACAAAGTGAAGTCCAGACAATGGTAGACTCATCAGAGAGGCCATGTCTGAAGGAAACAAATGAAGCTAAACAACAAAGTCCTACTGACCTCGAAGGCAAACTTAATGAGGATGATAATGCTCTTGAAGGTCCAAGACGCTCTGAACGCACACGCCATCCTACAGAGAAGATGCGCACGCGCATCAATATGAAGAGATCAAGAAAAAAGAGAAAAGGCTGTATGCCATGTACGAACAGTGGAAGCTCCACACACGCAAGGCAAGAGATCAGCTAAAGACTTATATGTCAGAGAGTCAACTCTGGCCTCTCATTGAAGAGCTTAAGAAAGATAAAGAAGACATAATGAAAATTTATTATGAAATTCGAAATCTCAACACACCTTCCACCGACATAAGAAGAAGAGTTGATACGTGTGAATCGGTGACCACAGAAATCACCAACATTGCCTACAACAGGGCTATAGATGATGAAAGTGAGTTTAATGAGCAGCAGGAAAGACACCGCCTTCATGAACTGCTCCGCCATGACTATGCAAAGTCTGTCTATGGATCTGCAGCTTCCTTGATAAGTCACAGCCAGTCTGACAACTCCATATCTACAGCCATATCAGCAAAGCGCGCGGATGCAGCAGCTGAACTAGCAGCAAAAGAAGCAAATTATCAGATGCTGCTAGAGGAGGAAAGGCAAAAGGAATCCATAAGAGAGTTAGAGGAACAACAACGCAAGGCTCTAGAGGCACGAAGGCGTGAGTTGGAGCGATTGCAGGCGGAGAAAGAGATAAGGGCAGCTCAAGCCAAGTTGAGGATCTACGATAAGGAGACAAAACACAAGGACGCTGACTATGCTAAAAGGGAAAGGAACATGGAAGCAAAGAATGTGTCTGTATCTACAGTACCCCTCTCTCAAGTTGCATCGCCCCGTTATACAGACAATCCTTCTCTCGCTCAGATCCTTCAAGACAACATGGTCTTAAATAGGCTTCCTGTTCCTGAACCATTTGTCTTCAATGGTGATCCCATACAATTCATTGAATGGAAGGCAGTATTCACCTCACTCATTGACCAAAGGGCAATCACACAAGCTGAAAAACTATACTACCTGAAAAAATACGTTGGTGGCCCAGCACGGCAGGTTTTAGATGGCAACTTCTACCGAAATGACAATGAAGCCTACCAAGACGCCTGGGACAAGCTAAATCGTCGCTTTGGCCAGCCATTCGCCATTCAGAGAGCATTCAGAGAGAAGCTCACCAACTGGCCGAGAATTCCATCAAAGGATGCTGAAGGACTGAGACGCTTCTCAGATTTTCTGAATGCCTGTCAAGATGCCATGCCTCACGTCAAGGGTCTCGACATATTAAATGACTGTGAAGAAAATCAGAAGCTCATTCACAAACTACCAGACTGGGCAGCTTTACGCTGGAACCGACAAGTCACGCAAAGCCTAAATGAAAATCAGGAATTCCCAAGTTTCAAGGAGTTTGCTAGATTCACGTCAACTGAAGCTGAGATTGCTTGCAATCCCATTACGTCCTTTCATGCCCTTCGTTCATCAGATTCCTGCAGTGAGAAGAGAAATCTCCGAGACCTGAAGAAAAACAAGGCCAGTGTTTTTACCACTCAAACAGTCACTGAAAATGAAAACTACAAGTCAGAACAAAGAAAGGTTAAGACTTCGTGTATCCTTTGTCAAGATAATAGACACCAGCTTCATTCATGCTCCAAGTTCACTGAGATGGTGTTGGTTGAGCGACGCAACTACATAAAGGAGAAGAAACTCTGCTATGGATGCCTGAAACCTGGCCACAGCGTGAGAGAATGCCATCATCGTCATTTCTGTGACCACTGTAAGGGAAAGCATCCTACAGCCCTGCATGATGACAACTATAAAAGAGAAAAGTCTACAACAAAACCAGAGACAAATCGAGGTGCTGCTGCAACGGCACTCAGTGTAGCAGGCGAAGGCTCATCCAACACATCCATGGTGATACCAGTCTGGGTTTCATCTAAAAATGATCCAACTACTGAGAATCTTGTCTATGCGCTACTTGACACTCAAAGCGATACTACTTTTATTGACCAAGAAGTAAGTGATGGTCTTAATGCTGACAAGTATCCAGTGAAACTGAAGTTGACGACTATGAGTGGTAAGGATACAGTTCTCACAAGCGAAAGTGTTTCTGGCCTTCGTGTTAGAGGATATAGTTCTGCAATTCAAGTCGATCTTCCAGTCACCTATACGAAGGATTGCATACCTGTTAACCGCTCTCACATTCCCACTTGTGAGATGGCTAAACAATGGAGTCATCTTGCAGAGATAGTGGATGAAATCCAACCGCTGAAGGATTGTGTAGTAGGCCTTTTGATCGGCTACAACTGCTCAAGAGCTATGGCACCAAGGCAAGTCCTTTTAGGAGATGACGATGAACCCTACGCTGTAAGGACGGATTTAGGAAGGAGTATTGTAGGGCGCTCATTACAAACCTATGATGCATTGAACACACTTCATCTGTGTCACAGAATTACAGTTAAGGAGCTACCTCCGGTAACTCCTTCTGACGTCATTCGCATTTTAGAGTCTGACTTCAAAGATGGCAGTGACGACAGCAAAATTGTGTCACAAGACGACATCACATTCCTCAACATACTGGATGAGGGAATAAGGAAAAATACAGATGGCCATTATGAAATGCCTCTGCCCTTCAAAACCAGACCCAGCTTGCCCGACAACAGAGGCTCAGCTATGACACGCCTCCTTCATCTTAAAAGGAAATTGCAACGGGATGAGAGGTATAAGGAGCATTATGTTGAGTTCATGGAGGAGGTCATCGGAAAGGAGACGCTGAGCAGGTCAAGGACGGTGGAAGAGAAGGTGAGAGATGGTACATTCCCCATCATGGAGTGCATCATGCGAAGAAGCCGGATAAACTTCGTGTAGTGTTTGATTGCTCAGCCAGATATAAAGGAACAAGCTTGAATGATCACCTTCTCTCTGGGCCTGACATGTTGAACAACTTAAGTGGAGTTCTCATCCGTTTCCATAAGCACCCCATTGCATTGATGTGCGACATTCAGAAGATGTTCCATCAGTTTCATGTGGACAAAGCTGATCGCAACTACTTGCGCTTTCTTTGGTGGAAGCAAGGAGACTTGAACTCACAGCCCAGCGAGTTTCGCATGAAAGTGCATCTGTTCGGTGCAACTTCCTCTCCGGGATGTGCAAACTATGGGATGAAACATCTAGCTAAGGAAAATCGCGACATCTACGCTCAAGGCTCGAAATTTGTTATGAGGGACTTTTATGTAGACGATGGTCTTGTAAGTGTTGAAAATATGGAAGATGCTATTCAGCTTGCCAGGGAAGCTCGCGAACTCTGCGCCACGGGTGGTCTCCGACTTCATAAGTTTGTGTCTAACAACAGAGAGGTACTAGAGAGCATACCACCCTCCGAACGAGCAACCAACGTGAAGGATATGAATCTCGCATTTGATGATTTGCCACTAGAGAGAGCTCTCGGGATTCAATGGGATGTGGAGTCTGACCGCTTCAAGCTTAACGTCAGCCTCAAGGAGCAGCCGGCAACACGACGTGGTATTTTATCTACAGTGGCTTCTCTGTACGATCCTCTTGGGTTTGTGGCGCCAGTCGCCCTTAAAGCGAAGATCGTTCTTCAGGAGATATGCAGACGGGGCACTGGCTGGGACGATCCTCTCACTGACGAGCTTCGCCCAAAATGGGAACAATGGAGGAGTGATCTAGCCCACTTAGATAATTTCACTATATCCCGTACCTACTCACCTGCTGGATTTGGAAGGGTCTCAAAAACAGAGCTGCATCACTTCTCTGATGCCAGTATGAAGGGTTACGGTCAGTGTTCATACCTGCGACTTCAAAACAAAGAGGGAGACATTCATTGTGCCTTAGTTGCAGGAAAATCACGTGTCTCTCCAACCAAGGTCACAACCATCCCCAGATTAGAATTGACAGCAGCAGTTGTTTCAGTGAAGATAAGCAACATGCTCAAGGAGGAATTGGGATGTATTAACGCTGAGGAGTTCTTCTGGACCGACTCTAAGGTGGTCTTAGGTTATATAAGAAACGAAGCACGACGATTTCACACGTTTGTGGCTAACCATGTTCAGAAGATTCAGCTCAGCTCAGTCCCACAACAGTGGCGATATGTCCCAACAAATGAGAATCCTGCTGACCATGCTTCTAGGGGCTTAACTGCCAGTGAGCTTTTGTCATCTACCTGGCTCACTGGGCCCAGGTTTTACGGGACAAGGAAATAAAGCTGACTATAGATGAAGCACCAGAGTTAACCGTCGGAGATCCAGAGGTCAGGAGTGTTCTAGTGCTCAGTACAAAGACCACTGAATGTGTGAGCCTCGTTGATCGCTTGTCCAAGTTCTCTTCTTGGTCGCTAGCTACGCCGAGCGGTTGCACGCATTCTCAGGCGCATAAGCAAGAACAGATCAAACAGTCTCACCACTGTAAGAGAACGAGAAGAGGCAGAACATCGCCTAATCAAAGATCTGCAGAAAAATGTGTACCAAGAAGAGTTGAAACTGCTGAGCAAAGGGATCCCCCTACCAACTCGCAATCCGTTACACGCTCTTGATGCTTTCCGCCACGACGATGGCGTCCTCAGGGTGGGAGGAGGCTGTGCAACTCCTCTCCCCAACTTCATCAAGCATCCTGCTATCATTCCCAAAGATCATCACATCACAAGGATGATTATTGCCTATCACCACGAGAAGATGGAACATCAAGGTAAAGGTCTTACCATTAATGAAATAAGGCGCAGCGGCTACTGGATTACAGGAATCAACCGGGCAGTCGCATCCTACATTCGTCAATGTGTCACCTGTAGACGGCAGCGCAAACCTATGGAAGAGCAAAAGATGGCCGATCTACCCCCTGAACGGTTGGAACCATCACCTCCCTTCACTTTCTGTGGCATGGACTGCTTGGGCCATTCCTTACAAAACAAGGAAGAAAGGAGAACAAGAGGTACGGCCTTCTTTTCACTTGCCTTAGCTCCCGTGCTGTTCATATTGAGACTCTTGAAGACATGTCGACAGATGCCTTCATAAATGGCCTTCGATGCTTCATCGCCATACGTGGTGCTGTTCGTCAAATCAAATCTGATCAAGGAAGCAATTTCGTTGGAGCCAAAAATGAGCTCAGAGAAGCTCTAAAGGAAGTCGATGCAGACCGTCTGACTGTATTCCTTGCAGAGAAGCAGTGCGACTTCAGCATGAACGCACCCCATTCTAGCCATGCAGGAGGGGTGTGGGAAAGACAAATAAGGACAGTGAGAAGCGTTCTAAGGTCCACTCTTGCCCTTTCCTCTGGTAGACTAAATGATACTTCACTTCGGGCCTTTTTCTATGAGGCTATGGCTATAGTCAACAGTCGTCCTCTGACTATTGACAACTTCAGTGACCCCCATAGCCTCGAACCACTCACCCCTAATCATCTTCTGACAATGAAATCTGTCCAGGCCTTGCCTCCCCCAGGTGAATTCGTCAGAGAAGATGTGTATGGCAGGAAAAGGTGGAGACAAGTTCAATACCTCGCAGAACAGTTTTGGAGTCGCTGGCGAAAGGAATACCTTGCCAACATAGCTCTCAGACAGCGCTGGCATGGTCCAAGAAGAAATTTACAAGTTGGAGATATTGTAATCATGAAAGGAGAGGATGTGCACAGGAACGAGTGGAGATTGGGTAGAGTTTCAGAAACCACTACCGACAAAGATGGACTTGTACGGAGAGTTAAAATCCGACTTGGTGACAGTAAGCTTGGCAAGAAAGGGGAGCGTCTTCACAAGGTGTCCGAAGTTGAGCGCCCAGTCCAGAAGCTTGTTCTGCTGCTGGAGACTAGCTAAATCTGCTCCCTCCCTTCATAGTGCATATTACATAGTTCTAGTTAAGTTTCCAACTTTAGCATAAGTTGTCTTTGTTCTTATACAGGCCAGGGAAGGCAATTTTCTGTTAAAATCATTCGTGCCTAATGCAGACTGTATACCGTTCCATTATTCACTCATGATTGATGGGAGTGTAACTAACCCTAAGGAAAGTGTAAATCAGGTAATCACCTCAGAGCTCTATTTTATTAGTTTCCTCTGTTAATATTATAAGTCCTTTATTTTGGCGACTCCTAGTGGATCGTTAATTTCGCATCTAAAAGGGGGAACTAGTTTTGCGAGACGCACGCACGGAAGTAAGGAGGAAGATCGCATGTCGCTCTAAAATCATATAAATAAAAGGATAATTAAGCACCTAGCTGGAAGGGGAACAAGGTATTATGTGCTTGATTTGTTTCATGTTTATGTCAGTAATACGTAAGTTAATCTATTCATCTGTGAAGAAGTGTTTAACTGTATTGTTATACCTCGTGTTTCAACGTGAAGTCATGCTAACATAAGCCTTTAGTATTGTTAATACTGACAGAAGTAAACGTCACAGAAAGTTTTATTTATTTATTTATTTTTTTTTATAAATTGCTATTTGTAAGGTTAATGTGGACTTCGTGAAATGTGTATGTTTATAAGATCTAATTTTATGTTATTTATCTGTCCCGTAGCTCTTACGGTGTTTCATGAAGAAACGGTGTAAGAAAGGAAAGATATATTTGTGTTTCAAAACAAGGCTGACGGCTGAACATAAATAAAGGCTTCTGGAAACATCAGTACGCTTCACCATTGTCTGGCTTGGGTTTTGCTACACCGCATTGCTGCAGTAATTCAGGCAAAAGGAGCCCCAACTAAGTATTGAGTGCTGTACATGCTCATACTTTTCATTTTCATACTTTTCAGTTGCCAAGATTTCTAAAAATCTTTTCTTTGTATTGGTCTTAAGTAATATTCTAATATTTTGAGATACTGATTTTTGACTTTCATGAGCTGTAAGCTCTAATCATCAAAAATTAAAAGAAATAAACATTTGAAATATATCAGTCTGTGTGTAATGAATGAATATAATATACAAGTTTCACTTTTTGAATGGAATTAGTGAAATAAATCAACTTTTTGATGATATTCTAATTATATGACCAGCACCTGTATATAAAACAATAAAAGTAATATGAGTGTACACTGTAACATGATGAATGCTACGAGTCTAAGTATGTTTAGTACATGTTTATTATTAATAGCCTACTCTGTTCAGAAATAGATTTTAATAACGTGCTAAACAATAATAATTAGTTTCTCAGATATAAGATTTCTTTCTCTTTTTTTATGATAGTACAAAACATGTGTGAGTCTATGGCTACAAAACATATATATATATATACAGATGTTCCTGATATTAACATGCTCACAAATGTTTTTTTTTTTTGTTTGTATTTTATTGAATCAGATACCAGCACCAGATGTATCCTGATGTCTCTTCAAACTGTTTTCCTCTGAGAGCGCTGTACCAACATTAGATGTTCAACTACACTGATATTCTATGTTAAAACAAGCTCCTTCTCTACTGATTATGTTTTTTTCTTCTTGAATCCATGGAAAGAAGTAGAAACACTTAAATAACACACGTAAATATCAGGTATGATTTACTTGTTTCACTTGTTGAACAGAATCTGTTGCAGGAATGACTCAAAGTCTGTTCACATCTCTGTGGTTAGATAAGTGTGCACAATAATGTGTCATTAAGCCCTTTCACACATACAGACTTTTGCGGAAAATTACCGGTAAATTGCCGTAAAGAGATCATGTGTGAACAGGACCTTTTCAAAAATACCAGTAAATTCGTTCTGGCAATTTACCGGTATGAGAAGTTGTAACATTACCAGTAAATTGCCGGAATTCTGCTGTGTGTGAACGCAGAAGGAAAATTACCGGTATGAGCACGTACGAGTTCAGAACGCGGTGACGTAAGACGTCTACTACAGGCCAATCCAGAGCCGTTGAAATTCAAAATTCAACGGCTCTGGGCCAATCATAACATTCTGATGCAGATGACGCATTTACTCCGCGCTGTGTTTGAAATCGTGCGATGTCTCTGGGCCAAAAGAAGCAGCATGAACGTGAACATTTGGCACAAAAATGAAAATATCAACAAAAACACTGATCATGTTTACCCCTCCATATTTACAAACACAACACCGTGAGGCGCAGCCATTTAGAGGTCATTTCCATTTTATGATGTCACAGAATTTACCGGTAATTTAAAACCGATGTGTGAATGCTGCTTTACCGGAAAAAAGACGGAATGCTGTTGCCTGTGTGAACAGAGCGGTTTTGAATTTACCGGTAAAGTCGTTTTGGTAATTTTACGGCAATTTACTGGTATTACTATGTGAAAGGGGCTTTTGACCTTTATTATGTATGTTTTGATTATACTGTGTTGTAAATAAAATACAAATAATTTAAAAAACCTTTTTTTCAATCTCCTCACATTCTCTCTTACCTGCCTCAAAGTCACAGTCACACTGATGGGCCATTAGGGGAGGGCCCTTTGTCTCTCAGGTGAGACTCACTTAATATTCATGGCCATTGCCACTCCCTCGCATAAAGACTCTCGATCACAAAACATGTCTTGAAAAATTTAAATCAATATATTGTTTTCTGTGAATGAGTAAGCAGAATGATTTTCATATTATTTTGAAGTAAATATTCTAGCCTACAAGACTGATTACTCAAAAGTCATTCAGAACTATTTAGTGTGGGTTTTAAGGCCTTATTTCAGCTACATTTTTTCCCCCAAAACTTACTAACCACGCATAATATTTTTTTTCTAAAAAATGCAAACATGTACATCCAACTTGGTCACATATTATTGTAGCACCATTTGTGCTGAATACAAAAAAATTACATGTTGGTCAATAGTATGTTTTAAGTAGCTGAAATAAGCACAAATATCAGGGCATGTCAAAACATCTCAAGGGCCCAAAAATTACCTCAGACCCCAGAGGGTTAAAGCCACTTCACTAATTTGTGAAGCTCAATTGACCATATGCACGATTACTTCCTGGTTTTAGATAAGCCAGCTCAGTCATTTCCGGTCAACTGTACTGTGCCGAAAGGGGAACGTCCTTTGCTCGGTTTCTCTACATAATCCATTAACAATTTGGAGAACATTTTTATTTGTCTAAGAGGACCAAATATCCACGTATACTGTTTCAGGAATGACAAAAGCGAATGTTAAATTTACGCGAGTGAATCCGTTAAATCATGCCGCGAGTCACTGCTATGATTGACAGCAGCAACGGAATGAATCACCTGACGAGCCGATGTCAAAATAGAGCTGTGCATTAAGTGATTCAGACTAAATTCAGACTAACAAAACTACAGCAGCAAGTCTGTGTTGGATAAAACTTAAAAAATGTAGTTATTAAATTAAATCTAATCATTTCAAAATATTGAATGCATCATTGAACATTATACCAACTTATTTATGTAGTATTTAGGTATTTAAATAATTCGGCATTATAGGCTGTCATCTGGCCTTATTTCTTTAAATGACAAGTGACTTTGTGACTTCCTGCACTTGCTATACTTTATACTTCAGTGCGATAAAGTACTAAATTTGTTGTAATATTTATTTTATAATAAATCAGAAGACGTGAAAAAACTAGGCAGGCAGCTGCAGCCAATGAGTGATCTTATACTGCCATCTCCTGGTTATAATGGTAATTTCGTTTTCTTCTTAAAAAGTCTTTATTTTTCGCCGAGACACATTATTGGCACATGTCATCTTCATGAATGAAAAGTGAACCTTTAATAATGGGAATTTTACCACACAGAGTTGAGAAATAATAAAGGCTTTAAAATTTTATACGATTTTAAAAATGTGTTCATGGCTATGAAGGTAAGATATTGATTATCAAGAATACCATTAAGACGTCGTTTAAGAGATTAGCCTAACTGCCTAAACAGTTACGATAGTGTTTATCTGTCAGCATTTAAATGTACAGTTACGCATCTGGGTACTTTCCTGGGATTACAAGACTCTGCATATAAAATTATATGTTCTTTAATAACATGAAACTGCATGTTAATGCCTCTGTGTTGCAATTATTTTTTTCTCAGATTCTGATAAGAATGAGGCAGGAGAGGTTTCTATATATAGCACATATAAAATGAGCTTCACCGGAAGATTAAGAGCTGGCTTATCTTTATCCGGAAGTTCTAAAAAGCGCTCCGTGCATATGGTCAATTATCTTGTGCTGCACATCAGAAATATATTCTTTGGTTTTTCTCATTGTAATGGATAATTAAGGGAATTTGGGCTTTGCTTTCCCTCCTATTTATATTTCTTTGAAACAGGAAGCCATGGCTGGATAATTTCATGTTCATAATCACCCTGGAGTGCTCAAAATTGTGAATATGAATGGGAATATACTTCAGAGATATTTTACTCATAAGACTTTCTAGGGGTGCCAATAATTGTGTCCGACGTGTATTTGAGAAAAACATTTATTTCATAATGATATTTCCCCCCATTTTAAATTCTTATAATCCAATGAAAGGTTAGATTTTTGTGAATTTTTTTAATAAAAGATCAAAAGGATTAACAATGCAGATTAATTTTCACAGCCTTCTTTGATCATATTTACCAAGGGTGCCGATATTTTTGGCCATGACTGTATATATATATATATATATATATATATATATATATAAATATATATAGCGTTTAGACCACACAGTGTGTGTGTACAGTATTTACTATATAAACATAGGCTATAATGACTAATTAGACAATAATGATTAATGACTAATAATGTGTGTTTTTTAATGAATCAACACAACAAGTATAATCAGAATGACTCTTATGAGCCTTTTTTTTTTCGAATGAATGTGTAGTCCGATTTGTGAACAAATTATTCTTATGGAGTTGTTTCTTCAGTATAGTCCGAAATCAAACATACAGCCTACCGCTCAAAGCTTAAAGACTTTGTGTGAGTTTTGCCAGTGTTTTGCCAGTATTAATGTAGTATATTATCACATGGTTTGTTTGTTTAGTATTTATCAAACACATTTATTGGGTTGCATGTATGACACCTATAATAATATTGAAAAGTCTGTATAAAATCTTTTGAATTATTTTAAATGTGTTTTTAAAATACATTTTGGTAATAAAATCGCAATTCTTTTTCTTTTTTCTTTTCCTTTTTTTTTGGCAAAAATTGTATTACTACTATTAGAATTATTAATGGCACACTCCATTATATTCCTATTTATTTATTAGTAACAAAATGATGATTCCCAGCAACAGCAATCATTCCGGTGACATAAACGACAACAAATCGCTGTCATAATGCGAACGGGGCTTAACACAAGCATCAAAGGGTTTATAATACTCTCAGTATGTTGCACTTGGCCCAACATGAAATGTCAGATGCAAGACAAGCCTTTTAAAACGGCATTGATTGTATTTTACAACACTTCTCCATGCACCTACAGTCTAGGCTTATGACACACATAGTGTGCCATGCATGAAGACACTGTGCCTTCATAAATAATTCACATCTGCGAGGGTTCCAGTGTAAGATCGATAAGAGCTCCTTGTGAATGTGACTCCTTACCTTCCCGTCACTGGCAGTTTATCCAGCACAAACACAGACACAGGCTTTATTTGACAGAAAGTGAGAGTTTTAAAGCTTCACAACATGCAACAATCTGTTTTATTTACTTGACATATGGTACGTACAGCTCAGAGCAGACAACAAAATAAGCTGCTGTCTTGGTGCAGGACATTTTGACAGTTAGCAAGGGAAGATCAAACTGAAAGCCAGGATATACCTTGGTCCCTAGATTGCTGCAGTGTATTTTTAGGTCCAATATGATGATGTGCTCAAATCCGGCGATTTAAGATAAGAGATAACAGTGAGACCTCTGGCCCTTTATAACCCTCTGGTGCCAGACTTTACACAAGCCCAGCTACAGTATATTGTAGAGCCTAGGATTAGGCCTTATCGCTAGAACACTGTGTGGTCTTTAACTCCTAACTGAAGGAGAAACACCACAAGATGGTGAGATGCATAAAAGCCCACGTCGTTAGAAATGTGCGCCTCTGCAAAATACCGCTGATCCATCAGTGTCACCTATTCAGAGTTACAATAAAGGGTACTTCAAAAAAAATTCTTCATTTGACTGACAAGTCAAAAAGAACAAGTCAACTTATAATTTACAGTGAAAAACCATGATTTGACATGTCCAGGATTCTATGACACTTCAAAATTTATATATAATTCATCTTTTTGACCACTAGATGGCCACAAAATACAATAAAGATTTGTTTAAAGCTGCAGTCCGTAAGTTTTGCGTCTTTGTCACCATCTCTGTTTGAAAACCTGGAATTGCAGCTGCTTGCGGAATTATCTTCCTTGTGTGGGATGTGCACTGGCACGGCTCCAGCGTGGATGAATCTAATGTTTTGAGGAGTATGTGTGGCAGTCAGTCACGCACCGGTGTGGATGTTTACTGTACTTCGCAATCACAGATTCTAGCCTACATCTTGGAATATATGACCCAAATAAGAATTTTCACTGTATATTGTCATCTGAACAAGTAACAAGTCTGCCACGTTTGTTCTGACCAACTGAGGAAAAAAGCATTACAATAAATCACGCTACCAATGGTGATTAAATCTAACAATCGGTTAGCTCATATCACATCAAACCGTGCAAAATATTATTATTGTAATACTTTATTCTCAAATTATTAATGTTAACAACACCAGCATTGCGTGATTATGAGTATAGTGTGTATTAACGTGTAGATTTCTGTAGTCTAATCGAATTATCATGCCATTCGAATTTCATATTAAGAAATTCTTTTAACCCAAAAAGTAAATTATGCTCCCTTCGAACTGGTTTTCTTTAAAATACAAATCTTGTGTAATCTCAGGGTATCTGTAATCAGAAGCACATTTAAAACTGGAATATAATTTAATTTCATTCACATATGTTTCATAAACACATAGGGTAAATGTACCTATTAAGCTCACGTATCCATTAAAGGGGTAGTTTACTGCTTTTTTTCTTTGCTTGATTGCGTTTATGGGGTGCAATATAACATGTCTTCGTGTTTCGTTTGTTAAAAAACGCCTTATTTTTCATACATTTCACCTTTATTGTAAGCCGCTTTCTCCTCTGTCATTTGAACGACCGGTTGACTTCCTGATTCTATGAAACCACTCCCTCAGAAACAGGCAATGGGCTCAGATTGGTCAGCTGGGCCGGTTTGTTGTGATTGGCTAAACTGCGTACTGCACATTGTCCGGAAACTTCACGCCCATTCCCTTCACGGGCGACAGCTGCATGTGCTGCGGTCAAATGTAAATAATGGTGTCAATGTTGCCGTATCAGTTTGAGCCAGAATCAGACCCAGAAAGCGGTAATGAAGAGAGTCAAGCAGAACCTCCGCAAGCACGGCTCTTACAAACGTTTCTGAATGGAAGTTTGCTGTTGTGATTACATATACATTTTTGAAGTTTGTACACGTTTGTCTTATACACACAAAATAGCATCGAACTAACTGGCTACTATAACCAAACAGCGTTGGCTTGTGTTTACGTTCTTGATCAAATCGAAAAATTATGTCATAAAGTATACATGGAAAATACATTTACAAAATTAGTACATAATTACAAATTCGGGTCCAAAATGTTTGTACGCGTTTGTCATAGACACACGAAATAGCATTTAACTAACTGGCTACTAAAGCCAGCGTTGGCATTTGTTTACGACCTTGATAAAACTAAAACATTACGTCTGAAATTATACATGCAAATACATTTAAAATTATGAAATCTTACTTACAGGTTGTGGCCCAACTGCTGCCTCTGGTTTTAAAGTTGTAACTGCTCCATGTTTTAAAAATAGTTTCTGTGAGAATCCGGCATTGAACTCGTGTAGATTCTGGAAGCTGTCTTCCGTAAAATGCACAGCACAGAGAGCTAAACTAGGATTGTAATTGTCAGGAACATAATCAAACATACATTTTAACCATTGCTGACGAACTACAGCGTCCGTAGGAAGCCCGAACACAGAAGACCTGACAGCTGGGTGAAAATAACACCGTTTCGACGGCATGGCTACAACTCTCTACTATAACTCTTCCTCTTCGACAAAGCCGCAGAACATGGCCTTGCCCCCTCTTTTGCATGTTCCGGAGGGAGGGGTTTGATGGGTTTTTTACGTATGCAACCCGGGAAGTATCTCGTTGTAGTCCCATAGGAGTCATTTTGTAGGCATTAAACTTCCTGATTTTTAAAAGGCGATATCTCCGCCACGTTGAACTTTCAGCGCCTCAACTTTGCAGATACTGTTCATGCACCAACAGCAACATTACACACTATTTAAAATGAAAAAAGTGAAATCGCAGTAAACCACCCCTTTAAGCACACTTCCATTTTTGAGATCAGATTATGAAAAAGAAAAAATAATTTATTATCCTACTTGATGTCTTACCCAATTGATATGTTTGTTACTATATACCTCCTATAATTTCAAGTCAATCAGATCATTGCACACTGAGATATGGGTCTCCATATGTTCGCACTCCATATGTTCCATAATATTATAAATTGACAGTTTAATGCTGGTCTGTCGTTTTACAGTGCTGTAATTTGTAAAGATTTCGTATTATTTTAAACTGAGCTTAAAGGGTGCACTACAATGAAAATCACACAGCTTCAATGTGACATCAATAAGAAAAAGTATAATTTCACAGATATTGTTAATAATAGTTGTTCATATTAAAATATGTATGAACTTAATACATGACCTAGACTATTTATTTAGCAAAAATCCTGTTATTTTAATAAATATTACATGAAATTGCTCCAATTAAGCTCAGTGTGCTCTCTTTAAGCTCTTTCACATTGAACATCTATGTAAATACTTCATAAACAGACTTTAAATATTAACTGATGGTTGTCACTTTAAGTTAAGTTAATCGATTTTCTATGGATTCTGTCAACTCAAATCTGCAGACTGGCTCTGATCTTTGGCATCAACTTCTCCAGACTGTAAATCTGTGGAAAATCGGGGGGCAAAAATCGTGTAGTGTATTCCAGCCTTAAGAGACTATAGATAAGTTGACATCCATTTAAAAATACGTTTCATAATGAGGCTAGTTTCTGTGTTCATCCCCATGAATTAAATGTTTTATTGGTTTGTTTTATTAGTTTGTTTTCTTTGATTTTTGAATGTGTTACGTAGCTGAATGTGGACTAGCCTAGATGCTGCAATGTTCTTAAATGACACTTCATTATGAATATATAACTGATCGACTTGAGTGCCTTGTTGCTTGATTTTAGTGTTCTGTTTTTTTGTGATTGACTTTGTACCTTCAAAAAATATATATTTTTACAATTATTCTTTAAAAATGTTCCTTAAAATAAACAAGAATTTTTAATAAAACATGATGTGAGCTTAATGGGAACAGGGCTGTGCTTAAAGTATACAAAACTTTACCCATTAAGCACAGCCAGACTTTTTTAATTTAATGATGTATATCTTAATTGAAATGTTTTTGTCATTTAAAATAAAATTAAATATTTTTTTGTGAGAGATTAATATTTTATTTTAACATAACTTTTTGTACTGAAACCAATATCTTGTGCACTAAAAATGTCTTAATGTAGATTTTGGTGAGCCTTCAAAATGATACATTTAATTATTCCAGCTGCTGTGAGAAAAGGCTATAAACGATCCGGCACCTGCAGGATCCTCACATGAGATAGCCTAGTAGCTGGGACAACTTCTTTATGTTCACAGACGTGACGTATGCAGTGCCATGCTCGAATTTCTCGCGAAAATCTACCCGTACCACTCAAATTAGAAAACATTATTATAAGCTAACCGTCGTGAATCGGGGTAAAGTAAGGCGATAGTTTTGAACACTGGCTGGTTATCATTTTTAACCAAAAAAAGTTACGGACTGCAGCTTTAATTTGAAATTGTTAATTTTTTTTTTTTTTGTGCCACTAGCAGGTATCTAGCTAAATTGCAAAAACAATGATTGTTTTCAAAAAGTCCAAAAAGACTAAACAAAACATTGTAAGTTGTTTTAGTATTACATATACAGTAAATGCCAGAAAACTGTGCAGTAGCTCTACTTCAAGTTGCATTGGGCAAAAAGTAATAACTGTCTATGATTGTTTGTGTTGCATGCTGCAATGATTTTTATTGTTCGTTAACGGCAGAATATTTATGTAATGCATGGGCCTCGGTGGAATGAATGGAGAGTTGAGCTCTCTTGGGATCTCGCCAGTAAAACACTAGAACAGAAGCTGTCATGCCTTTCACTAGAGCCTTGATGATACTCTGAGGGAGGCTGAAACAGAATGAATATCAGCTGTTAAAAGAGAGGAGAGAGAGAGAAAGAAGCTGTGCTGCTTCAAGGCCAAATTTTGATCTGCTGCATATTGTCGGCTTAAATCAGTTTAATCTTTTCAAATGCCTGCTCTAAAAGACTAGAAAGGACTTTGGGTTACAAGTAATCACCTGAACCTCCCAGTGCTTTGTAGTAATAATATGTTTCAATTTACTCATTACAGTAATCAGTTTAGAGTGTGTCACTTTAAAATGTATTGACTATAATCCTCCTCAAACGTCTAAGGCTAATTTTGAAATAACAAATAAATGCAGTATATGAAGTATTTGGAAGCTTATTTTCGCACGGGGATACAAAATAAAAAAAGTAACTGTGATGTTTTATCTTATAATTCAGTCTTTTTTCAGAATTGTTTAAAATGTGCAATTCTAAAAAAAATAAAAAACAAAATAAAAATTGTGGGACTGTGAGATTAAATGTTGCACTTTACCTTTTTTATTCCCTGGTGTAAATAAAAAATAGAATTATGAGCTATAAAGTAAAAATTCAGATACTTTTTTTTTCAGAATTGCGAGAAAAACTCAGTTAGAATTGTGAAATAAAATGTTGGATTTTTTTTTAATTCTGTGGTGGAAATAAGCTTAGAAACATATAGAAGTATATAATTTTGAATGTTTTCAAACATTTTTCCAAAATACTCCCAGTGCCTGCAATTGGTCAGTAAACAGACCAGTCCAGTCTCCAAACTTGCACTATTGTTGGTGTGGCTGGATTGCAATAGAGCAATGTTTTGACTTTATGGCGGACTCAACCTATTAATGGCATAAAATGCTTTCAATTAATCCAAATACACAGAAACATTTATAAGATTATTCTAATGTTAAACATTACATCAAAGAATCTTGGAGCTGCATTTTACAGCTATTGCATAACTGCTTAGTTTCATCACTTGTGATTTGATATAATTAAAACTATTTCTGGCTTATGATTTTCTAACTGCAGCATTTTGTTAAAAACCACAACTTTGCATGTTAAAATAGCCTAAAGAAATAAAACAACAAGTCTTGGCATCAAATCTGTTTTTTTTTGTCTAATTGCCGGTCTTGTGACATATGTGTGAAAGCAGACGAGCAAGTGAGAACGTGCAGCACCAGCGGTAATGGAGAAAATAAACTGTGCCAAAAGATACTGTCTAGTCCCATGAGCACAATTAACTTTATGAACAAGCAGACACCACTGCAAAGTTTCTGTTATCATCAACAAGGCCAATTAAAAATAGATTCTCCATGGGCGGTACTCAGCAGGGTGCTCTACTGTACCACAGCACTACGTTCACACACCTCTTTGTGACCGAGACACATTCTGCCATTGAGATTAATAGACGCAGATGGGCAGCTACTCTATCACAACAGTTTATCATGAATTTCGATGAATGCTCTACATAGAAATGTCTATTTGCAGTTAGAAATCTAGAAAACAAAAGATAGCCTTAATACTAATCATGCATGCTAGATATTATTACCAGTAAGTGCGCTGATAATAAAATAACAGCTTTTGAAAACTAGATCCTGCCCTCTATCAGTAAATCTTGTGAGGGTCACTGAGCTGTTCTGGGAAAAGATGGGAAGTATCAATGTGTAATTTCATGTGTGATTTAACCCTGCTGGAGGCTCATCCATTATCACAGCACAGCAACATGACAATCTTTTGTTACCAACAACACCAATGTAGTGTACAAAAATAGATGCATCCATAACAACAGACAAACAAACAATATACCAGGCTGTAAATGCAGGACTCCTTATAATAGAAAGGACATGGTGCCCGTTTGAGTAAATGCCTCTAGAGAAGATAATGAAACTGCTGTGTCTCCTAGGCAACTTTAACCACCTTTAACTTAGTATGTTGCAATTAAATGATCACAAATGTCACAGTATCTGTTCTGCTCATCCTACCCATGGGAACGGCAGAATTAATTAAAAATGGGGGGGGGGGGGGAATAAAAATGCTCATGACTTAAGAAAATTAACTTTTTTGAAACATCTTTAATTAATTTATTTTTTAATTATTTTAATTGCAGTCTATTTGTGTTTGGAAATAATAACTTTGAAAGGAAAGGTGTTGCTTAGCCCACTGTGACTTTACATTAGCTTTTTTTATGTGCATTATTTTACAACCATGAAGCATCATTACTGGACACATGAATCATTTACATACAAATTCATAAGGTATAACTGCAATAATCCCTGCTGGAAAATCCAGTTTAAGCTGTTTTGAAACTGTTAGCTGGTCTAAGCAGGTCATTAACTGGTTGACCAGCAATTTGTTCTAAAAACCAATTTGATTGACTTTACCTAGTATGACCAACTGTAGCCGGTTTGTTGATGCGTAAGTCTAATATGGTGCATGGACCACCTAATGACCACCTTTGACCAGTTAGAAGCCAGCTATAATAGAAACAATTTCATTTTACTACATCAAATCCAAGGTCATGGTGATTTCAGACGCATATAGGCTACACCAGGAATAAATAATGAAGTCAAATAATAATAAAAAGTCTACAGTGCCGTTCTAGCATAACCTTATAGCCTATCTAAACCTCGTTGTAAAGAATGCAACAGCCTCTTTTCACCATGTAAACCAGCCAAATACAAAATGCATTCATATTCAATATATGAATTTAAATAAAAACAAGACTTCTGTTTATATAGCCTAGTTCATTTCTTCATGTGTCAGACGCGTAGGGAATGTTGCAAGATCACAGTGCATATGAACTGGATGACACTCGAATAGGAACAATAGATTTTCCCTACGACAACTGGGATTGTTTAACTACCGTCCATACTCATTCAAAGCACGTGGTTCATTCATTTAGTTATTGTGCTGTCATTTAAGCGGCATGTAAATGTACGCACAGCTGTAATGCATCAGTGAGCATCTGGATAGAGCGGAGCACATAGAGAAGTTCAAAGCGCGCAGTGATGCTCTCCACATACGCGTCTGACACATCTCTAACCTTCAGTCTTTCTTGAGACAGTTCTGCTGCAGAGCTTTTACTCACTCCGAACATGAAGCAACTCCTCGAAGCAGAGTTATCCGGGAGAACACTCCGAATCAGTACCAACAGAGGCTATCCGCGAAGGGAACTCCGCGTATTGAGACCATCTTCGTCGTGATTCTCCTTCTCTCTGACACTGAGTCCAGCGCGAGCGAGCATCACAACCTCGCGCGCCGCTGACATCACACGAGAGCGCGCATAGCCAAGCGCTGCCCGTCATAGTTACACTTTAGACACAGAAAAGTACGTTATTTGTCTATTTCCAGTGTGTGTGTGTGTGTGTGTGTGTGTGTGTGCATATATAATAACATTCTAAATATGTAACTGTATGTGCAAAAATTATAAACATATTATATTATATTATATTATATTATATTATTATATGTCTCTTTATATTATATTATGTATATTTATATATATATATATATATATATATATATATGTGTGTGTGTGTGTGTGTGTGTGTGTGTAAAATTGTATGTGCAAAAATTTAAGCCTTAATTATATTATATATTATATCATAAATGTCTTTAAGCTAAATTAATGTATTCATCTTTTAAGTTTAAGTCTCTAGCTTCTAATTTATTTAATATGTTATGGCAATTATATAATAATAATAATAATTATTATTATTATTATTATAGAATTCCCATAACATATTAAATAAATCATTCAAAATATTCCCATAAACAAATTAAATGTCTTCAGTTTATATATTTATCAGTCTATAACATCATTCTATAATATAATATAATATAATATAATATAATATAATATAATATAATATAATATAATATAATATAATATAATATAATATAATATAATAGATGCTTTAATTTTTGCTCATATACAATTATGTATTTAATATGTGGGAATAAATAAATATATATATATATATATATATATATATATATATATATATATATTCCCAGTTGCATGTCTCTAATTGGTCCTTTATAATCAAAGCTGACACCTCATGTTCTATTTTTACCGGATAACTCAGTGACCCACCGCCCTCCGGGTCACACTGTAATCTCTTTCTTACAACTACCTTAAACACCTTATGCAACCACAACCCTCCCGTTAACAAACAAAACCGTAACCCTCTGAACTGGCTGAGGATAATTAGTTCTGTACAATCCTTCTCCACACGACCACACAGCAGCCACTTCATCCCATTTGTCAATTCCAAAAATAAAATGAACTCTGGTGGCCCAAGGGCATGTGTTTAATTATGTAATGATAGAGGATGTCTATTAGACCAAAAGCGTATTGATCTAAAAGAGTGACTAAAAGAGATTTTTTTTCCTGAAAAATTTATGAAGAAGTGATTAACTATGTAAAAGGCAACCCAGCTCTCTTGAGAAAAGGCAGATGGTGCAGGAACCAGAGGGAGAAACTGCAGCTACCAAACTGAATAACTGTTTGTTAATTTGACTAATATATTAAAGCAATAGGAATTAATCACATGTACTATCGCTTTGCATAATTTGTTGGTTTGTGTATGGTAAATTACCTGTTATCAGATAAATGTACAAGATGAAACCCAACTAAAGCCTTCAAGGTGTTTAAACAAATTATTAGATCCACTGATTAAAACTGGCAGATAGTTCAAACTATCACTGGATTCTGATGTGATGGTGACAGTGACTTGGTAGAATTAGAATACAGTGTCCTAATCATCCCTGAGATCCATTACTATAATTAGCATCATCTTTTTGGATTACAGAAAGACATGACAACTTTGTACATAATGAATATTAACTTTAAAATGGAAATGTTTCTAGAGTTACACATTTGCCATTTGTCACTTTCCCTGGTTTGGAGACATTCTAGGCTGACCAAGTGTATCACAGACCGGTGGCCCTTTCGTAAGACACTCTGTGCCAATTACAGCTCTTATATAAAGTATCAATTCTGCCTCATCTCACAAATAAGCCTAGAGATAGAAGTCATTTTTAAACTGGCTGTGGAAATGGAAAATATAAATTTGTTTAATCCTCACAAATAACTAGCTACAAAAGAGGCGAGTTTTGCAAGATTAAGACTTCATGTTAAGAAACAGCATTTTAGTGGATGAATATTACTGCCATTTTAAATTATATGCTGCTTCTAAAAATAGTGCATGCAAATCCGACATTCACATCAGACTTTGACCGATAACATTTCCCGGAGCGACTTTCTCGGAACACAGATATTCTAGTGCTCCCCGTTATTTAATCATTTGCCTCAGTGCCAATTATTACCTGGACTTAGCAACGGCTTGACTTCCATGACTGCACAGCTTTCTACATTAACTGACTCCAGATTTTTGGTTTCTATTTCATTACTGAATAATTTTTCATGCATTAATTAAGTAGACATTTGATTTCACAATAATGTGAACTGAAATGCTCTGCCTTTTTCTCCCAGTGTGTACAATAGCTGCACACTTTCTGAACACCCTGTTGTTGGGATTTATTGTATAATAATAATAATCATCATTATCATCATCATTATTTGTACTGTAAATTACTGTAACTTTGCAAACATGCAATAAACAGATGTTACAAAATAACACAATTTATTCTCTTTATGAATGTAGATTTTTTAAACTATCACTTACTTGGAAGGTAATTGTTTGCTACTTAACCTTTATTCTGTATTTAGAAAGATACTATTGTATACTATTCTATACTTATCTACTTATGTAATTTATGTAATCCTGTTTCTGTGGAAATGTCTGTGGAAACTGTGAATATATATATATATATATATATATATATATATATATATATATATTGAATATGAAAGAATATACAGCAAGAAACAATTCTGAACCCTGTGAAAATCGAGCTGGAACTTTCCATTCTTAAAGGGCCATACAAACAAGATTTAGTCTGTGAAAGGAGCTCAGTTTGTTGTCCTTAAACCTTGAAAAGAGTTAGCATTTTTGAGTCATTTTGAGATGGATTCCCTCGAGAAATTTCTATGGGTTTTCAAAAGTCTACATTTATGTAAAATTAGGTCTATGGTAAACATTATTTGAAGAGACTTCCATGTGTTGTTCTCAGGTAACGTTTGTAACAGACTGCAATAATGAATATACATGAAAAAAATAACTGTGTGCAATTTACAACAAAATGTGAATAGGGCTGGCCAACAAACTGACGTCAAACATCATCAAACTTCCATTTTCATTCCTATATTTTCCACTTTATATATATATATATATATATATATATATATATATATATATATATATATATATATATAAATTGTGTTTATAATGAATTGCCTGTGTTTTTAAATTCCTTACTTTTTTGTTTTAGATTGAGACTTAAAATGTAACATTTTTCACTTTTTCCAGCGCCTTGTTTACTCGTCTGCGTAAAAGACGTTTTATTTTGAAATGTTGACTGTGGCAGTAACCTGTGGTTTCCGGCTTCAGCAGACAGCGAAGCTACATTGTAAACACACAGCGTCCATTTTCAAAAACCCGGCCGGAGAAACGTCGCGCATTACCGCTGAACATGGGGGCCGTGCTTGGGCTTTGTTCCATGGCCAGTTGGGTAAGTTTACATATCAATATACTGATGAAATATAAGTTTCTATAGACTGAGGAAAATAACTTTGGTTTTTAGCGAGTTTATCTGCATCAGATGACATCCGCATCGGGAAGAAAAAGCGAAAGAGAAAATGGTGTCTGGGCCATTCACGATGCTCTAAATTCATAAAACCCACTGAATCTTTTGAATATTTACAAAGAATGACGCACAACAACATATATTAATTAATTTCAGCATGTTTTGGTTTATTTTAAATCAGTTGTTTTGCTTTTCTAGATGTTCAATGTCATGTTGGGTGGTTCCCCTGTTGTGATGAAGCAAAAAATTGTTTTGTATTAATACATAGCAATTGTGTGTTGTTATGTTTTGCGTATTTGTACCACTAAGTGACATATATTACTATTTTTACTCGTAATTGCAGCCAAATAACCTTACTCGTAGATAAACGGTATTTTGTCGGCTATTGTGATCATGACAGCAACTGATTGTTTGATGTTTTATGGGGGTTTAAATAGGACACACTTATGATCTTAAATGGGACACACATAGTTGATCTTAAATGGGACACGCATAGATGATCTTCCACCGTAACATGAGGTTTTCAAAGAAGGTCACATGTTTGTTTGGATTTAAGGTGTTGCGACATCAAAACACCGATTAGATGTCAGTTTATGACACAAACGCACACACAGAGGAGAGATGAGAAAACATGTGGCCTGAGGCTATGTAGCAGTATTTACTGTTCAATAACACTTAATAAAATTAACTTTTATTCTTTCTGTATTTTTTATTTATTTATTTTTCAAATATTATTCTAAAAAAAAATCAGCTTTGAATAAATTACATTTTAAAATATTAATATTAAATATCTAAAATAGTTTAATTCAACGTATTAAAATATAAAACCGTTAGTTCAAATTGTATTTTATTTTTTTATGTAATACTACTGTTTATACTGTATTTTTGACCAAATAAATGTAGCCTTGTTGAGCACAGGAGACTTCTTTAAAAAACAAAACAAAACAACAATGACAAAATAAAAATAAATAAATCTTAATGTTTTTAAGGACTCCAATGTTTAGTAGTGTGAATATTTTTATAAGATGTTTATCCAGACATTTGTTTTAAGAGGGATTTAATGTTGTCTTTAATCGCATATAAACTCTTTTGTTATGTAAAGCCAGACAAATTTAGCCACAAGCTTTGCCTGGTGTTTTACCCTGACTACAAATGAAGGATGAGGCCTCTTTAATTAGACTATTTTTTTAAACACTGATATGAGTCACTTTGAAGTCATGTTTATTATGCGTCACCCAGTCCTACTCATTTTGAAGAATAAAGCTGTTTATGTCTAGGGATGATAAATCAGCATCATATTGGTTATTGAAAATTGAGATTTTTATATTATATTTTTAATTGCACTTTTCAAAAGCATTAATTGCCCATCTTTCATATGTTACATTATGTTATAGTAATGGCGAAATGAATTTATATGTAATATTCTGCTTCTTTTTTTAAAAAAATGGTGTCATTTATCAATTAATAGCCAAAAGAAAAAATCATATTGATTTTATAGTTATCAGTCACAATATCTTGCACAATGCATGCCTAATTATAACTCAACCAGTGCTTAATATATATATTTAGGGCAGGGTTCCTCAAATCTTTCCCTGGAGGGCTAGTCTGCTGCAGAGTTTTGCTCCAACCCTTATCAAACTCACCTACCTGTGATCATCAGCGATTTTGTAATGATCTTGAAGACACTGATTAGCATGCTCAGGTGTGTTTGATTAGGGTTAGAGCTAAACTCTGCAGGAAAGTGGATTTCATGGGCCAGATTTGAGGATCCCTGATTTAGGGGGTACTACCTGACAGATTTCACAGAAATATGTATGCTGAGACAAAACAACTATGACAGCCCTAGGGTCTGAAAAAAATCGAAAAAAAACAATCTTGTGATCTGCAGAGGGAGTGTGTGGCTGAAGTTCACAAAATATCTGAAATGGCTTTCATCACCTTTAATGTACTTTTTTTTTTTTTTTTAATCTTTGCAGATTCCTTGCCTTTGTGGCAGTGCTCCCTGCCTGCTGTGCAGATGCTGCCCAAGTGGAAACAACTCCACAGTCACTCGGCTGATCTATGCCTTCTTTATGCTGCTGGGTGTGGGCGTCGCCTGCATCATGCTCATGCCAGGCATGGAGGGGCATCTGAAGAAGGTGACCCAGCAATCCTGAGTGTTTCTTGGCAATTAAAGTTTTGCACTTGTTTTACAGGGTTGCAGCTGAAGCAATCTGACCATTTCTGTGTTGTTTTTTACGTCACTGCAGATTCCAGGCTTTTGCGAAGGAGGAATGGGGTCATCTGTCCCGGGAGTCCAAGGTCATGTGAACTGCGATGTGCTGGTGGGCTATAAGGCTGTGTATCGTGTGTGCTTTGGGATGGCCATGTTCTTCCTTCTCTTCTCTCTCATCATGGTAAAGGTCAAGAGCAGCCAGGACCCAAGAGCTGCTGTGCATAACGGGTATGTAGGCGTTGGTGTGACCTAATGGTTGAAGTCTTGACCTGTAACTCGAAGGTTGAAGATCTGAATCCTTATGAGCAAGACACAGGTTTAGCTGTATTTAAAACATGCAGATAATTTCAGAAATGACTTGTTGAGCTTCACTAATCTTCTAAATATTCATATCTTCTTCAGGTTTTGGTTTTTCAAGTTTGCGGCTGCCACTGCTATTACAGTTGGAGCTTTCTTCATTCCTGAAGGCCCTTTTACTACTGGTAAAATTTTACTTTATTACCTTAAATATGAAATATGCATGCAGTTACATGTTTACAATGTAAAGGTGAAAGGAATTGACTTTAAATGGCTGTTTAACAACTATCATTAAAAATAATTGCTCAATGTGTAACATAGTTTTACATTAATTATACATTATACAGTGGAATGTATCATAAAAGATAGAAAAAGAGCACAGTGTTTAACCAGCTTAAGTGATGAGAGAGTGAGATTAGGCAGACTTGAGTTGTTCCTCGAATTTATTTGTGAGGATCTAATGATGATCTTCTGCTGGTTCTCTTCCAGTCTGGTTTTACATAGGCATGGCTGGAGCGTTCTGTTTCATCCTCATCCAGCTGGTGCTCTTGATCGACTTTGCTCATTCTTGGAACGAGTCCTGGGTGGAGAAAATGGAGGAGGGAAACTCTCGCTGCTGGTATGCAGGTATGCATTAAGAGAACTTGATTTGTTCGGTCCAACATAAGAATCAAAAAACTTTTTCCAACGAGCAGCAGTGTTGCACAACAAAACATATAAATGTATACTACTGTTCAAATGTTTGTACAATATATATTTTTTTTAAATGTTTTTGAAAGAAGTCTCTTATGCTCGGCTTAAATACAGTAAAAAAAACAAATACAGTAAAAACAGTAATATTGTGATATTATTCCAATTTAAGTTTTCTATTATGATATATTTTAAAATGTCATTTATTCCTTTTAAAATCTCAATGATTCTTATTATCATTGTTGAAAACAGTGTTGCTGCTTAAATTTTTTTGTGGAAATTTACATTTAAATTTTGTTTTTTTTTAAAGATTTCTTTTTGATGAATAGGAAGTTTAAAAGAACAGAATTTATCTGTCACTTTTGATTTTGAATTTGTTGCATCCTTACTCAATAGAAGTGTCTTTCCAGAAAATCTTGGCAAATTTTTAAGTAGTTGTGCATATCTTTAACATAATGTCATAAATATAACATATTTAAATACATAAATAGAACACATTATTTTTATATTTTTTTAACATCATATTTATAAAGGTATTGTCCCTGTTTTATGTTTAGATACTTCTTACAGTGTATGCAGTCATAAAGAAGATTGATTGTATTGTTCTAACGTAATTTTTTTTCTACCATCCATAGCTCTTCTGTCTGCCACAGCCATCAACTATGCTCTGTCGCTGGTGTCTCTGGTCTTATTCTATGTGTATTACACCCACTCTGATGGCTGCACTGAGAACAAAGTCTTCATCAGCATCAACATGCTGCTGTGCGTTGGTGCATCTGTCATGTCCGTCTTGCCTAAAATCCAGGTAATGAATACAAAACATCTGTTTGTATGACTAGTATCGAAACTGTGATCATCTCCTATACTTCAGTATTGCTCAATTTTGGATGTGTGTCATATCAGGTGAGCATCAAGTTGTTTAATTTCCTCATCTCCTCCAGGAATCCCAGCCCAGATCTGGTCTCTTGCAGTCCTCCATTGTTACTCTGTACACCATGTATCTGACCTGGTCTGCCATGACCAATGAGCCTGGTAAGGACTGTCAGAGATTTGTTTTAATGGAACATTCTCTTGTTCATAAAATTGGTCTAAAATAATGATATTTCTTCCCCTCAAGACCGCAGATGCAACCCTAGCTTGCTTGGCATTATTGGCCTCAACAGCACCACCCCTGCTGGTCAGGACCGTGTTGTTCAGTGGTGGGATGCCCAGGGTATTGTGGGCTTGGTCTTGTTCCTGTTGTGTGTGCTGTACTCCAGGTAAGAGAGTTTGCATGTTAAATTATATGGTCTGTTTTTGCAGCTATTTTTCAACACAGCAGTCAAATTAGTTTTTTTATTTCTTCAGCATCCGCAACTCTAGCAACGCCCAAGTGAACAAACTGACCCTCACCAGCGATGAGTCTGCTCTGATCGAGGATGGTCCCGCTCCAGAGAACTTTGAAGAGGGTGATGACTCCAACCGTGCCGTTGACAATGAGAAGGATGGAGTCACCTACAGCTACTCTTTCTTCCACTTCATGCTTTTCTTGGCTTCCCTGTACATCATGATGACACTGACAAACTGGTACAGGTATGTGTCCATGTGATGATGTATTTATCAGTTTCATTGCACAATATATTAGTGATCATGCTTTAGTTTGATTAGGCCAATTTTGTAAGCAGATCAAGAGCTTATTTTCAAAAATTCAAAAGGCCTTTTTTCTGGTTACAAAAGTGCACTAATATGCATAAAATTCTGTGCATAAAAAAATATACATACTGAATTGCAATACACCCTTAAAAATCATCAGTGGTTCCACAAAGAACCTTTACCATCCATGGAACCTTTTCATTCCACAAAAGGTTCTTTACAGTGGAAAACGTTCTTTAGGCTACGTTTACACTAGTGCGTTTTCATTATAAAAACGCCTAACTTTTGTGATGGTTACGCCTGTTGTTTACATTAATCCGGCGTTTCGACCCACCAAAACAGAGACTTTTGAAAACACTGTAGACCACGTTTTAGTTTGAAAACTCCAGGGTTGCGTTTCAGTGTAAACGGACCAAAATGGAGACTTTTGAAAACGATGGCGTGGCTGCCCACATTCGCTCTGCGTATCCTTGATGACCATGTAAACAATAACATCATGTTCGTTGTTGTACCCATAGATATGTATAGATAGATTCCCCATTCGACCGCTCCAAGCACGTAGACTCGTACACCATCTAAATAATAGGGAATCTACCTATACATATCTATGGTTGTACCTGCATGAATGGTCATGTGACATGCATTTTCGGTTGTGTAGTGTGGATGGATATCGTTTCTGAAACGCAGTGAAAACGCCAGTGTAGACTAGGATCGTTTTCATTTTAAAATGTGGGGGTGGGGGTGCCATCATTACACTGCTTTAATATATTTATTTATTTTAGATCTGTATAGTCTGTTAATAATAACCAGTGTTGGGGAAAGTTACTTTTAAAAATAATGCATTACTTTACTAGTTACTTGAAAAAAGTAATCTGATTACGTAACTCGTGTTACTTGTAATGTGTTACCCCCAACACTGATAATAACTGTCCTTTTCTAGCTTTTTTTATGAATGAATATACAGTATGTATATACAGTATATATTCAGCAAGGATACATTAAATTGCTCAGGTGTATCAGAGGAGATATTTTTAATGTTATAAAAAATTTCTGTTTCAAATAAATGCTGTTCTTTTTTGAACTTTCTATTCACCAAAGAATCCTGAATAAATAAATAAATAAAATCATTACCCAGCACAACCATTTTTAATACAGTGGGGCAAAAAAGTATTTAGTCAGCCACCAATTGTGCAAGTTCTCCCACTTAAAAAATGAGAGAGGCCTGTAATTTTCATCATAGGTATACCTCAACTATGAGAGACAAATGAGAAGGAAAAAAAATCCAGAAAATCACATTGTAGGATTTTTAAAGAATTAATTGGTAAATTCCTCGGTAAAATAAGTATTTGGTCACCTACAAACAAGAAAGATTTCTGGCTCTCACAGACCTGTAACTTCTTCTTTAAGAGGCTCCTCTGTCCTCCATTCGTTACCTCAGGGCTTAAAGTTCCGGATCTCCGGCGTGCAGCGTTTGGCTGCGAAAAAAAAAAAAAAAATCCTGCACTTAAAAAATACTTGTTGATATCACCGTCGACTCCATGAGTTCGCCAGTGGTATGAGAGGAGCACAGACAGCTTTCACTCTCAACCAAACTAACATTACTAGCCAATCAGAACGTTTTGCTCTTATAAACACCAGACGCTCCGCGAGTAATAGTGGGCAGAGTCTGGCCCTGATGAGAAGCGCGACAAAAAGCTGCGAGGCGCCATGGTCAAAGTCCATCTTGCGCATATTTACATTGAAAAACTAATTAAAAAGCAGCGGAGCTTTGTAAACAGCTCAGAGTAATCGTGTCATCTCCATAAGAACGATATGATTGCCAGAACAAATTTACCGAGCTTTTTGAAAAGGTCCTGTTCACATGTGATCTAATGGTAATTTACCAGTAAAGACTGTATGAGTGAAAGGGGCTAAACTCTTCCTCTGTATGCTGTGAGAATTGCTTAAAGTTCATCTGGGAAAACAATGTGTATTATCTCACTAGATTTGTAACGTAAATAATTTATAAACCTTTGCCAACACAAGAGAATAGGTCAACCTAAGTCTAAATGCCATGTTGTACGTCGCGATTTCAAAATAAAGGTTTCTGCATGTGGCCAAATATTGAAATTTATTTGATTAAAACATCGTTTAATCACGCTGTAAAGTGAAACGTCACCCGTTGGCGCCCTCTGCAGGTATTTGTTATAATACATAATTTACTTAAATTGGTTATGTTCATATGTATAAGCATATTACATTATGTATTTTAACTGTTGTTCAACAAAACCATGTAATTAATAAATAATTTTATTTGAGCCAATTATTATTGCCTCATCGTTAGTTTATATATAAATAATCATACTACAGCCTGGTATTCACTTAGGTCTGTTTGTGTTAATAAAAATATCAGGTTACTCAATTGTCAAAATAATCAGTAGATTACTTGATTACCAAAATAATCATTAGTTACAGCCCTAGATTAGTTAAAATATTTCAAAATAAAACTGTATTTTTACTTTTTGTAATTAAAAGACAAATATTTTGTCATTTAAAATTTCTTAAAAACCCTCCCCCTGCCCCCGGGAAAAAGTTCCAGCTCAGGATTTTTTTTTTGCTTTAACCCCTGTTACCTGTATTAATGGCATCTGTTTGAACTCGTTATCAGTATAAAAGACACCTGTCCACAACCTCAAACAGTCCAACTCCAAACTCCACCATGGCCAAGACCAAAGAGCTGTCAAAGGACACCAGAAACAAAATTGTAGACCTGCACCAGGCTGGGAAGACTGAATCAATAGGTAAGCAGCTTGGTGTGAAGAAATCAACTGTGGGAGCAATTATTAGAAAATGGAAGACATACAAGACCACTGATAATCTCCCTCGATCTGGGGCTCCATGCAAGATCTCACCCCGTGGGGTCAAAATGATCACAAGAACTGTGAGCAAAATCCCAGAACCACACGGGGACCTAGTGAATGACCTGCAGAGAGCTGGGACCAAAGTAACAAAGGCTACCATCAGTAACACGCTGCGCCGCCAGGGACTCAAATCCTGCAGTGCCAGACGTGTCCCCCTGCTTAAGCCAGTACATGTCCGGCCCGTCTGAAGTTTGCTAGAGAGCATTTGGATGATCCAGAAGAGGATTGGGAGAATGTCATATGGTCAGATGAAACCAAAATAGAACTTTTTGGTAAAAACTCAACTTGTCGTGTTTGGAGGAGAAAGAATGCTGAGTTGCATCCAAAGAACACCATACCTACTGTGAAGCATGGGGGTGGAAACATCATGCTTTGGGGCTGTTTTTCTGCAAAGGGACCAGGACGACTGATCCGTGTAAACGAAAGAATGAATGGGGCCATGTATCGTGAGATTTTGAGTGAAAACCTCCTTCCATCAGCAAGGGCATTGAAGATGAAACGTGGCTGGGTCTTTCAGCATGACAATGATCCCAAACACACCGCCCGGGCAACGAAGGAGTGGCTTCGTAAGAATCATTTCGAGGTCCTGGAGTGGCCTAGCCAGTCTCCAGATCTCAACCATCGAAAATCTTTGGAGTCCGTGTTGCCCAGCGACAGCCCCAAAACATTACTGCTCTAGAGGAGATCTGGATGGAGGAATGGGCCAAAATACCAGCAACAGTGTGTGAAGACTTACAGAAAACGTTTGACCTCTGTCATTGCCAACAAAGGGTATATAACAAAGTATTGAGATGAAATTTTGTTATTGACCAAATACTTATTATCCACCATAATTTGCAAATAAATCCTTTAAAAATCCTGTGATTTTCTGGATTTTTTTTTCTCATTTTGTCTCTCATAGTTGAGGTATACCTATGATGAAAATTACAGGCCTCTCTCATCTTTTTAAGTGGGAGAACTTGCACAATTGGTGGCTGACTAAATACTTTTTTGCCCCACTGTATTTATAGTAAGAAATGGTTCTGACCCCACACTTTTGAACGGTGGTGTATGTATATTTGTAATGTATATTCTTTTTAACTAAACTCTTAAGTTTAATCAATTGTTCTTAATAAAAACAAATTTAAATATAGCTGCAAGCAGCAAGGGCGGGCCCAAGCCGTCAGTGCAAACGCCACCCCGGTGGCATCAGGAAAACTGTGCCCAGCGGGCACATGCATTACAGTAACCCTCTAGCAGTCTGGTTTTGAGGGATACAGCAAAGAAAGGATTAATCCAAACTATCAAGACTGTGAGACACACACACACACACACACACACACACACACACACACACACACACACACACACACACACACACACACACAACAATATATCAAATTTTGGTAACACTTTCAATAAAGTTTCAGTTACTAAATTAACTATATTAATTAATATGAACAATAATTCTATAGCTTTTATTAATGTTAGTCTCTCTCTATCCTCTATCTCTCACACACACACATAAAGAACAATGTGTAAATCTTTTGTAACACTTTTCAACAAGTTTTTAGTTTTTAACATTATATAAGTTAACACGAAGTTAACATGAACAATAGTTTTATAGCATTTGTGACCCTGGATGACAAAACCAGTCTTAAGTGTAAATTTTTCAAAATTGAGAATCATACATCATCTGAGAGCTGAATAAGCTTTCCATTGATGTATGGTTTGTTAGGATCGGACAATATTTGGCTGAGATACAACTATTTGAAAATCTGGAATCTGAGGGTGCAAAAAAAAAATCAAAATATTGAAAAAAAATCGCCTTTAAAGTTGTCCAAATGAAGTTCTTAGCAATGCATATTACTAATCAAACATTATGTTTTGATACAATTACTGTAAGAAATTTACAAAATATCTTCATGGAACATGATCTTTACTTAATATTCTAATGATTTTTGGCATAAAAGAAAAAATCTATAATTTTGACCCATACAGTTTTGGCTATTGCTACAAATATACCCCTGCGACTTAAGGACTGGTTTTGTGGTCCAGGATCCCATTTATGAATCTTGGTTAATGATATGTTCAAAATTGACTACTACATTATTAATTAAAATTTCTGGTTAATGTACATCAGTTACAGTACCATGAACTAACATAAAGATTTTTTTACTAACACAAAGAAATATAGTAAAACATATGTTGTTCATACTTAGTTTGTTAGTTTTGAATTAATGTTAAAAACTATGTTCTTGAACTATACTAGTTAACATGAACAATAATTATATAATATTTATTAATGTTAAGTTAAAAATGTATTAGTACATTATTAAAATTTAAAGTTGTATCTTAACATTAGTTTGTTCTGTGAATTAACATAAAATTAATATTTTTAATGTTAGTATTAACTAACATTAAATAAGATTAATAAATGATTTTAAAATATATTGTTCCTTTTTAGTTCATGCTAATTAATGTAATAACTTATGTTAACCAAAGAGACCTTAATGTAAATTGTTACCAATACTTTTTATATTCTATAACTATTAAAAAAGTATATAACAATAATAAATAAATAAATATATATATATATATATATATATATATATATATATATATATATATATATGTATATGTGTGTGTGTGTGTGTGTGTAGAAGAATACTGACAGTACAGAACATTTCAGCTGATTCGATGCATTATTTTTCATTCTGATAGACCTGCAGATCAGGTAGCTCATGAAAATTAAGGTTATGCCTCCATCTGGTGGTCATCCTTGGTATTACACTCTTCACCTTTAAACCAATTTCAGTGATAGTTTTAATTGTTTTGTGGCCCCTGAGCATGATACATTTTTGAAACTAAGCATGTTTCCTCAGAATGACTTGTTATATTTATGTAAAATGTTTTGAAGTGTTTGGAAACTGCACTTTAAAGATATAAGAAAATTACTGCTATCTTTTTTACTGTTACTTTAATAAATCACCATTGCCACACCGTTCGAGATATCCTAAATCCGTCTGCAATTTAAAATCTTGAGTATATTGGCATCATGTTGACAAAGTTTGGTGTGAATTACTTGTTTCTGCTTGGAGGAGTATGAATTTATTTACAGCCTGTTTTCTCAAAAAACAAACATTAAAATAAAAATAGCCGACTTCCTGTTGGTCGTAGCTAATGACTGTAAATTAGAAAGTTGTCCGTCTTAAGCACAATTTATGTACCGAGTTTGGTGTCTGTAGCTAAAACTAACCCCCCCACTTTTGACAAAAGGTGGCGCTATAGAGTGCCTCTTCCACGCCCATTTATGACACTTTTGCCGGTGTCTAACTATCATTAATACGGATATGTGTATTGAGTTTCATGGAATTCTAAGCATGTTATCTGCCTCAAAATCACCGGAAAAGAATATTCAACTTTGACATATTAGCATGGCAACAATATTTTAGATATCAATATTCCCTTCACAGTTTTACATCTGCCGTGTTTTGTCATTATTCTGATGAAGTTTGAAGCAAATCGGGTAAAAATAAGATGCTGAATTCAAAGCATTTTCGAAAATGACACATTTCCTGGTGCCAGTTGGTGGCGCTATAATTTTATTCATAATAGTCACATCTATTCGATCGGCATCATACAACGAACAAACCCCTGACGTTTGATCAAAATCAGACAATGTATGTGGATGTTATTAGACATTTCCTGTCTCTCATTTTTCGCCATAATTCATCGCCTCGCCACGGGCAAACCGTTCGAGATATCAAAAATCCCTCCGCAATTTAACATCCCCAATGTCTTGAGATCATGTTCACCGAGATTGGTGGCAATCGGTTGGAAATCCTCAGAGGAGTATATCAAATTCCAGAGCATGCGCTGTTGGGTGGAGCCAATGACATGCAGCGCGAAACTTGTTCGGCTCAATGAGATCTATGTGTGTACCGAGTTTCATATGAATACGTGCAAGTATGTGTGAGAGAGCCATCAAGATTTCTGACTGTTTTCTAGGGGGCGCCGTAGAGCCCCTGTGCCATGCCCGGTCCCAGTCTGGGCGGTGTCCTAATGGCCGCAGATTCCAACATGTGTGCAAATTTTCAAGAGTTTTTGAGCACGTTAAGGCCCCCAAAAACCCCCGGAAGGTTGAAAAAAAAATAATAATAAAATAAAATAATCCTTAGGAAATCAAGATAATAAAATCATTTGTATATACAATATCATCTGGCATTTTGTTGTCACTATTCATATTTAAATGTTTATGGTGAACAAGGTTTACATATTTATCTTTAAACTCTGGATGAAATTTTTTTTCTTGTCAATTTCATAGCCCTGACTCCAACTATGAGACTATGACCAGCAAGTGGCCCTCTGTGTGGGTGAAGATCACCTCCAGCTGGATCTGCATCTCTCTGTATGTGTGGACCCTGGTGGCTCCACTGGTCCTCACCAACCGTGACTTCGACTGAGAGGACGGATAGAAATGAAAGCTTGCAATTAGAATCCGCCATTACTTATGTGAATATCCACATGTATAGGCATAGGAGGGTCTAAATGTAAATACCTGTGAGTGTTTTGTTTGTTCAGGTGACCCTACATGATTTTTTTTTTTAACCTTGCATGCTTTTATGTAGTGTTTATTTGTTCATATATGAGCTGAAATAAATTAAGAACATGGCTTGGGTTTCCTGTGATGTGATGTTAATATTTCCTTCAAGAATTTGTTCTTCAAAATTAAGGATAAATTAACCTTGATTAATAACCTCTGTATGGTTAAAAAAAAAAAAAAAAATGTATCTTAAGTTATTTGTGGAGAGTAGACATAAATGCAGGTAATGTTTTCCCATAAATCGTGACATCCATAGTTTCCTATAGAATGCACATATACATTAGTGAATTAGCATGTGAAAAATTTACAGGCAACTTAAAATTGTAGATTTCGTCATGCTTTTCGCCTCTTGATGATTTGCACCATGAACATGACTGCAATTTTGACTGTAACAGTGCTAACCCTTTTGCAACTTGCACATGTTAGTTGTTTGCGCACTATTCATTTTATGCTTGTAGCCAATGTGTGTGTTAAACAATGTTTTGCACTGAATATATTATTCTTTGCTGATAAAACCTGAATAGATGACTTGTTTTGCTTTACCCTTTATTGTAGCCTATTAAAAGCACGCTGGTGGTTTTCTTGATGGCAGTTCTCTTTCTTTTTTTTTTTTAATGTCAGTGTTATTTTCTGCCCTTTGACAAGTGCATTGTAATCACCAAATATGTCATCTTATTAAAGGTTTAAAACCCAGATTATGTTCTCATTGGTGTTTCAAAATATTACCAGTTATTGGTACAGATTTCAGGATTTAATTACGATTTACGATTTAATCACGATTACAGTTCAGGTTTCCGATATCTTTTACCTGAAATATTCAGGTATATGTATTTTTCTAAATGAAAAAAAAAAACAGTGCTGTAAATTAAACATTGAACTCTCTTAGTATATTTTGGTAGTGTTTTTACATACAATAGTTAACATTTGAAGTGGTTAAAAAAAAAAAGTTAATCAAAGTTGTCCTAAAACGAAACTCAACTTAGTTGTTAGAATATATATATATATATATATATATATATATATATACAGTGCACAACATAAATGAGTACACCCTCTCTGAATAAATATAAAGATGTATTTTCTTAATGATCACTAATATAATTTATGGAAAGATGGCAAAATTGAAATGTATTAAACATATACTTGATAAAAACAACAAAATATATGCCAATATTTTCTGTAAGATAAGTAAATTAGCCAATTTTGTTTATATGAAGGATTGCATAAATGAGTACACCCTACACTGTAAAAAAAAAAAAAAATCCGTAAAATTTACGGTAAAAAACCGGCAGCTGTGGTTGCCGGAATTCTACCGTAAAAATATACGGTAGCAACGTTTTACGTTTTAACTTAAATACCGTAATTTCATTAACTGATATAATGTTAATATATCAACCTATTGAAGTACAGAAATCTGTTTTGTACATTTGTACACTGATAACCACCAAACTGCAAATAGTGATGAGGGAGTCACACATGATGAACCAAAGCCCATCACAAGCAGCTTTTAAATAATGACATATATAGAAGGTGCACAGTGTGATTTACACAAGCACTAAACACCATCATGGTGAGACTCATTAAACTGAAATATGCAATAAACATTAATTTAACAACATTAGATGTAACATACAACCCTAATAAACATAACTGATAAGAAAAAACTAAGAAACCCAGTTATTTCAAAGAAAAAACATCAAATTCAAACAAAATTTGAAATGCAACACAGAGAATTCTGGGAACGTCAATTTACGGTTTTTCCCTGTAAATGTTACATTCTTTTAAACTTCCAAAAGCGGTATTTCACCGTAAAATTGTCTGAAATGTCTATTACAGTTTTTCACCGTATATATTAGGGGAACTTACCGTTTTTTACCGTAGCTTTTTCACAGTTTTTTTTTCCGTTAAAATCACGGTCATTTTTACAGTGTAGATTTAATTCAGCAAATGTATAATATACTAGTATGTCCTCCAGAACTTTAAGTATACCGCTCTGACCCTCTTGGCACTGAGTGTACAAGTTCATGACAAATTTTCACATCTGTCCTGTTTAACTCCTGGAGGACGACCTCCTTAAATGCTCTGGTCTTTAATGGGGAGTTTTGTTCAGCTCGTCTCTACAGAATCCCCCACAGCTGCACAAGAGTGTTAAGATTGAGTGAAATACATGTCCACTGAAGGATTTTCACCTTGGGAGAATGAATATCTTCATTGTCATGCTGAAGAAATGCCCAATAATGCAGGGAATGAGGGGAGGGTAGCATCTTCTGTTTCAAGTTTTTGTATTCCATCACATTTCTTGAGACCAGAGTATGGATTCCCAGAAGTCTCTATTTTGTAAATATGGGCCTTGGAAGAGGTTAAATGAGTTTATTTTGCTTTGGCTACAGTAGGTAATTCTAGTGGTGACAACTACTATGCATGTCACTTCTGCAGGCTGCGTCATACTCTGTGAGATAAAGTGTCACTTTTTTCATAGCTTTTGCCGGCTCTGAGACACTTGCATGTTATTTCTCCTGCTCTTTTTCTAGAAAAAATCCACTCATCACTAAATGAAAACTTAAAGTGAAGACCTGATTATTTCAGGAGCCTTGTCACAAGTCGTTGTTTTTGAATGTCGGTGCTACTTCTGCTACATTTTCACACTTAAAACAATAATTTGGTATTCCTCTTGTACCATTGTCCTCTTTTATACTAAGAAATAAGTCAACTGGCAGTTCTCTCCCGAGTGGTTCCACTGCTGCCAGCATTAAGTCGGAGTATGATTCAGTGGGCTATATAACTCTTTTAATTGTCAGGAAATTACTTGTCTTTAAAGGTTTTGGTTCAATATACTTACCTGTTGATCAAAAATAACCTTAATTTTTTTTTGTTTTGTTTTATTTAGTAACTTTCAGGAGGGTGTACTCATTTCCGCAACAACATTTTATCACTTTGATAAGAAAATCTTATTTTGCTGAATAATTTTGACATTCTTCTTTGGTAATTGATCAAGCAGGCTTGATGAAACATTATATCTCCAAAGAACCCTAACATGTTATCTAAGTAAAGAGTAATTGCTGAATTTGTTGTTTTAGAGGGGGTGTACTTATTTATGCTGTACACTGTATGTAGTATAGTAGTGAATGTGCCAATTTTGGCTTTTGCAAAATGCTCCTCTTTTACCTTTTCGTTTGTGACATGTTCACAACACAAACTGATTTATTGACATCTTTCCACAGTTCGAAACCGAGATATTTAATATTTTTAGTTGTTTGGTATTTAAAAGTAGAAGAGATTATCAATTTGCGTGGGCTCCGCGATTTTTCTCGCTACAATCCAGAAGTTACAAATCGGTATTTATTTCTTTAAATTTCATGATGAAACTGTCAGAATAATTTCTTAAGTCATTTTAAAAACTAACAAAGCGTATAGACTATGCACGATCGCTTCCGCGTTTGGTCTCAGCCAGCTCAGTTGCATCCGGTGCTGTGCCAGAAGCCGTTTTCGCTATTAGGATGACATATTACACTTGCTGTTCACAAGAGCTTCCCCGGATTACCGTGAATGATGTTAATCATATCGTGAGGCAATCAGCTGTTACACCCAACAGTAAGAAAGAGAAGGGCTTCAAATGATTGTATGCAAATAGTTTTTGGTTAAGTATTACTGGCGAATCAGGACTAACAGACAGAGAAAATGGGATTTCAAGTGTTTTTTGTTTTCTTTTTCAGTTCGTTAAAATCATAAAATAAACATTTCAGCCCAGCCCTATTTGAAAACCAAAAAATAAAAACTGCCACACCAGAATCAACGTCTAAATTCCTTTAATGCTACTGCAAAGCTTTGTATAATAATGAAAAGCTCAAGGTAACAAGAATCACTGTATTGTCCAACATTATGGAACTAACCATAAGCCAAAGTCTTCACGTCTATTTACAGTGACATTAGGACATCAGGCAGGCACTTCTATACCATATACATAAAGGATAGCTGTAACGTTTTCTGAACTGCTCAATAATAAAACAGGAAAACACGTGCTTCACAAAACAGCTGCAATGTAAACCAGCAACATAACTGCAGCCTAATCTCCTGCTAGAGATTGTGGAAAGGACACTAGCTAGTGAACAGTAACTAGAAGTATCTGTGAAAGGAAGGAATGTCAAACTCATGGACAGACGGTACCAAAAAAATTCTGGCAAATAAATATCATCATTTTGATGAATATTTACAAAAAATGAAAAGGTCTGTTTTCCAGGCTGATTAGCTTTCAGATATCAAGCTGTGGTGTGTCGGCACTGGGCAGGTCAGAGTTCAGTTCGCACAAGTAGAACAGTGTGGTCTCGCTCGCCTCTGCCTCTGTGAGGGGCTCCAGACGGATCAGAGAGCTGCGAGGTGTCACGATCTCTGACTCCAGGGCCTTGTCCAACAGGTCTGTGGGTTCTTCAGGGCTCTGGTGCAGGATAGGCTGGCTCAGGTTTTCAGTTAGAAAATCTGGTGGGGCTAGAGGGGTGCATCCATCCAGGAAGGCCAGCAGAGGGCAGGTTGTATACTGGATCAGCTGCTTATCTGAATGAAGGAACCAACACGATAGTAAACAAAGCACAGTGAGGGCACACAAATGACATTGATTTATAAAGGAACATGCAACAATTACCTGTGTTGTCAGGCTCAGGCTTCCCTTTGTTGGCTTTGTTCATGTTATCCTTTGTTTCAGAGACAGCTTCCTGCCAACAGCATAAGAAAAAACAGAGCTTTATCAAAAATATGACAATGCAGAATAAAATTAAACATGTCATCATGGTGAATTATAGCAGGTGAATGATGCATCATTGGAAATTATTTTAGAGCTTTTCAACAAAAACAAACACATTATGGCTTATGGAATCTCCAAACAAACCTGTATGATATCTGGGTCAATGCTGAACTGTTTTCCATTCAGCATGGCCTGGAAGTCTTCCAGACTGCAGTCAATGCTGTCCAGATAGTCCATCAACTCAACTCTGTAGTGATTTTATTTACAACGAAATGTTCATTAAATATGCTTAAAGCAGAAGTATGTAATTTTTGCACTACAAGTCTCACCAACAAAAAAATAAATAAATCAATAATAAAAAATAAGAGAGAGAAATGAAAAGTTAGAATTTTGTTTAATCAATTATTTAGTATTTAATTTGAATAGAAGCCCATTTCCTCCACATGAGAGAAAAAAAAAAAAATCATGCTTTGACAGACACCAAGTCATAAATATGAGATACTAAGTATGAGGGGAAAAAATTCAACATTTTTAGATAAAGTCATAATTATGAGATAAAAATGTACAAAATTAAGAGATGTCAATTATGAAATTGTCATGTAATTTTTTTTAAATTATAAGATAAATTGAAATTATTAGATAAATTAAATTATGAGATAAAGATAAAATTGTGGATTATGATTTACCAAAACATTTTTTTTCCAAATGTGGCAGAAAATGACTTCCATAAATATGTTCTCAGTGTTAGAATAATATTTGTTTACCTCAAAACGTACAGGCTTGTACAAACTCATCATGATAGATATTAAATCTCAGCAGCCTTATATTATATATAGCCTACTACTTACTTGCCAAGAAGGTTGATATTTTGTGAAATGGCTCCATTTTCGCTGAGAATGGAGTCCATCAGCTTCACTGGATCCTCTGAAATAAGAGCTGAGGGTTTGTTCAATTGCAGGGTGCTTGATGAAATGTCAGAGATGCTTTTGGGTACTGCTTCTTGTTGAGCGGTTGAATTTGTTACAGTTTCGTTTGTGCTGTCGTTTTTTACAGTCGGGCTGCCTTCACAAGCGACTTCCACAATTTCAGCATCTCTGTGAGAAATCAAGAAAAACACAGATCTCATTTCAAATTTTCTGCCAAAACTTTGCCCAAAGGAGGTGCAATGGTTTGAATCAAAACCTAAATACTTACCCTTGGTCAGCTAGTACCGATACGCCGTCTGTAAATTCTGCATCTTCATCTGTGATGTCACAGATGACAACATCTTCAGAAATGTCGGAACTGTTCTTCAATCCATTGAGTCCATTCGCTGCAGACTAATAGAGACAGCAAGAGATGAGTCTCTGACAAACAGATCGTCAAGTTTCAATATTAATGAGAATATCATGTTTATATAAATAAATCGGTCCCCCACCAACGTGAATTTAACAGACGGTGATTCTCACAATTTAAGGTTCATATCCAGGGGCAGGACAATTTCACACAAAGTGAATCCTGCCTCAAATCTCATTAAGAGAGAAAAATGCAAGATAATGAATAGCAACATTACATTTACAAAATAACTGACAAGAGCACATTTCGTCCTAGCAAGGAGAGACAAAGTGCATGGAACCTAATCGCCCCTGGATGGTTCAACACCTACTTTACTGTGGTCCATAGGTTCCTCGAAGATCTGGTGGATGAATTTCGACTTCTTTCCGTTGCTGTTCAGTGTAAGTGGTCTGAAATTAGATAGCAAGTAAGGTACATATTAATAATAGTGTAAAAATATATTGATATTTGTTTTTAATTTATGATAATAAAAATACAATTATATTTAAACCAGGAAGCTACATATACATACATACATATATTTACAATACTCATCTTTTCTGTTTTAATACATTTTAAAATGTATTTTATTTCTGTGATAGCAAACTTACATTACTCAAATGTTAAAAGCTGTTGAGCAAAGTAATATTTTTGTTAACTGTTAATAGTTTTTATTCAGTATTCTTTAATGAATAGAAAGTGATTTATTTTTAAAAAACTTTTTTTTTGTAATAATGTAAAAGTCTTTGCTGTCAAAACAATTTTGAATGCCGGTAGTGTACTTTTATTAAATGCATACACATACATTTCAGTCTTACCTTTTGCGTTTTAAATTTAACATACGATTGTTCTGAACGAATGTGAAGATAAACTGCACCAGCTGCGGGAAACAATACAAAAAGTGGCATCAACATTCAAACCTGTGCATTAGATCATGCACTTTTAATGCTGATATACACCAGAAATGTCTGCAAAACTGCTACGTGCAAGTAAAACGTACCTCCTTTATGACCTGCTGCTGCTGTGCATGTTTCTGTCTGAGGTCTGACAGCTCTGTCCAAAGAGCTTCATTCTCTCTGGAGAAAAGACAGCAGAAAAGAGATTGAGAGTTATGCATTTTCTAAAGAGTGTAGTTCTTTGTTGTTGCTAAGATATTCGGAGTGGTTTAACTATGTTGATACTTGCTGAACAGGGCAATATTAAGGCACAACTAGTGATTAGACTGTCTGTATCCTTAACTTCTGGGTAAATGCACATGGACGAGATTAAATGATACAGGATAATGTAAGGCACAAGCACAGATTAAAGCTTCTAACAGAGTATTTTATTACCTTTTCAGTGTAGCAAGTCTAGCATCCATGTTTTCTTGCTGCTCATGTACGTTCTGAACACTTGTCAGAATTTTAGAAAGATCTTCTTGCCTTATTTTGCTCTCTTCAGGGCGAGCATTTGACACCTATATCAAGAATAATGACAATCAACTTCAGCTTAAATTCAGATATTACTTACAACAATTTCAATTGATGTTCTCTAAATATTTTCAGGTCTCCACTTTCTAATTTTGTCATTTTTAACAAAGATTTCAGAGATTTACCTTTCTTTTGATGTTCTCTAGCAGGTCATCTTGCCCATGTTTGAAATATGGATGCTGGAATTCAACTGGTCCATCTCGCTCTTGCTTCACAATGCCCGTGTCAATGTGCATCACCTTGCGAAAACCATCTGTTTGTAAAGGAAAGGAACAAAGCGACAAAGAAACGAACATTCATCTCAAATTACAGCTGAACAATGAGGAAGGAGGAGAATTTTGGTGGAGCTGTAGAGAAACCACTTACACATGTTGAGCTGTCGGACAAAACTGGCCATATTGTTGTGCTTGAAAAACTTTGGGAGAATCTCTTTTGCAAACCTTTGTTCATCCAGTACAAGGAAACTGTTCCCTTCCTATAAAAATAAATGAAGAGCCTTGTTAACTAAATAAAACAGACCAGTCATTTCGTATGTTGTTCCTTATTCTGTAGAGCACATTATGTTTTTTTTTTGTTTTTAGCTTTACAGACATGGTCAATCTAAATTCTTGATTGAATAGAAGAGTGTTTACATTGAAAACACTTACTCAAAAAGCTATTTTTGTATTTCACAGAGAAGAAAAGAAAAGAAACAAGAAAAAATAACAATCAAAAGAATACTATGAAGGTATGGAACAACATTAGGGTGAGAAAATAATAAAAATTAATACAAATTATTTAGTATAATACAAGATCTATTGTAAAAAAAAAAAAAGTTATATATATATATATATATATGAAAAAAAAATTATATATAATATATGCATGCAAATCCTCTAAAGAACTAAATAATAATAGAACTGTTATATAAGAAAATGAAATGGAAAAAAATATATATGTTGTAAATCTTAATACTTATATCATAGCACGACATCCATGATCTGACACACATCCATCATAATAAACATCTAATCGCACAGGACCCGGATCACAAATAACGGCGTCACTATAAGCTAAGCTAGAATGCTAACATTCAGGTCTTTTCTTTCATTTACCTGGCTCCAGCAAATAAATTCATTTGTATCCGAATCCTCGACGAGGGTCCAAAGCTTGGTGAGAAATGCGGGAACGTTGGAGTTGTGTTTCATTTTGCTGGAATGAAAATAAAACGCTGCACAGAATAAATAATATGAGTCAGATAGAATTTTTTTCTTGGGTTTTAGACAAAACACGAGAACCAGTGAAAATAGCGACGCAAGTACACAACTTCCTGTAGGATTCGAGAGCTCTGATTGGTCCGTTGCGGCCTTACGTAAGATTGCTCACGTGTACTGTCAGCCGTGTGTGGGTGGTAGCCAATGAAAACGCTTCGTTGAAGAGCGAGGGGCCTGATTGGTCACTCTTCCACCCCCAAGAGAAATAAACGACACCAGCGCTCAAAAATGAATAGCGTTTTCCACTGTTAGTGTTTTTTTTTATTTGTATGGCTGTCTCTTGCACAAATCGCAACATCAGATATAGCGTTTTAAAACAAAATTATAATAAAAAGTGTAAAAAAATAAAATAAAAAATATATAATAAAAATATTTTTCGTGAATTAGGTCCTCCAAAGAAATATAATTTCATCATATTTATATTTATGCTATAGCTCGTAAATAAACTTAATAAATCCACACTAGCAACCAGGGGCGTCATGCACTCATTATTTGTGAGGGGGCACGGGGGTGGGGGGTCGTCATGTGACACATAGCAGCCATAACAGCACTTATGTTTTATTTATTTTTTCCTTTTTATTCGAAACATTCCCAAACGCATTAACTATATCATGACATATCTTGATTCTCACCTTTATAGATTATGTTGATAGTGGGCGATGGTCAAAGTAACCTAATAATATAATCTATGCATAAAAACCTGTCTGTTTATGGGTGTCATGCCATAACATATTTTTAATACGACTGACTTTATATTTAATGTGAATTTAACATTGAAAGTTAATGTGAATAAAAACATTGCAAGTTAGGCTACTAATCATAACATTTTCATTGCACAGAAAGAGAGCAAAGAACATTTTCACTGACAGTCTAGAGTTCAAGCACTCTCAAAAACTCCCATTAAAATCACTGAAGCTGTTTACACTATGAAATTAATATCTTACAGATTCGTACACACATTTGCACTTTGTTGTTTCTGACCAGAATTCGCCAGAAAGAGGTATTCAGTCAGGGAGTCGGTGAAGAAAACACAGGCATTTTAGCAGTGACTCATCTGAACACCTCTGATTGGCCATTGCATTCATAAGCTCAACAGCATCGTGTGTGATTGGTTATAATGCGCAGTGCTGTACAAACGCGTCTGTCTCTGGCTCAGCGCCAGCCAGCAAACACAGATTTGAATGTAGCAGCTGATGATATGACGCACTGAACGTTCTAATCACGTTGGTGTGATTGTGTCAAATATAAAAAAATATTAATCGGCTATTTTTGGTCTTTTGGAAACTGCATTCAAAAGCCACTTGGCTCAAAAATCTGATGGGGCACGTGCCTCCTCACTTTGAATGGGCATGACGCCTCTGAAAGATCCACTGGTGTTGGTGTTGGTGTTGATTGTTTGGGGTCTGCGTGGAGCGGGAAATGGAAAACGCGGAGTGGAGTTACAGCCGAGGCAGGCTGTGAGTGCTTGAGGGAAATCAGTGTAGCTCCGTTCCACTCATGCGTTGTGCTCCATAACGGGCTTTGTGTTTCCTTGTCACCATCAAAGCTTGACGGTTTAGCTTGTTTTGAAACTATTTAATTCGTTCACGGAGAAGAAACATATAAACTAGCTGGCCAAATTAAGCATAAAATGTAAGTTATTTTATATTATTTACTAGTGTTTGGAACTGTTGTATAAAAATATACAGTTTACTGAACACGTTTGCTTTGGCCTGCAGCCCTTTGCCAACAGCTGAATCACACCTGTGAAGATATTCATAACAACAGTACTCTTACTGCACTCTTGCTTCTGTGATATTGCTTAATGCTACCTTTTACATTGTAGCTGTTGTAAAAATCATGATGTGCCTCAAGTGTTTCAGCGAGAAAAAAAAAAAAAAAAAAAGTTAAATTAATTGTCTATTTGTGACAACTTTACGGCAGGTTCCTATCTTGTGACAACATGCCCCATAAAAGATTTACATATTAAGTGTTTTTTTTTATTTTTTTAATTATGTTTGTTTTTTTCCTGTAGCCTTTTTGACTAAACCTCAAAGGATCATTCATCAATTTAACTTAAGCTTTACAAATCAAATTTTAAAACAATAAGTAGATATTTTTGTGACAACATGCCTCACAAAAGAGTTCTGTAAACTGTATATTCTGTAAAAAAAATAAATAAATAAAATTTGATGGTAAAACATATTGAACATCTTTTTAAAAAATTTTCTAGCCACTTGCCAAGGCTTCAAAGGTGCATTCAATAATCAAAATATGTTAAAACAAACAAACAAACAAACAAACAAACAAACAAACAAACAAAACAAAACAAAAAAATCATATGAAATGACAAATCCAGTCATTGGTAGTGCAGAAATTTAATTTACATGGAGCAGGTTGCCTAATGGTGGCAGGCTTATATCACATGACCAACCTACTTGCTTTATCTTTGTTGACCCTACTGGTATTGGACACTTTTGCTTGTGAAATAAATGAATTATAGGCTGTATTGCAACAATGTGATCTATAAATCTGAATCTTCTTGCAAAATGCTGAATCCATGCAGATGAATGTCATATAAATGTCTTTTGGATCAAAAGTGTGATAACTAACCCCAGTCTTCCATTTTAACAGCAGACCCAGTTTGCACGTCATTGCAGTTGAGGTTCATACAGTCTGCATAAGTGAGTATTATTAAACTTAAGTATTTTAATGTCACTTTTCACTTATTACATCTTTGTCATTGGGTTACATTTTGCAGTTATGATGCTGCTACGTTAATATAGTCAAAATACTTGCCAGCAACATGTGCAATTGTGGAGTGAAGGGACACATCGATTGAATGAATTGTGCATATGCATGTACCAGAGATGCTTTGTCTTATTAGAACTAGCACTGCCATATTCTAACACTAGAGGTCAGCATTGCACAGCATATATTAGTAGTGAAATCAATCTGATCTGAAAAGTTCAGATACAGATGATAGCTTGATTTATTCTGTGTCATTACACTTATCAATGACATTCAGATTGTTCAAGAACAGTACATTAAATAAAAATGCATGCTAAAATGTGGTTGTATAGAGCAGAATGCAAGGCATTATTGCAAGCAAGGGGTTAAAAGGGCAGCGTTTTTCAACAAACCTAATCACCTGCAAGGGAAAACATGGCAAGATTCAACTTTTGTCCTCCTCGATGCCCTTGAGTCTGTTGTGAAGAGGATTTGACCCATGCAGCTGCAAAAAAGAGCCTTCTTATCCTGCCCAGCTCTCTCTCCCACACGTACACACATGTGATAGTAATTTCAGTTTTAGCTGATGTTATAAATAACTGATTATTGTGCTTTTTAAATGCTTAGCACTTGATTTAATTTGTTAAGCCAGCTGCAAAACAAATTGCCTTCTGAGAGAAATAAAAGGCTGTATTTAATTAACCAGACCTGATGTTGGACAGAGTAACTGTAAGTGGACTAACAACACTGAGACGAACATTAAGGTGAGCGTAACAGAGAATGAACTTGACAGGCTCGACTAATGAGAGCAGACAGTAATATTCACATCAAACGATTACATCAAAGAGTCTTTCCTAATAGTCATAATTAGAACATTCTTTGATTCTTGGTAAAGAGAGATTATGGAAATGGAAAAAATCAGTGTGAATTATAGTTAGACAAGTGATAGAAAAGTCACTACTGCCTAGTATATAGAAAAATTGCAATGAACACTTTCTTTCTTTCTATTTTTTTTTTTTTTTTATAATGCCAAACAGATTATATAACAATGGCCTTATGTGAAGTGTTATCAAAACAAAACAAAAAAGATATGGATAAATGGATTTTGGATTTTATCCAATAATAAGTATGGCCATTTTAGATAATAACTGTTTTAGTGGATTAGAAACTACTAGATCAGTGCCATTTACATTAAAGTTGATAAGAGAGTAACCAAAAAGATTAGAAAAAATAATTGTGCAATTATTTATAAAACAATTAAAACAAAATATTGTTATAAAACACAATTTTTATATGCACATTTAAAACTTAATTTATTATTATTTTTTCAGTTTTATTTGATTTATTTATTATTTGAATTTTTTTGCATGTAATCCCGTTATGTGGTTGAGCCACTGTTGCTGTGTCAGTCTGACCGGGATACTCAAACAGAGCAATGTTTTTTATAGCACCAGAATGTTTTATGAATAATCATACATCAATATTAATCTTTGATAGGTGAAAATGTTATAGCATTCACCGTGAAACCTTTTGAAAACATTGGAAACGGCATGTGTGCAAACACATAGCATGCACAATTGCAAAATTATGCAGAATTGCATGAACGTAAGGTTTGTGGCACGCTCATAATGTACACAAACAAACAATCAAAAACAAAAAGCAGATGTTGGAGTCACCCGAGGTTGACTGACACACTTTTTCATTGAACCCGTTTGCTTGGACAGGCTTGATGTCTTCAGGTAGGTACTGGTTGGGAAGCAGTACACTCACTCTCCCTTGCCCTCTCTTTTTGTCTTTCATTTTCTTTTGTTTTTTTTCCAACAGAGTTGGACCAAAAAGGCCTGGAAGGAATTGATATTTTCCATTGGATGTAGAACTTGGACCTCTGTTTTATAGTTGTTGTTCCCTCTCATTATTTGATTAATCCTGAAGTCTAAGAGAACCGAAATGAAACAGAGAAAAATATATTAGTGCTGAGCTAAGCAGATTTATTTTTTACCTAATGAATAGATAAGTTTGGATTATGCCTCGCAGAGCTGCCAAGGAGACCATTTTTATTGCTGTTCGAAACATCTTTGATTAAGTGAAGCTGAATGGTTATGCCTCTCTGTATTAATTGGTGCAGTATTTCCATATTCCACCACACAAATTGAAATCAAATGATCTCACCATGCAACTAGTTGCTGTTTTAGAGCCAATGTTTTAAACTGCAACAATAAAACACACCTTACCAGTTGGATGTCAGGGAGAAAAACTTTTTTCTTTACTTTGAGGAAGTTCTTTTTAAAGAGAACATAAAATCCATTTCTTTTCTTTCAGCTCGGTGAGACTTGGAAATGGTTATAGACGATATGCTAGCCAGAGGCAGTAAAAGGTATGTTTTCACATTTAGCCTCAACATCAAGGAGTCTTAGGTTTGAGAGGAGACGTCGCCACGTATGACCTCACGAAGCTCAGAATCAAAGGTTAAATTGGGTGAAGAAATTGTTTTTCTCCATTTTACAAATAAGAGAGGTTTTAATGACACAAGTATTTTCATTATCATACACTCTGCTATGTGTAATTGATGAGTGAATGAATATATAATTAAATAATGCAAAAGAAAAAAAAATAGGGCTACATTCATTCATTTTTTGGTGTTATAAAATTAAATATGGAAATATATTGACATTGAATGGTGACACTGAATAATATTTGTTGCGTTATTCTGATATGCAATTCATTTTTAATCATTTGACAGTATTAGTCAAAATTCATTGAACACCAAAAGGTGTGATATCTCACGATAAACATGATGTTAGTCTTTTTCCAGTGCTTCCAGCTCTCCTGCCACCTCATTAACGCATTAGTCACAATCGAAGAGGGGAAGACGTTCACATCTGGCCTTTGTTTCTTCAGTTTTGTAGGCTCATTACATAACTTGAAGCCTTTCAGGCCTTTGTTTGAAATCTCTAAACTTTTACAATTTGTACGCCTGACAATACTGGTTTCCATTTAAATAGCTTCACTTCTCTCAAAATTTCTTTCCTGATTCACCTCCATGATAATGAAGCAATTTAGTCAGCATGTATTCTGTTTTCACTCCATCGGGGGTTATCATAGCATGCCAAGTGTCATAAAAGTAAAGAGATAAATAATGTAGCCAAGCTCTCAGAACCACCTGGCATGTACATTTATATGCCTCGGTATTAACATTTTTTTGTGCTTTATTGCTCAGAAAATGCTTAGTGCTGTGTCATTAGGCCACGGGGATGTGATTGCCTGTATTTTGCAGTTTCACATGACCCAGGTGGAATTCCATTGTGAGCAGAATTATTTAGGATATCGTCACAGGTATTACAATTTAAGGGCTAGTTGTTCAGATAAGCAAAATCTGTGTTCCAAAACCTGGTGAGCTGTATGCAAGACAAGCATTTTAAAGCACAATGCATGCACTCCTGATCAGTTCACATATTAATTTGGTTGCCTTCTAAAATGCCTTGGCTGCATTTTAGAAAAAAAACAACAACATAGTACTTGCATAGTACTTCCTGCTATATAGTTGGTGAAAAACAGTGAACAGAGTAGTATGTCCGAATTCACAGTATTCATTAAACAGGAGGCAAAAGGTCCCGGGATAAACTACTATTTCTTGCGTGCATCTGATGGACACTTTAATGTTCCATTAGGGCACAAGAGAGGATTTGTGAAAGTCAGTGACGTGATGAAACTGATGCTGGTAGGTCACAACAATGACAAATGTACATTACGTCCGGATTGCCAGAGAAGGCAATCCCATAATGCACTGCGACAAGCTACCTATGTTCCACAGTGTTTAGGATGCTGCCTTAGAAGGCAGCGAGTCAGCTCACTTAGGCCTAAATGTTGGACAGATGGAGTGCTAACTACCCTCAAGAGAGCACGTTATGAAGCTTTACCTTGCCAGGTGTTTCTCATTTTGGTTATAGTGAAGTAACGTGAATCCCTTTTCATTGAAAGACCTGGTACAAAGAGTGGATTCAGAGGGAGGTATTTGATGATGCCAGGTTTAAGACTCCCGTTGTGTCTCATATGCATATTCAGCACTTCCCCATAAACACAGAGGCTGTAAATACAGAGGAACAGCCAACTGTGTACAAGTTGTAACCACTAAAATATCCCTGGCAGACCGCAAACCAGGAGGTTCGACGAGGTGTGTGTGCTGAGAATGACTTTACATGGGAATTACAATTTAAAACGATCTGCCTGAGGGTGTGAGATTTCTGAGGCTTCAAACTTCTCATGCCTTTCAGAAAATCCATTTAATAATGCGTGCTGCATGTAATAGAATAGTAGTTCATTGATCCCCTGTACAAAAATAAATAAATAAATCTTTCTCAGCATTGCTTTCCAGTACAAATATCTAAACCTTCTTTTTAAGAAGAAGCAGTTTTTGGTTAAATAAGATTATAAACGTTTTTCAGAAAACAAGATATATTTTACATCAGTTTGCTTCCCAAGTAAATGTATCTTGATATGAAGTTTTTTATTTAATTTTTTTAATTTTAAATTTTTTTTATGTGCCATTACAACCAATGTGATCTCTGGTAGCAAACTGTTGAAATTTGACATTGAAATTGAAATTTTTATTACAATACATAGCATTTTTGTTTTAATAGGAATCATTGTTGAAAGGCGTTTTTTGCTTGATAGACTGTGTAATTACAGCACCTACCACAAGGGGCAAAATGGGCTGAACCCTGACTGCTTGGTTGCATCTTACTGTAACAAAAGAGACAGACAATATTGCAAGTGTATTTAAAGGAGTGCAATAATGATGAGACGGCAACATGTAGAAAATTGTGAAGACATTTGTGGATTGCTCTTGCAAGTTAATGCAGAACTTCACTTGTTGCCTTAGTCTTAATTGCTTTATAGACACCAAAACTGGATTGCTTTGCTGTTGTTAATCTTACAATTACATTGTATGACATTTAACTAAAATGAACTAACAACTGTTCCACTGAGAAAGGAATTCAACAATCTGGGGCCTAAAATGGAAATGAACTAAATAGTTGGCTGTTTGATCTTCACATTGCATTTTTGCTTTTGGATACTAGATACAATTTCAGCTGGCAGGGGCTGGTTAGTGTGCAAATGTGTACAGTCACCTCGCTAACATCTTAACCATCTTTTGGAGTTTACCTTATCATATCCAGCATGAAGAAATACACACGTTTTTCAAGCATTTGAAGGTTTTATGCTTTTCGTTCAGGAATGAGTTGTTAAGCTCCAGCCACTTGCTCTGGGCAAGTCTGGTCCTCCACCCACTGTCTGGATTTACTTTCTAAGCAAAGCTGTTTTTAATACAGGCTATTTGACATCCAACTCTATCCCCCGTGGTCCACGACTTGTTTTGGCATATGATACGGAGTGTGACCATTTTAGAGGCATCGACTTGGGTGTCCTCTAGGTTTAGAAGAAATACAGCCACTGCTGAACATGAAGGTATAAAACTAGCCAGTTTTTAACACCGGACCTTTTGATTTGTTAACCCATTCAGACCCAGTATCTATTCTAGTGAACAATTTTTTTGGTGTTTTTTGTGTTTTTGTCATTTGGGGCCATCCATATCATTATTAGTTTTGTGATGCTAAATTAGTCCATATGTGACCCTGGACCCCAATACCAGTCATAAGTAGCAGGGGTACATTTGTAGCAATAGCCAACAACATGGGTCAAAATTATCGATTTTTTTTTATGCCAAAAATCATTAGGATATTAAGTAAATATCATGTTCCATGAAGATATTTTATAAATTTCCTACCGTAAATATATCAAAACGTAATTTTTGTTTAGTAATATGCATTGCTTCGTTTAGACAACTCTTTAAAGATGTTCTTTGTCCCTTCATTATCTGCATTGTAGCTGTTTGCTATTATCTTAGAAAAAGTGTGACAGTTGGACACAGCTGAAGTTGTTCTTCATGGCTTCTTTGTGTGATTACAGATAGAAGGACAGAGGCCTTTTCATAACGTAGCCTTGAGCTCATCAGTTTTTCTTCTACGATTAAATTACTGCTGAAACTCTTGTTGACCCTTTAAATGCCCTTTTTGTTTGAAATAGTGAAAATAAAATACGTTTAGATGCCTAAAGACACCTTTTTAATTCAGTACTTCCTCTTCTTGCCAAAATTATACATTCATCTTAAAGGAATAAACAAGAAAGGAACTTTTATTTTAAATTATTATATGCAGTGCTATTTTAGTTGATATACTATTATTCATAATATTTTGAAGATTATATTTTTATACTTTGTTTTCATTTTAATTTTAGTTAAAGTTTTAGCTAATTGCTGTGTTTTGGCTTTTTTTTTTAACAATGTTTATTAAGTTATAGCAGTACTTAATTTAGTTTGAACTCATTTAGTACTTAAACTAAATGAAAAGGAGAAATGTTGCCTTGGCAACTAGCTGAAATTAAATTCGTATTTTAATATTCAGTTTCATTAAATGTTTTTAAGTAATGATTTTTTATGGTTTTAGTAGTTTTAGTAAACAATAATAACCCTGATTATATGGCTTCAGAAGACTTAAATATAGTGCATGAGTTATGTGGATTACTTTCATGCAGCTTTTTGTCTTTTTTGCAGCTTGAAAGCTAATAATGACATGGAAAAGAACGGTGTCAACATTGTGCTAAACGTCTCCTTTTGTATTTTAAGTCATATGAGTAAATGAAAACAGAAACTATTCCTATAAGGTGCTTATTTCTTTTTAAAAAAAAATTAATGAATGGGCATGAAATACTGATTTTAGCTGAAATCATTTTATTGTCCATGTAGAAAGAGGCTGCAGGGTGATACAAGAGACATACAACCAGCACAGCTATGTAGGAAACAATAACAATTCCACAGTTTATCATCATTAAACAAAAATATCTGACCACAGGATGATGCAATTGACCAATCAAGTGTTCCAGAGAGCCGTGCAATTAAAGTAATTCAGTAAAGCCAATGATTATCATGACTTCCCCATTGCACAGGAACAATTGACAATGCAAATAAGCTCATACTGTTTATAGTGACACATCAGCATGTCCTTCTGATATCTTCTATAAACTCACAGGTGGCCTTATCCAGCTACTCCCTGTGTTATCAGCTTGTCCTGAGTGTTTCTCTGGCGAGCATGACCTTGATCTCTGGTGCACTGAGGTTTATGAAGCAAATACTCTGTGTGCTCTAAGCTCCGTTCTTTCCCATGTTCTCCCTTGTGAAGATACTTAAACGTTCAACACACTTAACCTCCAGCCCACATCATCCTGAAGTGGAGGTTATGAGTCAATAGCTATGATTCACCCTGATTTGATGACTTGTTTTTGCCCTTTTGGAGAAATTTTAAAAATGCTTGACAATTATCTGGTATTTGTCAGAAGAGCCGGCTGATGTCAAACAATGCTCTTTTAAACGAAAAGAAAATTGGTCCCAAATTCAAAGATATGTGCTTTGGAGCCAACTGCTTATACATATCACAGGGTGTCAAGAATTTCAAAGCATGTGGTATTAAGTAGTGAGTATTTACTGCCACAGTTGTGTGCTGAAACTGAAACAGTCATTCATTCATGACAAATTAGAAATGGTGTGTAATATGTTTGACTGATTATCCCATAAAAGTTTGAATCAGTGACCTACTTATAATGATCAAGAACTAGTTTCACACAGCCAGATGTCTGCATGGCCCTTTGCAGCTTTTTCTGTCCAAGAACTGCCCACTTAAACAGGAAATATTTGCCTGATTGACATATAATGTGGCCAACCACAGTTTTAACATTGCTTTTATGAACATACAGTATGAAATAGTTGATTCTGATTGGTCAATCTCTGCATCCAGTGATCAGATATTGTAGTGTTTTACTAGACTCCCATTCTAACAGCATCCATTGACTTCAGTGGTGTGCAAATGGTGTAATGCTAAATTTCTTAAAATCTGTTTTGATGAAAAAACAAGCATCTACATTTTGATGGCCAGATAATATTTACAACCCGTATTCCGGAAACGTTGGGACGTTTTTTAAAAATTTTAATAAAATGAAAACTAAAAGAATTTCAAATCATGTGAGCCAATATTTCAATTCACAATAGAACATAGATAACATGCAAAACTTGAGAAAATTGTAGTGCTCCAAGCAGGACAAAATAAGTCCTTGTACCGCAGGTGCGTAGAGCCAGTGGGATACTTGAAAATGAACAAGAGGATGGCTAACACTGATCCACTCAAGACTGGAAAAGTCTACAAAAACATATTTTATTTTATTTTATAAATTGCATCGTGCGCAAAGTGCATGTGAGTTAAAAACAGATGGACATGAGCAAGCAGACATTTCAGCACATTGCTATCTTCAGTGCTCCCTTAAACAACATTCACCCTTTTTAAGTAGGTCAGCAATTAAAGACAATTATCTCAGGTAAACCTCAATTATCACAAGTAGAACTCCAAGAAAGTCTGATCATTCACATATATAGCAGAATATTACAAGTATACAACTCCAAAGAATGATTAAACATTATAAATACAACAAATATAGCAGAAGAGAAAGAAAATAAAGTAGTAATGATAATAATAATTTTTACAAAAAACGAGAGTTCTAGTTCTTCATTCATACCCTCAGGAAATAAAGATTTAAGTTCAAAGATCCAGAAAGCCTCCCTTTGCAACAACTTCTTATCTCTATCTCCACCTCTTCTATGAGGTAGAATCCTCTTAATGCCCAGGAACTTCATGTCAGACAAAGAGTGGTTGGCAGACTTAAAGTGACGAGAAATTGAAGATGTATCATCCTGTCTCCTAATGGTGCTTGTGTGTTCAATCATTCTTGTGCGTAATGCACGTGTAGTTTTGCCAACATATAGTTGTGAACATGGACAGATGATAATGTACTCTTACAAATGATCAATTGTCTAATCTTATAGGTTTTCAGTCTACGAGGATGTGTAAACGATTTACATTTAACATACTTAGTACAAGAAATACAGTTGTGACATGGAAAATTACCCTGGGCATCGACAAGAGTAGTAGTAGTAGAGAAGAGATGTGGGTGTCAGCATGAACAACCGTATCCCTCAAATTAGAGCTCCTGCAAGAGACAAAGAGTGGTTGATCACTAAATACATTCAATAACTGGGGATCACTTTGGATAATGTGCCAATGACTCTTGATAATCCTTTTAATATCATTACTCAGTGGACTGTATGTGGATTTAAAAATAAATTTAAAAATTCTTGTTTCTTTTATTCATAGTCAGATTTCTTTCCTCCGGTTTTTGTAAGCAACAAACCTTCTCAAGTGCAGTGTCAAGCCACTTATTAGGATAACCCCGTGATCAGGCTCTGGGCTTTAGCCTCAAAATCCTCTTTCTTAGAACAAATATGATGGAGTCTCAAAAACTGGCTATAGGGTAAACCACATTTAAAGGGCATTGGGTGAGCACTATTAGCATGAAGGAGACTGTTCTTAGCTGTATCTTTTCTATAAAGAGAGGAGACTATTTGATTATCCACAATTGATATAGAAGTGTCCAAATTTGATGCCTGCTGCAGGTCTCAAAATAGTTGGGACGGGGGCCATGGTGTAGCATCTCCTCTTCTTTTCAAAACAGTTTGAAGATGTCTGGGCATCGAGGTTATGAGTTTCTGGAGTTTTGGTGTTGGAATTTAGTCCCATTCTTGCCTGATATAGGTTTCCAGCTGCTGAAGAGTTCGTGGTCGTCGTTGACGTATTTTTCGTTTAATGATGCGCCAAATGTTCTCTATAGGTGAAAGATCTGGACTGCAGGCAGGCCAATTCAGCACCCGGACTCTTCTACTACGAAGCCATGCTGTTGTAATAGCTGCAGTATGTGGTTTTGCATTGTCCTGCTGAAATACACAAGGCCTTCCCTGAAATAGACGTCGTCTGGAGGGGAGCATATGTTGTTCTAAAACCTTTACATACCTTTCGGCATTCATAGTGCCTTCCAAAACATGCAAGCTGCCCATACCGTATGCACTTATGCACCCCCATACCATCAGAGATGCTGGCTTTTTAACTGAGCTCTGATAACACGCTGGAAGTTCTCCCTCCTCTTTAGCCCGGAGGACACGGCGTCCGTGATTTCAAACAAGAATGTCACATTTGGACTCGTCTGACCATAGAACAATTTTGCAGTGTCGTCTGAGGGCCCGAAGACCACGGGCATCCAACAAAGGTCTTCGGCCATGTCCCTAACGCGCAGAGATTTCTCCAGTTTCTCTGAATCTTTTGATGATGTTATGCACTGTAGATGATGAGATTTGCAAAGCCTTTGCAATTTGACGTTGAGGAACGTTGTTTTTAAAGTATTCCACAATCTTTTTATGCACTCTTTCACAGATTGGAGAGCCTCTGTCCATTTTTACTTCTGAGAGACTCTGCCTCTCTAAGACATCCCTTTTATAGCTAATCATGTTACAGACCTGATGTCAATTAACTTAATTAGTTGCTAGATGTTCTCCCAGCTGAATGTTTAAAAAAATTATTTCTTTTTCAGCCCTTTGTTGCCCCCGTGCCAACTTTTTTGAGACCTGTAACAGGCATCAAATTTGAAATGAACTCATTTAGTGGATAAAAGTGTAAAATTTCTCCGTTTAAACATTTGTTATGTTCTCTATGTTCTATTGTGAATAAAATATTGGCTTAATTTTGGCTTAATTAATTTTGATAATTCAAATTTAAAAAAACGTCCCAACATTTCCGGAATTCGGGTTGTAGTTATGCATTAGGTAGTCTGTCAAGAGATCTGAAGTTAATGAAATGGACTGAGAGATTTATTTTTCTGGATTAAATTAGTGGATGTCAGAAACAGCAAGTAAGCTCTATACATATGTCACATGCACAATAGGTTTTTTTAATTCACACACAAGTCTTTCATCTACCATAAGTGGGGAAATTATATAATTCATGATGAACTCAATGGCTTCAATCAGTCCTGCTGCATTTTTACTTTGTTGGTCGTATCAAAAGCGCACTGTTTGCCAGATGGCAAAAAATAAACCATGTCTGTTCTCCAAGTGTGATTTCACATAAATGGCTTTGATTCCATGGCATCTGAAACCAAGCTTGTGTTAATAACAACCTTCTTCTGTGAACTTGTTGACGCTTTGAAATGTCATTGATGCACGTCAAATAATTGTGATTTGTTGTTTAAACATCCTTAAAAGGGGTCAAAGTGAATCAAAATCCTTTTACATGTTGGTGAGAGCCATTGGTGTATACATATGATCTAGTCTATTTTGAGCTTGTTATTTCTAAAGTTGTCCCTTTGTGGCTTCACAACAATAGGACACTTTATTTTCCTTTACTGCATGATAAGACCACATTCTACAAAATACGGTCTTTTTATTTGCTTGTTTGCTTGACGCTTGCCCATGAAAAGCTTACTTTTGGGTTACTAGGGTGTTCTGGGTGGTTGTAGCACATTGCAGTGGGGTTGCTAGGGTGCTTTAAGAGGTTGTAGTATGTTGCTATGGGGTTGCTAGGATGTTTTGGTTGTTTCCTTACTGTTATGACTTTTAAAAACTTTTAAAACAGCAATACTATTACATTATTACAATTTCAAATTGCTGTTTTGTAAATATATTTAATTTATTCATGTGATGTCAAAGATGAATTTTCAGCATCGATACTCCAGTCTTCAGTGTCATGTCTTCATGATGCTTCAGAAATCATTCTAATAGGCTGATTTGTTGCTGAATAAACATTTCTTCTTATTAAATATCAATGTTGCAAAGAAACAATGTTGTGTTGATTAATATTTTGGTGGAAACTGTGACACATTTTCTCAGGATGATGAATAGAAAGTTTATTTTTTTATTTGAAATGTAATTTTTTTGTAACATTGTGTCTTTGCTGTCACTTTTGATCAATTTAATGCATCCTTGCTTAATAAATGTATTAAGCAAGGATGAGTAATTTCTCAAAAGCCTAAGTACTTTTGAAGAATAGTGCTGGTATGACCAATATATCAATAATATAAATAGTGTAATAAAATAACAATAATTGGTTAAATAGAATAAAAAGTTTTGAAGTGGCTCTGGATGGTTTTTGTTACACTGAAAGTGTCCAAGACTCCTGATTCAGAAGTCCACACAACATGTACTGTACCTCTTAAAGAAAACTGACACTGATCCTTATGGCTTTTGTGTATAACAACCATACAATCCCAGAGGAATTTTAATGGGTCATCCGCTGTGTTCCCATCACCACATTTGAGACACTTCCAGTGCAACATGTGGTTATTCCTCCAAATGGGATTCTCAAAGAGGAAAAGAAAATGTGTAAAAAAAGGAAGTGCTTGGATCTGAAAACTACAAGTAATTGCATGTTCCTGGCAAAAAGTAGCACTATGTGCCTGTTTAGTTTTGTGTGTGGTTTGCTTGTTTTATACCAACAAGCAGATATGCGCACAAGCCTTTAACTTGTGTGCACTTATCGAATTGTAAACACTGGCAAGCAAGCCTGTATATTTATGTGGCAAGACTGTGGGGAGAGCAAACATGAGACTACAAGCTGCTCAGCTTAAGATTTCTGTATCTGGATGTGATAATGTTTTGACATATAGACAATTCAACCAAACTGTAAACAGTCTTTATGTGAGGCCAGATAGTGTCAGGAGGCTCTATGTATGTATGTCTGTCTATCTGTCTGTCTGTCTCTGTCTGGCTATCTATCTATCTATCCATCTATCCATCTATCCATCTATCCATCTATCTATCTATCTATCTATCTATCTATCTATCTATCTATCTATCTATCTATCTATCTATCTATCTATCTATCTATCTATCTATCTATCTATTCAAATGAGCTTTATTGGCATGACTTGCACAGTATTGCCAAAGCATTGTCCATTACATGAATAAGGAACAAACGATTATATAATACATAAAACAAGAATAGATCTGTAAAATAATTAAATAAGTATATGCATACTTTCTTTTTTTCCACAAACAAGAAAAAGACATTGTTTAAAAAAAATAAAATAAAAAGTACAACTTTGTACAACAATACAACATGTAAGAAATGATCTTGTTTCAGTTTTGTCCACTGGCTGACAGTCTTAGTTTGTGACAGGCTGATATATATCTTGCTGCTGTTGTGATCATTTCGGACTTAATTTTTTTGCATTTGGTAATGCCATAAAATTTGGTTTAATTTGTTGGAATTTGGAGAAATATGCATAATAATCACATAATAATAATCACAGTGCAGTAAGAAATGTTCCTCTGTTTCCAGCTCTTTCTGCGAGCAGTGAACACAGTCTCTGTTCTCGTGGCTGCCATCTTTGTCTGTGCCGTCCTCTCTCTATAGCCAGACAGTGATCAATCAGTTTGTACTTCGTTAATGTCTTTCTTAATTTGTGATCTTTTATACAGCTCAGGTATTCTGCTGGTTTGTAGTCTCTTTTCAGGTGTAAATACAGCTCCATCTTCTTTTGTATTTTAGTGGCATCTTTCCAATAGGCAATGTAATTTTGTTTTTGTAACTGTGTGATTTGGTTGGGCCTGATTGTGCTGTGCTGGTTTGGGTGTAGTTTGAGTACCAGCTGTAAAAGTGGTAAGGTAAGAGCTCGGATCACAGTTTCTGTTAACTTTTAAGATGTTTTTACAAATTTGGGTATGCATAATTTCAATTTCTTCTTTTGCCCATTTAGAGAAATCTTGGGTTTTTAGAGGTCCCCATATCTCACTGCCATATAGTGCCATTGGTTCGATTATTGCTTTTAGGATTTTTAGCCAGGTTTGAATCGGAATTTCATACTGTATTGTATTTTTGATCATGTAGAACAGTGATTTTCAATCCTGTTCCTCAGGACCCACTGCTCTGCACATTTTGCATGTCTCCCTTATCTGACACACTCATTTACGTTCATGGAGCTCTTTCCTAATGAGCTGATGATCTGAATCAGGTGTGTAAATTAGGGAGACATGCAAAATGTGCAGAGCTGTGGGTCCCCAGGAACAAGTTTGAAAACCACTGATTTAGAAGACTCTCAGTGCCTTTGCTTTCAGTTCATTCACAGCCAGATTGAAGTTTCCTGTTGAGCTGATTTTTAGTCCCAGATAGGTGTATTGATGGGTGTGTTGGGGGACCTGGTCCCTCTTTCGTTTTTGACAGAATGACTAAATCATCTGCAAAGAGGAGACATTTGATTTCTGATTCAGTTAGGGTTGGGCAGTGTGGGGCTCAATGGACAACCTTGTCTAACTCCTCATTGTTGAGAAAAATTCAGTTCGTTTGTTCCCTATTTTTACAGCACATGTATTGTTTTTATACATGGTGCTGATTAAATCGAAAGTTTTAGAAAGAGTCCTTCATGCCAGATTGAATCAAAAGCTTTTTCGAAGTCAATACAGCAAGCAAAGATTTTGGTTTTGTTTTGGTGTACGTGCTTATCAATGATAGTGTGGAGGGTATAAGTCAAGTGGTGAGAACCAGAAGGGCGTAAGTGACATTTCACCAACTTTACAGAAGAGCCAAAACAAAAATGTTACCATAGTTTGATCTGACTTTGTGTACTGATTTCAATTGTTTATAATAAAAATTTGTACACTCATGGATGACAGTACTTTTGCCAGTAGAAAGAGCTCATTAAGAGCTTTCATTTGATGTATATATCTCCATTTCACCAAAAAAGTCACTTACATTGTCTGGTTCTCACCCCTCGAAATGGGGTCAGATGTTCTGTGTTTGGGTAGAAATCCAATTTGACTTTTTTCCAAGATTTTGTGGGTTTTGAGAAAGTTTTGTAATCGTATGTTAATAATCGAACAGAATATTTTCCCCAGGTTGCTAATGACACATATGCCTTTGTAGTTGCTTGGCTCAAACTTGTCTCCTTGTTTAAAGATGGGTGTAATTAGGCCTTGATTCCAGGTGTCTGGAAAATATCCAACACTCAAAACAATGTTGAATAATTTGGTTATTGCAGTTTTGAATTTGTCATTTGTGTATTTGATCATTTAATTTAATATTCCATCACTGCCACATGCCACATGGGTTTTAGTGCATGTAGTCTGTCTATTAGCTCATTTACTGTGATTGTGATTGTCTTTAATTTTTTCTTTCAGGATTTCTAATTTGGTTTTTATTTCATTTCGAGCAGGATTTGTTTCAGTTGTTTTGTACAGATTTGCAAAGTGTGTCCTCCAAATGTTCTCATTTTGAATGGCCAATTCTTCCTTTTGTGGTCTATAGAGGGTGTTCCAATTGTTCCAAAATTGTTGCACTTTGATAGTTTTCTTTGCTGTTTTTTGTCCATTTGTAGGATTTTGTTTTGAGTTGGTTTTAGATAGAGTGTAATTTTACAGTGGTCTGACAGAGGTGTTTGAGGACTGACTGTGAATGCTCTGAGATGCACTTGATCAATGTCTGTGATGAAATAATCTACAGTACTGTTACCAAGAAAAGAATTAAAGGTATAACAACCAAACTAGTCTCTTCGTATGCGACCGTTCACAATATACAGGCCCAGTGATTGACAGAGCTGTAGTAGGCTTTTCCCACTTTTGTCTGTGAAGTTGTCATAATTTTTTCTGAGGTGATATGAGGGCAGAGAGTGGCAGGTATTTGTAATATATTTGTTTCCTTGTGTGTTGACAAAGTTGGGTTAATTTCCAGTTCTGGCATTTAAGTCGCCACATATTAAAACATTTCCTTTTGTCCGGAAATGGCAGATCTCATCTTGCAGGATAGAAAAGGTTTCTTCATTGTAATAGGGAGATTCAGCCGGGGGTAAGTATGTGGCACACAAGAATATGTGACGGTCTGTGGACACAATATCTTTTGGATTTTTAGCCAAATGTACAATTTTCCGATTTTTATAGATTTGATTGAGTCTATGAGTTCTGTTCTGTACCATATCAGCATTCCCCCTGAGTCTCTGCCCTGTGTCACCCCTCTCAGTTTGGTTGATGGTAAAATGATTTCTCTAAACCCAATTGGGCAGCCAGTGGACAAATCTCTTACATTCCATGTTTCTTGTAGTATTATAATGTCAGAATTCTGAATTTCTCTTTTGAAATCTGAACGTTGGCTCTTAACACCAAAAATGGAGGACCTAAGTCCTTGAATATTCCAACATGAGATTTTTAAGGAATATGAGCCCATTAATCACCTTTGTTATTTCAAAAACAAGACAAACATCAGTATGCTGAATTGACAGATCAAGTAGAATATTTTAAATATTATGATACATATCTGAGAATATTTTCATATATAGAATTTTTCTTTTAAAAATAAATATATAAATAAAACACACACACACACACACACACACACACATGGGCTATATTTAAGTACACATGTATAGATACATATGTACACACACATTTCTCATTTCTTTTTTTTTTTTTTTTAAGTCACTAACCCATAAGGTGAGAGCACAGCAGAGTCAGCATGTGCTGGATATTTCTGAGGTCTCTGGATTGAGATGGACTGGTGCTGGGGTTTATCAGTGATCTGCTGGCTGCTTTGGCGTAGCTCTGGCTGCCTGGGTCCTGCTCCTGCTGATGTTCATGTGAATGATGGGGTGAAGGACCTGCAGGCCTGGTGATGCATAGAGCCTGCCGTGGGGTTCCTCTGGTGGAGGGGGCGGTGATTTGAAGGGTGTCTTTGTAGTGGCTCTATGGGGTGTCCACGGGGGCGTTGCAGTGCGCTGGAGCTGCGGCTCAGTGTGATGTCCTTTAGGGTCTTGGCAAAGATGGGAACTGCCCTTCTGTGGAGATGAACATGGTCGTAAAGGCTGTTGAGATTCAGGGTGGGGTGTTGAGCCAGGTAAACATTGGGCTTTAGGGCACAGTCTCTAGACACTCTTGCGTTTATATGATGTTTTAATAACAAAGTTTGGGAGGAGCACGTCAGATACTTAGCCTAATTAACACAAGAGGAACGCACTCAAGTTAATCAACGCATAGGTATAAATACAGCTGACATACCTCTATCCATTGACGGTTAATCAGCATCCCTCCACCGCCCCTTCTCCACTCTCGAGTTCTTACCACTCTTATACGGGGTTTGGTACTCTGGGTTCAGGCCATTCCTGAGCTCAGGGCCCTTCCCCGGACAGCACGCCAATTACGCATTACTATACTCGCCAAATACGCATTACTATACTCCAGCTAATTATATGTAAGTGTGAACTTGTGAAATGCCTGATGGTGTCTGGGTGGAAATCAGAGCGCAACAGCAGGGTGGAGAGGATGATTTTGGAGTTTGGGAAGTTAGAGGATGCTTTCTCTGCTACATTAATGAGAGCTGTAGCTACTCTCTCTTGTTGGGCTCTCAGGTCGTTGGTGCTGGTGTGGATGATAATATGGCTGGGGGAAGCCAGCTGCTCTTCATACAAGAGTTCAAGGGCCTTCTGTGTTTGGGCACCATATTTTTGTGACATTTCTTCTCGGGAACAGTTTCTTTTCATCAACAAATTTGCCATTCGAGTCCATCAGGAGTACGATCTGGGGCTGTGTTTGACTATAGGAGTCAGGTGGAGGAGCGCTGCCAGGATTGATGGCTGTGGTTGTTGGAGGAGTAGTCTGCTCTAAACTTCTTCTCCTGTCTGTCAGTTGCTCCTTCAGAGCTGGCAGTTGTTTTCCATTTTCACTTGTTTTCCTTCTGTCTTCTCTTAGCTCTCTTATTTCTTCTCTCATTACAGACAGTTGTTTGTTGTACTCCTCTTTCTGTTTTTTCAGTTCCTGAATTGATTCCTTTAGCATTTTTATTTCTTTCCTGTAATCCTCTTCTTTCTCTGTTGGATCAGTCTGCTGCACTGCTCCATGCACTTCTTCTCTCAGCTGCACCAATTCCAGCTCCATCTCTCTGAACTTCTCTTTCATGTCGCTGATGATGCTGTGTAGAAGGGAGATCTCACTGTCATCCCTGGATTGCTCATTTGTAGATTGATGGGTGGAGATGGAGGTGTCTTCTGCCTGTTTTAGTGTATTAGGGCTGGTCTTGTTCAGCTGAGCTTTTCCTTTAATTTGGAGGAAGTCCTTTTCAGATTGTTTCAGATTTCCCTGAATCATTACAGTCCCATTTTTGTATAGATTCGCTGTTATCATGACATTTGATTCTGAATCGTCCTCTTCTTTGACCTGCAGTTTCCATCCGTTACTGATGCCCTTTATGATTACTGTGGGGTAATGCTGTCTAATCGCTGAGTGCCAGGCTTCTGGGTCTTCTGTATAAAATATGATGTTGCTGACCTCTCCGTTCTTATATAAATCCGAGTACAGTGTTTCTGGTCTGTCCTTGAGGAGCTTTTCTTTATGTTTTTTCTTTAAGATCTCATTTGTAGCTTTGTATGGGTAAGTTATGGGGATTGATTCTGTCATTGTTCAAATCACTCACTTTGAGAGTTTTCTTGGTAAAATCTTCTTTCAAGTAATATAGGTTGTAGGAAGTCTTTCTACTCTTCAATTCATCAAAACTGAATGTCTGTCTTATCTTAAAACAACATTAAAGAAAACAATCAGGAGCTCATTTTCTTGCTGCTGCTCTCACGGAATCTATCTATCTATCTATCTATCTATCTATCTATCTATCTATCTATCTATCTATCTATCTATCTATCTATCTATCTATCTATCTATCTATCTATCTATCTATCTATCTATCTATCTATCTATCTATCTATCTATCTATCTATCTATCTCTGTCTGTCTGTCTGTCTGTCTGTCTGTCTGTCTCTGTCTGGCTATCTATCTATCCATCTATCCGTCTATCTGTCTGTCTGTCTGTCTGTCTATCTATCCGTCTATCCGTCTATCCGTCTGTCTATCCATCTATCCATCTATCTATCCATCTATCCATCTATCTATCCATCTATCCATCTATCCATCTATCTATCTGTCTATACGTCTATCTGTCTGATCTTATAGGTTTATGGTTTGTCCTCATTCACTTTTCCATAATTGATACCAAACTCCCGATAAGCTCTCAAAAATGTTTTTGAGATGCAATGTAATATCTTTTTCATGTTGTTTTACAGTGCCAATGATCAGTTTAGCTTCACTTCACTAAGCTGAATGTGAGGATGGTGCTGATTTTTTGGGCTCTGTCTTAATAACTAGTTCCTCTCCGCCAAATCTCTCTGATATGAGCCTTGACTTTCAAAAGGATTTCTTTATTAGTAGTCGAGCAGCAGCATAATCACCAGCTCCCAGGGAAAACCACTGAGTGAAATAATCAACTGTAAACAGGCAGGGAATGTTAATTATGCACTGGCTGCATCCTTAGAGGACAAAACATATTTAACTTGCAATTTCAAACAGCGGGGAAACCCCACACATGGTTGTGGGACCACACTAAATTCCACGTTTTCATTGCATCCCAATGACAGGTCTACACTGTAAAGTGATGTTTTGGACAATGGCATAAGACTCTGGCCCACCTCACTGTTGTGCCTGGTGACAAAGGTGTAATTTTAGTCTGCTTTCAGAGAGAGAATTGTCTCCTTATGCATTTTAGATCTCTTGATTATAATCAAGGAAGTTTTGCTTAAATACTGATGCAGCTTTGACCATATTTTTCTCTGAAGGTCCGCATTTCTACCACTCTTGCACATCGCTTTTATTAACCAAACTGCTGACAAAAGCGAAATAGCTTGTGCGCAGAACCGAGACAAAACAGCTCTGCAAATTAATGAAAAATAAAACAGCACTGTTAGAAGATTGTCACTCAGAGACACATACATCTGGCTCCTCTGTAGCGTTTGGAGGTCTTGAACAATTTCAACAGTGAAACATCACCCTGTGATAGCCAGAGGGATAAATGGGGCCTAAAATGGTGTTTAGGACTCATTCAAGGGTTGAAGACACAGGTTGTGGTAATATTCATACGCTAAACATCACTATGCTAAATATCATCTGCTCTCAAATTGGAATAAGCTGTTACTGGGAAAGTCATTTGATTTTCAAAAATTGTCGTGTAGAGCTAACTTTTTGATCTCATATGAGAACAGTTAAGTTAGAACTGGCACAAAGTAAAATGGGAGAACCCGCAAACATCACGATATAGACAGTGTCACGTGTTTTCCATTTGTCACATGTTATTTATGATGTCCACTTCAAGAATGTCCTGAAGCAACTCCCTGTTTCCTTGTTGTAAAGGTCTGTCAAGATGTGGACAAAAATGTGGAGCTTCCAGCAGAGGTCCTTCTTTTATCAGTTTTATTGTGACAGGTTGCCATGTGTTGGGACAAACTGCTTCAGTGCTTTATTGTGGACTTCGGCACATCGCTTTATACAACATAAGAAGGCACAAACACATGTTCTATTCATCTGCCCTTCATAAGATCTTTGTGTGTTGAATGAATGTGTGTATTTTTCCGCAGGAGATGAGAGCCGACACTAATTGAAGACATAAAGGACCAATGGTGCATGCATGGAGACGAGGACCGTGAGGTTCAGACACTTAATGGCTACTTATAATGCATGTAAAGAATGTTTCAGCAGCATCCGCCACATATTTAGCAAATTTTTAATCCTGTCCTAATATTTTGACAATCCTAATGCAGACTAATGCAAACGTGTTAACTGTGATGAAATATGTCACAACTTAAAATGCTTGCAAAAATAATGCAATGGCCAAATATAGCATTACATTCTCCATTTAATACTGTATTTTATGCAGTAAAAAAACAACAAAACAAGGCCAATTACAGCAGAAATTTGAATGATTTAAAAATCATTAAATTTGCTTAAAAAACAGCCTTAGTGAAAAGTAAGGTAACCTATGATTTACCATTGTAATTATTATAAACTGTTCTCATAAATAAGCTTTTCAAATTCTGATTTCAGTGTGAAGCTATGAGCATTTTCAGATTTCAGATTTTTCTTTGATTGTAACCATTTTTAACAACTTTATCATTTTAATTCATCATTTTATTGTATTATTTAACTAACACTTTTTCTAACATGTCTCCATGCTGGTAACCACCATTCTGGAAATGACATCAGATAACGCTTCTCACTGAAGAATGGTCCGACCCGGCTTTCCAATATCCAACTTCTGCTTTTTTCCAGTGGTTATTGTTAAGTAGAGGGTGAGTGAATTCCAGGTTCTACGTTTCTCAGGGGCACTGAATTCATAAATGATTTCCTCTGAACACAGTAAACAGAAAACAGTATTATTGTCTTTAACCATGACAGGAAAACTCATAAATGGATGATCCATTCAGATGTTCTTCTATGAAGTTGCCATGTTCTACAAAATTCTTTGAGCCCATAGATTCCTGTGGGTACCTGCTTTTTAATTTCCTGTCGAGGACCATGCATGGATTCCTCACAAATTTAATAACAGCAAAATAACCCTGCGTGACAAACATCAAAGCTGCCACATTCAAAAAGGTAGTACGATAAAACCAGAGGGTAGGTTTGCGTGCCTCAACAACAAAAAGCGCATTTTTGTTGTACATTTATTTGATGACTATGTGAAGCAGATAGATATTGACTTCCACCACTGAGGTTGCACAGATGGCCAGCAATTGATGTTTTTTCTCTCAAATATATATTATGTAATATATCATTTGTAGATCTGTTGTATAAAAACAGTATCACGCACACAGTTGTGCCTTTGTACTGAGTAAAATTTGTGTTCCAGACAACGTATATATTAATGTCTAGGTGTGCTGTTTATCTGTCTGATGTGATATTACAAAGGTAAACCGATTTTTCAGGGTCTTTACCTTGCGTTATTTTTTTCCAGAGCCCCTGGCAGAATTTCAACTTCATTAGAGTGCCTTTTTGTCTAAGGTTATATAACACAGCATCAGTAAATAATGTTTGGATATTTCTAGCACCTTGTGTTCCACATGTTTAATTCATGAAAAAGTTTCTTACTGGTAGATTTTTTTTCCAGAGGACAAAGCTGTTGCTAAGCTCAGGCCTTTGTCCACACAGAAATGCGCTAACTGTTCTCCGGCCCTCCACTGGAGACTCTCTCAACATGCAAGAGCGTAACTCTGGTCTGCGCAGCTTTATAACACTGTTTTGGCCTGTTGCTAGAAAACCATCATTATGTGTTGTGAGGACTAAAGCCTCTGTGGACCATGCATAAATAAGCAGAAAAGGGGAGCTGGATCCAAACTCTGCGAGGAATAGGCATGTGACCAGGTTTTGACCCTTCTCTTTAATCAAGGTGGTCTGAGTTGGCAAAGGTGGATCAAAGTGTCACTAAGACAAAAGGAGCATTCACAGGAACCTTCTTCAATCCCAGGCAAGCTCATGCTTTGCACAGTGCCTTATGGCGTTTAAAGCATGCTCAAGCAGTGAGCTTATGATGCTAGCATAGTTGCTAGCTTACACCATGCCACAACTTTCTGATTTGGGGATGTGTTAATTCGAGATTCATTACAGAAGTGGCATTGATCACATTAGGTTGTATTTGTAAATTCTGACAGCATAGTTTAGTTTGCATGCATTTTGTTGATAAAGAAAATAAATATTAGCTATTTAGCCAGTTAATGAGCTGACAGGCTTGTGTGATACAACTACACTTGCCGTAATTCACTGTGGTGGCATGAGAATGATAAAGTACACAGGCTAGCAATCAAATACACACCCACTGTCCATCTTTTGCAGTTGATTTTATTGCAGTAGCACTAAAAAGCTTCTGTTTTCTGTCTGTTTATTCTAACCAAAATCACATTGTTTTATACAACTTCTGAACTTTAAAGTAGGAACTTTCCAGAAGGACTTGAAGGGAGTACTTGCTACTGTTTTCGTAAATTGTACCCATACATTTTTAGTCATAAATCAGCTAATCATTTCATGTTGTTTTATCACCAGTATTAATATTTGTCTCATGTGAACCAATCCATACTATAATGCAAAGAAATACACTATACTGTTCAGAAGTTTGGGGTCAGTAAGATTTTATTTTAAAATAAATGAATAGTTTGTTTACACTGGAATTCATTAAAATGATTGAAATTACAGTAAAGACTTGCACATGGTTACAAAAAAATATTTCTATTTCAAATAAAGGCTAAACTTTGGAACTTTCTATTCATCAAAGAATCCAGAAAAATCAGTATTCATAAAAATACTAGGCGACACAATTGTTCTCAACATCAATAATAATAATAATAAATGATTCTTGAGCACCAAATCAACATATTATACTGATATTTGAAGGATTATGTGACACTGAATAGTGGCATAATGTCTGCTGAAAATTCAGCTTTTCCATCACAGGAAGAAAATGTGAAACCAGAAAACAGCGCTTTTAAAATTGTAGTAATAAATTGCAAAATTGCTATTTTACTGTATTTTCGATCAAATAAATACAACCTTGGTGACAAAAAATTAAAATATCCCTCCCTCAAACTTTTAAACAGTAATGTATTTGTGACTTATTTTATAGCAAGGGCTAACTGGACCATGCTAACTAGTCCAACCTTTACCCCTTGGTTACTACCAGGTGTAAACCATGATCTCGTCTGAGCATTTGTGATTTTTATCACCTGAGATGGATGTTAATTCCAGGTATAAATAGAGCCAGAAGCAACTGGCTATTTTTCATACAAAATCCGCTTAAAATCCTCCCAAATAATCATCACCTCGGCTTCATCTGCTATACCTCATGTGGATCATGAGTCATGTGGAAATTGCTTACCTGATGAATAGAGATGACTGAGAACTGGGGCAAAACCACAGGAATACTGTTAAACATCTCCCAGGGCATTAAATCCAGCCATTAGTTGAAGTAATATGGGTGATGCATGTCTAATGAAGGACTTCACTGTGCTTTGAAGCATATACAAATGTCTAAATGAACTAAATGATGATGATGTCAGACACATGTGTATTTATTCTGTAATCAAGTGTAAACCTCTGCAGCACACAGGACACAAATCAAGCAATGATGTTACTTGAAAGAGACAGCTGGTTACTTCATAAAATAATCTTGATTAGGATAGAAGGCACATGATAAACATGAGTCTAAACCAACAGAATATCAAACTTTAATTTAAAGTAAACGTTGCTAAACTGATTGCTGCTCCTCTATTAATCAGTAATCGTACTAAATCATGTAGACATTAAGTCATTGTTGGGCTGTTTTACATCAGTTTATAGACAGATACCTCTTTGGTGACCTTTTTTTCACTTTGTTCAGATCCGATAAGACCAGACACCTGGGCTACATTGTGTTTGTTATGTTTTGTCATATGAAAAGGACTTTAACAACAGAACGTAGCGAACTTTCAGGGGTAAAGGGTACAGGAACAGCTTCACACCCTTGGTTTGACAACAGAAGAGGTCTTTAAAGAGCTTTTTGAAGTTATTTGTTCATGTCTTATGCATTTGTGAAGCAAGGTATCCAGTTACTTTTGTGAAAATCTGACAACAACAATTCCTGTGAAGTCAGGCCAAGGGTCTCAGAATTTCCCAATAGTTGGCAATAACACCTTAGCTTACTTTGGCAGTGGCTGGTGGAATGTATTGCCATAGGGATAAAGATGATTACCTGATATGAATAGGTATATGTGCACTACCGTTGAAAAGTTTGGGGTCGGTAAGAATTATGTAATGTTTTAAAAGAAGTCTCTTATGCTCACCAAGCCTGCATTTATTTGATACAAAATGCAGTAATATTTTGAAATATATTATTACAATTTAAAATAACTGTTTTCTATTTTAATTAGTGCTGTCAAACAATTAATCGCAATTAATCGCATCCAAAATAAAAGTTTTTATTTACATAATATATGTATGTGTACTGTGTGTATTTAATATGTATATATAAATACAAACGCATGCATGCTTATATTTAAGAAAAATATGTTATGTTTATATATTAAATATATTTATATATAATATAAAATATAAGAATATAAATATATAAATGTATATACATGTAAATATACTGTATGTGTGTATTTATATACTGTACATAATAAATTTACACAGTACACATACATATGTTATGCAAACAAAAACTTTTATTTTGAATGCGATTAATCACAATTAATCGTCTGACAGCACTAATTTTAATATATTTTAAAAATAAATGTATTCCTGTGATGGCAAAGCTGAATTTTTAGCAGCCATTACTCCAGTCTGCTGTGTCACATGATCCTTTAGAAATAATTCCAGGGTTCCTATGCAGTATGGAAAAGTATAGAATTTTATTTGAGCAATTTCCGTGTCTGCAATTTTAGCAATTGCCTTGTGCTTGGCAGATTTTTTAGTCTCACTCCATTCCTGATGGATCATTTCACAATAAGAAGTACTTTTTTATAATGAATGCAATAAATTTGTATGTTTTTTTAAGTTATGAAGGCAAACATTCTAATTTAACTTCTCTTTATTCAGCCTTTGTATAGTCTTTGTTTGTAGTAGTGTCAAAAGTACTTTGCTACCAAGTCAGTAGTGAAATTTTAAAATTGTAACAATACAAGTCTTTCTGCAGTACCAGTAGTACTGATTACCAGGTACTTCTGGTACTCGGTGATAGGTGGCTGCTTTCAAATGTTCCGGTATTTGTGTGAGCTCTCTGTGAAGGGCTTTCATTGAAATCAGACCTGAGATATACTGTAACATTACAGTTCCCAGGCCAGAATAGATTGTAAATGTTTGTATATAATGGCGTTTTTTGGACAGCTGTCTTCATAATCGTTACGCATCCAAATTTTTCTGCTTTCGTTTCACTCAATGAGCTAAACCTCAGTGATCAGATATTGCAGCTTTGATTCATAATCTGCAAACGCAATGTGTAAATGCGTATAACCGATTCTTTCATCTGCTTTTGAAATTGTTTTTGTAGCCTACTGAGATGATGGACAATGATGATGTGTAATAGCATTAGTCATGTGTGAGTTCAACAAATTGCTTCCAGAACAATACTCAGCTCAGACCCTCATTGATCCTAGTAAAACTGGAACAGAAAACAATGGATGTGGTTATGACCTGGAGTTGTCTGAATGCTCAGGTGGTCTGTCAGATTTTAGTGGTCTCGTGTTATTCACTAATGGGAGTTTCTGATTAGGAAATTTCACATAAATGTGGCAAGAAACGGCTGCAAAGCGCCTCCTGCAGAGTGATGCCGTCGACTCTTGGGAAAAGGAAGGTTTATCTCTTTTTATTGAGGGTATCATTGGAATTGTATCAGGCCACACAAACAGAGCCCTTCATGCCTTTGGACAGGGCCTAGCAAACATAAGGCATTTATTAGTATGGATTCCAAATGATTAACAGGGCAGTACTGAAGAAGGAGGTCTGGGTTTAGTTGGGAGCTGGAGGAGGGAACGGGCATCAATCCGCTCCTTGAGAACAGACGTTTCCCTTCTCCCCCCGAAGGCTCTGCGGCAGGTGGTTCACATTTTATACAGCATATAATTGAATAATAATAATAACAACACAAATTCAGTATGAAATGGAAAATTCATCCTGGGAACACAAAGCAAAGTTTCCAACATGATTCCATCCTTGACTGAACCTCATGACACCATGTACGTCAGGTGAGAGCTGGAATGAAAGGGCTCATGGGTAATAAATCCCAACACTGTTTTATAGCTGATATGGAATTCGCTCCCTGTTTAGGACAGCGCTTAAATATAATGAAAGTGTTGCACTGTTTTTTCTATTTTATCTTTTTCCTCTTTTTTCCCCTCATACAGGTTTTTTATTTTTTAAGTTTATTTATATAGCACCTTTCATACACAGTGGTAATTCAAAGTGCTTTACATAAAAGGAAGTGAAATAGTCATTAAAAAAATAATTAATTATATAAAAAAATTTTTTAAATTCATTTAAAACAGTTAAGAATAGAAAATGATTATACATAAAATACAGTGCAATTAGTTCGGACATTCGCACAGTGCTCGTTCAATAAATGCACAGATAAACAGATGAGTTTTGAGTCTGGATTTAAATGTGGCTAATGTTTTAGCACATCTGATCTCTTGTGGAAGATGGTTCCAACTGCGGGCGGCATAATAGCTAAAAGCAGACTCCCCTTGTTTTGTGTGAACTCTTGGTATTTCTAACTGACTCGATCCTGATGATCTGAGTGGTCTGTTAGGTTTATATTCAGTGAGCATATCTGCAATGTATTTAGGTCCTAGGCCATTGAGTGATTTATAAAGAAGTAAAAGTACTTTAAAATCAATCCTAAATGTAACTGGAACCAGTGTAAGGACCTGCGGACTGGTGTGATATGCTCAGATTTTCTGGTTCTAGTCAGAATCCTGGCAGCAGCGTTCTGGATGAGCTGCAGCTGTCTAATGGTCTTCTTTGGAAGGCCGGTGAGGAGACCATTACAATAATCCACCCTGCTTGTGATAAAGGCATGAACAAGTTTCTCCAAGTCTTGACTGAAAACAAAACATCTAATTCTTGAAATGTTTTTGAGATGATAGTATGCTGATTTAGTTACTGCTTTGACATGACTACTAAAACTAAGGTCTGTCTCCAGAATCACACCAAGATTTTTGACTTGATTTTTAGTTGTTTGACCTCTAGAGTCAAGGTATGCATTCACCTTGAGAACTTCATCTTTGTTTCCAAATGCAATGACTTAAGTTTTCTCCATGTTTAACTGAAGAAAGTTCTGGCACATCCAACTGTTAATTTCAATGCATTGGCAGAAGGAGTCAATGGGGCTATAGTCATTTGGAGATAAGGCTAGGTAAATCTGGGTATCATAAGCATAGCTGTGATAGGCAATTTGGTTCTTTCTCATTATTTGACTTAGTGGGAGCATATACAGGCTAAACAAGAGGGGTGCAAGAATTGAGCCTTGTGGGACACCGCATGTCATGGACATCCACTTAGACTTATACTCTCCTATACTCACATAATCCAAATCCAAGATGGCGGCGCGATCAGACGCAGCGGCTGCTCCAGGTCCCAAAGACGGTGCTTTTTTTGTCTTTTAATGTCGTCTGTTCGTCTCCAAATAGTGTAAATTTACCGCTAGTTCATAAGGAAATCACTCCTAAACTCATATATGTTCGCCAAAGACTTTTGGATATCGGCAACGCATACAAAGACCAACTCTCGCCGGCGGCTACTGAGAAGCTACTAGGCCTCTGTTTACTGCTGAAGCCGGACCTCGAGACCGCGGCCTCGCCTACTGTCGCTACCCGCACAAGGCGGCGTCGAAAGCAGTGTGAGAGAGGACGGAAGCGGTAAGCGGAGGTATACGAGCTAGGCTGAGGAAAACCCCACAAGACCGGCTCTTCCAACACTCATGCTCTCAAACGTTCGCTCTCTGCAAAACAAACTGGACTTAATTCAACTCAGTCGATCTACACAGCATGAGACAAGGGATTGTTGTGTGTTTGTTTTCACTGAAACATGGCTGAACGACAACATCCCGGACTCCGCCATTCAGCTGCGGACTAACTTGCTACCGTGCGGACAGAGATTCATCACTGTCTGGTAAGACTCGCGGCGGTGGCTTGTGTGTGTACGTCAACAAAGAATGGTGTAACAATGCTGGGGTAGTGACAAAACACTGTTCATCGCTGGTGGAGTTTATGTTTGTGAAGTGTCGACCGTTCTATCTGCCGCGGGAGTTCACGGCCATTGTTATTGTCGCGGTTTACATCCCCCGTGCGCAAAGCGCAAAGGGCGCGCTTCGCGAGCTGTACAGCGCCATCAGCGAACAACAAACAAATAACCCCGACGGCTTTTTCATCATAGCCGGTGACTTCAACCACGCAAACTTAAAGACAGTTTTGCCAAAGTTCTACCAACATGTGAACTTTGCAACAAGGGAAATAACACACTCGACTTTGTTTACACAACAGTTAAGAGCGCATACAAAGCTGAACCCGCCCCCACCTCGGGTACTGGACCACATCTCTGTTATGCTAATCCCAGCATACAGACCACTTCTGAAACTGGCCAAACCGGTTCACAAACAGATCAAGGTATGGCCAAACAATGCCACCTCAGCACTGCAGGACTGCTTCCAGGACACAGACTGGAACATGTTCAAAGAGGCGGCCACCTACAACAACCACACAGACCTGCAGGAGTACACTGAAACTGTGACTGCTTACATCCAAAAGTGCACTGATGATGTGACAGTCACCAAGACCATCACCACACGCGCCAACCAGAAGCCATGGATGACAGCTGAGGTTCGTGGGCTGCTAAAGTCCAGAGATGAAGCATTCAGATCAGGAGATAAAGCAGCCCTCAAAACAGCAAGAGCCAATCTGTCCCGCAGCATCAAAAATGCAAAACGGTCATATGCTCAAAAAATCAACAATCACTTCACAGACAGCAGTGACACACGGAGCCTGTGGCAAGCTATTCAGACCATCACAGACTACAAGCCCCCGCCACAGGCCTGTGATGATGACACATCCTCCCAGATACACTCAACCACTTTTACTCACGGTTTGAAATGCAGAATGACACACCTGCACAAAAACTGCCCACACCTCCCAACGACCAGGCGCTCTGTCTGTCTCCAGCCGACGTAAGGAAGACCCTATCTAGGATCAACCCACGCAAGGCTGCGGGTCCCGACAACATACCTGGCCGTGTACTGAAAGACTGTGCTGCACAGCTGACAGATGTCCTAACAGATATCTTCAACACCTCGCTGAGCCAGGCAGTCGTCCCCACATGTCTCAAATCCACAACAATCATACCGGTACCAAAGAAATGCCCCACAAGGCTGTGTGCTCAGCCCGCTGCTCTTCACGCTGCTGACCCACGACTGCACTGCCAAGTCCAGCTCCAACCACATCATCAAGTTTGCTGACGACACAACAGTGGTAGGTCTCATCAGCAACAACGATGAAACACACTACAGAGAGGAAGTGGCACAGCTGGCTGAATGGTGTGGCACTAACAACCTGTCCCTCAATGTGAGTAAGACAAAGGAGGTTGTGATGGACTTCAGGAGAAACTCCGTTGATCACCCCCCACTGACCATTGACAGCTCGCCTGTGGAGAGAGTCAGCAGCACTAAATTCCTGGGGGTGCACATCACAGAGGATCTCACCTGGTCCACCAACACCATGTCACTCTCCAAGAAGGCACAACAGCGCCTACACTTCCTCCGCCGGCTGAAAAGAGCAAGTCTCCCTCCTCCCATCCTCACCACTTTCTACAGGGGCACCATTGAGAGTGTGCTGACCAGCTGCATCACTGTCTGGTACGGGAACTGTACTGCAGCAGACCGCAAGACCCTCCAGCGGACAGTGAACACTGCTGCAAGGATCATCGGTGCCCCCCTCCCCTCCATCCTGGATATTTTCCTCACACGATGCTCCAGCAAAGCCAACAGTATCGTGAAGGACTCCACACACCCCTCCCACAGTCTCTTCCAGCTTCTACCATCAGGAAGACGGTACCGCAGCATCAGAGCCCGCTCTGCCAGACTGCTCAACAGCTTTTTCCCCCAGGCTGTGAGAGCCCTGAACTCAAATCACCCCGCCCCTCTCTGAACCCCCATACAAACCCACTATCTCCTGTAACATGTAACGTGCAATTCGAAGTGTGCTACACACAGGTGAGTGGGCCTGTACAAACCACCTGTAGTAGCACACTCTCCTCCTCTATGCGCACTAGTCACTTTTCACACACACTGCTGTGTGTACACAAATCCCACAAAAAGAACTCAGTAATATATGTATGTTTACATGCTCATGCACTACAAATCCTCCTGCACTGTTCCCCAGCCAGCTGCTTGAACTCAATGTTTCTCCTTGCACATGTACAGTATTTATCTGAAGCATTCGTATAGTTTGTATAGTTTGTATAGTTTGTATTTTTTAGTTTGTATAGGTACTTTTTATAGATAGTATATTTATAGTCAAAATCTATCAGTAGGATAGTTGTGTATAGGTTTATATTGTCTTACTCCATTGTTGTATGCCTGTATTTATGTAGCACCGTGGTCCTGTGAGGCACGACATTTCGTTCCACTGTATGCCCCGCATGTAGCAGAATGACAATAAAGCTCAACTTGACTTGACTTGACTTGACTAATAACATCTCCCTTCTAAGTATGACCTGAACCATTTGAGTACTATCCCAGAAAACCTGACCCAGTTTCTCTATAAGTATGTTATGATCGACAGTGTCAAACGCAACACTAAGATCTAGTAGTACCAGCACTGATATTTTGCCAGAATCAGAATTAAAGCGAATATCATTTATTATCTTAATGAGTGCTGTCTCTGTGCTGTGATGCGCTCAGAAACCAGATTGAAAATTTTCCAGGTATCCATTTGAGTTTAAGTAGTTGGGTTAAATTGGTGTTTTGGAAGTTGGGGAACATGGTGGTGATTCTGGTGCCTTTGAGATATAACATGTTTTGTTATTAGACCACCAAGATCTGGCACTGAGGTACAGTCATGGCCAAAAATATCGGCACACTTGGTAAATATGATCAAAGAAAGCTGTGAAAAATAATCTGCATTGTTAATCCTTTTGATCCTTTATTTAAAAAAAATCACATCAATCTAACCTTTCACTGGATAATAAGAATTTAAAATGGGGGGGAAATATCATTATTGTCACGAATCCGGTCTATGAACTTCCGTTCACTCACCACCAGAGGTCACTCGCTCACCACATTGACTCTCACAGCACACATCACACTGGACTCAATTTCCCATCATCCATTGCACTGATTGCACACACAGCTGATTGCACTGATCACACTGCTGATTGCACTGATCACACACCCTACTTAAGCCATGGACTTTCTCTCCCTAACTGCTGAGTATTGTATGCACTTATCCCTCTCCTAGTGATAGCTACTCTACAGAGCCCTTGTTAGTATCCTAGTCTTGCATTTCCTGTGTTCGTTTTCTAGCCCGTGTTTCCTGGATTAACCCTTTCCGTGCCATTCCGTGTTTCTGTTCAGTTCCTGTATTGTCCTGCGTTTTTCACTCCCCTAGTGTTAGCTGCTTTACGGAATGTTTGTTGTTTTCTAGTCTGTGTTCCCAGTATTTACCCCTGTCGCACTGTTCGGACTCTGTTTATCCCTTGCCTTGATTATAGCCCGTGTACCTGGATTATCTCTCTGCCTTGCCCTTTCGGACACTGTTCGCCCATCGCCGACCTTCGCTTGCCCGAGGATTACTCTTTGTCTTGTCCCTGCCATACCTGTTTGCCATTGTTTCGACCCTGCCTGTATTTATGACCATGCCTTTAAATAAAAGCTTGCACATGGATCCGCACGTCTCACGTCTCGTCAGCCATGTTACAATTATGAAATAAATGTTTTTCTCTAATACACATTGGCCACAATTAACGGCACCCTTTTATTCAATACTTTTTGAAACCTCCATTTCCCAGTTTAACAGCTCTAAATTTTCTCCTATAATGCGTGATGAGGTTAGAGAACACCTGACAAGAGATCAGAGACCATTCCTTCATCCAGAATCACTCCAGACCCTTTAGATTCCCAGCTCCATGTTGGTGCTTCTTCTCTTCAGTTCACCTCACTCATTTTCTATAGGGTTCAGGTCAGAGGACTGGAATGGCCATAGCAGAAGCTTTGTTTTGTGCTCAGTGACCCATTTTTGTGTTGTTTTTAAGGTTTGTGTTTGGATTATTGTAAGGTTGGAAGATCCAAACATGGCCCATTATAAGATTTCTAACAGTCAGTAACTTATTGATTTTTTTATCTGTTGGTATTTGATAGAATCCATGATGCCATGTATCTAAACAAGATGTCCAGGACCTCCAGCAGAAATATAAGCCCACAACATCAAAAATACAGCAGTATATTTCATTATACACATGGGGTACTTTTTATCCCTGTGTTCACCAAACCCATCTTGAGTGTTTGCCGCTAAAAAGCTAATTTTTTAGTGTCATCTGACCATAGAAGCAAATCCCATTTGAAGTTCCAGTCGTGTCTGATAACTGAATATGCTGGAGTTTGCTTTTGGATGAGCGAGGAGAATTTTTCTTGAAACCCTCCCAAACAACATGTGGTGATGTAGATGCTGTTTGACAATTTTTTTTAAGGATTTCTGACCCCGAGACTCAACTATTTTCTGCAATTCTCCAGCTGTGGTCTTTGGAGAGTCTTTAGCCACTCAAACTCTCCTTCTTACCATGCATTAGGATGATATAGACACACAGGACAAGAGGACATTCCAGGCAGTTTCGTAACATTTTATGTTGATTGGAAATTCTTAATTATTGCCCTGATGGTGGAAATGGGAATTTTCACTGCTCTAGCTCTTTTCTTAAAGCCACTTCACTAATTTGTGAAGCTCAATTATCTTTTGCTGCACATCAGAAATATATTCTTTGGTTTTTCTCATTGGGATGGATGATTAAGAGAATTTGGGCTTTGTTTTCCCTCCTATTTATATTTATGTGAAACAGGAAGCCATGGCTGGATAATTTCATGTTCATAATCACCCTGGAGTGCTCAAGGAATATGAATATGTGAATATGAATGGGAATATACCTCAGAGATATTTTACTCATAAGAATTTATAGGGGTGCCAATAATTGTGTCCAACGTGTATTTGAGAAAAACATTTATTTCATAATGATATTTCCCCCTATTTTCAATTCTTATTATCCAATGAAAGGTTAGATTTTTGTGAATTTCTTAAATAAAAGATAAAAAGGATTAACAATGCAGATTAATTTTCACAGCTGCCTTTGATCATATTTACCAAGGGTGCCGATATTTTTGGCCATGACTGTAAGTATTATACCTATTAAAGCAAAAGCTAAATGTAAAATTAAGACTTGAGCATAGAGGAAAGGGGATGGATTGACAAATGAACAGCCTATGATTGCGTTTCTTTTTTAGACCGAGGTTTAACCCTGGCAAAAATTCAATCTGGGGCATTTTAATAAGAATATGATTGTTGTGAAACATTGTGAGGTAATTCAAATGACTCTATATTTTTAGATTTTACCACTTCTCTGTCTATTCATGGCAATATTGCTTCTTTTAAACTTTGAGAAACATTTAAGGGTACATTGTAGTACCCATCAAGTTTCCTTTTGCTTTTCTTCTGATAATGTTTTGTTAGTAGTTGTCAAAACGAATTTAAATGAAAGACTAAGAATAGCAGTTTTACTAGTTCCCATCATGTGCACAAAATTCTTATATGAAATTATGTATTGTTCAGAGTGCAAATGTGGTATTTTTGGCCTTACATGAAATAAGCAAAGGTGCAATAAAAGAACCTGGTGTTCTCTTGTAAAATTGTGAATAGCTCAATAATTAATCATTGAATCAATTTTATTATGCCCACTGCATTTTACAGCTCAGAGTCTGGATGTATTTGCAGTTACTGGAATCAAAGTTTTATTGCTGAGCCAACATACTGTTCCGGTTGTTTAAAAAAAAATGTTTTGGTACCTTGTAGGCGTTATACAACAACAGATTAACAGTAATAGGTAGACAATTAAAGGCCCATGTGCTCATTTTTTCTCTTTATTCATGTTATCAACAAGAAAACAAGAAAACAGAATGTAAAGGTAATGGTAAACTCTGTATGTTTTGTTTAAAATGTTCTTTTAATGATTTGCTAATATCAGACATTACTTTTTATACACGGCCAAAAAATAATTTTGTTAACCATTATCTTTTTTCCAGTTACGATATCTGAGCTTCTTTTAAGCAAATATTATTTGCCACTGCACTGAAAATGATACACTTATATTAAATTATATTAAAGTTCAGAGGTTTTTTAATTTTTTAAAATTTCTAATGCTTCATTTATTTGATCAAAAATACAGTAATAATTTAAATTATTACAATTAAAAATAACTTATTTCTGTAATTTATTTCTGTTCTGAATCATTTCTTGTTATTGTAATTGTTGAAGACACTTGCTAATTTTATTTATTTATTTATCCAAAAATATATAAAGTTCAGAAGAACAGCATTTCTTTTGTAATATTATTTTTATCTTTACCGTCACTTTTGATCAATTTATTGCATCCTTGTTGTATATAATAATAAATTCTAAATAAAAAAAAAAACACTTACTGAGCCTAAACTTTATTATTTCTTAAATTATTGTTTATGTTTTGTTTTTTCAGCTCCAGAATGATTAGTCACACACATTCACAGGAACGTGGTGCCCATGGCAAACCAACTGCCTTGGGATGAATGGGAATTCTTACGGATTGCTTTCTGCAGGTATTCTACACCAATTACAAGACACTAGTGCTCTACATTACATGTGTAGCAGCAGTTTGTGTTTAAAGCCCCCCTTTTCTGCAGCATCACATATTTCTGAAGTTCCCTTTTTTCATTTTCAGAACAACAAAGCTCGGCACTCACTTTTCACTTTGATTTAAATAAGCGTTTAATTTGAGAGGCCCTCTGTGGTTTGGCCGCCTGCTCCTGTTTGTGCAGCGTAGTGGAGATGCTTTACGACGATAAAGCATGAGAGAAGCTTTAGTGCACTGCATCACCAAATGACTGGTGTTCTAGAGTCAGCCAAGAAATACTATAAAATCGATGTGGTCACCGGTGAAGCTGTGCGGCAGAAAGCTGAGGGTTTGGCTCTTTGCAAAAAGGCAGGCATAAAAGAAAATACTGAGTGATTCAATGTGGCTCGTTCACAGAGTAAAAGTTGTGTGTCAACCCGGTGACCTCTTTAAAACTCTACTCCATGTGCCACTCACATCCGACCTCAACACAGTGAGAAAAACACTGCAGCTGGGGGCTATTTAGCGGGTGGTCTCTCGCTCTCGGCCCATTCATAGGAGAGGAAAGCTCATGTAACAATTAGAACAACATGTCCTGTTACACTGCAGATTTTTTATGCAGGTTTTAATCATGTTTCCAGTAAAAATATAAAAATATAAAAATATTTAATTTTTTAATTTTTAATTTTATATTTTATTTTACTTAAATTGTGTTAATTTGCAAAAAAATTGCATATGGGATAGGAAAAACATGTTAAAGATTTTTATAGTTTTTATAAAAATAAGTCTTGATATGTTAATTTGACTTCTGATTTTATATTTTAAGAATATATATATATAATATATTATTATTATTATTTTTTTTATTTTTGAAAGAGTCCAGTTCATGCCAGCCCTTGAGAACAGGGACCGTGGTTTACAAGCTTTGGCAGTGTGATTATGTGTTGTGGATCATCCAGAAAAGGCCAAAAGGGAACTCTAAAAACTGCAATGGTGACATTTAGTCATTTTGTAAGGAATCGGTGGGGTTGCATGCGTGCCACTTGCGAACCTGACCCCGTACCAGAAATAGCTATGAGAGACGCAATAAAAAACGCTCCATTTCAGCCATATGAAATTCATTCAAATAACAACAAAAACCTGATACACACGGAGAAAAAAGCCCTGACTTTTTCCATGACAGAGGATAAAACATTTTCTGCCACACATGCACTTAGTTATGCTAATTTGAAAAAGAAAAAGCTGTGTTTGTTAGTTAATTCTAAGGTTTTGTTGCAGACCATGATGGGCCTCGATGGACAGTCCTTTGGACCGTAATAGAATTTAATGATTTAGGTATGGATTCTTCTTACATCTGTGCTACAAGTTTTCAATAAATCTGGTTTGGGAACTGGGATCACTAGGACCAAGATTGCTATTTTTAGAAAAAGAATACATTGAATGGCCAAAAAACTAAAACAAGCAAATCATCGTAGTGTTAAATAAAACACACATTACCTCTTGTGACTAATCACATGGTGGATTTCCAGAGGTATGTGTCTGCGGGTTGAAAAATGTTAAGCAGTCTCACATGGTTCAGAAGATAAATGGAGGGCATGAAGGTCTCTGGAAAGTGTGAACTGGGATAAATTAGTATTGGTTCTTAACTGCCAGTTAGGTGGCATGGCAGCACTTTCACTCAGTTTCTTTTCGTCTAGACCTTTTGGGGCTTAAAGTGTGTGTAGTTTTTTCTCTGCTCTGCTTGTTTAAGCAACCCAACCTGCCTGACACAGCAACATTGAGTCAACCTCTGACGTAAATTGGAGTTAGTCTGACAACTTTCCCAGTGTTTGCTAAGGTTTTGAGTGATTGCCAGGTGATGTTGTTAAATTGGTTACAAGGCCACTGTTAGGCTGTTGCTAATTGCCCCAAGTCAAAACTTTTACTATTATAATAACAATAAATGATGCATAATTACATGCAAGTAACCATAAGTCAAACCCTAATCCTAACCCTATCCGTATAGCAAGTACATTAATATTTCTCAGTACTTAAATGTATAATTACACTGTAACAAGGGCACCTTAATATAAAGTGTAACCAAAAGCTATCACTGAGGTACCCTTTCAATAGATGCTAATATGTACCCTTTAGGTACTAACAGGTACACTTGAGGTACTAATATGTACCTTTTAAGGGTTTAGGGGTAAATAAGGTACTAATTGAAAAGGTACCATCCCATATTCTGAGAGTGTAGGCCAAATGGGTAGTCTTGCCCCAAATTTACGCCATTGGTTGGATTGTTGGATGTTGGATTGCTCAAACAAACAGAGTAATGTTGGAAGTGTTTGCACTCTGTGAGCAGTCATCCTATGAATGGCTTACTCGTAGTTGTCTCTCCATATTAAGTTGAGATATAGGAAAATTATTTTAACGTTGCAAAAATACACACTTCATCATTAAGTGCTGCATGCACATTGACAGGCCTTCAGAAGTCATGCACCTGTTCCTAAACATTACAGTTGCTGCTTTTAAATGTTATATAAGCTATTCAGAATAGATCCAGCGTTGCAGTTCAAAGACAACGTTTCAGGCAGGCAGGGTTGGTTTAACTTTGAGACTAACACAGCGGAGCGAGAAGGAGGGAGAAAGAGTTTGTTTGCTGGGAGTTTGATGGCATTTCAGCCACTATTTTTCAAATGGACCTCAGCAGCACCATAGAAAGGGAGAAGAAAGTCATTATTGTCAGTCTAGGCATGTTTTGTTTCCTTCTCACATCCATTTCAATAAATGTCCCTGTCCCATCCAGCCGAAAAAACCTTAGCAACAGCAGGAGAGCTGGCTGCAGACGCAGGCTCTGCGCATACAAATGACCGTTGCGCTTCTTTTCGGACGAGTTCAGGGACAGTTTGTGAATTCCTCAGTGATCTGACATCAAGGCTAATATTTGTCCCCCACGCAAGTATCTGAGGACAGTCTTATTTTTCCAAGTTCTCTGTGGTTCTGAACTCTGATGGTAATTTCTCCCAGACAGCTGAGCCTGTGGACCATCTGTCCTTGTTCCACTTCTCCTTTAATCAGATAATTTGGCCTGTGTGGCGTGTCCTTCCTTTTTAATATGCAGCCTGTGTGCACAAACACAGGCCTCGCTGTATCCCGCATCCCGATTTCGCTCACCACGCCGCCTTGCATGATGGTTTATTCTTAGTAGAGGGATGCAACCCAAGACGCCACTCATTAATTTTAGAGCACATCCCTTTGCCCATTACATGAGGTTTAGTAAGTGGATAAGTAGATAATGAACCAGCCTTTAATGCCTTGTCTTTTCTTAGACCTCTCTGCCTTCAGGAAATGTGAATGTGCTTTTAGCATTTTTAGGCAACACAGTTTGGGGGCCTGCTTTTCATTATATGGACTATAATTGGGATACACTTTCGACATGCTTTGTCAAATCCCACTGAGATGTTCACTAATGATTTGAGCGATGCTTATTAAGTTATAGGAAAAAGTATACTGTTGTATTGAATTGAATAGGAAGTAGATTCTTTTTTTCCAAAAACTCAAGCATGAGTAAAATGAAATGTACAGAACAACTTACAATTTTTATATGCACCAGCGCTCTGATTGTATATATTCTCAGTGGTGCAAATTCAAACAAATTCAAATGCATTGGCAGATCATATTCCAAATGTGAAATAAATTGGGTAAAACAAGTTTACATTTTGTGCTTTGTTTAAACTGTTTATCAGTTCTTGTGGATTAGTTTGTTAAAAGAACCATTCACCCGAAAATACTGACTTCACTTACTAATCTTCGTATTGTTCCAAACCCACATTACTTTCTTTTTTCCATGAAACTCAAGCAGAGAAATTCTGAGGAATGATTGCTATTTTTGTTGCAATTACAATGAATGGGCACGGAGGCTTTCATGGTTCAAAAAAGATGCACAAGCATCAAATAGTCAATATGACTTGTGCACTATATTCCAAATCTTTTTAAGACAAACAATAGTTTTCTGTGAGAAACATAACGAAATTGTTGTAGCGCACAAATTAGCCGTCTGAACCAATCATTCGAGTCAGAACTCTCTAATGAGACAGTTCACAAAAATATTAAGTTGTAGCACACTCTGTGTTCATGACAAAAGTAGCAATGCCTGATATGTGAACAAACCATTTGAGTCAGAACTTTTCAGCGAAACACTTGATTCAATACACAAAAGAATGATTCATTTGCAAGTGATCTGGTTCTTGAGTTGGAATCATTGAGTCAGCTCTCTGGAGGGGAAGATTAACAACAAACAGCGACTTACATTTTGATTTGTTCCCCTCTCAAAGCTTTGGTATGACTTGAAAACACAAAGAATGTAGCATTTTGTTCATATACTTTCAATATCCTTTATGATACCTCAGTCCACATTCTTTATAACTGCATGGAGCTACAAGTGTTCTTCAAAAGTTCTCCCTTTGGTTTCCACGAAAGAATGAAAGTCATACGGGTTGGAACAACATGACAGTGACTAAAGAATGCCTCTTTTTGTATTCTGTTTGTTTCAGCCCTTAATGCACGAATGCAATAGAGTGTGGAGTGCATTCCTCCTGTGTTCACTTCTCCATGGCACATAACTGCACATCACACCAAGGGCCAAGCATCTCTCACGTTCGTGCTAAGCATAGCTGGGCTAAGTTTAGATGCAGTCAATGTAAATCAAGCCTGAATGAAAATCCACCTTTTTTTGTGGTCTCACCTACAAAGTTTGGCTTTTAGTGAGAGGAAAGTCCTGTTAAAAGTTAAAGAAAAGGGAAGGGAATGCACTTTGCAACCCCTGTAGACATGCTAAATATTCTGGGACACTGCTCTCAGGCATTTTTTCTCTCCGAACAAATTTTCAGAGTGTGTTTTCTCTCGCCTTTTAAAAGCAGTGGTCTTGGAGGTGTTGAAATACCTCACATTATCATGTGTTGTACAGATGTTGGGTGAAGCAGACAGAACTCGGAGCCTAGCTGAGGAATTGAATCTGACATGTATTTATCCCATCTACCTTTTTTCCCCATTGAGACAAGCGTTCGAATAATAACGCAAGAGTTAGTCCGAGTTGATGTCCATCTGTAATCACTTTCGGCAAAATATTATTTGCTTTTGATGATGTTGGCCGAATTAGTTTGCGTTAGCACCGTTTACAATTTCTCACACGCACCTTTGCTTTGTTCCATTTCCTTGCAGTGTGTTTCCAATGATGTGCGTAGGTTCCGAGCCATAAAACTCAAAATAATTCAAAACAAAGAGGATAAGATGCTTTCCAGGGGGACATACCACTGACATGGACTTGCGCAGAGAGCACTGAAAATAGACCACTTCACTATGGTTGACTGGGTACAGCCAGTACAAGATGCAGTTCACCACGAAGCCAACAGGGACAAATCGACACCAGAGCCAAGGTGCAATGTTCTGAAAAGGCCAATCGGCTTGTTTATTTCCAAGCCCGTGTTTTGCACAGACAGATATGTAAATGTTTACACGTGTAGAAGACCGTAGGGGTGGGGGAGACGAGTGAGTTGAGCCCCTCAACTCTGATCCCGGGCGGGTCACCTCTCATTTGGATGGTACTGTATGAACTCTGCATGGGCCCTTTCTGCCTGGTTTCAAGCACAGATGTTCCTGGGACATCGCCTGAGAGCGATAGATCAGGTCCATTTGTCATTTTCTTAATCATTATGTTACGCCCCTAGATTTCGTCCCTGAGGAAGCATCACCATGGAACACACACAAACAGAGGCTGCGGCCCAATCTTGAATGTGGTGACAAGCGAGCCGGCCTCTTTGTGGAGCTCAAGACTAGAGGTGTTGCATATTCCACATGCCCGAACGCTCTCTGGATTACCGATGGGGCAAATAATGAGTTTTGGCCCTGCGACGACAGGCTATTTGAATAGCGATGTCGTGCATCAGTCTTTTTCAAACAACTCTGTGCTCCCAGCGTTAATGTTTACGGATCGTTTGCTGGTGTTTTCCTCCCGGCTACAGACTTTTCAATGAAAACTCTGCTTCTGGCCCCGTGCTAGTGTGTATGATTAAACATCTGTCCCTTTGAAACGCAATTCTGCGAGACAAATTATTTGATACTGGAGGTCGAGGAAGGAGGGGAGTGGAATCTAGCGCGGCTGGATGTAAACACTCAGCTCAAATGCCCGGCCGTCCTTCTCAGGCGATAATTATTCCAGTGATAGATTGATCGAGTGATGTGTTGTTTGTTAAGAGCACAGGTCGGAACTGCGTGACGTGAGTTGGATTGGGAATGACAGATTGTTGGACCGCTGCGCTTTCCTGTTCGCAACATGTGTTTTTTAATATCTGCGTTCTCCAGATGACTAACCGCTTTTGGGGTGGTCAGGGTTCGCATCGCACGGCAGCACGATTCAGATCATGTGTGAGTGAAATCGGTTACATCCAAACAGACATGGAGAGAGAAACATGATAGGCATTGTTCATCTGATACGCTACAGATGCCCTTTATTTAAATTCAATGAAAGTGCAAACATGCTTCTGTACAACAGTGTGTAAATGAGCTTTTGCTTTATTCACAACAGTACTATTTGGCTGCCACATTTAACAATTGCACTACAGATGCACTGTATTTAAAGTTGACGTAAACACTTGTTTACATTAGATTAAATTATGTAAATTTGAAAAATTTGCTGTATAAATTAGATTTTGCTTCGCTAATTGTGATTAATTGTGAAGCGCTACTTCAATATGGTAAAAATTAAATAAAAATTTGCAAAAATGCTTCCATTCTAGGATATTTAAATCAGGATAAATATTTATGTAAATTTGATTTTGCTTTGTTTGCAAAGAGTGAAATTTGGTGAAAAACTGCTTCAATTCTACAGTATGTACTGTAAATTTGGCAAATTTAAATCTAATTTTGTTTTGTTTGCAAAAACACTATTTGGCCACCACAATTACACTACAGATGCAAAAAAGTGCAAACATGCTTCTGCTGTACAGTATGTAAATTAGGCTAAATTTCTATGTGAATTAGATTTAGCTTTGTTAGCAAAAGCACTACTTGGTCGCAACAATTAGCAATTGCATTGATGCATTGTGTTTAAATTTGGTGAACAAAGTACAAACACATTCCATTCTACAGTATATAAGTTAAAAAGTGCAAAGTGGGTAAAAAGAATAGATTGTTGAACATGGTTCAATTGGATTGTGGTTCATTGACTGATGATCAAATGATGGAACTGATGGGGTAGTCATGGCCTAATGGTTAGGGAGTCGGGCTTGTAACCTGAAGGTTGCTGGTTCGATTCTCGCACCGGCAGGAATAGAAGGTGGGGATTGTGAATGAACAGCACTCTCTCCACCTTCAATACCATGACTAAGGTGCCCTTGAGCAAGGCACCGAACCCCTAATTGCTCCCCGGGCGCTGGAGCAAGGCTGCCCACTGCTCCGGGTGTGTGTTCACTTTGTGTGTGCATTTGTTCACTACTCACTGTGTGTGTGTGCACTTGGATGGGTTAAATGCAGAGCACAATTTCGAGTATGGGTCACCATACTTGACAATATGCCACGACTTAACTTAACTTAAAAGAGTAAAGAAAAAATGCATTTTAAGCATTAAATAATGCTTAACTAATGCACAGATAATCATGGGTTAATGTATAACTCATGATGAACTAAACCATTCATTAATGATTACTGCATCAGCACCTAATGAACATTCGATATGATTCAAAGATTAAATAATCAATAAATTGTTATTAGTTAAATGTGTCATAATGTATTAATTACCTAATAACTTATTTTATTAACTAATAGTGTAAATTCATATGTTAATTACCACAATGGGTTCAAGCATGCATTTCAACTTCCAGTTGTCTGCTTTAATCATTAGCTAATGATTTGCATTGGTATCATTATGGTGTGACTTTACTTGTTGAAATTAAAGCAGAAAACTGGACGTTTAAAGGCATGGCTTCGACCCAATGTGGTAATTAACATATGAATGTACTTCATTAGTTAATAAAATAAGTTATTAGGTAATTAATACATTATGACACATTTAACTAATAACAATTTATTGATTACTTAATCTTTGAATCATATTGAATGTTCATTAGGTGCTGATGCAGTAATCATTAATGAATGGTTTAGTTCATCATGTTATACATTAACTCATGATTATCTGTGCATTACTTAAGCATTATTTAATGCATGTTTATGCACCCGTATTGTAAAGTGTTACCATTTCCACTCCTGAATGTTTCAGTTGCGTTTATTTCTTTAAATGTAATTTTTATAATTACACTGAACAAAATTACAAACGCAACACTTTTGTTTTTGCCCCCATTTTTCATGAGCTGAACTCAAAGATCTAAGACTTTTTCTATGTACACAAAAGGCCTATTTCTCTCAAATATTGTTCACAAATCTGTCTAAATCTGTGTTAGTGAGCACTTCTCCTTTGCCGAGATACTCCATCCACATCACAGGTGTGGCATATCAAGATGCTGCTTAGACAGCATGATTATTGCACAGGTGTGCCTTAGGCTGGCCACAAGAAAAAAAGGCCACTCTAAAATGTGCAGTTTTACTGTATTGGGGGGTCCGAAAACCAGTCAGTACCTGGTGTGACCACCATTTGCCTCACGCAGTGCAACACATCTCCTTCGCATAGAGTTGATCAGGTTGTTGATTGTGGCCTGTGGAATGTTGGTCCACTCCTCTTCAATGGCTGTGCAAAGTTGCTGGATATTGGCAGGAACTGGAACATGCTGTTGTATACGCCGATCCAGAGCATCCCAAACATGCTCAATGAGTGACATGTCCGCTGAGTATGCTGGCCATGCAAGAACTGGGATGTTTTCAGCTTCCAGGAATTGTGTACAGATCCTTGCAACATGGGGCCGTGCATTATCATGCTGCAACATGAGGTGATGGTCGTGGATGAATGACACAACAGTGGGCCTCAGGATCTCGTCACGGTATCTCAATAAAATGCACCTGTGTTCGTTGTCCATAACATACGCCTGCCCATACCATAACCCCACCGCCACCATGGGCCACTCGATCCACAATGTTGACATCAGCAAACCACTCACCCACACAATGCCATAGATGCTGTCTGTCATCTGACCTGTACAGTGAAAACCGGGATTCATCTGTGAAGAGAACACCTCTCCAAAGTGCCAGACGCCATCGAATGTGAGCATTTGCCCACTCAAGTCGGTTACGATGACGAACTGCAGTCAGGTCGAGACCCCGATGAGGACGACGAGCATGCAGATGAGCTTCCCTGAGATAGTTTATGACAGTTTGTGCAGAAATTCTTTGGCTATGCAAACCAATTGTTGCAGCAGCTGTCCGGGTGGCTGGTCTCAGACAATCTTGGAGATAAAGATGCTGGATGTGGAGGTCCTGGGCTGGTGTGGTTACACGTGGTCTGCGGTTGTGAGGCCGGTTGGATGTACTGCCAAATTCTCTGAAACGCCTTTGGAGACGGCTTATGGTAGAGAAATGAACATTCAATTCACAGGCAACAGCTCTGGTGGACATTCCTGCAGTCAGCATGCCAATTGCATGCTCCCTCAAAACTTGCAACATCTGTGGCATTGTGCTGTGTGATAAAACTGCACATTTTAGAGTGACCTTTTATTGTGGCCAGCCTAAGAAACACCTGTGCAATAATCATGCTGTCTAATCAGCATCTTGATATGCCACACCTGTGAGGTGGATGGATTATCTCGGAAAAGGAGAAGTGCTCACTAACACAGATTTAGACAGATTTGTGAACAACATTTGAGAGAAATAGGCCTTTTGTGTACATAGAAAAAGTCTTAGATCTTTGAGTTCAGCTCATGAAAAATGGGGGCAAAAACAAAAGTGTTGCGTTTATAATTTTGTTCAGTGTATATTGTTTTGCGTAGTGCCCCCTCAGTGTTATCAGGTTCAAACATGCTGCATTGATATCGCATGCAAACGCAACTAGTTATGTGGGCAGCAAGTTTCCCCCACCAAACAATTTGGCTAATGGAGGTCTATTAGTGGTGGGTCCCTACAAAGTCATAGAGTGTGGAACAGGAAGTGTTAACATCTGGGCAGCTGGCGTATGGCGTGGCAGTGAACTGCAGCACTGAACTCTCTCTCTTCCTCTCATGTTGAGTGAAAACAAACACAGCTCTCATGTTTTTGCCTGCTGTATCAGGGTTGAAGAGGTTTGTCTGGCTGCTCGGTGAGGGACCTGCAACACACTTTCCTCTCTGATGTCCCACTCTGGTTATTGGGGGTCAGGAATGCACCATGTTTGTTTGATTTGCATCACATTGTGTTCCCCAACATGAAACGGAACTCATTAGGAGACTAATGTGGCGGAGAACTGTCATGCAATTCAACTTGACTGGAAATTCGTCTAGGCTGAGCTAGACATGGTCCAAGTAGATTCTCATAAAAAGATTGTGTTTATTATCATGATGATGATGAACAGATTTGTCTGAGCTAAATCAACCAGGACTGCTATTTCTGTTGGTTTAGTATGACTGATTAGTATCATGTAGAGTAAGTGTACTTCTATGTCACTTTGTTGTGTAAGATACATTTGTTTTCACCAATATGCTTGATTTAGTTTGTTTGGACACTTTAGGGCACTTAAGTATTACTTGAAAGTTTAAGAATGCCATTGCATAAAATATCAGACCAAGTAGCAACTGCAAAAAAATGATGCCAGGCCTTTTCTCAGAATTTCAGGTTTTTTGGCCCAAAGCATGGCAAGAAATATCTCCCACACCATTACACAACCATCAGCTCCACCAGAATTTATACCCTACCATCTAAATGCTGAAATCAAGATTAACCAGACCAAGCAAATGGTTGTGCGTAAAAATCTGTGCAGATCAGCAATTTCTGAAATATTCAAACCAGCCTGTCTGGCACCAACAACTATTGCCATGTTCAAAGTCACTTACTGTAAATTACCTTTCTATTCCAATGCTTGGTTTGAACTTCAGCAGATCCTTGACCATGTATATATCCATAAATTAATTGAGTTGCTGTCATGTGATTGATTAGATATTTGCATTACCTTGCAGTTTTTTAATTTTATTGTTTTTCTTTGTTTAAATTGTGCTCAGGTTTGCCCTTTATTTTCTTTTTTTGTGTGACTGTAGTAGCCAAGTACATTTTGGAGCCACTAAACATCTGACTTGACATCTTATATGCTGCAGTTGAACTCAACACAGGTAGGCTAAATTTCAGTGTTGTTTTGTAAAAGTAGATTATGACTAGAGCTACCCTGGAATTGCTATTTGTCAAGTTCAGCTTCAGTTTAGTGAAAGTATTTGACATTATGAAGCAAATGGGAAAAGATTCCATTACGAGCATTTAAATGACTCTAATAATTCGATTTAATCTGGTCAACCACAGTGTTTCTTTTAGAGAAATTTAGAGAATTTTTATATCCCTACATTAACTAACATAAAATCATCTTGGTGTCGGTTGTATTTGACTTGGGTACTTTAGAGTCGCCTGCTGAAATCACTTAAAAAATGCATTTTTCTTTGCTGTTTTGCCATATTTCTTATTGAAACAGAAATATGGGTTTCTATTAATTAAGGTTATATTTTATGCAATGTTTTGTAGGAATGTCAAGGCTGTTCAAAAAAGTTTTTTTTTTTTTTTTTTTTTTTTACATTTTGTTCTTTCTTGTGTGTGATGTATGTTTGAAATGCTTAGCAACCTACCCATAAAAGTTGTTATCATGGTACACAATCAGAGCAACTGCCAACAGACATTAGATTTAGCCTTAGATGTAGCCTTACAAAAAAAGTATTTAGCTCAATTCCTGGAAATCCTTGCCAGTTTGATGATTAGCATTGCAAGGGTGGGACAGCTTTTTGTCTGACCTTTTTAAGCAAATAACAAAAGCATGACACTGATTAGATGCCATTACTGTGAGGATATTGTCAGTGGTGAGCGTTTAATGTGTTTTTATCCCTGATGTTTGCTGTGCACAGAAACTCAGTGCACTTATTTTATTAGTAAGATATGAAATTATTACATTATTGGCATTTCACAGCTTATTATTTGATACAACAAGGACATTTTTGAAATAATAACTTGAATATATTTTCATATATGCATATAAAAAGCTGTCAGAAAATAGCTACCAAGGTTCATAAACATAAACAGATACTTATATCTGGTTACAACACATTGGTGCTAATGTAACTGTGGAAGATTTATAAGTCACAATGGGATTGCCTTGCCCTCACGGACACCCTGATATGAAACGTGTAATTCAGAACAGAATGAAAGGAATTAGGGGTGTTATTGGGCTTGCATGCATCTAAACATTGTATTCATCCTAACTCAGTTATCTCACTAACTTGCACTGGCCAAAATTTACAGCATTGGTCAAGATTTAATTTCAGACACCACATGATCACTTGTAATAAGCATGAGATGCTGCTGCTGCTCCAAAAAAAAAAAAAAAAAGGTCAGACAAGACATTTTGAGGTTTATCTGATGCTTGTTTTTGTATAACTGTGTTGACATTGTTGAGATACTTTATGGACTTGTGATTTTCATCACAAATGAGTGTCATTTTGCATTAATTGTGGTCATGGTCAGCCTCTTTCAGTGTAAGAGCACATATATGCAATGTGCCATGATGATTGCCTCAGATTTTTGTCCCATCATTGCAGCTTGCAATTTCTGTGACAGCCAGTAGAGGACAGTGTGACGTGAGATCTTCAGATTCTCTTGTTTCGAGTCTCTGAATGTGTTGAAGTATACGCACGGATCATCCTAGGAGTACAGAAGCATAACTTTAATGGGTTATCTCTTTCATTATTTTGGAAGAATCTTAAGAGTCTATTTACAGCTATTTTTTAGGGACACTTTTGCAACCGACTCTTGAAGTTCATGCCTCATACTAGCAGTTTTGCAGTCCCTCTGGTACTGAAGGAAATACTACGGAAATCAAGTGTCTCTCAGGGATTCGTTTTTTTGTTTTTTGCTTTGCCCTTTTGAACACTGCTTGCCCATGTAGACCATTGAAACTGGTCCTCCACACATTTAATTTTGTATTATCATATTTTATATTTAATTTTGGAATTATGAGATCTCGTTATTTTATTACAGAATTATACATTTCATTAGTTTATTGTTGTATTTTATATCATGAAATTATAGATTTTTATTTTTTTTTGTGATCAACTTTTTATTTTCTTTAAATCAACAAAACAAAACAAAACAAAACAACATCCATTCAAACAAACAACAGGGAGGGGGAGCAACAGACACACCATCAACAATTTCAATTTGTAGTAAAAAGGACAAAACACAACAATCGGACATTCACAAAACATGTGGAGAAAAGTATCTGCTGATACAGTGTTACAGATTTGACAGTTATAGGTCGATTGCAGTTTCATTTTAAACCTCTTATAAGGAGTTATGTATGCTTTATGGATGACTTTGAAATGGATAAGACGATGAGCCAAGTTTTTAGAAGTTAAGATTAGATTAGACCACACCCTCTCCCAGTCGACCGATAAATCAAGATCTGTTAATTCATGATTCCAGATAGATTTAATAGAAAAAGGCTTTGCAGTGTGATCATTACAGTAAGTTTACTATATATTAAAGAAACAGATGGCCGACCAGAGGGTGGTGCAATCCAATCCCACATAGGATGAGAGGAAATAGGGGATGCCCAGGGAACTCCATAGGCCTTGAGAGCAGAACGTAACTGAAAAAAGACAAAATATGATGATGCTGGTAAACAAAACTTAGTTCTTAGTTCTTGAAGTGAGCAGAGTCCCTGGTTATCATATAAGTCACTGCATGTGTTTCTGCCCAATGTATACCAAAAGGGCTGGACAAATGGCCGATTTCAACATAAAAAATTGAAGTTGTGCCATAAGGGTGTGTTGTTACAAAATTTGGAAGGTCCTCCCATCAGACGTTCCACCCTTTTTAGAAAAAAGTCCTTAGATGTAGTATTCTGGATTCTCCAAAGATCGATTACATTAAGTTCAGTGATAAATTTATTCAATAACTTAGAGGATGGGTTAGATGTAGTATCAGGGTGAGATTTATCCAGTGCAGGATTTAAATCAGCATTAAAATCACCACCCATCACTAAAGGACAATCAATCTGCTCCAGTAATATATTGGAAATATTTGTGAAAGATGCACTGTCTGCCTCATTCGGGCAGTAAATGGAGAGTGCTAACCTGTCATTATGTATTTCACAGCGTATAAAAGCAAATCTACCTTCATCATCATTCCCGGTATGTTCAATAGTTAAATGTAACTTCCTATCGACTAAGATAAGCACCCCCTTAGTTTTATTAGGAGCACAAGAGAAGGCTGCCAGTTTGTAATACTTGTTTTGAAAACGTGCCACATCGCATTGTTTTAACTGAGACTCTTGTATCAGGGCACAGGAAATCGATTTACGGTGCAAATATTCTAATATCCGGGTACTCTTAATAGGAGAATTTAGGCCATTCACATTCAATGATAAAATATTCAGAACATGCATTGTGTGCTCGCAATGCCAAGATTCTGTCTAAGTGAAGAGAAACAAAAGCAATGCCATACTGCCAGTTACATGTAACCATTATTATGTATCCTAGATACCAATCCACCTAGATGCATTAGTCCTTTTAAAAGAAAAGCAGAATAAATAGAAGTATTGATGACTGTTGAAGGGAATAGAAAAAAAAACAAGAACAAGGAATGACAAACAACTGTGTATAAAAACCAAAGCAGACCGCACATTACCGAGAGTGTAGGTCTGCATAAACAACAGAAACAAATGTTGATGCGTGACCAGTCCACTTCAATGCAAGACATGTCCCCAAAAGGCCCACTGAGCCAAAAGCGTAGTGATTGAACCTGCTCTCCATTAGCCCGAAAAATAATAATAATAAGAAACATAAAGAAAATAAATCATTATTATTTACCAATCAGCAGACGAACGTACAGGGAAGGACCACCTTGTTATTGTCCTCTTCAGGGCAGTTAGGATCACCACAGACCTCATCGTTAATTTTCTCTTGTTGAGCTGAGAGGATGGAGACGGTAGCCGACGCCTTCCCGCTGCTTTATAGCGCAGCAGAATACGTCTTCAGTGACAGTGAAGTAACAAAATCCTCCACCTTTTGAGGAGAGTCGAACATCATCTGCTCACCTTTGTGCCGTAGTTTAATTACCGCCGGATAGGTGAGAAAGGGCTGGAGACCAAGTGCTGTCATCTTCTTCAAGACTGGATTAAAGCTCTTTCTCTTGGTAGTTGTGGCTGGACTAAAGTGGGGAAAAAATAGTAGCGTGACATTGTCCTGCGTATATTTCACCGGATATACCTGCTGGGCACCCCTCAGGATCGCCGATCTGTCATGCCATCTTAGTACACGGAAGATGAGAGTACGCAGCCGATCTGAGTTTTTCCTTCCGTCAGAAGGGCCCGGTCAATCTCGATGTCACGGCCTTTCAGGGAAGGGATCCACTTGGAAAGATTAGCTCTGAGGAAGCCAGCTGCATCGGAGCCCTCCGCCCCCTCCGGAAACCCCACCAGTCGTACGTTATTTCTCCTGCTCCTATCTTCAATGTCCGTCATTTTTTCAGTGAGTTGCTCCAGCTGATTTCTTAAGTTTGTGACTGTCCTCCTATCTTCATGTGCAGTTGTTTGAACGGAATCGACCCGGTCACGTGTCTGTTTCGCCGCGATGGCTAGCTTTTCAACTTCTGCTTTTAGCTCTTTTACAGAATTGTTGGTCGTTTGTATATCCAAATGTAGATCACGGAGTGCTGGGGTCAGTACAGAGTCTATCGCTTCTCTTACAGTCGAAGCCACTACCGAATCGAGAGTAGGCCTACTTTGTTGCTCTTTAAGCGCTAGCTTGATACCGTCGAAAAAATTTTCTTTATTGCCGATTGTTCACTCTCTCTTTTCCGGCTGTCCTTGACTGCTGGGGTACTCATAGTGAGCTAAATAAAGAGTGGTTCAAAATTTACTGACAGGGTATATACAATTTCTGACAAAGTGAGCAGAGTGAAGGACTATGCGTGCATTAGGGTCACGTCATTCCTTAAATTATAGATTTTTGTTTGATGTAATTTTATGTTTTAACATATTTTATAAGTAAAAATCATATTTTATATTTAATTTATTTTATTTTATAATTGAGATCTCATTATGTTATTAGAGAATTATATATTTCAGTAGTTTCTTGTATTTTATATTATGAAGTATAGAATTTTGTTTTAACTTTGTTCTTGTTTTATTGTAGAATTATATATTTCATTATTTGACTTTATTGTATTTTAAATTATGGAATTTGATTTCATTTTAAGTTTTGTTAGTTGTATTAATAAAAATGTATGCATTTCTGTTATTGTATTTTATATTTAATACTGTTACAGAATGATAGAATATCTTGTTACAAATGTTGAGTTTGTGTGGTTCCAGCTTTTAAACATGGGAAATGAATAATTTCCTATAATTCAGAGACCACGTTTAGATGACGGAGTGAGTGTGCATAACCTGAGTAAGAATATGTGGTCAGCTCCCTTATGACTTGTGCCTAGAGTGGTGGAAAGAGGGGCGGCCGCATGTCTTTTCGAAGAGGAAGACACCCCTCCCTTCCTGTCTAAAGAAAGGGAGGATGAGAGAAACGAGGGTTAAAGCATGCATAGAAAGAGACTAAACTACTGCTTTCTTCCAACTCATCTGACCTTTGGCCCAAATAAAAGGTGTGATAACCGAGACGGGTCCAGTTCTGACTGAGGTTCATGTGAAGGGACCCCATGGCTTCCAGATGTCACATGACGGCAAGCAAAGAGTAAGTGAACAGCTTGAAAGACCCCTTCTCAAAATTGCCGACCATGTATTTTTAGGCTAACAGGAAAACATGCTAACAGGATATCCATTATTATCTGCCCATATGCGACCCAGACAGAAAGCTGTTAGAGTAAGACCATTGTCTCCGTAAGCACCAAAGGAATGTTTTAAATGGGTGCCCACTCCAGAAGACTAATTCAACCTCATCCTGTTCATCATAGAGAAACAGGCCACGCCTGTTTTAATAGGTTTATGATTCACTAGTTGGAAGAAAAAATTCCATGCCAGTTGACCTTCAAAAAACACCATCTACGTGGTGATTGAATACCAAGATCACCATAACAGAATTAATCACTTCCCACTCTTGAGTTTTCAGTGGGCATAAGGCAATTGCAAACTTTCTGAAAGTTACTGAGACGTATGCTAAACGTTAACCCGCCCGGGGATGCCTTGGTACGCAAGCCCTGCTAGCGTCTGCAGGCAATTATGAGATGTTCTTTAGAGATTGTAGCGTAGCTGCTGCCTCGCAGCTCAAGGAACTGATGACAGATTAATTTGACTTCAGCTCGGCAACTCCGAGGCCCAGGCGGCTGGAAATGGCTAGCGTGGGAGAGAGTGGCAGTGTGCGCGGATTTCCTGCCATGCTCTTGCCTCCTGGAGAACGTTCTCCCAGGAGGGGAATGAAAGGCGAACTGGGCTGAGTGCTTCCTCTGTGCGAGGCTGCAGCTGCTTGACTGAGGGCTTTTTTCTTCGACAAGTGCTTTGTCAGCATGCCACTGCGGCCCGAGACAATGGAAGTCTGACTTGGGCCAGAGAGCAAATAACAATTGAGCGTCCTCTAAACGTAAAATCCTTACATGTCCTCAACCTGAAGAGGTTGTACAGTGACACAATAGAACAAATGAGTGCCCAATACTAAGAAAAGTTGGATAAACTCAGTCTTTTGCTGAAGGATGGAATATTAAATGAAACTAACATTGTATGTGGTCTTCGATTGCCGTTGCATCTTTTGTATTGTGGTTTGATGGTATTGCTTAGGCCTCAATAAAAGGCTGAGGGCTCAAACTTCCCCTGAGAAATGAGCCAGTGGAGGTTTTGAGCTTCTAGCATTTCCTGTAGCGCTAACCGCAACATTGATTTACAAATCACAAACAACCACAAATCACGGAATAAATCGGCATCATCTGGGACACATGCATGTCTTCTAACCAGACTTATTGGAAACCCTGACCTAAAATGATACCCTTCATTAAATGCAGGGTTGCAATTTGCATTGAAATGTTGTATGTCAGCTCTTTAGTTCTTTTTTTTTTTTTTGTTGGCCAAGATGATCTCTCGATTAAAAAAAGAAATGTGTTACTGTTCAATGCATATGCAAGAACCAGAGCTTGAAAAAAATAAAAATTCAAATCACATAATTTTTGTAACCTAATATACACATTTAAATTATATATAAAACCGTAATTGTGTGAAATATTATTACAATGTAAAATAACTTCTTTTTATTTGAATATATTTTAAAAATGCATTCTTAAAATGCACATTAAAATAAATATGCTTAGTTAGTACTCAAAAATATTTCTTAATTTTTGTTGAAACTGTTATTTTATATACAGTATATATATATATATATATATATATATATATATATATATATGTATATATATACACAACACAGTTTAGGTAACTCAATACATTTTTAAGTCAAATGATTAAACTGTACTAAAATGTCCTTACATTTACCAGGCAATCTAATCAGGCAAAATAATGCATTTTTTTGAACATGTTTGCTTGTGTATGCCTCATTTAGTTCTGCAAATGTCCAGATGAAGGTTACGTTTCTGAACCCTATATGGACCTTTCGCATACGTAGATCCAGCATGGGTGACATAATTGGAATAACAACAGCCCATTTTTGGATGACTATGTCATCAACACTTCGATAACACTAGCACCAGCAGAATTTTCTCCACCTGAGCTAAGAGTGCTGATTTGAACATTTTCAAACCCAACAACCCCTAACAGGAAATACATTTATTCCACAGCTATAAAACTGGTTCCCATGTGTCGCATGATAGAATTAATGGGTAAAGAAAAGCATTACAAGTCCCCAGCACCATCAGTGTGGATGCACTGAGGGATGTTTGAGGAATGCAATGGTTTTAAACACTGAACAGTTGAGCGACAACATGTGTTTGTGTGTGATGAGATGAAATTTAAACTGCAGTCCTCAGATGAAAGAAAAAAATGTTTATTACAAATCTGAAAATGCTACCTTGATAAACCAGTGAAAATTGGATTAGTTTGTTCGTTGAAAGAGGCAAACAAACCAAACTCGACTTGGAGCGGCACAACGGAACATTTGAATAATCACATACAGTATGGCTCAGTGTTTACCTGTTTATGTTTTCAAATATTCTCAAAGTTGTTTAGATCAGTAGTTCTCAAACTGTTTGTACCATGTGTGATGCATTCAGATATTCCAAGTACCAATTAGACACTACACTGCTGGCATAAGAACTCTTTTGGCTTTCATTATGCATCATTGGATCCACATATTTATATTAAACAAATCAGATATGTAAATAAAATGTACATTGTTAAATATGTTAAGTATTTTAAATTAAATCATGTGGCATGCCATTGGTGGTACATAGTATAGTTGGTGGTATAGTGTAAGAATGACATCACATTTGTTGCTTTGTTTGGATTAAAAAATGCAGGAAGTTTGAATCCCATTTGCAATGTGAATGTGTTAAAATCAATATGCCAATCATATGCAGTCACTCCAAACATCACAATCCAACTGTAAATATAGAATGTAGAGAATGGTTTTCTTGTCATTTTCTTTTAATAATCTTGCATTTTTCTTAAAAACATATAAATCTTGTTATACTTAAAAAGATAGTTCCCTCAAAAATTACAATTTGGTCTTCACTTTTTGAGGAACCTTGAGGTCAAACAACAGTGGACTTCACTGACTTTCATTGCATGGGAAATAAACAGACATTATTAAAAAATCTCTTATTTTTGTCTTTCACAGAAGAAAGAACAGCATACAGGTTTGGAACAACATGATGGTGAGTAAATCATTTTTAATTGAACTATGCCTTTATGGAAAATCCATTTGTCAACTTACTTCATTAATTTGCTCACAAGTATATCGATTATGACATACATGCAATTTTACATGCAAATCAACGTAAGACTCAGTTATAACTCAAAGTGATTACAAAACGGGCCATAAAAATGAAATGAAACCAGAGAGAATTTGCAGAAATGGGTGGATGCCACGTATGCAAGACAATACAATTCACAAATAAAATTTATAAAAAGGCCCCTTAAGGTAATTCCAAAGATTATTTTATATAGCATCATTATTTCACAGGCACCAGGGAGGTTGTCGTAATTGCATTTGTAATATGCACTGCATTGCTGGAATGAAGAGTAATGGTTATTTTCGGAAATGGAATTCTAGTGTCACTTTCCAGTTTGGATGGGCAAAAAGGTGCAATGTGCTGGCAGACCTCAGCGGCATTTGAGTAAGAGCACCAAATAATCAGACTGTTAAAAGAAATGGGATTCTGGCAAATGCATTCTGCATTCATTCCCTCTACCTGTCACATACAATAGACTTTAATGGAATACTGTGAGGTTGGGAATTCACCAAGGTTCTATATATTAAAATTCTTAATTGGGTATAAAGTACAAGTTTACTGCATACAGTACCTAACAATGCTATTCTCAGGCTGTTAGCGTATTACAGCATGTGCTGTGGGACTTCTGGAGGGGGCTAAAATCTAGGAACCAGAGAATGGTGCTGTTTTCAATTAGCATGCCAGTCTGAAGAATGGCATGTCCGGCTGACAGGGCTTTACAAGCAACTAAACACAGGGGCCTATGGGAGTCGTGCGTGCCGGACTTTATCGGCACCCCTGCAACCTGTTCTAAAAAAGAGACAGTAGCTCTGCTCTGATTTGCAAGGGTCCCTTGAGTGTTCACTTCTACAGAAAGAGACAGTGTGTGAGTGTGTGTGTATTCATATATATTAGTATTAACATAAAAATGGTTCAAATGTATATTACAATTTTTTTATATATTTTTATTATAAATGTGTCTATAATATATTATAAAAATTTATTATATATTCTATTTATATTATTATTCATATATTTATTTTATTTATATTATATTCATATTTTATGTGTCTCACAACCAACAATTTTTAAATCCATGAAGTTTGCGTACAAAGAGCCGAAGAGCATGCATGCTTGAGATGAAAAATCAAGGTAAATGTACGTATTTTTTCTTTTCAATTTGGCTGTAATTTTAAATAAATAAATGTTATGTATTAGGAAACATAAAAGCCAGATGTGGAACCTTCTCAGTAGGCAGAAACAACCAGGCTTTTTCAGAGGAGTTCAGAGTGTGCTTGTGGTAATTGACAGGTCAATGTCAGTCTAATATCTGTCTAGTCTTTTGTAGCTCTTCTACGAAGCCAGACGTCTCGCTCCAGCAGAGGTGAATTCCAGGAACAAATAAGACCACTTTATTATGCCCCTTTAAAACTCAGATTATTTATTCTATAGATTGAGTTCCGTTGAACAATGTGCAAATAAACTGAATTGAAAACAGCCAGACAAGGTCAGTGTCCAGCTGTGATAAATTATATAAAAATTTGAGCATGTAGATAAATGGCACTTTAACAGCCGTGATTTTTTCTGGAGTCAGTTGCTATGATTCTCAAAGCTTTTACAACTTTATGAAGTATAGGTTTTTGTAATGTCATTCAAGTTCTTTCTTATTGTCAAAGCCTGTTTATATATTTTAATATGGAAGAGATTGTTGCTTTGTGTCATAGATATTATGTTTTATATTGATATTCTTTCGGCTTTTCAGAGATATGGCAAGCTGTCAGATGTAATATGGCTAGGTGTTACTGCAAATTCAACAATAAAAACATGCTAAATTGCCCACATTTTTTCATGCCCAAGCTCTTCTTGAAGGGAATTTACTTACCAGCATATTAGCCTGGTTAATAACTTTAACCATCCTCCCCGGAGCCAAACACGCTTTGGAGTCTAATGCCTTTTCATAAAGCAAAATACTTTGATTTGCCAGGCTTTAAAGGGGCTCTGAGGAAAGAGGAGGCCCTCCATGGTTGTTTGTGAGAGGCAGAATGAGCTTTTTATTTCCATTTTTTGGCAGCACAGCCAGCAGTAGAGGCCCTCAAAAGAGTCCGTATAGAAGCCCAAGTGCTCAGTGAGCTCTTCACATTTTCCCAGGCGAAAAATCCTGTGCTACTTTTGTTCTGTTCGTTTGCGCAACCCGGGTAGGATGAGGAAACTTCTCTCTGGATACTGTGTTCATCGCTGATGACAGAACACACATGATTTACCATAATGATCCAGATTATTTGAAGCAACTCAAACGTGGCCAAATCACTTGGAAATGGCTTGATCAAACAGTGCTTCTTTCATCTCCATGTTATAGGTCATTAACCCTGGCAACAAACTAGTTAGTTGTTTTCATCAGTGAGAAGTCCAACAGAGGCCTGAAAACCGGTTTGTCCAAGTTTATTTTTGATGCTAATGTGTCTTATCTCACTAGTGTAGTGTACTAGTGTGTATCTCATCTGAACTAGTGTAGCTAGAGATTGTTTAGAGAATGTGTGTTGGTAATCCGTTGTAAAGTGCATAGAGCAACAACAACAACAAAAAACGGTCCATCGGTGCTATTGAATCTCTTGAATGTATTAATCCAGAAATCAGATTATGATTAATTTGAATGGTGAAATGCCAGGGTTAAAGGGATTCCCCCAAAAGGAAAATTGCCCCATGATTTACTCGGGTGTATATGACTTTCTTCTTTCAGATGTTATATATTATATTATATTATATATTATATAAAAAATGTCCAGGCTCTTCCAAGCTTTATAAAGGTAGTGAATAGTGGTCAAGATTTTTAAACAAAATACAATGCATAAAACTATCATAAAAAGTGTTCCACGTGGCTCCAGGGGGTTAATAAAGGCCTTGTGAAGTGAATCGATGCGTTTGTGAAAAAAAAAATCTCTATATTTAAAACTTTATAAACCGTAATCTCTAGCTTCCGCTAACTATTGTACATGCATTAACAAGAGAGTGGCTTTCCAGCAGTTGACGTAGGTCGTAGGATGTAGGCGTAGCTTAAGCTCCAGTGAGAAGTGACGAATGCAGAAGCACAGAGGAGAGAGCAAAACAAACACTGGTCACAAATTACGGTATACAAAATGTACCAAACGAGGATTTGTAAAGAAAAATGTATGAGGATTTCGATATGGAAGCCAAGGTTTTCCTTTGCTTGAAACGAAACTTGGTTTTCATAAGACTAGCATGCTTTCACCGGAACATTACGCTATGCCTACGTCATCCACTGGAATGCCATTCTCTTATTAGCGGCAGTTAGCGGAAGCCGGAGATTACGGTTTATAAAGTTTTAAAAATAGATATCAAATGCATCGATTCACTTCAGGAGGCCTTTATTCACCCCACGTAGCCACTTTTTATGATGGATTTATGTGCATAAATCCATAAATTTTATTTTGCTTTAAAATCTCATGCATATCTAATATGCATATGTACGGATAATATTGGAAGCTGATAATTTAAAAAAAGAGACTTCTCCAATCATTTCGACTGCATAAACCCCTCCCTTTTTTACAATTGACTGCAAATTTGAATTAAAATCTGCCACCCAATCAACAACCAATGGATAGACCCAAGTCCCATCCTTGTAAGCCATTGTAAGCAAATCAGCTTGCAGATGTTCTGGTCCTTCAAAATTGTTGGCAATGAACAGACATAAATTTGGAAGCAAATCTATGATCCAGGTATAACTTAATTTGCTCATCCATGTGTATTTTGTTTTTAGAAATGGCTTTTGCTTCCTATAGACCAAGTAAAAGCAAGAAAAAGTCATGTTTTTTTTTTTTTTTACATGACTACTCATGCATGACCTCTCTTCTGTGTTACTGTCCTCCTATTCCCGTTTCTCGTAAATTGTTGTTTGTCAAAAAAGATTATAGGTTAACTCAAACGATAACTTATCTCTTACTGGAACTCATTTACACTGCCGTGATCTTTAGGTCAACTTAAAACACAGTCTTCAGGCCTCTCATGCTCTGCCCGGCAAGGTCTAAACTGAGGACAGTAGTAAATCTGACACTTGTTGAAGTTGTTAAAGAAATTACTTAATCTCCAGGCAGGGGTGACTCAGTCATCTATGAAAGAGTAACATGGTGCACAAAACAAAAGGCTCGGGCAGGATTAAGCTGTCAGTCTCTCATGCTATGGAGCTGGGTGCCGATCCAGACTAATGACCTGTAACTGGGACTCAGAGGAGAGCTCTTCCTCTATCCCGGGAAAACAGCCAGGGCAACCCTGCAAGCAGAACTGTCTCAATTAGACAAAGGCCTCCTCTCCGGAAGCTCACAGGACAGAGTTTACCAAAACATTTACTTCCCTCTAAGTTGCGTCGTCCTCTACTTTATAACTTATTTACAAAGATTTTCTGTACATGATGATCTTTATCAGTTCTTAATTATTGTGTCTTAAAGGGATACTACACCCCACAATGAAAATTTTGTCATTAATCACTTACCCCCATGTCGTTCCAAACCCTTAAAAGCTTTGTTCGTGTTCGGAACACAATTTAAGATATTTTAGATAAAAACCGGGAGGCTTGTGACTGTCCCATTGACTGCATAGTAAATTGTACTGTCAAGGTCCATAAAAGTATGAAAAACGTATTCAAAGCCGTCCATCTGCCATCAGACATGTAATCTGAATTTTAGCGCTTGCAGGAACTGTCACGGAGGAGCAGAAAAAGTTGAATAAAGTCAATATTTTGGGGGGAGGGGGTTTTGCGCACGAAAAGTGTTCTCGTCGCATCATAAAATTCAGATTGCACGTCTGATGGCAGATGGACTGCTTTGACGACATCTTTCATACCTTTATGGACCTTGACAGTGCAATTTACTATGCAGTCAATGGGACAGTCACAAGCCTCCCGGTTTTCATCTAAAATATCTTAAATTGTGTTCCGAAGACGAATGAAGCTTTTACGGGTTTGGAACGACATGGGGGTAAGTGATTAATGACAAAATGTTCATTTTGGGGTGGAGTATCCCTTTAAAGGGGTCATATGATGCTTTTTTTAAAGATCATTATTTTGTGTATTTGGTGTAACAGAATATGTTGACATGCTTTAATGTAAAAAAAAACACATTATTTTTCAAATGCTGTACATTATTGTAGGTCCTCTATGCTCCGCCTCTCTCAAACGCATCGTTTTCTACAAAGTCCCTCCTTCCGACAAGCGCAGTCTGCTCTGATTGGCCAACTGAACCAGTGCATTGTGATTGGCCGAACACCAAAAGCCGCGTCAGAAATGTAACGCCCCTTTCTATAATCGCGAGCTTCAGCTTTCAAAATTAAAGTAAAAACAGTTAATAATGTAGTTAGTTTTACCATCAGTTCAAGCCCGAGAGAGGAACAGAGTCGCGTGACAGACAGTGATGATGCTCGTATGTGTTTGCAAACAAGCTGCGATTAAGACGATTTCTGATGGGCTGTACATGTCTCTCTCTCTCTATCTCTCTCTCTCACACACACACACACACACGCACACAAACCGTGATTATGATAGCTGATGTGCTGAGATGTGACCCTGCCTCTCTCTCTCTCTCTCACACACACACACACACACGCGTGCACACACACACGACGCCCAAAACTCGCATTTGAACAGTCAATAGCAAATAAACTAATAACAAAACATACAGTCGCTGATTCAGAAGCGCCAGATTGTCATAGCAAAGTCAGAATTACCTCCTCCCCTAGGTTCACGAAGCAGTCGTCCATAAAATGTGTTGTGATAACATCTGGCTTGTGCTGTTCTGTTGTAAGTAATGTTAATGATTCCTAAATGCATCTACTTTCAGAAGGCCAAATAAAGTGCTTTTGCTTTCGACACACAGCATCTCCCTGTCATGGCTGCTTCAACACTACTGCGGTTACTGAAACCACGCCTTATGCAAATATTTCCACATCGTGACATAGACATGTTGGGGGCGTGTTTGAACGAGCTGTTTTAGGGGGGCGTGGCAGAGTCTTAACTTTGATAAAGAAATATCTCTTTGGTTTTGAGACTTTAGTCTTTGCAACTTCAGGGATCTTATGTATGCACAAACAGCTTGTAACACTCCAAAGAGAAAGGAAAACTTGAAATCGCATCATATGACCCCTTTAAGGCTGTCTAGTGTAGGTTTGGCCCCAGTTGACCTTTCAAGCAAATGGCAAAGCACAAGATAAATGGAATGACATAAATGCTCTCGAATGCAATTGTCTCTTAGGTTTGGACCGAAAGCTTGAAGAATTCTGCAGTCTAGCAATTTTATTTGATCATATTCCTGGTCAGGCCATTATTTAAATTTCCGACCAACAAACAATTACGAGTTATCAAGCCGGCAAACAACATATTATGATGTCAGTGGAAAAGCTGTGGGCAAAAGCCATAACGCTGTGGAATATCGGTCAGCTCTTGGATTGTCACTGTTGAAAAGGACTTCTTCATGCCTGCACGAAAGCTTCTATATTATCACTAACAGATGGAGAACAGATGAAATGCTGTAATGCAAGTCTGTATCTATCTGTTTATATCAATCTCAGCCATTTTGACTTGAATGTACCCCATTGTCTGTCTGTCTATCTAGCTATCGTTTTATCTATCGTTCTTTCTATCTATCGTTATATCTAACGTTCTGTCATTCTATCTATCATTCTACCTGCCCTTCTATCTATTATTCTGTTGTTATATATTCTATCATTCCATATTTTGTTTGGTCTGTCATTCTGTTGTTCTGTTTCTATCTATCTATCTATCTATCTATCTATCTATCTATCTATCTATCTATCTATCTATCTATCTATCTATCTATCTATCTATCTATCTATCTATCTATCTATCTATCTATCTATCTATCTATCTATCTATCTATCTATCTATCATTCTATCTGTCCTATCTATCATTCTGTTGTTCTGTCATTCAATCATTCCATATTTTGTTTGGTCAGTCATTCTATCTGTTGTTCTGTTTCTATCCATCCATCCATCCATCCATCTATCTATCGTTCTATCTATCATTTTATTTATCGTTCTATCATTTTATTTATCATTCTATCTATCATTCTGTTGTCCTATCATTCTATCATTCCATATTTTGTTTGGTCTATCGTTCTATCTGTTGTTCTGTTTCTATCCATCCATCTGGTCTATCTGTCATTCTGTCTGTCACTTTGTCTGTGTAGGAACATCTCTCTGTATGTCTATGAAATTATCTGTATTTCTGGCTGTGTAGGAAGTTGCATTAAATTGGAAAAAAATCACAACCATGTCATGCTATTTGAGCAGCAATGAACCATGAACATTTGTTCCTTATATATCTCTGAAGCCACAATGTAGAGCCTCTTGTGGAGTTCTGGGTGACTGCACTGACATAAAACAAGCCCAGCGTCTTAATCTGTGTTTCTGAGAGTCTACAGAAAGTATCCCATATGAGAAAGTATGTGAAAAATATACTATTAATCAGCTATAACAACTGGATTGACTCCACAGAATGTTAGTTGCAAGAAAGGCAAAAACGTCACTTTGAAATACCAAGTGTACAGTAATTAATGAGATTGGGAATGTTGTAGAATCTGAATTTTATGGACTACTGTGCATGTAGTGCATGTCTTGAGTCTGCATTGTAAATTCCATGGCCCTGTTTAAAGTATGTATGAAGTAACTGCCAGATGGATTTGTGATCAAGACTATTAAAAAAAAAAAAAAAGAACATAAGAAGCCAAACATTTGTGCTGTAAAACAAAGACAGAAAGGGGGAACAGATGTATAGCAGATACTTGGTGGTGAAGTGTTTTTAAATTAGAGCAGTTTCTTTGTGATCTTAGCACTAATTATCATCCTAGCATCAGTTTCACGTCTGCAACCAACTCCTTCATGTAACATGCTGAAATGGCTTAAACATAAACACGTATTTGGCTGATTGTTCAGTTGGGTAACTTTTCTGGTTGTAAAGAAATATATATATATTAAAAAAGACAAGCAAAAAAAAAAAAAAAAAATGCTTTTAAAAATCCTATTTTAAATGAATTCTTTTCTTCAGGTTAAAAGTAAACAAAGTGCCTCTAACTAAGGAATCACCCATATCTGCATGCTATAAGCAAGTAACGCTTGATATTATTGATTTACTATTAATATAAATGACTTTACTGCATTTATCTCCTATTTGAAAAACTTTGCTTGCCAAAGTTTGCAAGGTCTTAACAAGGACCTGTTAACAGATTTAATCCTCCTTAGTGTCAGGGCAATTTCTAGGCACAGTGGGAGAACAAACTATATCTTTAGAACATTTTCTCCTTCACAAATCACATTAATGAATCCTTGCCGTTATAATTCAAGACAGAGGCAGAACGCTTTGAAATAACTGCAGCATGTATAATACATTTGCCCTTATGCAAGTTGGAATATGTAGTATGCATACTTTGCATGCTTTGGGAATTGTGTACATACAACACCTGGATGAGCAGCTGCATTTTCCAAAATGTGTGGAATAATGTACATCTTTCATTGTAATCAAGTTTTACATTGTATCAGCTGAATTAGCTCAACTATTCGGCAGGCTGTGCTCTGAAAAGGAAAGTAAGTTTAATACTATTATACTCCTGGCTGTTCTCTCTGACCTGCAAGTGTTTGAAAATAAACATAACTGTGATAATGTTTTTAAATCATCAGCACTGAGTGGATTGTTCCAGATTCTTAAGATATATTGCAGCAAATCAACCAGTAAATGTCTTTAAAATCAACTGAAGGAAAATGAAACTCTTCAAATAAACAAAGTAAAATAAAATGGCGGTTTAATAATTTCCCTGTTATTATAGTGGAAATGGTACATACGTCTCTGCCTCTCTCTGTTTTTAAAGTCTACCATTAGTTGAGAATATTAAAAAGATTTATTATGTTCCTTCCTCTGCGTCACCTTTCCTCACCTCTTCTCACCCAAAGCGTTTGTTCTTACATCCAGTGTCACTGCTTGACAAAAAACATGTGCTAAAAGAACTGAGAATCTGGGGCAATGGGAGATATTATTAAAATATTATTGTCCAACGTGCAGATATATTCATATTGAAGTAATTTATGTTTTTCAGGAAAGTCCTGTGATCTGTGGGAAATGCACTTCACAAGAGTTCAACCTTGAGTAAGCAAAATTATATTTGAACTCTTTTAGTCCTCTTTATTAATAATGTTTTATTTTATTCTTCCTTTAATTGATCATTTAAATCATATTGTAAATGAATATTTAACTCCAACCATTCAAATGAAATTGTCACTATTTACTCACTATTTACACTAACTAACTATATATATACAGTGCTGCTTGAAAGTTTGCGAACCGTTTAGAATTTTCTATATTTTTGCATAAATATGACCCAAAACATCATCAGATTTTCATATACAGTGAGGAAAATAAGTATTTGAACACCCTGCTATTTTGCAAGTTCTCCCACTTAGAAATCATGGAGGGGTCTGAAATTGTCATCGTAGGTGCATGTCCACTGTGAGAGACATAATCTAAAGAAAAAAAATCCAGAAATCACAATGTATGATTTTTTAACTATTTATTTGTATGATACAGCTGCAAATAAGTATTTGAACACCTGAGAAAATCAATGTTAATATTTGGTACAGTAGCCTTTGTTTGCAATTACAGAGGTCAAACGTTTCCTGTAGTTTTTCACCAGGTTTGCACACACTGCAGGAGGGATTTTGGCCCACCTCCACACAGATCTTCTCTAGATCAGTCAGGTTTGTGGCCTGTCGCTGAGAAACACGGAGTTTGAGCTCCTCCAAAGATTCTCTATTGGGTTTAGGTCTGGAGACTGGCTAGGCCACGCCAGAACCTTGATATGCTTCTTACAGAGCCACTCCTTGGTTATCCTGGCTGTGTGCTTCGGGTCATTGTCATGTTGGAAGACCCAGCCTCGACCCATCTTCAATGCTCTAACTGAGGGAAGGAGGTTGTTCCCCAAAATCTCGCAATACATGGCCCCGGTCATCCTCTCCTTAATACAGTGCAGTCGCCCTGTCCCATGTGCAGAAAAACACCCCAAAGCATGATGCTACCACCCCATGCTTCACAGTAGGGATGGTGTTCTTGGGATGGTACTCATCATTCTTCTTCCTCCAAACACATTTAGTGGAATTATGACCAAAAAGTTCTATTTTGGTCTCATCTGACCACATGACTTTCTCCCAGGACTCCCCTGGATCATCCAAATGGTCATTGGCAAACTTAAGTCGGGCCTGGACATGTGCTGGTTTAAGCAGGAAACCTTCCGTGCCATGCATGATTTCAAACCATGACGCCTTAGTGTATTACCAACAGTAACCTTGGAAACGGTGGTCCCAGCTCTTTTCAGGTCATTGACCAGCTCCTCCCGTGTAGTTCTGGGCTGATTTCTCACCTTTCTTAGGATCATTGAGACCCCACGAGGTGAGATCTTGCATGGAGCCCCAGTCCGAGGGAGATTGACAGTCATGTTTAGCTTCTTCCATTTTCTAATAATTGCTCCAACAGTGGACCTTTTTCACCAAGCTGCTTGGCAATTTCCCGTAGCCCTTTCCAGCCTTGTGGAGGTGTACAATTTTGTCTCTAGTGTCTTTGGACAGCTCTTTGGTCTTGGCCATGTTAGTAGTTGGATTCTTACTGATTGTATGGGGTGGACAGGTGTCTTTATGCAGCTAACGACCTCAAACAGGTGCATCTAATTTAGGATAATAAATGGAGTGGAGGTGGACATTTTAAAGGCAGACTAACAGGTCTTTGAGGGTCAGAATTCTAGCTGATAGACAGGTGTTCAAATACTTATTTGCAGCTGTATCATACAAATAAATAGTTAAAAAATCATACATTGTGATTTCTGGATTTTTTTTTTTAGATTATGTCTCTCACAGTGGACATGCACCTACGATGAAAATTTCAGACCCCTCCATGATTTCTAAGTGGGAGAACTTGCAAAATAGCAGGGTGTTCATATACTTATTTTCCTCACTGTAAGTCCTGAAAGTAGACAAAAAGAACCGAATCAAACAAGTGAGAGAAAAATATTTTCTTTGTCATTTATTTATTGAGAAAAATGATCCAGTGTTACATATCTTTGCGTTGCAAAAGTATGTGAATCTTTGCTTTCAGTATGTGCTGTGACCCCCTTTTGCTGCAGTAACTGAAGGTAAAGTTTCTTGTAAATGCTGATCAGTCCTGCACAATAACATGTAGGAGTTTTAGCCCATTCCTTAGTGCAGAACCACTTAAACTCTGTGACGTTGGTTGGTTTCCTCCTATGAACTACTTGCTTAAGTCCTTCCACAACATTTTAATTGGATTAAGGTCTGGACTTTGACTCAGCCATTCCAAAACATAAACTTTGTTCTTCTTTAACCATTCTTTGGTAGAATGACTTGTGTGCTTGGGGTTGGTGTCTTGCTGCATGACCTACATTCTCTTGAGACTCTGTTCTTAAACAGATGTCCTGACGTTTTCCTTTAGAATTTGCTGGTATAATTCAGTATTCATCGTTCCATCAATGATGGCAGACTGTCCTGGCCAAGATGCAGCAAAACAGGCCCAAGCCATGATACTACCACCGCCATGTTTCACAGATGGGATAAGATTCTTAAGCTGGAATGCAGTGTGTTCTTTTCTCCGAACATAATAACTTCTCATTTAAACCAATAAGTTCTATTTTGGTTTCATCCATCCATTAAACCTTTCTCCAATAGTCCACATAATCTTTAGCAAGCAATTTTCTTTTTGGAGAACAGTGGCTTTCTTCTTGCAACTCTGCCATGCACACCATGGTTGCTCAGTGTTCTCCTGATGGTGGGCTCATGAACATTAACATTAGCCAATGTGAGAAAGGCCTTTAGTTGCTTAGAAGTTACCCTGGGAACTTTTGCCACCTCGCAGCCTATTACACGTTCTGCTTTGGAGTGATCTTTGTTGGTCGACCACTTCTTGGGAAGGTAACAGTGGTCTTGAATTTTCTCCATTTGTACACAATCTGTCTGACTGTGGGTTTTTGGAGTCCAAACTCTTTAGAGATGGTTTTGTGACCTTTTCTAGCCTGATGAGCAACATCAACTCTTTTTCCGAGGTCCTCAGTAAACTCCTTTGGTCGTGACACGATTCACTTCCACAAACATGATGAGACTTTGATAGATCCCTGTTCTTTGAATAAAACAGGTCATATACTGACATTTGATAGTCATTGCACTGACTGAAAACACCTCTGCACAGATGGAGTCTAATTTCACCTTTAAATTAATTGCTAATCCAAGAGATTCACATACTTTTGCCACTCACAGATATGCAATATTGGATCATTTTCCTGAATAAATAAATGACAAAGAAAATGTTTTTGGAATATAAGTCTTTGCGATCACTTTTTTTTTTTTTTTAATCAATATAGCATCTTCTGAATTAATAGTAAGCATTAATTTCTTTAAAAAAAAAAAAGATAGAAAAAATTTACTGACCCAAACTTTTGAATGGTAAGGCAAGGCAAGTTTATTTATATAGCACATTTCATACACAGTGGTAATTCAAAGTGCTTTACATAAAAGGAAGTGAAATAGTCCTTAAAAATAATAATAACAAGGAATCATCAATAACAATCGTGAGCTAAACAGATGAGTTTAGTGTAAATTGTTACAAAAGATTTATTTAAATACATGCTGTTCATTTTAACTTTTTATTCATCAAAAAATACTTAAAGTATCACAGGTTCCAAAAAAATATTACGCAGCACAACATTGATAATAAATCAGCATATTAGAATGCTTTCTGAAGGATCACGTGACACTTAAGACTGGAGTAATGATGCTTAAAAATTCACCTTTTGCATTACATAAATTCTATTTAAAATAGAAAGCTGTTATTTAAATCGAAGTAACATTTCAAAATATTACTGTTTCTGTATTTTTGATCAAATTAATGCAGCCTTGATGATCACAAGAGACTACTTTAAAGAAAATCTTCCTGATCCAAAACTGAATTATTCTATTAATATATACAGTGGGGGAAAAAAGTATTTAGTCAGCCACCAATTGTGCAAGTTCTCCCACTTAAAAAGATGAGAGAGGCCTGTAATTTTCATCATAGGTATACCTCAACTATGAGAGACAAAATGAGAAAAAAAAAATCCAGAAAATCACAGGATTTTTAAAGAATTTATTTGCAAATTATGGTGGAAAATAAGTATTTGGTCAATAACAAAATTTCATCTCAATACTTTGTTATATACCCTTTGTTGGCAATGACAGAGGTCAAATGTTTTCTGTAAGTCTTCACACACTGTTGCTGGTATTTTGGCCCATTCCTCCATGCAGATCTCCTCTAGAGCAGTAATGTTTTGGGGCTGTCGCTGGGCAACACGGACTTCCAAAGATTTTCGATGGTTGAGATCTGGAGACTGGCTAGGCCACTCCAGGACCTTGAAATGCTTCTTATGAAGCCACTCCTTCGTTGCCCGGGCGGTGTGTTTGGGATCATTGTCATGCTGAAAGACCCAGCCACGTTTCATCTTTAATGCCCTTGCTGATGGAAGGAGGTTTTCACTCAAAATCTCACGATACATGGCCCCATTCATTCTTTCGGTTACACGGATCAGTCGTCCTGGTCCCTTTGCAGAAAAACAGCCCCAAAGCATGATGTTTCCACCCCCATGCTTCACAGTAGGTATGGTGTTCTTTGGATGCAACTCAGCATTCTTTCTCCTCCAAACACGACAAGTTGAGTTTTTACCAAAAAGTTCTATTTTGGATTTATCTGACCATATGATCATCCAAATGCTCTCTAGCAAACTTCAGACGGGCCCGGACATGTACTGGCTTAAGCAGGGGGACACGTCTGGCACTGCAGGATTTGAGTCCCTGGCGGCGCAGTGTGTTACTGATGGTAGCCTTTGTTACTTTGGTCCCAGCTCTCTGCAGGTCATTCACTAGGTCCCCCGTGTGGTTCTGGGATTTTTGCTCACAGTTCTTGTGATCATTTTGGCCCCACGGGGTGAGATCTTGCGTGGAGCCCCAGATCGAGGGAGATTATCAGTGGTCTTGTATGTCTTCCATTTTCTAATAATTGCTCCCACAGTTGATTTCTTCACACCAAGCTGCTTACCTATTGCAGATTCAGTCTTCCCAGCCTGGTGCAGGTCTACAATTCTGTTTCTGGTGTCCTTTGACAGCTCTTTGGTCTTGGCCATGGTGGAGTTTGGAGTTGGACTGTTTGAGGTTGTGGACAGGTGTCTTTTATACTGATAACGAGTTCAAACAGATGCCATTAATACAGGTAACGAGTGGAGGACAGAGGAGCCTCTTAAAGAAGAAGTTACAGGTCTGTGAGAGCCAGAAATCTTGCTTGTTTGTAGGTGACCAAATAACTCATTTTATAACTTATTTTACCGAGGAATTTACCAATTAATTCTTTAAAAATCCTACAATGTGATTTTCTGGATTTTTTTTTTCTCATTTTGTCTCTCATAGTTGAGGTATACCTATGATGAAAATTACAGGCCTCTCTCATCTTTTTAAGTGGGAGAACTTGCACAATTGGTGGCTGACTAAATACTTTTTTGCCCCACTGTACATTTTTCCTGTATGAACATATGAACAAACTCAACATTTTTTTTTTCTATATGAACAATTCAGACATACAGAAAATGTAGTTTCATCACTGCAAAGTCTGAATCATGGCACGTGATGAGACATTCTGCTCTACATCCAGGCCTGTGTTTGATAGCCCTCCCATCCGACGGCTGCCAGCTCTGTAAACATTTACTCATGCTATTAACACAGACCACTGAATTCAGCACTGTCTGACCACATATTGCATAGCAGCTATAGTTAGAATATAATGTCTGACTTGTACCACTGCTGGGAAGCATTGTAACATACACAACCAGTTCATGACTCTGAACAAGTGTTGTAAACAACACAGAAACAAATATACAACAGAGACAGGACATATTAAGGCCCTTTGATATGTGAACCGGGCTCCATGTCAAATAAAACCTCCGTTTACAGATCCAAGAACTGAAAACACATTGGCCGCTGTCCCATTCCCATGTGTTGAGCACAAAATAAGCTGTGAGATATGTTTAGGATGTGGATTATAAGGCTGTGATAATTACAGGAATCTGCAGGCGAATGACGGCACAACTCAGTCACTTCATAGTTTGCTTCTATGTCTAAATTAGGATCTGATGAGTCAGAGAGACTGGTAGTGGAGACCTGTTAACAATGACATTACATTGACATCGAAAGGTATTTGGACACTTAATTCATGCATAGAATGCATGTTGTTTCACTACAAAATATTATATTCAAGATTTTTTAAAATAATTTAATACTTGTGTGCAATGATGCATTAAATTGATCAAAAGTGACAGTAAAGATTTTTACATTATTACACAAAATTTCTATTTTTGTTCTTTCAAACTTTCTTATTCATCAAACACTCTTGAAAAAATATTTCATGGTTCCACAAAAATATTAAGCAGCACAAATCATCATATTAGAATGATTTCTGAAGGATGCATGTGACACTGAAGCTAAGTGATTGCTGAGTGATTATGATAAAATGTCATTATAATATTAATACAACATAAAAACATTTACTTTAGAGTGTGATCTAAGTTGCTGCCATAGTGTTACTTTTCTGAGTAATGAAATCACTGCTTTTTGCTATAAAAGGCCCTGTTCATTGTAGAGGTAATGAGCTCTTGATGTTGTTTCAAGACAGAGAACATCAAACTTCTGAGATAAAGATGGCACGAAAAGTTTATTGTAGAGATATGAGAGGTTTTTGCAGTGACCAAATCTGTGTTGTTTAAAAAGGGTGACACAACTACAGATTCATGGATGTGATAATATCTCATATTCTCTCTTTGAAGTGAGCCTGCAGCTCTGGACTGTCTTAAAAGGGAAGGTAACAACAAGAGGACGACATCATTATTTAATCAACTCCATATATATTTGGAGGTGAACCTTTTCTTCATTTAAAAGTCCATCAAAAATTTTTGCTTTTTGATGAGCAACAAAACTCAGCTGTGTAGCACACCTGTGATCAGACGCAATCTCTTGTCATGGGAATGAAACAATAAAATTCACTAGGTTTCAATACACAAACTAGCCAGCTAGATTTTTACATAATCTAAAGAAAATGAGTTTCACTGCAAAACTAACCAACTTGCTAAGGTGTTCTGGGTGTTTGCTAGGCTATTTCTGTGGTTTCTAGGGTGCTATGAGTAGTTGTTAGTGTGTTGCTAAGTGGCTCCTCTTGTAATCTGGGTGGTTTCTAGGGTGTAAATGTCTTAACCTTAAGTGTGCACAATAGTAATAGTGATTCTTGTCTTAACAAGCACCACTAATTAGCAAAAAGCCTCCCTTCTGCTTGCACGATACTGTCAAATGCATTTAATGAGAGAGGAAAAGAAACAATAAGCACATGCTACTCATTACAGGTCTGTTGTGTTGGCAGAGGGGTTCTCGTTTGTGAGTTCTGAGAAATTAGTTAATTTGTGAGAAATGCATTAACAGACTCAATAGGTGGTGAGGGGAATCCTCTCCAGACTCTTTCTTTCCCACCCGCCTCCTCTTCTAGTTATAAACACAGAAGCATGTGTCTGTTCCCTAACTAGTTTCCTTTTTTTTTTCCAGGTAGCGTCAGTCTTGTGCTGGTTTAGAGGCTGTCCTGAACTTCACCTGTGGTTTATACATGCTTCACAATCAGCCTGAACTGTGCTGTCTCCTCTAGTCCTGGCCTGATTTGGTTGCTTTGAATTAATGGTGAGGACGAAACACAAGCCGTGAGATTAACGGTGAGGGGTTTTTATGAAGTGCATGACATCTAATGACTGTTCCATCAGCAATGCCAGTCACACTGTCATGAGAAACAAAGCAATTAGATCTTACCAACTACATAATGTGTGAGACCATTATTCTTGTCTTGATTTTTCTCAGTTTATTGTGTTAATTTAGTGCGGTTCATTATTTTTAAAAATAATAATGCAGCTAAATTAATGAATTATCATTCTGTATCATGTATAAAATATTCATTTGATTTTTATTTGTTAAAATAAGTTTTGGATATGTGTTTGAAAGAAGATTCTTGTATTCATCAATGCTGATTTTTTTATGACTGTAAAATAAGTATTATTGCAAAAATATTTAACATTTTTTTTTTTTTTAACCTTTATTTAACCAGGATAAGACTCATTGAGATTAAAAATCTCTTTTTCAAGAGTGTCCTGGCTAAGACAGGCAGCAGTACAACCATACATACATACAAACATAAAATACACAAAAATAATAATAACATAAAACAACTGAAATAACAAATAATTAATTCATAAATAACAATTTAAAGTAACTGTTCTCTATGGGAGCCCGTTTCCGCCACTGAATAAAAAATAAATAAGAAAAGGTAATTGTGACATTTTTTTACTCACAATTTGGACTTTTTTACTTGCAATTGCGAGTTTACATCTCCCAATTCTGACTCTTTTTTTTGTCAGAATTGTAAGATATAAATTCGTAATTGTGAGTTATTAAGTTCTGAGAAATGAAGTCAGAATTGCGAGATATAAGTTCTGAGTTTTTTCTTAGAATTGCATGATACAAACTCATAGTTGCGAGTTCTAAAGTCAGTATTGCATGCTATAAACTCACAATTGCGAGAAAAAAATCTGAATTGTGACAGAAAAAAGTCGCGATATAAACTCGTGTTTGTGAGAAATATATATATTTTTATTTTATTGTGCACTTTTGTTTCACAATTCTGAGAAAAAAAGTCACAATTGTGAGATAAAAACTCGCAATTACCATTTTAAATTTAAAAAAAAATTTTTCAGTGGTAGAGACGGAATTCCATATTTTTCTGTTTTTATGTATTTTGAAATGGTATTTATTTCTGCGATGCAAAAGCTGAATTTCCATCAAGCTCTACTCCAGTCTTCAGGGACCCATAAATCCTTCTAATATGCTGATTCATTGCTCAAGAAACATTTTGGACTTTCTGTTGTGTATATAAATGCAACATTGTTCTGGAATTCTGCACACAAAACGTTTTATTTACAAATTTGGTAAATGCTTCGCTTTGAGATAAAGGATTTTACAGCAAATTCAAACCAGTCAGTCACTCGGCAACTCTGAGTCAATCAAAGCTTCCTGTACCAGACGGCAAGCTTAAGAGCCAGTCGCTTGTTTTTGATGTGGAAACGCAGAACGTTTCAAATTGCCATGAATCAGATCATTGCAAGAAACATCTTTTACCACTGCATTCGTGTATTTCCAGGAGAGGGATTAAGGGAAAGTGATTTTTATCCTAATCAGATTCAGGCAGGATTTGAGGGGCTTTAGCAGCCCTCCGAAGAGTAATTCTCTCCGTGACGTGAGCAGACGTTAAGGCATGTTTTTAAATTCGCATTCTGACAAATTATGTTTAAATCTCAGTGATACTAAATATTTTGCGGCTGACTGTGTGTGTCTTTGGCAAGGTGCATAAGGCCGGTTTACAGTGAGCACGTGTGTTTGTTTATTTCTGGGAAGAGGGTCAGAGCGGGCAATCGTGAGGATCTCAGATCTGCAGAGTCGCCCTGGCCGACTTTGTCGAGAAACATTATGCTTGGAGCTCGGCCCTGTTCGGAGAGGCAGAGGGAGTAACAAATCCTTCACGCGACAAAACTCCCAGAAGGCCCTATGATGAGTCATAACCGCAAAAAAAGCATGATATTTATTTAAAGGTGCACTCAGATTTCCTCGTCCCAGTTGATTTAGACCTCTTACTGACACCTACTGGTGTGGAAGCATGAAATTGTTTATTAACGTCTGCTGTGACCATCGTGTGTTTGCACTCTGCCCGACGTGTATACTTGGTTTGTGGCATGTGAGCTGCGTCGCAACTTTTTCCAGCGTTTCAGTGGGAAAACTGTTTGTTTGGACATTTTATTTTTCCACTGAACTGTCTGGTCGCGCACATGCCAATCCATCACTATGCTGTTGACTCAGGCTCCGTTGTTATGTTGTGTCTGTGGTTTGTATATTGTATATGTTGTTATATTGTTTGATGTGCTTGTTCTGTTTAAATGTACTTAGATGTTTATGCTTTCTAAAGCGCCTTGAGCTCTGAAAGCGCTATATAAAGCAAACATGTTGTTGTTATAACAAGCAGGTCATGTGATCTCACCATGGCGGCGGGCATTACTTTAAGGTACTAATGATTAAAACGTTTGCGCAAAAAATGACTGAGTGCACCTTTATTGTTTAGTTTAAAGGAATAGTTGAAAATATTTCAAAAATGAAAATTGTGATTATTTACTCACCCTCATGTCGTTCCAAAACTCTGTGAAACATGAAAGAAACTATTTTAAAGAATGTCGGTAAACAAAACGTTTCCGTTCCCATTGACTTCAATTGTATTATTTTATTTAATTTTTTGCCCATGGAAGTCAATTGGAACGAAACCATTTGGTTACCAACATTCTTAGCATTCTTAGTGAGTGAATGATGACAGTGTTTTAATTTTTGGGTGGACTAACCCTTTAATAATACTGTCCGTTCTTAGATTCATCTAGTTTACAAGCACAGAGAGAGTGATGTGCTTATTTAATCGGAGTTGTACATCTCAAAGCACTTTGTAAGGACATTTAAAGAACCTAATATAAGATTTGAAAACACTGACTGTTCAGATTTGGAAGGCAGACTGAAGGTCTCGCAGTGATTAACAGCTGTGTTTAGAAATCAAAGCAAACACTTCACTTCATGTGCCTCATAACCGAAGATGAATTCTCTTCAAAGTATCTACAGCATGGCGATGTTTTGTAATTATTCATGTTTATCCTCGGGCGATATTCAACCATTTGTTTTAATACAGCTGCTTCAAATGCAAACAAGAACATTGATTTAATATGTTAAGCACTAACATAACTTGCCCCCAAAGCAAACACACTTCTCTTATTCATTCTATGAAATTATGGCCATATTACCGCTATGGTAGCCTAGAAATGTATGAACTATAAAGGAAGACTTAAAGGTATAGGTGAGAATTCTGTCATTTTTACTATACTATACTATGCTATGCTATGCTCTACTATACTATATACTTTACTATACTATTCTGCTTCTACTCCTAAAATATAACGAAGTTTTTGAGGCCCGAGACACTCAAAAATGATGAAAAAGTGCCATAAAAATGGTTATTTAAAATATTAGCTGAAAGTGACAAAATATACTATTCGTTAAAATCATGAAAGGGTTCATGCGTTATGTAGAGAGTGTTTTCAAACGATTTTATTCAGTTTAACGTGTGTGTTTCAGAGAGGAGAACATGTCTCCAAATGGTCTCATTGTGTTCAAAAAGAACCACGTACAGGTTTGGAACGACACGAGGGTGAGTAAATGATGATATAATTTTAATTTTGGGTGAACTATCCCTTTAAAACTGAGAAAATCTTCCTTTCAACAATGTTTTAGCTCTGTTTTAGGCCTTAATGCTGGCACTCATAAAGTAGATACATGTGAGATCTCACTTGAGCTTTGCAGATGTTTTGTGGATACAGTGTAAGGTGTTAACACAGAGCCAGCTCGCAGGTGTTTGGCCAAGACCTCGGTATTTAAAAACTCCTCAAAAATGGAACGGAAAGTCTAAAATATCAGGCACTGTTTTCATTTTGCAAACCTGTAAAAGCAGGATAAAGACCTAACCCACCGAGCTCAGTCCAGTATTTCACCCTGAACAAACGGAGGTCAGCTCAGCATGATAACATGCCTACCACTTTCCCAGAGTTCCTACACTGACTTCTGAGTAGCTGCCACGTGGCAGGCAAATCTGTCTTTAGTAGGTTAGGATAAAAGAAAGCTACATAAACAATGTGAATGTCAGGCACATATCAGGTATAGTGGGGGCCCAAAAGCATGAGTGAACATGTTTGTGTTCTAATTTAATACTTAAAAAAATCTAAATTTATATTTGTCATATGTATTTCAGTGACCCAGTGAATATGTATATATGTATATATATATATATATATATATATATATATATATAAGTAATAGCTGATTACAAGTAATAGCTGGTTAAAATTCAGTTTTTAATAGCTGAAATTGTTTTTATTTTAAACTATATTAATATCACGTGTTTGAGTTCCTGTTTGCCCTTATTTAGTAGTTCCTGTTCTCATTAGTTAATCCTTGTTATAGTTCATTAGTTTCCACCTGTGCTTGTTAATTATCCCATTAGTTCCTTTCGTTTGGTTAGTATTTATAGCCCTGCCTTTCCCCTGTTTTTTTTGTCCTGTCTAACGTTGTTTTAAGTGGTTGTATGTTCCTTTATGAATTTATTAAAGACTGTTTATTTTGGATTATCTGCCTCCTTTGTTCTCCTTCGAACTCCTCGCCTCGGCAACCCGTGACAATTAATAGTAATAGCTGATTAAAATTCAATAATAGCTGATTAAAATTCAGCTTTGCGTCACAGAAAAAAAAAATATTTTAAACTATATTAAAATAGAAAACCATTATTTAAAATGATTATAATATTTCACAGTATTACGGTTTTCTTTATTTTTTGTCTTTTTTTTCTGGATTTTTGTCAAATGAATGCAGCCTTCACAAGCATTAGAGACTTCTTTAAAAAAATAAAATAAAACAAACAAACAATAAAAACTGTTTTATCTATCTTTCTATCTTTCTATCAATCACTTTATCCTTCCTTGAAAATGGCTTTGGAAAATCAAATCATGTAATTCAACTACACATAAGAAAAAGGGCTTAATTAAGTGCATTGTGTGGGTTTCACATTTAATTAGGTTCTAATCATGGTCATTTCCAGTCAATCAACAGCTATTTAAAATGTGCAAGTGTTCCCCTCTGTCTTATGGTGCCTGGCATTTAAAGTTAAAGCCTTTGACTGAGCTAAAGCCTATATTGACCCACATACTACATGGATGTCATGTGAGTGTAAATAAGGCCTAACTGCAGGGCCAAGGTCAGTATATTGTCTCACATTTCTCCAGCTCTAGATCATTAAAGCCTCCTTAAGCCAGATAGGCAATGCTAGGAAGGACCTCACTAGGGCTGGACCCTGGGCTCTCTCCAGCAACCTGACAGCCCTACTCCACTCTCTCTAATACGTGCTAATTGCATTCCCTCTTACTCACTAGAGGGGAAGAATGCACATGTTATTTCTGCACCAGGGCCCATCAGCAGATTCCAGCTTTGAAAGAAAAAACATGGCTGGTTGAGTCAGAAAGGTGCAGATAAGGTGCACTGTTAAGCAATATCTGTATTACAATATATTTCTGTATTACTTTCTTTTTTTTCTGTTGAACATAAATGAAGATACTTTGAAGTCCTCATTGACTTCCAGAGTATGGAAGTCAATGAGGAACAGCAACTGGTTACTCACATTCAAAATATCTCATTTTCTGTTCAGTAGAAGAAATGAGTCGATGACAATTTTCATTTTTGCATGAACTATCCATTTAAAGTTTCATTAGAGAAATACTGAACGGTATTACTGTATTATTCATGGCATGGTTCAAAATTTTTTAAAAGCATTTGAGTGTGACATAATCATCTTTAAATGAAATGACAATATGACTTAAGGAGTTGTTCACCCAAATAAATAAATAAATAATAAACAATCAATACATTATGAAACAGAGATTATTTATCATATCCAAGTTGCTATGAATTGGTTTCCAGTTCATATAGTCTTTAGTTTCGTTGTTTTTCTCTCTCTCAGACACACACAAAATTGCGATTTATGTATTCTTATTACTATTACTTTTTTAATGGATTTTTCTTAGATTTTTTTCTAAATCACAGAATTAGAATTGACTTTCAGTGCATAAGGACTTCCATTCAAGTTTGTTGAAGCAGGGCATTTGAGCTTCACAGCAGAGGGATTTTCCAGTTATTTAACACATCTGGCTTACCTGACTCCTCTGTGCTTCTTTTTCAGAGGCTGGATTTACAGTAAAAGGTTTAAAGATCAAATTTAGATCAAGGGGAAATTACCCAAAATCATGCCTTTGTTGAAGGTAGGCTTATCTGGCGAAGGAAAGTATAATCACAAGCTTTTGTGATGTTAAGGCTTACATACATTACCATGTTATCATGGCTCTACGGAGAAATAACAGTTGACAAAGGGGAAACATTTATTTGTGAGGCTTTTGCCATTAGACTGAATCCCATTGGAGAACAAGGGATTTTATTGTAGAATGAGGTCAGTCAGTCATGTGGTCTTCACTTACTCCATATTCACACATTATACAGCAGAGATGATTGATGTTAGTCTTGATATTTTGATGACTTATGGCTGATACAAACTTGAGTTGATGACTTTTCTTGGAGATTCAAGCTAGTTCTTTGTCTTAATAGTGTAATGTTCAGTGTGTGTGTGTGTGTTTACAAATACTCACTTTAGAGTGTATTTGTAAAATTCAAGTAAACAAGTTAATCATATTAAGACCAGTGTGACAGTAACAGCTAAAGCTGCCACACACTTCACATACTTAACAGCAGTTCCCAGTCGTATTATTTGCAATTCTGTTGTTTGCTAGCTAGCTACATACTGTAGCTATATTTGATATTTTATTAATTTACACACCCACAGATGGACTTCATAAATCAGTGTATTATGAACTGTTGATGTTTCTATTTGGCCAAACACAAGCCATAACTGCTAATCTTTAGGGTATATTGTAGGATGTTTGCTTTTTCATTTTCTATTACTTTCCCCAGTACACTGTAAAAAAAAACAAAAAAACAAATTTGAGCCAATTTAAAATTTTAAGGCAACCAGCTTCAGCAGATTTTTGAGTTTGCTCAACTTATTTTTGTGGGAGATTCTCAAATTTTTGTTGTATAAACTTAAAACAACAAGTTGAGCAAACTCAAAAATCTGCTGAAGCTGGTTGCCTTAAAATTTTAAGTTGGCTTAACTTTTTTTTTTTTTTTTTACAGTGTAATGTGTTTTTTCCTCACTAATGTGTATCTTCCCAAAAACCTCTCTGAATGTTGCAAAATAATATTTTGTGCTTTAGTCATAAGGAAAGATTTTTTATAAATGTTTTTTTTGAAAGAAAACTCTGATGTTTACCATGGCTGCATAGATTTAATCAAACATAGAGTAAAAAACAGCAGAATTGTGAAATATTATTACAATTTAAAATAACTACTTTTTGATTGTAATATTTTTAAAATGTAATTTATTCCTGTGATGACAAAGCTGAATTTTCAGCATCATACTCCAGTCTTCAGTGTCACACGATGCTTCAGAAATTATTCCAATATTCTAATTTGGTGCTAAAGCCACATTTCTTATAATTATCAATGGTGAAAAAAGTGCTGCTTAATATTTATGTGGAAACCCTGATACTTTTTTTTTCAGGATTCTTTTATGAACAGGAAGTTCAAATAGCGTTTATTTGAATTTTTGTGTAACAATGTAAAAGCCAAGCCAATATAAATTTGCCATTGGCCAGGCAATCTGATAAGTGCTATGTTGTGTCAACATTAAAGATATGACACACTTCACTTTTTAATGATGCCTAAATTTGTAAAGCTAATTTTAATGAAATTAGTGGCCAAATATTTTTATAAAAAATTTAAGGGTTGTCCCCACCAGTGACTCCTTTGTTTCCTAACAACCGAAGTCAACGTTAACTCTTGTTCTGGCCATTTGAACATGATTACTGAATTTTGGTTTCTTAATTAAGTCTCTAGTTTCTAATTATTTCTTATTTTGTCTACCATGGTTTGGCTCTCATCTTCTGCTGATTTGTCAACAGGATGTGGGAGGATTTGACATGTAAAAAAAAAAAGCAAATAAAACTGATTTGCCAATTTTATGTCTTTCATAAATGTCCAGATGAGCACATAGCGCTGTCGTAAACTCAGAGAATAAAAGGATTTCTAGTAATAAATGTCAAATACAGCCACTTGACATTTAAACAGACTCCCACAGTAAAACAGTCTTGCGTCTTTGACCGGCATGGTGCCGTATTTTGTACTTAGTGGTCCAGTGCACAAACTTTCCTCAATAGCAATTTGTCCAAATGAAATGCAAGTTTCATACTTTATTTTAGGCGAGTCTTGCTAAATTACAGACTGGTCACTGGTGCCGAAACAAAAATGCTGCTTTTTGTGTGGTAGCTGCTTTTCTCAAACCTCTGTTGAAATGCATTGCTGTTTATCTAATCTCAGATCTCTGCGTGCTTTTTCCAATCATCTAAGTGAGTGATTTGTACATACGCCAGTTCATTCAACTTCCCATGAAAATGTTTACTGAGCCATTGCTAATCTCTGTTAGGTGAGTGAGCTTTATTTAAAACTTGGTATAAGCAGTCCTGAAACTTCTGAAGGAATGTATTTGTGGATATATTGTCCATGCATGATTTATATTTTGTAAAAATGGAACATGATAATCTTCTGCACTCATAGTTTTCCCATTATCGAGTGAGAAAGTATGGCAATCATCCATAATGTTTCTCAAAAGTGAAATCAAAACAAAACCATTGTCTGAATGCCTGCTTAAACATCCCTGAATGCTGAGTGCATTGTTTTCATAGCATGGATTTGTAGGAATCACAGAGCTGAAGCTCTTCTTAGGAGAGAGGATTAGAGGAAAAATGCGATGGCATTCCAGAAGTGTTGCTGTAGAAACCGAGGAGTTGGCCAGTGTAACGGGTCAGTAGCTTCTGGACAGGTGATGTGCTAACACAGCAGCAAGGCCCATAGAGACTCTGAATCCCAAAGCACACCTAGCTCTAACAATGGCCCGCAAATTCACGCTTTTACCACAAGATACTTCCCCCCGGGGTGAAGGACTCGGCATCATAGGGAAATTTAATAATGCAATGCAGCATTTGATTTGACGGTTGTACCTCCTATTATTCTCTGTTTCTTCGACTACGGGTGCTTTTAGGGGTTGATTTATATTAAAACATTTTCTTTTTGTTGTATGATCTTGGAAATGTTTTACCATGCCTTCAATTTTTTTTTTAGATGCCTTTTATGTTTTGATTTTTTTTTCTTTCTTTCTTTCTTTCTTTCTTTCTTTCTTTCTTTCTTTCTTTCTTTCTTTCTTTCTTTCTTTCTTTCTTTGTTGTTATTCTTCTTATTATTTTAACTTTTTTCATTTTTTTATATTATTTTCTTGTCACAAATTCAGACATTCTGTCTTAAAATATGAATTTTTATATTTCTATAAAATTGAAATTATTAAAATTTTTGTACTCTGATAATCTAAACTATTGTAATATTTATTATTTGTTTGCTTTTTTTCTGCAGTGTCAGCATTGTATAAAGAAAGCAGAAAATTAAGGTAAATATGACTTAAGAACAGAATATTTTTGTTGTGCATTATTTTCATATCATTCAGTTTTTGTGAAATTATGAAAAAGTGTGAAAATATTATTTAAATGTGTGACAAATGATGCATGGGCAGCTTTATTCTGTAACAGATAAGTAACATCATTTTTTTTTTTTTTTTTAAATGGTTTTAATTTTAGTTTCGGTTTCAATTGTGGTTAATTATAGTAACCCTGATGATAATTATGAAATTAGATCAATGGAGTCCCCTTTTATTATGAAAATGTTTCAAATGTAATTTCCACCGCATATCAAATATAGTAAATAATTTGAGATGTATTGGATGACATTTGCTAGTTTAGAAAAATGATTTTAAAAAATTGTGGTAAATGTGGTGGTTTATTGCCATACAAATTAAATAAACTAATGAGAGAGTGTAAAAACATTTCTGAAAGTCCACATTGCCAGTAGTGTCCACAGTTGAGGGAACACCCAGCCACTTTTCACTGAACAAGAGAAAATGTCAAAGAGGATAATCTGGGATGGGTTTAGGCGGGTGAAGATGAAGGTGGGGGCAGTAGCTTGGTGTTGTGCACAGTCTGTCCGTCCTGGGAATTAATATGGATTGGTGATTCCCAGTATTGTGCGCCCCTCCGGAGCTGGAAGATTAAAAGTGTCCTGCTCATTCAGCTACCGCTCAGGAATCGAGAATAAACAGAGTAACACGCAGCTGAGTCAAGAAGAGCGGGGAAAAAGAGTGATTACACTTTTATGGGAACTCGACTCTTCAACCTTTTGTTCTCACAATGAAACCCTGCCTCCCAAGGTCTGTACCTGGGGGCCCGGGAGACGGAGGGAGGTACCTGGAAAAAAAAAGACAGTGTATCTTGGCTAGCAAGACAATAATGGGAAGTCCAGTGAGGTTGTCCCTGTTAGGGGTCTTTTTCAGATTACCAAAGACAAGGGCAAATAACAGAGGAAGTAAATTAACTTAACACATTAAATTAACACATCCTTCCTGGTGACAGTTTCATATACATTCTAGATTGATTTGACTGTGAATCTGATTCTTAAAAGTGAGAGCAAAAGAAACAGTGCTCATTTACGAGAATATGCAGAAGGGCCGACAGCTCACAGGAAGCCATTGAGGGTGTTTCGTCAGTCACTAGAGTCTGATTCACCATCCCCACGCGGTCAATTGCTTAGGGGGGAACGTAGAACGCATAAATTTGTCTTCCTAAGTACCTGGACATCAGCATTAATGGCCCTTGGCATATTGCATACTAAATTGATATACTTGAAGATCAAAGGTTGACTGGAGGTGTAACACTCAGGCTGTGGTTTTTGCAGAGACTCGTCACTAATGTGGTAATGACGTCCGGACCGGAGCTCAGGGGAGCACGGGTGCGGTCAGGCCTGCTTATGTTTAGCTTCCTCCAGAGTTGTCTCGATTGTGTACTCATAAACATGTGCTGACAAATAGTCACATTTATGGGCGGTTTGTAGCATTTTATTATAAACAGATTGAAGACGTTTCTGACAGATCAGGCTGAAAGAACATGGAAGATCTAGAAGAGATGCGCATAAATAAGGTTTAACAGTTTGATTTATTAAGCAGTGGCCCCAAATGTATTTGGAAATTAAAGTCACACTTAAATCACGCGAACAAATGACACTGAGTTTTCTCAGAGCTAACTTTTTTTTTTTTTTTACTTTTAACTGTTTAACTTACTTATCATGATTTTCAGTGGATGTATAAAATCAGTACTCCTCAAGTTCACACAGGTGTAGTTTTTCTCATGGGTCAACTATGGACATTTTCCGCTAACATTTAACCATTAAATGGTAAAAAAAAATGTTGTTTAAAAAGGATGCTTGTGCTATATCATTCTTCAGATAAATGTCACATGATTTAATATTTTATGTAATGCAATCAAACACTACCATTTAAACATTTGGAGTCAGTAAGATTTTTGAAAAAAGACTAGAAGACAAAAAAATACAGTAAAACAATAATATTGTAAAATACTATTAGAATTTTAAATGGCAATTTTTCTATAATATATTTGAAATGTAATTTATTCCTGTAATGGCAAAGTTGAATTCTCAGCGTTGTTACTCCAGTCTTCAGTGTCACATGATACTTCAGAAATCATTCTAATATTCTGATTTGCTGCTCAAGAAATATTTATTATTATTATCAATGTTGAAAATAGTTCTGCTGCACAACATTTCTGTGGAAACCATGATACATTTTTTGAAAGTCTTTTTATAAATATAAAGTAAAAAAAAACTTTTGATCAGTTTAATGCATCAAAGATTTAATTTCTTTCTTTTTTAAATCTAACTATGAAATTTTTTATATATAACATATAATGTCTAAATGCTTTATGTAGTGGCTGCTGTTGATGTTCTGCTGAACCTAACATCTAAAGGATCATCTTGTTTTCTTTTTTTGTGTGCCAAGGTTGACTGCAGTGGCCTTCAGAGTGGGCACGGCGTTTTTTGAAGGGATTTACAGTGAACTGCAGGTGTCGTGGCCCTGTGGGCTGTATGGTACTATTGTGAGAGGAACAATGGCGCAGAAAGCTTGGGAACCGCTGCTTTGCTTTGTTCTCGGCTATTGTCTGTTCCCAGGATGTCCTTCAGGAAAATGACCAAAAAGGTCAAGCAACTGACACTCTACATTACCTTCACAAGACGATGAAATGATTGGCAGGGGAAGACAAAGGAAAATCTTGATTTTTAATCTCACACCGTCAAGATTTATAGTTTTATGTCTGAGAGAGATACACTGAAAAAATGGGGCGATGAAACAATATTCACACAGAAATTACTAGTAAATTTCACAAATAATTACAAAGAGACAGCAAGTAACACATTGAAAAATATATAAACTTTTTTTTTAAAAGTAGAAAGACTAAAGCTCCAATAATCTTTGTTTTATTTACAACTTTGGAAAGTCTTTTGTACAGTGATTCTCTAACGTTAATAATGCACTGACTTTAAATGGAAATGTGAGTGCTGCTTGCCTGGACAATACTTGCTGTGATGCTGCAGGTTTTGTGGAAGGTTGCCAGGGTGTTGCAATATGGTTGTTTAGGTGTTGTCTAAACTCAAGAACCCAGTCTGTCAGATTGAACCAATACAAGGCTTCATTGATGTGGAAGATGTGATTGAACCAGCCGATCATTACTTAAGCTGCATTAGGTTGCTAGGATGTTATTTCTGTGCTTTTCAGGGGCAGTCAGACATTGCAAACACACATACCAAAGCTGTACAGCAAACTTGGCATAGGTCAGATGATGTTGTGTAATTCCTTGCACATGCATGGCAGAATATATTTTATATGAAAGACATTCCTTGTACAGTTCAAAATTTTGGGGTCAGTAATAAAAAAACAACAACATACTGTGTGTATATATATATATATATATATATATATATATTTCTGTTTTATATTATTTTCAACATTGACAATAATAAGAAATCAGCATATTTGAATGTACTGTATACATGCGTGTAAGGACAAATGCAGTGTCCCTTAGTGTGACACTGAGAAAACCCTCTTGAGTGTCCTTGCTTTTGGAAGTACTGAGCATTGTTAGAAGGCCTCTATTTATGAATACTGTTCTTTTATCTTCTTTTTTTTTCCGAGGGAAATGATGCTTTTCACTCGTCAAAGCTATTTATAATTAGAAGTGACTGTTGCATGTTGGGAAGGCAATTACAACAGGATGTGACCCGTATCCACGTTTACAGTTCTCAAAGCAGGGCAGAGAGAAGCTCAAATGAATCAAAACAGTCCTCCCCAGTAACAAGTGCCTGAAACCAAAGTGCAGAAACTGGGATTGGGGTCAGAGGTCAGATGTTACAGTAAACACATTTAAGAAGCTCATTATGAAAGAAAATGATGAAACATCAACTTCTGAGAACAGCTGACAGCACACATTTCTCAGCATTTTAGTACGGGTTATGTTACTGGCTGTTATTTGACCCATTTAATCAGTTTATTAAAGTAATAAATTAATTTGTTTGCTAAAAAGGAATTTTTCTTAATTAGTGTGTTTGTCCAAATATCTAAACCAAATATCTATAAAAGAAGATACATTTTGAATACACACTGTATGTATTCTATACAGTTTCTTAAATTAAATTATAGGCTTGTTTTAGAGAATACATATTTAAATTATATTTTTGATATGAATATGACATTGAATCAGTGTTCTTTCGTTTGATCCTCCTACAACAATTTAAAAACAATCATCCAAAATGCTATGTGTGTATGTTATATAATGAAAGCTTGTGTCAAATTTTGTAGCATATTTGAGTTAAGGAATGTTTTTTTTTTTTTTAATTATACAGCTCTATGACCTTTAGCCCATATGCACATTTGCTGTAGACCAAAAGATGGCTGCTGCTCCTCAAAACGTTCCTTATTCAAGCACAAGTCATAAAACTGAAAGACAAAACAAACACGAACAGTTGTGGGCGACTGACCTTGCCAAACTTTTAGGGAAAGTCAGCTGTAACAGTACTTGATGTCATTTCAACAAAACCCCTTTAATTAGAAAATAGCAGCCTAAGAAACTGGATGGGGACATGGAACGTGAGCTTTGTTTGTTAAACATTTATTTTTGTATATTAAGTAGCGCTAGTTATCCTTTCATAATCGAAAGGAACGCTGACACGACAAAAGCACAATTCCCTGGTGAAAATTGATGCTTCGGCACCAAAGGGTGATGGGAATGCTGGGATACGCACCTTCGTCTAAGCTCTTGTTTGTGTCTGGCTATCATCAGTATCATTACAGTGCTAATCTGGGTGTGGTTGGCAGGAAGAGACTCGGCCCAGTGTACCCAAAACAAAGACTGGAGCAGCGAACCCAGAGCTTCAGCAACTACAAAGCAGAAATCTGTGCGGTTGATGAGTTTACTGTGAGTTTTTCCAAAACATTTTCTTCTGTACGCTTAAAAATAAAGGTTCCTAAAGGGAGGTTTCACAGTCGTGCTGTAGAAGAGCCATCTTGTGTTCTCCAAAGAATCTTTCAGAGAATAGATCTTAAAAGAACCATCTCTTCTTAGTGTGAAGAACACTTTAGAAACTTTTTCCACTGTACAGAACCTTTTGTTTCATGGAAAGTTTCCATGGATGTTAAAAGTTCTTCATAGAACTACCCAGCAGGTTGACGTCGGACAAACGTCGGGTTGACGTTAGTATTTGACGCCAATTTGACGTTGGATTTTGGTTACACAACCTAAAAACAACAAATATCAACATCAGCTGACACCGGGATTGGACATCAATTTAACATTGACAATAGACGTTGAATCGACATTGAAAATTGGTCTTATGACGTTGTGTGCCTGCTGGGTATAAATGCCACAACCAGAACCATAAATAAAGGACCTTTTTTCAAGAGTGTAATGAACTAGGAATAAAGATGCTAGCCTCAGTGAATTCAGAGCATAGACATAGTTGCACACAGTTGGCCATATTATAAGATAAAATTATGGTAAACCAGTATAAATGCTGAAAATAGACAGGGAGAGGAGTCTATTGCAGATGTGAGATAAATGCTGTTCCTCTGAACGGATCCCATGGGATTAAAACAGAGACATTTCTGGTTTGATGGCAGAGCCAAACCCTCAGAGACAAACAGCACACCAAAGAAAATCTGCAGCCTGTTGCACTTACTCTCAGTCTTTGCAGTCAGAGGATGAAGTGAAATTATGAATTGAATTTATGCACGTTTTACTTTTCAACCTCATAAATCTAAAGTGTGTTCTTTCTGACATTACAGATGTCTTTCATATCCTGTTTTCTCATCTTTGACCTTTCTTTTCCTGATTTTTCAGTGATTCATGTCACATCAATGATATATGGAGGCTTGGTTCCACAAAAATGGTAACTGTGACTTTTATTTCTTTTAATTGCACCTTTATATTTCAAGATTGTGACTTTATTTCTCATAATTGTGATTTGACTTAATTTTCTTTTATAGAAAATGAATACTTTTAGTACTTTTAAGTTAGTAAGTGACATTGTTAGGAAAAAATAAATATTTAAATGAATGCTGTTATTTTGAACTTCAAGGAAGTGTCAGTTTCCACAAAAAATATTAAGCAGCACATCTATTTTCATATATATCATAATAGGAAATGTTTCTTGAGCAGCAAATCAGCATATTAGTACGATTTCTGAAGTATCATGTGACACTGAAGACAAATAGAAAAATATTTCTGAAGAGAAATCAATTTTAAATATATGAAAATAGAAAATTTTGTTTTAAATGGTAAGAATATTTTACAATATTACTATATTTACTGTATTTTGTCATCAAATATATTCAGCCTTGGTGAGCATAACAGTTCATAACAGTTGTTTCTCTTAATTGTGATTTTAATATCTTTTAATTTGTACTTCCTTTTTCATAATTGCAGCTATATTATTGTGACTTATTTCAAACATATTTAAATCTCTATTTGATCTCACAACACCTTATATTTTTTACTCTTGAGGCAGAAATAGGCTAAATAAAGAAATGTCGGTCTTAAGGACGTGCTTGTTTCTGATATCACAGAATATCTTGTTCTCTCCATAGAGTTTTTTGTAAAGTTGTGCCATTGTAAGCAGACTCTTCCTTTTCCCCTGTTCTCACACAAACAACTCACCTATCAACTTCATATCAGGAAGTTCATATCCCGACAATGTGATAGCTAATGATATACCGGCTGTGAGCACCTCTTTCCTTACCTCTTTGTGATTGTTTTCAGTATGACACTACTAAAGGATAAAATATATTTCCCTCTGCTTTCATTAAAATAACAGTGATAACACTGTATCAACATGATAACATTGACATATTGGATGTTGTGTCACCCCAGGGAGGCATGAATCAGATGTCGTAACGTCCAGCTACATGAGTCGTCTACCTTGGAAACCTGCCCTGATGTATCGCACATCATCGGTCATGGCGTTCACTTTCATTTGTCTTCATGAAAATAGTTTAGACATGAATTTGCCAAACAGTTATGAGGGCTTTAGATTTCATCCAAAAGATTTAGCGCCACACTGAGAGAAAATACCTTGAAAGAACAATTTCAGTTCGTACCGATCTACTAAAATGACTTTTGGCAAACAGGGGTGTGCTGTTTTGCTGTGAGTTGTGAAAACAGTGTGTCACCGGTGGGGTCTGGCCGTGATCTGACACACTGGGGAACAACACAAACCTCTTAACGTCATAATTGCATTAGCTCTTAATTGACCAATTACTTATGGAACAAACGACAAAATAAACAACGGCAAGGTTCTTGGTGGTAATATTAGCGCACTTAAGACGTCATGTTATTGTGCTATAAACAAATAAAAAATTATTGGATTTAGATTTTATCAGTGAGGAAAACTTGTTCTCACCCTACTATCTCATTTCTAGCATTGTTCTAACTTTCCATTCTGATTTACATGCGGCCAGGAAGGATTAAAATGAGTAATTCTCGAGCAAAAGTCCTGTTTATTTTATTCGAGTGTATTCAGAATATGAAATATGAATGGGATCGGGGCTATTTTGTCATGGAATTTTAGCTCAACACATAACAGTAGTGTAAGCTCTTCCGTTTAGTTCCTGTAAGGAATGCAGAGCAGACGGTCACCAAGTTGTGCTCACCTTTTATTGAATCAGTACATTTCTGTGTAATTGGCAAGAAGGGACAAGCTAAATTTGATTACATGATTGAAAATTAAATCATACAACATTTCTTGGCTCCGTTGTTTACGTAACTCTTCCTACAATGGTACGGGAAGTATCCTGTATAAACATTACATAATGATCATTTGAAGTTTACCACTGAGTGGGGTTCTTGTTTGTTCAGTGAAATCAAGATAAACTATCATAGATAGATAGATAGAACGATGATGGATGGATGGAAAGAACAATAGAACGATAGATAGAACATTAGAGAAAATGATAGATCGAACAAAAGAATGACGGATGGATGAACTGGTGGTAGTTGAGGAGAGACCCCCCCGCATGATTGTAAAGCGCTTTGGGTGTACGGCAATACACAATAAAGCGCTATATAAATGCATCATTCATTCATTCATTCATGAATAGAAATAATAATAGAATGGTAGAACAATATAGAGAATGATGGATGGATGGATGGATGCATGGATAGAACTATGATGGATGGATGGGAAAAAAAATAGAATGACAGAACAATAGAAAATGATAGATCGAACAAATGATGTGTATGGCTGGCTGGATGGATGGATAGATAGAAAGAACGATAGAGAGAACGATGGATGGATAGAATTATGATGGAGGAATAGAATGATGGATGGAACCATGTATAGATGAATTGAATGATGCATGGATGGATGGATGAATAGATATAAAGAATGATAAAACAATAGAAATAATGATATAAGAAATTATGGATGGATGAATAGATGGATGAGTAGATACACAGATAGAAAGAATGATTAAATGATAAAGAGAATTATAGGACAAAAGCTGGATGGATGGAAGGGAACAAATTAGATAGATAGATAGATAGACGTTAAGACACATAACAAGGACACAAGTTCATTTACAGAGTATTGTTCTCACTGCAGAAGGTTTAAAAAGAACAAACTCGTTCAATAACATGATACAACATCAACATTATTTTGGCGATTTTCACACGCAAACACTAATTTAATTTTGCTCAGTTACAGTAACATGCCATGAGAGTTTTCCTAGCACGTCAAATCTCAGAGTTTAATGAGTTTATTCCTCCCCCACACTCTCTTTCTTTCTCTGTTTATGATCTTCGGTCAGTGCCGTGGAGCTGTGTACATACAAATGGTTAATGTGTGGTGTCACACACACACACACACACACACACACACATACACACCAAACATAGCAGAATGTGTCTGTTTGCTGTGGCAAGGGAGCGCTGACGTGTGTGGCACCAGTGTGTGAAGGCCGGTGAGCTGAGTGTGGCTGTTCCAGTCAAGTGCGTACGACTCTGGGAAGGTAATGATGTGTCTGATTGGTGTTGTGTGAGTATGTATGTGTGTGTGTGTGTGTGTGTGCAGTCCAGCACGTTTAATGTACATTGTCCCAAGTGCACTCTTCTGCACAAGTAGTTCAACTTCCTGTGACTGCTCCTCTGTGGGAAGAAAAATAAAGCCCCGCTGCAGAAAAGGCCATGGGAGATGTCGGGGTTAAAGACAGACCTTCAGATTTGTAGGAAAGGTTGTTTACACACGCACAAGCATCAAGGCCAAAAGAAAGCAAATGCTAAACTTTTGAAACTGTTCTTTGCCAATTCAATCCCCCAGTTCAAGTATTTGTTCCTCTTTTGGTGTTTTTTACAAGCTTTCAGAAGAGCAATTAAAATATTTGTTTAGCCACTCAAAATAATTTAAAGATACCAACTTTCTTGTAGTGGTATTTTTGCACAGCAGAGTTTGAGGTTACAACTAATTGTTTGTCTTGAATTCATTTTGCTCAAAGAAAATAAAGCCTGTTCTGAGAACCTTTTTTTTGTTGTTGCTGTTTGACATTTTCATGACACACAAGTATTTTTGCATTATGGAATTAATTAATGTTCTGCCCTTAATTTATATTTTATTTTAATATATTTTAGAAAATGAATGAATGAATAAAAATGTATTTATTGTATTGTTTGGCTACACAATAATGTCTCATTTGTTAATATTATCTGTTATGCATTAACTAACATGAACTAACATTGAGCAATATAGGCTTGACAGCATTTATTAATCTTTGTTAGTTAATAAAGATACAATTCTTCATTGATTAATCATATTAGTTCACAATGCATTATGTTAACAGATACAACTTTTGATTTTTAAAATGCATTATTAAATGTTGAAACTAACATTAACATTATTAACAATATAAACATTACTCTATTTTTCTACTGTAATTAATTAATTAACATTAATTACATATTAATGAGAATATGGATTTAGAAAAATGGGAATTGCAATTAATAAATAAGTAAATAAATAAATAATTGTTAAAAAATAAATGTAATAAAAATTTGGCTGGATAATTGCACTGAAAATAAATTAATGAATTTTTGCACAGCAAGGTTTTAGGTTATTGTTTGTCTTGAATGAAGTAAATATGTTTAAACTTACAACTTGTCACATTTCAGCTTAAGATCAAATGATAAAATTGCTTGCTGAAAGAAAATGTCTATCTTAGAATATTTTCTGAAGTGTGACATTTTGATTATCAAATATTTTGCATTACGGTACTTTTTTTTTTTTTTTGTCTTTTATGTCTGCAAATTTGTATTACAATAATATTTTATCTTATACAAGAAGCATATTAGAAATGCAAAGTCGGCAACACCAAAGCTCCAAGTCCAAGTAATACAGCATATATAACAGTAATAACATATAAATATCTAAATTGACATGAAAATGAATAAATGAATAATGAATTAGTATAACAATTGTCAATTAAAGGACAAAATTGTTCACTAAAATATCTGTGTTTGTGAATGCAGGGCCGTTGTTGGAGAATGTTCTTCCAGGACCTGTGAGGAATGGGGCGCTGTAGTGTCTTTCCGGCCCCATGAATTTAAGTGACATCTCTAGTGAAAGGCCATTTCAGTGCACAACCGTTTTGCAGATTTCTGCAGCACAAGCAAATGGAAACCACACTGAACAGACACCGAAATAGAACACAAAGTTCAGGCGAAAGAAGAACTGTCATTTGAAAATCCTGACAAAGCAAGCTTTTAAACCTCTTCCCTGAAGCAGTCCAGTAACATTTACACAGACATACCAAAAACAGTCATTGCCGGTGAAAAAATATGGAGGCTTATTTTGGCCACCAGACCTTCTTGTCAAACAGTGAGCATGTGCACATCCTCTCTCTTGAGAAGTGCTGACGTAACAACGCGTTGACACTTCATGTTCCAGCGACTGTCAGGCATCGACATTGGCTCAGTTTCCTTCCCATTACTCAGAGAAACCTGATCCCAGGTCAGGTGTTGAAGGGAGGATGTCAACCAGGGAATTTAACATGTTGAGGAGATCTTGGCAGGACAAAAGTGTGTTTTCGGGATGCTAAAGCATCAACACAGTCACCCTTCTGCTGTGCAACTTTTATATGGGACGAGAAATTGGGCCACGTATGTGTTGACAAGCTGTAAAGTGAGATCCAAAAGCCTTTTCCCCAGTGTGGCTGTAGCTTTATTAACATTCCAGTTGCATTCTGGGAAAGCGCCGTTATTGAAGGCCACCCATTAGTCGTGGAGGCAGGAGCCGAAGACTTTGCCAGTCTCAGCTGTTGCCTGGACACGGCGTCTCCCAAGCAGCGGAAGCGGATATCACGTGTGCTGGGGTTCGGTGTCGGACATGAGAGGGAGAATCGACTCAATCCTCTTCCTGTTGATTCCACTTAGGATCCCCAAACTGCCTCTTCCCACGTTGACACAAATACTTGGGTCCATGTGACATCCTGTGGAAGAGGCGAACAATAACGAACTAGTACGTCAAGACCTGGGAACTGTGCTGTGAGAGACGTACCATCACACCTCAAACACATCAAGCCAGTTTCGCACTCAGCTCTTCGGGTGTTTAGTGTCTCGTCACCAAGGTTCATTTCCTGCAATACTGGAAAGGAATGTGTCAGCGCAGATTTTTTTTCTTTTTTTTTCTGTGAATACTTCAGTGGCAGTATAAAAACGATTTTTTTTTACTTTGTATATATTTTTTTAAATAAAAATGTTTTTCTTAGAACTTACTTTTTTTTTCTAGAATGGCTAAAGATATTAAATAAAATAATAAAACATATTAAACAAATGCCAAGTAATGAATAAATAAAGCCTTTGATATAATATCATATTTATTTTTTTCTTATAGTAATTTAGGAATAATGTTGATTGTCAGACCTCGATAAATGTAACACTACAATTTGTTTAAGAAATAAGAAAATGCAATGAGATTATTAACATATATTAACATCATGTTGCATAAAGGGTCGAAATATTATTTCTTGAATGTCACAAATTGAAAGAAATATTACACTCTTGATAATGGTAGAAATTATGTGTTAACAGGATTGCATGCAACATTCGGGAAAATAAATACTGAATATTAAACATGTTATGTGAAATCCTTTTACAGATTGTTTTTGTGGTATTACAGAAAGAGCAACATTTCTAAAAATTGCGACACTTCCACAGAAATAATATTATTTGGAATCTTTCATTTTCATCATTAAAAAATAAAAACAAGAAAATTCTATGTTAAAATGATGGTATGACTTTATTTGCCAAATCACCATTTTAACTCCAGATACTTTTAGGTTCATTTTATGTCAGAGAATAGTTTATCTAGCATATCTAATTGGTCTTATGGCAAAACAAAAAGGAGCTTAGCACCTCTAATGCTTTAAAAAAAAAAATCTTGGGACATAGTGTACTATAATAACTAAAACGACCAGGTGCATTATAATCACTGTAAGCTGTATGGATAAAACACACACACACACACATTTTACGCCTTAGTGACTGCTGAAAGTGTTAAAATGGTGAAAGCCACAGACCTTAACTACCCCTCAGTTGTTGGTACATTGCTTAATGCTCTAAAAACGTGTTAAATAACAGTGCTGGAGCCAGAGTACTTATGCAGTAGATTTTCTCAGGAGCAATTAGCCTTTTTGCTAGATCTGCCAAGATAAACAACCTTGTGCTTCATTTAGTGGCAGTTTTCTTTCTACCCCTCTCTTTCAGTGCATTTCTCTTGTCTTTCTTTGATTCTCACTTTCTCTGTTTTGCTCTTGCTGTGTAGATGGAGTGGAAATAATAGCGCTAATGATTCTGGTGTATTTAGTGAGACTGACTTCACCTTTGACCTCTGATGTCTCCCACAATAATGTCAAAACTCAGGTGGTCACTCTGTTAAATAATAATTTACTGAAAAGATTCTGTCATCATTCACTCACTCATGTCGTTACAAACCTGACTTTAGCTTTTCTGGAAAAATGTAACATAATGTTCTTCCTGTTTTTTTCCAGTGAGAGCAATGCCGAGCATTCATAACATTGTGAACTTTTTTTTTTTTCCTTTTTTTTTTTTTCCATGGAAGAAATTGATTCAGGTTTGAAATGACTTCCTTGCAAAACAGCACATTTTGGCTCAATCGTATATTCTATTAATTTTAACTGCACTCCCATATTATACAAAAGGTAAGATTTATTTATTTAAAGACTTGTCCAAGTAATTAGATCAGTAAAAATGCTAACAATTGTTTTCATCATCACAGCATGTCACATCTGAAGAACATATTAGCATCAAACAGCTCTACCCAGATCTGTTAGCCAGATTTGAGTTGGCCTGAAAGAAGCTGCTTTGAGTTTTTATCTTCAGTATTGGAACATGATAAGTGGAAGCACATCTCTTTCCCATTCACGTCGGTGCAGAGTGAAGATGTGGCTTTTGGCTGTGATTCAAACCTCTGGCAGATGCAGTTGACGTTATCAATTTACGTAACATGTAAGTGCTTCATTTCCACATACCGGTATCATTTTGTAAAAATATGCTCTATATAACAATGCAGGGGTGCCAGAAATTAGATGCTTTTGGCCATGTTCGTAAAGATGATTAAAGTTGAATTCCTAAGGAACACATGTTTAGCACTGACTGCAGTTCATTAAATGATATAATGTAGCATGATAGCATGTAATTAGTGCTGAGGGAAGCATCACTGTTACTATTGCTTACACTTAGGGTTAGAAAGTTCAACAAACCCCTAATTCTAAGTATTAAACATTAGTGCATCATTTGTGGTGTGGACATTAAATCATGTGGCTTATTGGCAAGAAGTATGTTGTTACTTTTCTAAGCGAATGGGTGTATGATTTTAACTGCTGATTGATAACACAGTAGAAGATCCATTAGACTTACATTGATGGAGGGACTTGAAGCATATTTAGTGACTACAATATCATAAGCAGAGTTTCCAAGTGGTATGCTAATTTTGAATTAAAAAAAAAAAATGAGTAGAAACACCAAGATTTGAATAAATTTTTTAAGGGTGGGGTGGAATGCCATAACTTAAATAAATGCATGTTAAAAAAAGTGTGTTGTTTAAACAGAATTTCATTAGAAGTTGCCATGAATCAAAAAGATTGATGCAATGTTGAATTTATTTATTTATTCATGTATTTATTTATTTAGAGCCAAATGTCAGTGTATATAATTTTTAATTGCTAGAAACACATTCATTTACATTAATTTAAATATGCACCTTGAAAGTGTATATATATATTTAGTGCTGTCAAACGATTAATCGCGATTAATCGCATCCAAAATAAAAGTATTTGTTTATATAATATATGTGTGTTTACTGTGTATATGTATTATGTATATGTACATACACAGACATGCATGGATATATTTAAGAAAAATATGTTATATTTAGATATTAAAATATTTATATATAATATCAATTACATGAATATAAATATATACATGTAAATACATGTAAATATTTTCCAAATATATACTGTATGTGTGTATTTATATATACATGATAAATATACACAGTATACACACTATACATACAGTCCGTAAACAAAAACTTTTATTTTGGATGCGATTAATCGTGATTAATCGTTTGACAGCACTAATAATTGCTAGAAATGAATTATTTACATTCATTTAAATATGCACCTTGAATGAAACATAGCAAATGAGCAAATGCACTGAAAATAATTTTTAAAAATTTTACCCAAAAATTGCTAGTGTTGTATAGCATATGTATTTATTTATTTTTTTATTTTATTATTATTTTTTTTTTACAGTGTAAGCACCCCTGGAAACCATATAGCATTTAGTCAAAAAATGTCAAATCTACTTGTGATTTATTGCTGAGTCTTGCATGTGATAGTTCCTCATGACTGACGCAAGTTTTCTTGCAGTAGTAGGTCAAGTTCTTCCAGTATACTTCCCTCCAGTTGAGAGTGGACACAAGCTGGGTGGGAACAATCAGCCCAAGCGGTCACCAGCACGTTCTTTCTGGGAATAATTGCCAAAGGTTAGTGTCCAGTGTGTATTGTGGTTGTTCGAGGGGCTTGACCCCTCAACCACAACAGAAAAATCTCAACCACAACAGCTGTTCGCCTCAAATGGCCCTTCATTCCTCCATTCCATAGTGAATGTACACAAGCACCAACAACAATGCTGTGCATTTCAGGACAGACAGATAATCTTTTTATCCTAAGTACAAGAAAAATGTTGAGCTTTCTTTCACCTTTTTCAAAAATACAAAGCTGCAGAATGGGCTTTTCAAAAGAGTTTTGATGAATAACATGCACATTTTCCCCTCACAGTTCTTTGTGTCCTTGTCCTGTAAACATGGCAAAAATAAGCCTTTGATTTTAGGTTCAAAGTGAGAGCCGTACTGGACAAAGTCTCTCAGCACCCACCTCAAGCCCTCAAGCTTGGCATTGACCACAAAGTGAATCTACTCATAGCTATATAGTTCAAAGTTAAAAATGCAACATTTTTAGGTTTAAAATACCACAGTCTATTGCACAAAGTGCTTTTACAGTAAAAGAGAAAAGAAATACACAATCTGACGTTCCCAATTGGATCACGTTAATTAGTTTGGATTTGCTGAACTTCAGATTAACTTCAGTGGCTCTCTTTCTGTGCTGAACTTTTTTTTTCAGTTCAAATGAGCTTGTGAAGAGTTCTTTAAAGAACAGAAGATTTAGTGTCGGTTTATTTCTGAGGATCTCCTTCTGTCCTCCCATCCCCCTCAGATACACTCTTAGACCGGCCCAGTGTCCACTGAACTGTTTCTTTTAAGAAAAAAGTGCAGTAGCATGCCTGAAGCATTGATTGTTTAAAACTAATAAGCCTATAGAAAAACATATGGTTAATGCTGGACTGTTTTGTACACTGAACCATGACACGATGAGTTTTTGAGAGGAAATATGTTTGGTGCTTAAGAAATGTTTTTATTATTATTATTATTATTATTATTATTATCAATGTTAAGGACAGTTGTACTGCTTAATATATATTTGGAAACCATTATGCATTTTTTTAGGCTCTTTTAATGAATAGAATGTTCAAAGGAACAGCATTTGAAAATTATTGTGAAAAAATGTAAATGTCTTTACTGTCATCATCATTTTAATGCATCCTTGCCAAACTAGTGTATTCATTTATTAAAAAAACAAAAAACAAAAAAAAACTCAGTGACACTTTACTTAAAGCCTTTATCTATAATTCATTATAAAGGGTTATTAAAGGGTATAATGCATTATAATTATTCATAATGCCTTTTACATTATAGCTTGTTGTAAATAATTAACCAAATTTAAAATGCATAGTGTAACAATGAATTGACAAATGTTATAATGTATTATCTGTGGTTACAATTATTCATGAGATAGTACAATGCATTATAAGGTGCATTACAAGGCATAATTAATGCATTAAAACTACTTTTATAATGCATTATATATAAAGGCTTTAAGTAAAGTGTTACCAAAAAAATCTTACTGACCCCAAAATGCTGGTGTATAAATAATTGTTTTTTGTTACTTTGGAATATATGTACAAACTAAATTATATAGCATTTAGATCCATTACTCTTATATAGGCCTATTAGCATTTCAAGAATACTGTCAAATATAAAAATACTGTCACTGTCAAAGCGATTAGTCGATCAGTGACTCAACCAATTCATTCAAAAGCACTGATTCACTGAGGAAGAAACTGCCTTTATGAGCATGCCATTTTACAAAAACATTGATTCTGGAGTGAAACCAGTGACTAAGTGATTGTTGTAGTTGTTTTTGTTGAGTGAGTCATTAAATGACTGACTTTATGGAACGTTTTTTGAAAACAGTGATTCATTTAGGGACAAAACATTACCAAAACTTTCTGCTGTGATCTGCTGTCATCGACACAGCAAAAAGAGACAAAGTAACTGTCGATACCGTATCAAAAAAGGTCACTCAATATTAACTTATTTAATGAACCGTTGTCTAAAAGCAATATCACATACCAAATAATCTCACGCCTAACAGAAATATTTGATTATCATTGGTCAGTCACAGCATTCTGTGGTCAAATATGTTTGTGTGATGACCTTTATAACGAGACCAATTTCCTAGTCACTTTGCGGGGTCCTAAACACCCTATCTGTGTTTGACTGTACATTTTCCCTCCCATATTTATAACCCAAAAAGACCAAAAAAATGCTGTGTGTGGATGATTCAGCAGCCAGAGCTTTAAAAGCTCTCATAGCTAACATGATACTCCTCAGGATGTCAACCTTTAGCTCTCTCTCCCTCTTTTTTCTTCTCTTTCTCTCTCTTTCAAGCACAGAGCCACTAGAAGGAGGATCACAGCCAATCCAAGTTCTTTTTTCTGCTTGAACCACTGCCTCCTGTTTTTAGTGACCAATTACATCAAGGCTGGATCAGCACATGTCCAAGTTGCCGCCCACTTGCATGGCCTCGCATGTGAGGACATACTGAACAAACACGACTCTATGCCCAATTATAAGGCCACCTTTATTAAAGGATGCTTCTGAATGGTATAAGAAAAGACCTTTAAAATCCCACTTATGTCATCATCTGGGACCCTGGAGGCTTTTTGAAGTATGCATTTGGAGTTGTAAGTAGCAAAGTCATGTGGACGGGTACTTTTAATTGTTCATGGTCATTCACTGCAATCACAGCCAGGCCTGTTAGCCGTCCTCTTTTTATTGTGCAGAAACGCTGGCCTATTGTTTGTCTCCAAGCTCTGGAAATTTCTGATCAGTTTAGATGAATAAGCACTGAGCAGCTCTCGTTCCCTATTGATTGTCGCATAAGCCAAAGGCAGTTAAAAAGAAATCCCTGGTGAACCAAATGAGGTGCAATTTGTTTGTTTCTCTTGAAGCTTGTAAAGTGGAACCATGTGAAACAGACTTATATCTCTGAAGACTTTGCAAATAATTGGAAGTCTCAATTCCTGGTTACCACGTTTCAAACATAATTACAAGTTGCAGGCATAGTTTGTTTTGTCTGATGTGGTTCTTTCATTTGCTTGCTGCTGTTTTCAGCCCCGAAATCAGCATCAATAAATTCAGTTTTTCATGTTATATTTATTTACCCAACATAATGCCATGGCATAAAACTAAAGACCAAACAAAAGCAATCTTTAATAGCTCACATAGCTTACAACACACTCTTGAAATGCATGATTGCACTTTAGTATATGGTTTGCCAAAGAGTCTTTTGGTTGTCTGTATTCATACTGTGAGAACCATTGAGAGTGAAATGCCGCACACAGAATTGCTTTCTGATTTGGTGCTTGAGCAGAAATAGTGTGATCAGGTGGTCAGTGCTGACAGCAGTGGGGATGTAATGATGCAGAAGACCTGGGGCGGATCTTCTCCTCTTGACATGAACGCTGTCCAACAACATACACTAAACCACACAGACAGTGAAACATTTAGACTTACTAAATCACCCAATGCTCCAGATGTATTTATCTGTATGACTGCAGTTGGACAACACAATCTTAATCAAATTATGGATAGACATTTGTAAATTGACAATAGAATAGAATAGAAAACTGCATTGTAATTAAAACCGCAAATTTGCAATAGAATAGAATAATGGTAAATACATGAAACTTCATAATAGAATAGAAAGTAATAATAGTATTTTAAAGGTTAAAGGCATAGTTAAACCAAAAATTCTGTCATCATTTACTCACTCTCAAGTTTGTCTTCTGTTGAACATAAAAGAAGATATTTTTAAGAATGTTGATAACTAAACAGTTGATGGTATCTATAGACTTCCATAGTATTTTGAATTTGTTTGCCATATGGCAGTCAATGGCTAAGAAATGTTGCCTTGTTAGCTAGTTAATATAAAATGTATAATGTATATATTAAATAACAGAAATAATATTTTTATGGTTTTAGTCAACTATAATGACCCTATTACATATATACATACATTACATATATATATATATATATATATATATATATGTATATGTACAGTTGTGCTCAAAATTATTCATACCCATGGTAAATATGATCAAAGGCGGCTGTGAAAATAAATCTGAATCATTTATCCTTTTGATCTTTTATTTAAAAAATTTACAAAAATCTAACCTTTCATTGGAGAATAAGAATTTTAAATGGGAGAGAAATCTCATTATGAAATAAATGTTTTTCTATAATACACATTGGCCACAATTGATCATACCATTTTATTCAATACTTTTTGCAACCTCCTTTTACCAAGATAACAGCTCTGAATCTTCACCTATAATGCCTGATAAGTTTGGAGAACATCTGACAAGAGATCAGAAACCATTCCTTCATCCAGAATCACTCCAGACCCTTTAGATTCCCAGCTCCATGTTGGTGCTTCTTCTCTTCAGTTCACCCACTCATTTTCTATAGGGTTCAGGTCAGAGGACTGGGACGGCCATAGCAGAAGCTTTGTTTTGTGCTCAGTGACCCATTTTTGATTTGGTTTTGATGTTTGTTTGTGGATCATTGTCTTTTGGATGAATTTTTCTTGAAACCCATTTGAACAACATGTGGTGATGTAGGGGCTGTTTGAATTTTTTATTTTTTTTTTTTTTGAGGCTTTCTGACCCCAAGACTCAATTAATCTCTGCAATTCTCCAGCTGTGATCCTTGGAGAGTCTTTGGCCACTCAAATTCTCCTCCTCACTGTGCATTAGGACGATATAGACACACGTCCTCTTCCAGACAGATTTGTAATGTCTTTAGTTGATCGGAACTTCTCAATTATTGCCCTGATGGTGAAAATGGGGATTTTTACTGGTCTAGTTCTTTTCTTAAAGCCACTTTCTAAATTTGTGAAGTTCAAATATATTCTTTGGTTTTACTCCTTGTGATCAATGATTAAGGGAATCTGACCTTTGTGTTCCTCATATTTATAATCCCAGCCAAGGCTGGACGATTTCATGCTCCTAGTCACCCTGGTGTGCTAAAAAATGCAAATATGAATGGGAATATACTTCAGAGCTATTTTAATCATAAGAATTTCTAGGGGTACCAAGAAAAATATTTATTTCCTAATGTGATTTCCCCCCACTTTAACTTCAAAAATTTGAATGAAAGATCAAATGGATAAACAATGCAGACTTATTTTCACAGCCTTCTTTCATCATATGTACCAAGGGTATGAATAATTTTGAGTGTGTGAAAATTATGTGTGTGTATATATATGTATATATATGTGTGTGTGTGTATATATATATATATATATATATATATATATATGTGTGTGTGTGTGTGTGTGTGTATGTATATATATATATATATATGAACGTCTAAGTCACCTCATTGTATGGATAAAAACACTTGAACAATTCTTCCACAGAAAAATAAAAGTCATATAGGTTTGAAACAACATGAGGGTGAGTAAATAATGACAGAATTCTTATTTTGATTGAAATATCCTTTAAGTCAGAATCAGTAAAATGGCATAATTGCTTGTAGTAGCTAGTTAGTGAAATATCATCATTCTTTAGCAATGATGCTAAAGAATTCAAATTAACACTCTTTAAGGTTCTAATGATGTTCATCAGCATTCACCAGGTGACTGCAGGCTTAAGATAAACGCCCCTGACAGGCTGATGGATGGTGTCTTTTTCCCTAAGAGGTCTCCCTCAACACAGGAAAAGGGTAATGGTGTGTGCAGCAGCCAACGGCACTTACTGAAATGGATCATTTTCTTTGTTTCAGCTCCATAATGACTGCATGCAGGACAAACAGAGATCAGCTCTATTAAACAACCTCAAGACCTTTTAGGAAGGTGTTCTGCATGAAACTCAGTGATAGGCATCGGCCACATGCAGCAGACGCCGAAACATTCTGCATCTCTGTCCTGAAACTGGTGGCTTACCGGATATCTCAGATCTGTACGCTCAAGAGCGCTCGCTAAGAACAAGAACAGCTTTACCTGGCTCCTCTAGGAGCTCTTTATATCAGCTCACAGGGGACAAAGCGAAGATATTGGGATTTTTCTGTTGTCTGCAACATTAGCGGAGATTGTGTGTAATAAGGCCTTGGATGGCTCTGACAATCAGAGCCTGATTGCTTTGGCTGGCCATAAGAGTACCAGCGCTGTTTGATGTGCTGACCAAAAAGGCCGGAGCTACTCTCTGATGCCTTGCCTCATCACGATATGAGCGTTTAGCAATGTAGAAGTAATGGGGAGCTCTTGTCAACCAGGCCTCCAAAAGATAGAAACCAAATAACAAAAACCACAACAGGAAAAAGTGACTTCTACATAATCTTTAGCTGTATTGTAATGTTGTTGTTGAAGGCATATAGGCATGTCTTCTGAGAAACTGTATGAGAGAAAGATCTTATTGGTGCATACAACTAATTAAAAGTGTCAGGCTATATAGAGAAAATGTTTCTATCCACAAAGAAAATCCAGGATCTTGGCCAAAACGCAATGCCACACAAAGAGCTTGGGAAAAAAATAAATGCATAACCGAAAACAGATATTTGTCTATGTGGCATCAATCAAACGGTCTGCGCATATCCAGGACAATAGAATAGAATTCTATAAAAAAATTCAGGGTAGCATTTTACGATAAGGTCTTATTTGTTATTTTTGCTCTTAAAAACGTATTACCAAATGTTGAAATAAGGAATAGTTCACCCAAAAATGAAAAATTTGCTGAAGGTTTACTCACTCTCAAGTCATCCAAGATGTAGATGAGTTTGTTTCTTCTTTTAAATAGATTTGGAGAAATTAAGCATTTCATCAGTTGAAACAAACAAACAAACAAACAAACAAAACAAAAAGACATTTTTTCACTGGATAAAGCAATATTATGGATAGACGACTTGCATTTTGGATTACTTGTAGATTATTGTGATGTTTTTATCAGCTGTTTGGACTCTCATTCTGACGGCACCCATTCACTGCAGAGGATCCATTGGTGAGCAAGTGATGTACTGCTACATTTCTCCAAATCTGTTCTGATGAAGAAACTCGTCTACATCTTGGATGGTCTGAGGGTGAGTAAATTTTCCCTTTTCATTTTCAGGTTTCATTTTGTGGTGAGCTATTCTATTCTATTCTATTCTATTCTATTCTATTCTATTCTATTCTATTCTGTTCTATTCTATTCTATTCTGTTGATTCTAAATATAGTGAATATAGTGATTCCATTTACAAATATAATTAATAAAAATAATTGATAAAACATTGCAAGAATAGGACAACATATTTAAATCAGTGCACTTTTAATAAGACACTATTTTGTGGGATTTTGAATTATATTTCAGATTCCTGCTACTTCTGTTAAAATACATTTATATATATATATATTATATACAGTAAAACAGTTTTAGAGTATAAAGTGAGTGTCTTCTCATGGGCTCCCGAGTGTCTATGGTTTCCAAGAGGAATGTCTACAACAAGCAGAAATGGCCCCTCAAACAACATAATTCTTATTTAAAGGGCAGATCTATTAGAATCACGAGGAAATGTATGTGTGCCAGCCCCAGTCCAGTTTACTTGAGTATCAAACATATTTAGACTATAAATCTTTGAGAAAGTCTTTGCATCTTTGTGTGTGTTGATGGATTGTGAGAGATTTAGACTGCACATTTTTTAAATCAAGTGTCTCTCAAGCTATTGTGTTGTGTTTCAAACAGACATGTCCTCACTCTCTGCTGACCACTAATTTACAACCACATAAATAATGCCTGTAACATTTAATCAAGCACAAAATAACTGCATTTAAAAAAAGGCAAACTCACCCCATATATTTTGTAAAGATCCACTATTATAGCTGATTAACACATAGGCATTTTCTGGCATATGTAACTATAGAGAGGTTGTTGTCGAGGTGGTGTTTAGATTTAGTCATTAGTCATGTTCTTGACATCATAGTGCATAATATGCTATTATCCTGTATTGCATAATTGTATGTTAGTATAGAAGCCAAACCAGGTAGACATTACGATAACAGCTTTAATTGGTTGTCTGGTGCCCCTGACTGCCCTGATTACCACTGAATAACAGATGTGAGTGTAGGGGAGTGAGGTAAGCTGTGCCACTTTTTACATAAGTTCTCCTCTAGACAAAGAGAAAGCTGTCATGTCAAGAGAACAGCTGTATTATATGTAAATAATTTTCATCCAATTCATCTAAAATACAAAAATAACCGTAAATGAGTTGTTTATGCCAAAACTATCCCAATCTAACGTGTAATTTGGCTAGACATTATTTGCCTTTCCTTTTGTTCCCAAACCAGCCAGGAAATGTTTTCAAATTCAAAAATGCAGTTACCGAAGAACATATTGGTTTTTGCAAACATAAAATATGTTATGTAACCTTATGTTTCCTGATTCTTAGAAAACAAATTAAGAATACAAATTTAGAGTTTTACTGGATTCAAACTATGGTGCTATTTTTCCACATTCTCACCAACAAGGTTAAAGGGAAATATGAAATGTTGATCCCTGTTTGCATTTTCCCCCAACTGTGTGTGTCAATATAATTTTGTGGGAAAAGTCCTCGATTATTTTCTTTGAAAGTTGATTATTTTCTTTGAAAGGTCGGACTCTCTTCATCTGCTTATTTTTTTTTGGTACTTCAAAGTGATTGGATTCAGTTTCAAGTTTTTTCAACGACACCCTTGTAATAGTATCACCTGTATTTGGATAAAAAGCTTACTATCACTGTTAGTTAAGCCACTGACACATTTTACACAATTGCAACTTTGACACACTTTACTCCATTTTGGAGAAAAAAATTCATATGCAAGATATATATAATATATATACACACACACACACACACACACAAGCATATATACACATTCATGATTTGGAGTCACTGTTGATTTTGAGATATGAACACAACCAATATTTATGTATAGCTGGATTTGTTTTAGCAATTGTTTTAGCCACTGTTTACTTGCACATAAGCATTGTATTCTGTGTTTAAATTTTAGTTTTGAAACCCATTTACTTTCACATAAATAACGCGTGCAGACAAGAATAGCATGTAAGACAACCGTTTTTAACAACCATCCGGTTTGCAAATAGTTTATAGTTTTCCACCAGTTGAACTTTCAGCCGTTCGCAGCTTTCTCTCCAGTTGATATTAATTTTACATTTCACACTTTATGGCCATTTTACACAGACTAATTCTGCAACAGCTGCACCATTAACTGTTCAATCACTCGTGCCGTTCAGTGCAATAAAAAGAGCTGTGAGGCGAGACGCGCCGTGGGCTTGCGGTGAGGGTGACACACGGGAAGACCTGCTGTGGGCTGACGGAGTGGCATTCAACGCTCCCAGGCTTGTTTCTGGCTGGCCGCTTTTCCAAAGCCCAGCTCTCCCAGCAGGTGATATGGGTAGCTACTGTTTATTAAGCTGTTTTGTGGGCAGTAAAATGCAAGAAGTTGCCTATTAGGCCTTGTCTATGTCTGACAGACTGTGGCCAAGCAGTTCACTAATTACTGCTTATAAACGCTTTAATTTCATTACTTATCGCTGAGCCCAGCAAAAAGGAAAGACATTATTTGTTCAAATCGACCAATACCAGTCATGTAAATCACAGTTTACTCTCCTTCCATTTGTCCAATTAGGCGCTCCTGGCTTGTGCTCAAATGACAAGCTCAGACGCACGTTTGCCTGCTAACCTGTGTTAACTCGCTAAAATAAACGAAAGTCTGACCCATTCTTTCATAAAGGTTTCTTTCCCATGATGTGATGACATGAGACATCATCTGTTATTTTTAGTAAATGCATGGGAACAGCCAGCTGACATGCTAATACCATGTGTATGCCTTTAGACCCATTTAAATGTGTTTTCGTCAAAACACGGAACACCCAGAAAGTCACATATCATATAATTTAGGAATTATAACTCATTTATTTTTGTCTGGGTTTAAGTGATTTCACTTAATTGTTTATGATTATAGCACAATAGCACATTACTATTAATCAGAAGCAAATGTTGTGGTTATTTGAGGGTTATACATCAGCAAATCTCCAGAACCCACAAGGTTTCATATGGCATATTATATTCCAATAATTACTGCTGAAGTGTGAGGAACTTAATCTCCTCTGTGCCAGACCGTTCTGAGTTGACTGAAACCAGATCATGCTTCAAACTGGTTTCCTTTCATTTTCGTATTTATTGGGTTGTGGTTCAAACCATAACCGCACTTTTTTTGACTGACAAAGGCAAATCAACCACATTTTAAGATGTAGAAGGGAATTCATGAGATTTATCATAATTATTCTGTTCGAAATGGCAGTCGTGGTTATTAGTGGTATAGAAAAAATCACATTTAATATTTTTCTCACACAGTAGGCTATAACTGGGAAGTTATATTGTTTCCATTATATTTTAGGAAATTGATTGTCATCGCATAATATTAAAAGCTAGCTATTGAAATCCTTTGCAGTCATACGCAAGATGGCACCTTTGTAAAAAACAAAACAAAACACAGATACAGGAAGCGTAGTGCCAGTTTAGATTTTAGATATACAGCGATTTAGACCGATATACAGTGTTGCATTGAACGGCAGAGAATGTTACGAAATCCCTGAAGGCTGCGATTGACCAATCAGAGTTAAGTATTAACTGAACGCAACTTCACAATGCAATTCCTGATCATGTGGACGGGTTCAGAGTGATTGTTTACCAGTGGAATTTATTTACGTGAGATAAAAAGCACAACATAAAGTGAATAGGAATAATTTACATAGAAATACATGTATTTGCACTGAAAAGTAAGGCAATGTCGTGAATTGCTTAAAATACTTATGTAAAGCTTATTCAGTGTCTGGTTAAGCTACAATGCTGGTGGTTATGCTGCAGATTTTTGCCAATTTCATATGCCATAAAACAACTGTATAATATGGTCCTATGGTGATTTGTCAAACCAAAAAAGACAAACTCATGTCCAGATTTCCAAATACAGAATGTCATATAAAAGTATTCGACTTTGAAGAGATCCACGCAAAGATTTTTACAGACAGGAAGGAAGGACATAACATTGGAAGTAAAGGAAGAGCCAAATTAAACACTTGTCTGGTGCTGTTGGATTTTGCTATGGTTACCGCTTGGTAACGGTTCCAATGGCTTTGGGACCATATCCACAAAAATGAGAGCTTTATAAGCAAAAGAGAAACTGTACACAGTACGTCCAGACTTAACTCGGATGATAAGCGTGTTTCTTTATGGAAATCTGTTTATGCAGCCCTGTAGACCAACATCTCAATGGAGGTTCTTCATTATTAAAAACGTTCTCCCAGGTGAGCTCATGGCTTCAAATGATCATGACTCAAACACAACACTTCAGGCATCGGCATTTAAATGATGTCAGCTTCATCTGAGCATCGAGCGGACTTCATTGCTTCTGGGTTGCCTGTCTAATAGCCTCTTTAGCAGAAATAATTGCAATATAAATAGGCTGCGCTGATGAAATACATACTTTTGCATTTAAAGGTGTTTCTTTTAAAGCCTTCATAAAAGCATCCAGAGCTTGGCACTCTGTTTAAGTATGTGTCAAACTCTTTGTTGCCAGTATTACAGAGCCAGACTCAGAGACGTGCAAAGCAGAATTGGGTTGCATAGGAACTGAATTCCTCCCACGGACTCATGTGGTGAAAATTTGAAAAAGCATTTAGTTGTGTGGGTTGGAGAGCGTGTCTTTTTGATGTTTTTCTCTTTGTCTTGTGTTGTGCAGCATTTAAAATGGGAACACTGTGGATATGCTAGCGATAGACACAGTTCATTTGTCTACTAGAATCTTTTTTAAATTTGCTTTCTCCAAATGCACAAGTTCACCACCAGAACAGTGACTCCAGTTTAGTTTGTTTGTATAGTTTGATTATTGGAGGTTTATCACTATTGCTCTCATTCGGGCACATATGAGATTTTTAGACATTCATTATGAGCTATGAACCTTGTGATCAAATGAGGGGGCAGCTGAGGGCAGCGCTGTACTGAAGGCTTTTTCTTTCAACTGTTTGAGCCCATTACCCTGTCCTCAACACAACCCTGTGCAAGCATTTGCATCAAGCCTTAATCCAATGTGTGCTGCACCAGAAGCTAAGAGTGCTTCAAATAGCACCTCTTTTCTGCTATTTTAGGTGGGAAAAATGGTGGAATTATCTGTTCTGGCTTGGATCATTAGCTTAGCATTCATCCTAAACATTTTTTTGCCCTTTTTGTTGGTTAGTAGCTCTTAAACGTTGCTGGAATTGCAGATTAAAAACAAAAAGCTGCGGGGATATCAAAGTCCGCTCCGCTTAGCCCGATGTTGTGCCATGTCCAAGCTCCTGCTAAAAGCAGCCCGTTCCGCTGTGAGCTGATTGCTAATTAGCACCCTGTTCGTTTTGTTTGTTGTTTTTGCTTGGCATGGTTACTGTGAGTTCTTTCTGCTTTGACTATGCAGAAACCTTTCCCAAATTCTCTTGTTTGGTTGCACTTAAATGTTTGCCTGCTAACAACCATAGTCTGTATATATAACATTTTTGCATCCTTCTCATCATTTTCAATTTGAAGTTGTGTTAAGGGATTTTTGCGCATGGGGCTTCCAGGAACTGATAAGTTTAACAACCCGAGGCACCTTTTTTTGTTGGCTTGGACAAAACCAGTCCCGACTCTATATTGTGAAGTAATTCCATTCATAACTGACTTTCTTTTTCATTTCCTCAGTGATACATATCTTTTATCAGTCTCTTTTTTATTCCCTGTCTTTAATGTAGAAGCTCCTCTTCTCCCCTGTACAAGTTGGCATTTGGCCCAAATTCATGCAATCATGTTAAAACAATAAAACAATAAAATACGTAAATTACAGAACATGAAGTTGATTTATCATCATAAATGCGAGACTTAAAATGTCTTAAAATTAGTTCAGGTCAATTCAGATCAAATTTAAGGCCATAAAAGTATTAAACATCTTAAGAGGTCTTAAATTTGGGGACAGGAATCACAATATGTCAGTTACCCTGTATTGCTGATAAGCAGCATTAAAGGTGGGGTAAGTGATTTCTGGTAGCCAATGTTGATATTTCAAATCACCAAAACAAAAAAAATTGGCTTGGGCGGGTGGACAAAATTTGGGCTGGTTTGGGGTCAGTTTGGCGGTTTTCAAACATATAAATTGAATAGGTTAATTCGTTAACAAACAAGCCCAAGTGTGCATATACTGCATCCAATCAGTCATCACGACGTTACTAAACACACACACACACACACACACTGCAAAGACGACTGGTGCTGATGCTGATGTCGCGGCCGCACTTTTAGCCAATCACTAGGGATCAGCAGACAGACGTGATGATTCATGAGTGATGGGTTTTTAGCGCTATAACGGATCTGATTTTGAATGTATAACTGTAAGTGATCATAATGCCTAAATATAAGTTACATGGTATGAGTGGGAGAGTGTTTCAATTCTCAAAACGTGAATTACACCTGTTGAGGGAGAGATGACACGAAGGCTCTAATATCACTGCAACTCTGAAATCAGAGCACAGTTAAATTATCCATACGATACTGTCTTTTATCTTTTAAACGGTCCAGATTGGTATATCCTTGAAAGCTGGACTTGTTCATTTTTTGACTGCGCAAAGTTCTGTATGTTCTACAATATGAACTTCACGAAAGACTTCCTCTAGTTCTGTGTGAAATTATAGAAGGTTATTATACATGTATCAATGAATGACAGTTGACTGTCATGCGTGTGCATAAACGAGTGTGAAATACCTAATTACGTTGCTTTTTCCGATCACATATATTGCACTTTTTTATATTCACATATAGGGCACTTTTTTTGCATTTAAATTCTGACTGTTGACATTTAAAATGATGCATGTGTTTTTTTCGAGGGTATCTGATCATTTCTTGATTGCCATTTTGACAGTCATATTTTAATCATATTTGGTAATTCTCTTTAATGTATTTCCTCCGATTTGATCTATGGGAAATTTATCCAACATTATATTTATATTATTTTGTCGTCATTATTTTGTTTTAAAGAGTTAAAAATGGCTCTTATTAACCTTGATTGACAAATTCTGTCATGTTATTTTGACAGTTAAAGTTTTCTGCGTTTTTTTGTTGGAGTGGGTGGGTTTTTGTGAGCTTTTGGGCTGGAAATCGGCCACCCAATCTGGCAACACTGTACACAACCCAGGCAACGATTAGTTCTGTGAAGCAAAGCAAAATCAATGTTACTCACCTATCGAGAAGAAACAAAGCAACCTCGGCATCCGATCGCAGGTCCTTCCGGCTCCTTGAGTTCTCTCCAGTGCTGGAAAGCTGATCCAATATTTACACGGGTCCTACTACTTGCCTTATCGTAACACTGTGTCTACACCGGATGTGAACGGCACGGCGTGACAAAATACTATGGAACTCTTTATAATCAGTGACGCTGTCTACACTGGATGCGGTTCAAATGAACTGATTCACTATGCGAACTATGCTACATATAAGAGCATTCTGGGACAGCATGCTTGATTTTTGTGATGTGATAAGAACACTCAAAAAAAAAAAGACAAATCCCCGACAGTAAACTGCTGCCGCGTTCTATTTATGACGTATTGACACAAATTTCAAATGATTTTCAACAGTCACTTTGTCGCGTCCAGTGTAGACAGACTTTAGCTGTCGTGTCCGGTGTAGATACGGTGTAAGCCTTCTTTTGTTCCGCAGGCGTTTTCCTATTTAGTTTTTTATCCGCCATCTCTATCTTTCTGTCGTCACTCGGCTCGTCTAATGTCAGTCATGTGCACTGAGCGCTCTCTCCTCGCCATCATGAGTAGACACACCCCTTACTGCTGATTGGCTACAAGTTTGTTTTGTTACTCGGTCTGACTCAGTTTTCTAAAGCGTTTTTGAAAAAATACATACCCCACCTTTAAGTACTTGCTGAATGTGTTAAAGCTTGTTTAATTAACTAAAAGAATCTAAATAAATGATGAGATAAATTATTTATTTTCAGATAGTTTGTCCTGTATGGACATCCAATATTAATAGAAAGAATAAAAATAAGAATGAAAAGGATAAATCCTACATTAAAATACTTAAAAACATTGCAGAGACCCTGTTTACATTGCAAAGATTTATATAAAAAAAAAATTATATAAAATATTTCACTTTAATGGTTTACCAGTGTTGTTACAAGAAGTAGCTCATGATTTAAAGTATTTAAACTATAGTCAAGCTCTAGTATTTAGCATAAGTGCACTACAAGCATTTAAGTTATTTAAATGGAAAATATCATTTTAAATGTATAGATATTAATATTTTCAACATTTCTCTGCAGTTTTTAATAGGGTAACAGCAGTGCCAACTGAGTTAATCAGTTAATAATTTCTTTTTGATTCAGTTCATTTACATGTTCAAATGAACAGTTCAAATGAACTGGTTCACTATGCGAATCAGGCTATAGCCAATGCTATATATAAGAGCATTCTGGGACAGCATGCTTGATTTTTGTGATGTGATAAGAAAAAAAAAAAAACATTGGCAAGTTCATTTAGAGAGCAGCTTCTGAATCAGGAGAAAAGGGAAACTATTTCCTCTCAGGGGAGCAACAGTGGCCCCTGCCTAAAGACAGTTTGTCCTCATCCTTGAATCTGTAAAATTGAAAAAGAGCAATGTGATCTGCAGATGGAGCAAATGTGCACCTGTGTACAGAGACAGTTTGGATGTGAGATTACACAGACGTTTAGAAGACAGCCGAGGAAAACTGCGATTCCTCATGAGCTTAGCAAGCTGCAGTGTTACATAAATGAGGAAACCCTCTGTCAGTGAATTGCAACCGTCCTCAGTGCTCAAACAGCCATTCATCAAAGCCATTTTATATTACAATGCACATTTTGGTATATAATCAACGCACGGCCAACATTGTCTGTTTTTACAATCACAGTGGTTTGAGAACCTTGTATGCGCTAGCAGGGAAAATTAAACGAGAACAGTTTAGGAAGTTTGTGGATATGCACTTACGTTTGTTTGTTGAATGTGTGTATAGCAGTTAAACGAGTGCTATGTCATCCTCCCCAAGTACTATTTTTTTTTTTTTTTTTTCTGTCTTAGCAGCTTGCATACGCCTGAGGAACACACGTTTCTGCTGATTTCAGAGTTCCTCAGCATCTGATAGCCACTACTGCCTTGCCAAGTGTGCAGCCAGCAAAAGCGAACATACAAAGCCTTGTTTTTAACAAGGTTATTAGCTGCTTTAGCATTCCTGATGCGATTGTAAACATGCTTGTGAATTTTTCAGGAGAGATGGAGAGCCAATGAAGTGGAGGTATGATCAAGGGCCGTATAGCTTAGAAGGAAGACCCAAAAGTGTATAGATTCTCGCAGGACTCAAATGTCCTGAACAGCAGTAGTACAGCATGTCAGATAACAGGAATAACATTATTCTGAGTTCCTGAAGTTTCTACAAATAAGAGGAAAAATCCCTCATGTGTGCATGGTCTAAATTAGGAGTGCAGTTTGAATTTCTTTATATTTAGAAAATTCTAATAATGTGCATTAGCATAACAAATTTGGCATGGAGCAAATTTGCCAACATTATGTTCAAAATAGAATGACAAGGCTATTAACAAAAAGGAGCTAACTGGAACTTTTTATTATTTTAAAATAAACAGATATTATTTTGCATGTTTATTCCACTTTGTAACACAATTAAAATTTAAATAAAACAATGAAATAATAATATAAATTATTTAATTTATATAAATCAAAAATCAAAAATTAAATAATTCATTAGTTAAGGAAAAATGTTGGGTTTAGTCTGTCTAAATAAAAAGTTGTACCAGAGCTGTTCTGTCGCTCAAACAGTAGAGCATCACGAGTTTAATTTCCAGGGAATGAGCACTGATACTTTAAAATGCAATTCTTTGAGAAAAAAAAAAGTGTCTAGAAATGCACTAATTACACTGAACAAAATTATAAACACAACACTTTTGTTTTTGCCCCCATTTTTCATGAGCTGAACTCAAAGATCTAAGACTTTTTCTATGTACAGAAAAGGCCTATTTCTCTCAAATATTGTTCACAAATCTGTCTAAATCCGTGTTAGTGAGCACTTCTCCTTTGCCGAGATACTCCATCCACGTCACAGGTGTGGCATATCAAGATGCTGATTAGACAGCATGATTATTAAACAGGTGTGCCTTAGGCTGGCCACAACAAAAGGCCACTCTAAAATGTGCAGTTTTACTGTATTGGGGGGGTCTGGGGCGGTCCGAAAACCAGTCAGTACCTGGTGTGACCACCATTTGCCTCACGCAGTGCAACACATCTCCTTCGCATAGAGTTGATCAGGTTGTTGATTGTGGCCTGTGGAATGTTGGTCCACTCCTCTTCAATGGCTGTGCAAAGTTGCTGGATATTGGCAGGAACTGGAACATGCTGTTGTATGCGCCGATCCAGAGCATCCCAAACATGCTCAATGAGTGACATGTCCGCTGAGTATGCTGGCCATGCAAGAACTGGGATGCCAACATTTGCCAACACTTCCAGGAATTGTGTACAGATCCTTGCAACATGGGGCCGTGCATTATCATGCTGCAACATGAGGTGATGGTCGTGGATGAATGGCACAACAGTGGGCCTCAGGATCTCGTCACAGTATCTCAATAAAATGCACCTGTGTTCGTTGTCCATAACATACGCCTGCCCATACCATAACCCCACCGCCACCATGGGCCACTCGATCCACAACGTTGACATCAGCAAACCACTCACCCACACAACGCCATACAACACTGTCTGTCATCTGCCCTGTACAGTGAAAACCGGGATTCATCCGTGAAGAGAACACCTCTCCAAAGTGCCAGACGCCATCGAATGTGAGCATTTGCCCACTCAAGTCGGTTACGACGACGAACTGCAGTCAGGTCGAGACCCCGATGAGGACGACGAGCATGCAAATGAGCTTCCCTGAGATGGTTTCTGACAGTTTGTGCAGAAATTCTTTGGTTATGCAAACCAATTGTTGCAGCAGCTGTCCGGGTGGCTGGTCTCAGACGATCTTGGAGGTGAAGATGCTGGATGTGGAGGTCCTGGGCTGGTGTGGTTACACGTGATCTGCGGTTGTGAGGCCGGTTGGATGTACTGCCAAATACTCTGAAACGCCTTTGGAGACGGCTTATGGTAGAGAAATGAACATTCAGTTCACGGGCAACAGCTCTGGTGGACATTCCTGCAGTCAGCATGCCAATTGCATGCTCCCTCAAAACTTGCGACATCTGTGGCATTGTGCTGTGTGATAAAACTGCACATTTTAGAGTGGCCTTTTATTGTGGCCAGCCTAAGGCACACCTGTGCAATAATCATGCTGTCTGATCAGCATCTTGATATGCCACACCTGTGAGGTGGATGGAGTATCTCGGAAAAGGAGAAGTGCTCACTAACACAGATTTAGACAGATTTGTGAACAACATTTGAGAGAAATAGGCCTTTTGTGTACTTTTTTTTTTTGTGGTAAAAACAAAAGTGTTGCGTTTATAATTTTGTTCAGTGTATAAACAGTCATGGTTGATATTACTTTCATTTATTGTGTCACTCTAGAAATGAAAGGTTTAGTTGAGCACATTGGCAGACATTTTTATCCAGCACAACTTATATTGCATTCAAGGTGTACAATTTTTTCAGTCCATGCATTCCCTGAGAATCATGAACATGCTAGTGCAAAACACTATCTGGTCTGCTTTAACCTGACCCACTGACTCCTGTAAATCCCACTTGTTGCAGATCCTCAGATGTTATACTACGTTCCTTCTTGCTTAGCAGCTGTTTAAGCATCTACAGCCCTCTAAAATTATAGCTATGGCAAATACATATTGCCAAAAGAGCAGCGCTGAAAGTGATTCAGACTGCTGCATTCTTTGAATAGATGCTGGTTACAGTCAGGCGAATGAAATATATCTTATTCCCCATTCTTAGAATACTCCTGGCTTGATTTTCCCGATTTGGACCTCTCAGTGGAAAACCGGGGCGCATCTGGCTAAATTTAGAGTAATGACCATAGTCGACATATTGGACGTTTTGCCGTAAGTGAGAGCTGGTGTGGAAGTGAGGGGAAAAAACGCAGAGCGCCGTTTCGATGGTGAAGCATGGAAATATTTTGCTTATGCCAGTCAACCCGCTATTGACTTTGGATGCGGGCTGCATAGTTTCTTCTCTCCTGACCTCTCCGTAACCGATGACAAGTCTCGTAATTTTAGCTTCGGTATGGACCCAGCGTGCCCTTCTCTCTAACCCAATCCACCTCAATTAGAAGTATCTTACAGAGCCCCGGTGAACTTTGAATTCTCTCGTTGAGACGCGCAGGAGCCGGCCACATTAACGATTTAATGGCCTTGACACTTGGAAGGGGGAGCCGAAGAGCTAGTGCTTTCAAAACAAAGGTGGCGCTGGGTTACAGAGAGCTGAGTGGACAGTGGCAGGACCACCGCATAATGCATCCCACATGGCCGACATCCTGCTCCAACAGCGACACACAAGGCAGAACCTCATGTTCCTTAAAAAAAGAGACTCTGTATCTGTTCTTTCATCAAGGCCTTTGCTGATTCACTCTGGACAGACAGGAATATGCTGCATGTGCGCATACGTCATGCAATACTGTTGCTTTTCCTGCTGCTCATGTTCTGGATTTGCACTTCTTTCTTCCTAATTCTCTTCATCTGCCTCATTTAATTTGCATGCATTCCAGTGCGCATCTGTCTACTTTCTGAAGTCCTGCTCTGTTCTTGATATCTTTACTGAGATATCGGCTGCTCTTCCCTGCGTCTGATATTTAGTGCTTGTGCTCATTTCCTGTCTTCCATTTCCTTTTGAGTTTCTGTCTGTGTTTTGAGTCAGTCTCTGGTCTCTGCCTCTGTCTGTGCTATTGAGGGAGCTGAGTATGTCATGCGCTGCTCTCCGACTTTAAATGTCTGCAAGACAGCTTTTAACAATAAGCGGTTTATGCGCCCTGAAATGAAGGAACATAAAATTATGGCTTTGTGTGTGTGTGTGTGTTGAGTGAGAGCAAAAGTATACAGATGAAATATGGCCTGTTGGAGAACCAGATTGCTTGCAAGCAATCAGCAGTCAGTATTTATATATACTAAATATATAAATGTGGACTGTGGAGCTGTGGACAGCTGTGGGTGGTTGTTAAGGTGTTCTGAGTGTTTTTTAGCTTGTTGCTATGTGAGTGGTTGCTATGGGTCAGTACCAGGGCATTGCTGTGTGGCTGATAAGGTGTTCTAAGTGATGTTTAGTGTGTTGCTATAGAATTGTCAGGGTGTTCTGGGTGGTTGCTAGGGTGTTGTTATGGTGTTTGGGTGGTTGCCAGGGCATTGCTATGTGGTTGCTAAGGTGTCCTAACTGGTTTTAGTGCTATACAGTTTCAGTGTTTTGCAGTTGCTCTGGTATTTTCTTAACATGTTGCTGTGTGGTTGTTAGGGTGTTCTGAGTGGTTGCTAGGGCGTTGCTAGGGTGTTTGTGTGGTTGCCAGGGCATGACTATGTGATTGCTAAGGTGTTCTAACTTGTTTTAGTGCTATACAGTTTCAGAGTGTTCTGCAGTTGCTTAGTGTTTTCTTTGTTGTTGTGCAGTTTTTAGGGTGTTCCGAGTGGTTGCTAGTGTTTGTGTTTAGTTGGTTGCCAGGGCATTTGTATGTTGTTGCCAAGGTGTTCTAGCTGTTTTCAGTGCTATACAGTTTCAGAGTGTTCTGGGTGGCTGCTAGGGCGTTGCTAGGGTGTTTAGGTGGTTGCCAGGGCATTTCTATGTTGTTGCTAAGGTGTTCTTACTGTTATTAGTGCTATACAGTTTCAGGGTGTTCTGGGTGGCTGCTAGGGTTTTTAGGTGGTTGCCAGGACATTGCTTTATGGTTACTAAGGGGTTCTAAGTCGTTTTAGAAAATTACTAGGTAGTTGTCAAGGTGTTCCAAATGGTTCTAGGCTCCTGTGGATGGTTGCCTGTACATTACAATTTTTTCAGTCCATGCATTCCCTGAGAATCATGAACATGCTAGTGCAAAACACTATCTGGTCTGCTTTAACCTGACCCACTGACTCCTGTAAATCCCACTTGTTGCAGATCCTCAGATGTTATACTACGTTCCTTCTTGCTTAGCAGCTGTTTAAGCATCTACAGCCCTCTAAAATTATAGCTATGGCAAATACATATTGCCAAAAGAGCAGCGCTGAAAGTGATTCAGACTGCTGCATTCTTTGAATAGATGCTGGTTACAGTCAGGCGAATGAAATATATCTTATTCCCCATTCTTAGAATACTCCTGGCTTGATTTTCCCGATTTGGACCTCTCAGTGGAAAACCGGGGCGCATCTGGCTAAATTTAGAGTAATGACCATAGTCGACATATTGGACGTTTTGCCGTAAGTGAGAGCTGGTGTGGAAGTGAGGGGAAAAAACGCAGAGCGCCGTTTCGATGGTGAAGCATGGAAATATTTTGCTTATGCCAGTCAACCCGCTATTGACTTTGGATGCGGGCTGCATAGTTTCTTCTCTCCTGACCTCTCCGTAACCGATGACAAGTCTCGTAATTTTAGCTTCGGTATGGACCCAGCGTGCCCTTCTCTAACCCAATCCACCTCAATTAGAAGTATCTTACAGAGCCCCGGTGAACTTTGAATTCTCTCGTTGAGACGCGCAGGAGCCGGCCACATTAACGATTTAATGGCCTTGACACTTGGAAGGGGGAGCCGAAGAGCTAGTGCTTTCAAAACAAAGGTGGCGCTGGGTTACAGAGAGCTGAGTGGACAGTGGCAGGACCACCGCATAATGCATCCCACATGGCCGACATCCTGCTCCAACAGCGACACACAAGGCAGAACCTCATGTTCCTTAAAAAAAGAGACTCTGTATCTGTTCTTTCATCAAGGCCTTTGCTGATTCACTCTGGACAGACAGGAATATGCTGCATGTGCGCATACGTCATGCAATACTGTTGCTTTTCCTGCTGCTCATGTTCTGGATTTGCACTTCTTTCTTCCTAATTCTCTTCATCTGCCTCATTTAATTTGCATGCATTCCAGTGCGCATCTGTCTACTTTCTGAAGTCCTGCTCTGTTCTTGATATCTTTACTGAGATATCGGCTGCTCTTCCCTGCGTCTGATATTTAGTGCTTGTGCTCATTTCCTGTCTTCCATTTCCTTTTGAGTTTCTGTCTGTGTTTTGAGTCAGTCTCTGGTCTCTGCCTCTGTCTGTGCTATTGAGGGAGCTGAGTATGTCATGCTGCTCTCCGACTTTAAATGTCTGCAAGACAGCTTTTAACAATAAGCGGTTTATGCGCCCTGAAATGAAGGAACATAAAATTATGGCTTTGTGTGTGTGTGTGTGTTGAGTGAGAGCAAAAGTATACAGATGAAATATGGCCTGTTGGAGAACCAGATTGCTTGCAAGCAATCAGCAGTCAGTATTTATATATACTAAATATATAAATGTGGACTGTGGAGCTGTGGACAGCTGTGGGTGGTTGTTAAGGTGTTCTGAGTGTTTTTTAGCTTGTTGCTATGTGAGTGGTTGCTATGGGTCAGTACCAGGGCATTGCTGTGTGGCTGATAAGGTGTTCTAAGTGATGTTTAGTGTGTTGCTATAGAATTGTCAGGGTGTTCTGGGTGGTTGCTAGGGTGTTGTTATGGTGTTTGGGTGGTTGCCAGGGCATTGCTATGTGGTTGCTAAGGTGTCCTAACTGGTTTTAGTGCTATACAGTTTCAGTGTTTTGCAGTTGCTCTGGTATTTTCTTAACATGTTGCTGTGTGGTTGTTAGGGTGTTCTGAGTGGTTGCTAGGGCGTTGCTAGGGTGTTTGTGTGGTTGCCAGGGCATGACTATGTGATTGCTAAGGTGTTCTAACTTGTTTTAGTGCTATACAGTTTCAGAGTGTTCTGCAGTTGCTTAGTGTTTTCTTTGTTGTTGTGCAGTTTTTAGGGTGTTCCGAGTGGTTGCTAGTGTTTGTGTTTAGTTGGTTGCCAGGGCATTTGTATGTTGTTGCCAAGGTGTTCTAGCTGTTTTCAGTGCTATACAGTTTCAGAGTGTTCTGGGTGGCTGCTAGGGCGTTGCTAGGGTGTTTAGGTGGTTGCCAGGGCATTTCTATGTTGTTGCTAAGGTGTTCTTACTGTTATTAGTGCTATACAGTTTCAGGGTGTTCTGGGTGGCTGCTAGGGTTTTTAGGTGGTTGCCAGGACATTGCTTTATGGTTACTAAGGGGTTCTAAGTCGTTTTTAGAAAATTACTAGGTAGTTGTCAAGGTGTTCCAAATGGTTCTAGGCTCCTGTGGATGGTTGCCTGTACATTACTTTAAATGCATTGCTGTAAAGATGTCAGGGTGTTCTGTGTGGCTACTAGGGTGTTTATTTATTTGCCAGGGCATTGCTTGTGGTTTCTAAATGTTCTAAATAATTTTAGCATGTTGTTATGTGGTTGTCAAGGTCTTCTAGGTGGTTGCCAGGGATTTGAGTATTCTTGTTCTTGGTGGTTCTAACTTACCCAAGTCAGAAGTCTCTAGAATATTCTACTGCCATTTTATAAGTCATATTTGTAATTCTAACAGCTTAGAAGAGTAAACATCTCTCCTCAATACGTCACATTACATTTTAGCTAGATAATTTAGCAAACTCCACTAAAAACACAGGTGCTTCATATTGATGACTTTTGAATACAATTGGAAAAGAAATTATATAAAGGAGAAATTACAAACAAACAAAAAAGTTCTTATAGTGCTTGCATATCAGAAACTCCTGGTAAAACTGTGAGCTTTAATACTTTGCGTTGTTTTCCATGGAAGGAAATGGCAAAGTCTGGGGTCACATGCTTCAGGTCTTCCTGCAGACTTCCTGTTGGTACTACAGAGGCCTAACCTAGCAGGGAGGAGCTCACATGGCCTACAGGCAACATGAATTCACTTTGAATAAACGGCAAAGGAGTAAAACAAGGTAATATATGAGGTGAGACTGAGACTCCTCACAGTGTCAGCTGATGATGTAGTGAGAAATGAGAGTAGGAGAGAGTTAAATCCTCTTGCTGACAGAGAGAGTCTATTAGTGCTGAGTTCCTCTGACTCTGTGCATGTTCTCCAGCTTATTAGACATGTTTGGGAGCTGCTCGTCCATGTTTAATAAAACCACAGCTTTTCTCTCAGCAGTCCCGGTCCATCCAGCAGTGGAAAATTTCAAAGAAAAATGCAATGAGGACGAATCCAATTTCTAACCGCACGGAAAGCTGAGACACCATTTGGGATTGGCAGCTCTCGCTATTGTAAAATTGGAAGCATCCTATTGTTTTGCTTTGCTTATGCTTATATAAACAGCAGGGAATGGGCAGATCTCTCAGGAATCATGACTGTGCATGATATCCACAGTGCCTGGAGGTGCAACGCGGCCAGTCCGTGACTGTTGACCAGCTACAAAATATTGCACATTTTTCACACCCTGTGCGTTTGATAGCCAGCATTCCACCGCTCTAGCTGAGCTCCAGGAAGAGCCGCTGGACCGTTTGCGGGAATCACATGTGATATTTTCATATACCTATACTCAGAACCGCTCCCATATAGCAGCAGGAGAGAGATGCATGCAGAGGTTTAATCAAAATTCTGATCTAAGTGCTCTCAGGAAGATCATCACAGAAACGATGCCTTTTAGAATTACGGCTAAAATTCACCAGAACATTTATTGCAAATTCACTCTGCATGGCTATAGAGGGGGAAATGGTTTATTTCAGATTGTGAAAGACATGTCATTAAAAAATAGAGTCAGGCGGGTGTCCAATTTGAGATGTTACGAGAGAAGCACAGCAGCTGTTTTTATCAAACATGGGCGACGTCATATTAAAACGTCCAATGGCCATTTTTAGTCAAACTTAGCAGCTTTAACATGGATTCCCAGCACCACCCAGGAGTTGTGGTCTGGGTGGCAGTATGGGCACAGGAAATGTAACTCACACATCGAGGTTTCCAGTAGTCTGTGGGCAGACGCTTGCTGTATATGGATTTCGACTCTCTTTACTTACGTCCCCATCTTCCTCTGTAAAAAAAAAACAAAAAAAACTGTACCTCAGACATGTTTACCCATCCCTTGAGTGGTTTCTCTGACGTCCATTCTGTTTTATTGTTGAAATATTTTGTGGTACTAATGGTGACTCAGCATAAAGTGTGTAAATGGAGAGAAAAAAGAAAGATATATATATATATATATATATATATATATATATATGTATGTATGTATGTGTATGTATGTATGTGTGCGTGTGTGTATATATATGTATATACATTCACATAAGCTACCATTAAAAAAAAAAAATTGGGCTCAGTAAGAATTTATTTATTCATTTGAATTAATACTTTTATTCAGCAAAGATGTATTACATTGATCAAAAGTAAAAGTAAAGGCATTTATAACATTACAAAAGTTTTCTATTTTAAATAAATGCTGTTTGAACTTTCTATTCAATAAAGATGTTTTTTTTTAAATTATGGTTTCCAAAAAGTATTAAGCAGCGCAGCTGTTTTCAACATGGATAATAATAAGAATTTTTTCTTTAGCAGCAAATCGGCATATTAGAATGATTTCTGAAGGATCATGTAACACTGAAGACTGGAGTATTGATGCTGGAAATTCAATTTGCCATCACAGTAATAAATTACATTTTAAAATATATTAAAATAGAAAACTGTTATTTAAAATTGTAATAATATTTCACAATATTGCTATTTTATAGTGTTTTTAATTTTTAATGGTAGTATGTGTGTTTATAAGACACTGGGCTTGAAGACCTTTTTTGCACCAGCTGATACTTTTCTTTTATCTTGTCTTGATGAAAAACTGCAGAATTTATCAGTTCGGCCTCTGGTATGTGCAATAGCATTGTGTGATAAATCTGGTTTAAAAGATCTGCATTAATTAGCACTAGATCAAAGTCTCCTGCTTTTTTTTACGTTCTTCTGCTCTAGCCACATGTGGTCCACAGACTCGGCCCAGGCATATGGTTTTATTTAGCTTTGTGGAAAGGTTAAATAGGAAACTTGGATAAGAGAAAAGGCACTGAATCTTTTTATATGATGAAATTTTGAAAGTTTCTGGGGCATTTTAAAACATACATGTAAAAACTTATCAGTCTTTTGGTTTGCAAGTCGGTCTTGGCGTAGACGGATCTTGGCCGTTACACTGCGTTTGTCTCTATTGGCTGTTTAAACACGGTGGTTTGTGTAGGGCTAATTCTCTTGGATAAAAAGCCTGCAACAGACTCCTTTAGATACTGGCACCAGACAAATTGCAGTGCATTGTCTTTTTTTTCTTTTTTTTTGATCGTGAGCCTCTCGTTGGGTGTAAACAAAAATACTGAAATGACTAAGTGTATGTTGGAAACACAGTTGGAGCATTAGTGCAGTCGAATAAAAGAGTTTGACTGAGACACACCAATACAAAATGACAAAGAAAAAATCTTTATTGGTTAAATTGCTTTTTCACAGATTTGATTAATGTCCGTTTTTGTTTGATTGCTCGATTTTTCCACTGTCATGCGCAACGTACAACAGCGGATTCCCATGGAATGACATTACATCAGTTTTGTTCTGATTTAAAACCCAATTTGCACTATTTACCAGATGCAAAATCTTGCCTTAGCCACTCAACATCCCAAACCCAAGGATTCTGTGAGAGCACTGTTTAAGTGTAGTGATTTTACGCCTCGTAGTGTGTTGTAAAATAAATTATATAAAGGAGAAATTACAAACAAACAAAAAGTTCTTATAGTGCTTGCATATCAGAAACTCCTGGTAAAACTGTGAGCTTTAATACTTTGCGTTGTTTTCCATGGAAGGAAATGGCAAAGTCTGGGGTCACATGCTTCAGGTCTTCCTGCAGACTTCCTGTTGGTACTACAGAGGCCTAACCTAGCAGGGAGGAGCTCACATGGCCTACAGGCAACATGAATTCACTTTGAATAAACGGCAAAGGAGTAAAACAAGGTAATATATGAGGTGAGACTGAGACTCCTCACAGTGTCAGCTGATGATGTAGTGAGAAATGAGAGTAGGAGAGAGTTAAATCCTCTTGCTGACAGAGAGAGTCTATTAGTGCTGAGTTCCTCTGACTCTGTGCATGTTCTCCAGCTTATTAGACATGTTTGGGAGCTGCTCGTCCATGTTTAATAAAACCACAGCTTTTCTCTCAGCAGTCCCGGTCCATCCAGCAGTGGAAAATTTCAAAGAAAAATGCAATGAGGACGAATCCAATTTCTAACCGCACGGAAAGCTGAGACACCATTTGGGATTGGCAGCTCTCGCTATTGTAAAATTGGAAGCATCCTATTGTTTTGCTTTGCTTATGCTTATATAAACAGCAGGAATGGGCAGATCTCTCAGGAATCATGACTGTGCATGATATCCACAGTGCCTGGAGGTGCAACGCGCCAGTCCGTGACTGTTGACCAGCTACAAAATATTGCACATTTTTCACACCCTGTGCGTTTGATAGCCAGCATTCCACCGCTCTAGCTGAGCTCCAGGAAGAGCCGCTGGACCGTTTGCGGGAATCACATGTGATATTTTCATATACCTATACTCAGAACCGCTCCCATATAGCAGCAGGAGAGAGATGCATGCAGAGGTTTAATCAAAATTCTGATCTAAGTGCTCTCAGGAAGATCATCACAGAAACGATGCCTTTTAGAATTACGGCTAAAATTCACCAGAACATTTATTGCAAATTCACTCTGCATGGCTATAGAGGGGGAAATGGTTTATTTCAGATTGTGAAAGACATGTCATTAAAAAATAGAGTCAGGCGGGTGTCCAATTTGAGATGTTACGAGAGAAGCACAGCAGCTGTTTTTATCAAACATGGGCGACGTCATATTAAAACGTCCAATGGCCATTTTTAGTCAAACTTAGCAGCTTTAACATGGATTCCCAGCACCACCCAGGAGTTGTGGTCTGGGTGGCAGTATGGGCACAGGAAATGTAACTCACACATCGAGGTTTCCAGTAGTCTGTGGGCAGACGCTTGCTGTATATGGATTTCGACTCTCTTTACTTACGTCCCCATCTTCCTCTGTAAAAAAACAAAAACTGTACCTCAGACATGTTTACCCATCCCTTGAGTGGTTTCTCTGACGTCCATTCTGTTTTATTGTTGAAATATTTTGTGGTACTAATGGTGACTCAGCATAAAGTGTGTAAATGGAGAAAAAGAAAGATATATATATATATATATATATATATATATGTATGTATGTATGTGTATGTATGTATGTGTGCGTGTGTGTATATATATGTATATACATTCACATAAGCTACCATTAAAAAAAAATTGGGCTCAGTAAGAATTTATTTATTCATTTGAATTAATACTTTTATTCAGCAAAGATGTATTACATTGATCAAAAGTAAAAGTAAAGGCATTTATAACATTACAAAAGTTTTCTATTTTAAATAAATGCTGTTTGAACTTTCTATTCAATAAAGATGTTTTTTTTTAAATTATGGTTTCCAAAAAAGTATTAAGCAGCGCAGCTGTTTTCAACATGGATAATAATAAGAATTTTTTCTTTAGCAGCAAATCGGCATATTAGAATGATTTCTGAAGGATCATGTAACACTGAAGACTGGAGTATTGATGCTGGAAATTCAATTTGCCATCACAGTAATAAATTACATTTTAAAATATATTAAAATAGAAAACTGTTATTTAAAATTGTAATAATATTTCACAATATTGCTATTTTATAGTGTTTTTAATTTTTTAATGGTAGTATGTGTGTTTATAAGACACTGGGCTTGAAGACCTTTTTTTTTGCACCAGCTGATACTTTTCTTTTATCTTGTCTTGATGAAAAACTGCAGAATTTATCAGTTCGGCCTCTGGTATGTGCAATAGCATTGTGTGATAAATCTGGTTTAAAAAGATCTGCATTAATTAGCACTAGATCAAAGTCTCCTGCTTTTTTTTACGTTCTTCTGCTCTAGCCACATGTGGTCCACAGACTCGGCCCAGGCATATGGTTTTATTTAGCTTTGTGGAAAGGTTAAATAGGAAACTTGGATAAGAGAAAAGGCACTGAATCTTTTTATATGATGAAATTTTGAAAGTTTCTGGGGCATTTTAAAACATACATGTAAAAACTTATCAGTCTTTTGGTTTGCAAGTCGGTCTTGGCGTAGACGGATCTTGGCCGTTACACTGCGTTTGTCTCTATTGGCTGTTTAAACACGGTGGTTTGTGTAGGGCTAATTCTCTTGGATAAAAAGCCTGCAACAGACTCCTTTAGATACTGGCACCAGACAAATTGCAGTGCATTGTCTTTTTCTTTTTTGATCGTGAGCCTCTCGTTGGGTGTAAACAAAAATACTGAAATGACTAAGTGTATGTTGGAAACACAGTTGGAGCATTAGTGCAGTCGAATAAAAGAGTTTGACTGAGACACACCAATACAAAATGACAAAGAAAAAATCTTTATTGGTTAAATTGCTTTTTCACAGATTTGATTAATGTCCGTTTTTGTTTGATTGCTCGATTTTTCCACTGTCATGCGCAACGTACAACAGCGGATTCCCATGGAATGACATTACATCAGTTTTGTTCTGATTTAAAACCCAATTTGCACTATTTACCAGATGCAAAATCTTGCCTTAGCCACTCAACATCCCAAACCCAAGGATTCTGTGAGAGCACTGTTTAAGTGTAGTGATTTTACGCCTCGTAGTGTGTTGTAAAATAAATTAGTTACGTGCATAACAGAGAACTTTTCGTCATTTTTGCATCAAATAACACCCTAGCCAAAATCTCAGTGCAAACACCATTGTAGCTGAAAAATCCATGAGCCTCTGCAAATGAGTACCAATATACTATGATGCACAATTTGAAAAATCAAAACAAAGAATGTCCATAATGAAATTTCATCTACTAGTGTTTGGTAGTTGTGGAGCTACGCTGGCATATATCTCTTAATATAACTGACTAAATATTAGTCCAGCTCTAAAAAGCAGTCTTCTAAAAACAACTCACATTTGTGACATAGTTAGCTTGATTTACAGTACTAAAACACTATCTCTCAAGCAGCAATGATTACATTGAGTTAAAAAGGTCATTCATTCCAAAGGTAAGACATTAGTTCTACTCATTCTAATTCAAAACTACTGTAGTTCATTCCGTCTGCCCTCCAAAAGAAACAAAAAGGAAAATAAAATGAAATTTTTAAAAAAAGAGAACAAAAACAAAGCCTCTCTCTCGCACACTATTAAAGACAATTTCAGTAAAAATCTAAATGCAGAAAAGAAAATCAAGCCGTGTAACAGTTGGTACAGCAGCTCAGTCCACAAATAGAAATTTCTGTTTCATACCACCACCCAAAAAGCAACAAATATCATCAAATAACAAAAACCAACACCACATAAATTCAAAGTTTATCAGGAAAATGACAGTCCACTGTGATTAATAAAAAAAAAAAAAAAACTGTATTTGCTGATGAATGTATTGCTGAAATTTGGATTATTGTCAATAAATATGCACTAGGATGGTATTAATTATGTAGACATGACCTTGAGTAGTAGTCAATCTTCATCTAGTGGTGGATATCCTGTTAATGGTTATGAATAAATAAATATTAATTCATGACTGCGAACACCCTGTTGGACAATGTGGATTTGAGGTCATGTGACGTAATAACCGGGATTGACTGTAGGGGGGTTAAAATACAAATCTACACCTACTGTAGGAGTGCAACTTGTTAAAATGGAATCGTTGTGTGGCATTTTAATAAACCCAATACTAACAAGCACAACAAAATCAATCACATCACCAAGGCATATTCTGGTGGGCAGAATTGAGAGACGCGCCAGGTTTGGACCCGTTTGTGCCCCTTCGAGTCCCCCCTGGCTGTTCGGTTGTTAGGACATGTTAGCTCTGCTAGTTTCAACATCATTATTAATGAATAGTACCTCCAGCAGTGTGAGTAATTTTATGTCTCTGTATCGACTAGAGTCTAGAGTGAGGAACTTGTGCGGATGAAGCCCCGCCCCCTCAGTACAGGAAATGAGTGCATCTCATTGCCTGGATCAGTCCTCTAGTGTCGTGACTTGGCACCAAGTCGCACAGCTAGACGTCCAGGTCGTCAGGCCTCGCCGACTGCTTAATCGGCTGCTTGCGCGGCTGCACGGCCGAGCGTCTATCAACGCCAGCGGCTGCAGCTCGTGGCCCGGTGCCAGTTTCTTGTGCTCGTGAGTGTCGTCAGGGTAGTCGAAGGCCTGAGCGTGCGAATTGGAGATGGTGCTGCCGTTCTGGCCCAGACGGTTCTGTTCTGTGCTGTAGTTGGCCCAGTTCTGCTCGTTGGCCTGCTTGTTGTAATTGCGACAAGAGTTGGTCCGCTCGCCGGTGGCTAGCTTGTAGCCCGGGGGCGAGAGTGGCGCGGTCGGCGAGGAGCAGCCATTGTAGTAGGCGTATTTGGTCGTGGACAGTTCCTTCGGCGTGGGGCTCAGGGTGCCGGTGGTGAACTGGTTTTGGCGGCCTTTCACGCGATCCTTGATCCGTTTGAAGAGCACGTAGAAGAGCTCGATGATGTTGAGCAAAAGCGACACGAGCGAAACCACCAGCATGAAGACAATAAAGATGGTCTTCTCCGTGGGGCGGGAGAGGAAACAGTCCACCCTGTGGGGGCAAGGTGAACGCTCACACGTGTACACGGCTGCCAGGCTGAAGCCGTAGGTGTACCACTGGAGCAACAGGAAGCCCACCTCAAAGAAGGACTTGAAAATGATGCTGACGATGTAGGTGCGCAGCAGGGCACCCTTCATCTTCACCTTGCCGTGCTCCTCCAGGCCGTGCTTGAACTTCTTGAGCTCGATCTTCTTGAGATGGAGCTCGACATCACCACCGTCGTTCTGCACGGCCTTCAGCTCCCCCTCCCTGCGGTTGAGCTTCTCCTCCTTGCGCATCAGGTAGAAAACGTGCGCAAGGTACAGGAGCGTAGGCGTGGACACGAAGATGATCTGAAGCACCCATAAGCGCACGTGCGAGATGGGGAACGATTTGTCATAGCAGACGTTCTCACAACCAGGCTGCTGGGTATTGCACTTGAAAGCTGACTGCTCGTCACCCCAGGCCGACTCCACTGCCGTTCCCAGAACTAGGATCCGGAAGATGAAGAGCACGGAGAGCCAGATTTTCCCTCCGGCCGTGGAGTAGGCCTGCACCTTGTCAAGAAGTCTTCCCAACGCACTCCAGTCACCCATCTTGAGGGAGTTCTAGCTGAAAATAGAAAGCTGAGATGTAATAAAATGTATTTAGACACTTTTGGACACTTAAGTGACACTTGAATATGTCTGAATGTCATTGCATTAGATGCAAAATATCAAAGTGACAAGTCTGAATGGATAATAATTCACTTTGAAATTTTTTCCCTATCATTTTTAATCAAGTGGTGGATATCCTGTTAATGGTTATGAATAAATAAATATTAATTCATGACTGCGAACACCCTGTTGGACAATGTGGATTTGAGGTCATGTGACGTAATAACCGGGATTGACTGTAGGGGTTAAAATACAAATCTACACCTACTGTAGGAGTGCAACTTGTTAAAATGGAATCGTTGTGTGGCATTTTAATAAACCCAATACTAACAAGCACAACAAAATCAATCACATCACCAAGGCATATTCTGGTGGGCAGAATTGAGAGACGCGCCAGGTTTGGACCCGTTTGTGCCCCTTCGAGTCCCCCCTGGCTGTTCGGTTGTTAGGACATGTTAGCTCTGCTAGTTTCAACATCATTATTAATGAATAGTACCTCCAGCAGTGTGAGTAATTTTATGTCTCTGTATCGACTAGAGTCTAGAGTGAGGAACTTGTGCGGATGAAGCCCCGCCCCCTCAGTACAGGAAATGAGTGCATCTCATTGCCTGGATCAGTCCTCTAGTGTCGTGACTTGGCACCAAGTCGCACAGCTAGACGTCCAGGTCGTCAGGCCTCGCTCGACTGCTTAATCGGCTGCTTGCGCGGCTGCACGGCCGAGCGTCTATCAACGCCAGCGGCTGCAGCTCGTGGCCCGGTGCCAGTTTCTTGTGCTCGTGAGTGTCGTCAGGGTAGTCGAAGGCCTGAGCGTGCGAATTGGAGATGGTGCTGCCGTTCTGGCCCAGACGGTTCTGTTCTGTGCTGTAGTTGGCCCAGTTCTGCTCGTTGGCCTGCTTGTTGTAATTGCGACAAGAGTTGGTCCGCTCGCCGGTGGCTAGCTTGTAGCCCGGGGGCGAGAGTGGCGCGGTCGGCGAGGAGCAGCCATTGTAGTAGGCGTATTTGGTCGTGGACAGTTCCTTCGGCGTGGGGCTCAGGGTGCCGGTGGTGAACTGGTTTTGGCGGCCTTTCACGCGATCCTTGATCCGTTTGAAGAGCACGTGAAGAGCTCGATGATGTTGAGCAAAAGCGACACGAGCGAAACCACCAGCATGAAGACAATAAAGATGGTCTTCTCCGTGGGGCGGGAGAGGAAACAGTCCACCCTGTGGGGGCAAGGTGAACGCTCACACGTGTACACGGCTGCCAGGCTGAAGCCGTAGGTGTACCACTGGAGCAACAGGAAGCCCACCTCAAAGAAGGACTTGAAAATGATGCTGACGATGTAGGTGCGCAGCAGGGCACCCTTCATCTTCACCTTGCCGTGCTCCTCCAGGCCGTGCTTGAACTTCTTGAGCTCGATCTTCTTGAGATGGAGCTCGACATCACCACCGTCGTTCTGCACGGCCTTCAGCTCCCCCTCCCTGCGGTTGAGCTTCTCCTCCTTGCGCATCAGGTAGAAAACGTGCGCAAGGTACAGGAGCGTAGGCGTGGACACGAAGATGATCTGAAGCACCCATAAGCGCACGTGCGAGATGGGGAACGATTTGTCATAGCAGACGTTCTCACAACCAGGCTGCTGGGTATTGCACTTGAAAGCTGACTGCTCGTCACCCCAGGCCGACTCCACTGCCGTTCCCAGAACTAGGATCCGGAAGATGAAGAGCACGGAGAGCCAGATTTTCCCTCCGGCCGTGGAGTAGGCCTGCACCTTGTCAAGAAGTCTTCCCAACGCACTCCAGTCACCCATCTTGAGGGAGTTCTAGCTGAAAATAGAAAGCTGAGATGTAATAAAATGTATTTAGACACTTTTGGACACTTAAGTGACACTTGAATATGTCTGAATGTCATTGCATTAGATGCAAAATATCAAAGTGACAAGTCTGAATGGATAATAATTCACTTTGAAATTTTTTTCCCTATCATTTTTAATCAAACAGTCCATCACTTTTAGTAGATGTCAAATTAACATACACACATATACACAGACACATGCACACACGCACACGCACACACACAAGCACACACGCATATAGTTGTGTAATGCAAAGCAGTTCATACATTTGAATTGTAGTGGCCACATGTAGTGTATTTTTCTGTACATAAAGCACATGATGAAAGTATTAGTTTCAGCACCTGCTGAGAATGTTATTATGAAAATAATCATGAAAAGTGACCTCAAGATTATCATAATATAAACTACACCTGGTCTCAGATAACAAACATATGGCTCACACACGTAGGGGTTTGGTTTGGGGTTGTAAAGATAACTGGACTTGCTGTCTTTTGCTTTAAGAAATAAAATTTCTCAAGCAAATGCTAACATGACAGAAAGTGACTCATTATCTGCTGATTAAAACATCTTAAATGCCCCTATAACATGAAGAAAACATGACTAAGCAGCTAAGACATTGGAGAATTTAAAGATCCTTGTTTATTTAGTCAGTCCCTCCAGTCACATCAGAGATGTTTAAAATAATGAACAATAACATTTACTTGAAATCTGAATAGAATTGGGCTGCAAGTTTTGATTAAATCCTCTGCACAGCATGGAAAATCAAATATCATAAGGAACTGTTTAAAAAGTTCTAAAGAACTGCCCGATTCATGTGGTGCAGGCATGAAGCAGAGCATCCCTTCAATATCCTGGACAATTTGTGGGTCTCGTGGCACTAATAAAAAGTTTAAACGGGGTATGTGGAATGTATATTATGACAGTGTTAAAAGTCCATAAATACATCAAGTGAGCAAAAAATTTACTAAACATTGTATGTGTATATATATATATATATATATATATATATATATATATATATATATATATATAACAAATGGGCAGAAATTTGATTTGTCTGTAATAGCTCAATGTCACATTCTACTGAATTTTAGATAGTTATATAGTAAAGTAGGCTACATAGAATAATAACTGTTTGTTGCATTTATTTAAACATATAAAAATCTAATTTGCCATTACATTGATTGCACAAAATAATGTAGGAAAGTTTGGGAATTACAGGTTAAAGTCCTGCCACAGTCAAGCCGCTTAACTCTGTATTGAGGGACTGAACAGCGCCCCCTACTCGGCGCTATTCACGACGCAGGCGAAACAGATCGTTTTTTCACCAGAAAGTCGTATTAGAGTTCTAAAAACAAAGGAAGAAAAGACCCAAAGTTGTTTTTCATCTTATTCTAAGAGTAAAATTGTTGTTATAATTAGTTCCTATTCAATTCATGTTTTTGATTCCTGTTTAAGTTTTTCTTCAGAACTTTTTTTCCAGACACAAAGTTTTTTTTTTGAAGTGCCCGTTATTTAATTTTTGTCGTAATTACTGGCATGCCTATTAAATGACCTCTTTTTCTCCGAACGTGTCCTGCACAGCAGACGTGAATAAAACGCGAAAATATGATATATTGAACCATATGACTGTAATGTATTAGGCTATATGCATCATGTCATAAAGATTTCTATAATTTCATTAACTTCTAAACTCACTCAAATGTTGTTTGAGTTAAAATGTAATATGACAAAAGGCATTTAAAACTTTACAATTCTTTAAAAGGAACTTTCCATTGTGCTGCTCAGTTCTGAATATTAGTGCCGCTATGAAAAAAATAAATAAATAAAAAGTTTTGAAAAGTTGTAAGACTTTCTGTAAAAACTTACCTGGAGAGAAGTAAAGAGAGGAGAGCCCTGTAGGGACTTACTCCGTCACTCCGAAGATCAGTCACCAAATCCAAGTAAGCGACTATGGAGAAACTGAGGCACACTTGTCAAACTTTCCCTGCTTATAAGAGACTCGGAGGGAAGAAAGTGGAAAGGAGACGCACAAAGTTTGGCAAAGTCACATGACTGGCTACGTCACGAGAAAGTTTTTGGGTCCTCCTCACGCACTCTTTCTCTTGGTGAGCTTCTTCAACTCGAGACGAACAAATGTTTCTCTCCAAAGCTTGTCTTATTAACAATCATAATACAATAAATATAATATGACACAATGGCATTTCTAACGTGATTGTACGTCAGTAATCTGTAAAGCAGTAGATGTCAGGAAGGTTTTATGATTATATTCCTGAAAAAGGAACGTTTGTTATCTTGAGGTAAAGAATATAAATATAAAAATGATATTATCCTTGTTTACTGCCGTTTTAATTCTACATATTCTCTAAATATTAAAAGTCATTTTAGTAGGCCTATTGAAATATTAGGTTATAAATATTTCATGTATAATATATTATAAATAAACTTATAGTGTTAAATCCTATTATAAAATAATGTGCGTGTGTGTATGCAGATGTCTTCATCCTTTATCCCTGATGTCCCTTCTATAAAAGAATACAACTGATACATCTTCATCTATACTTAAGTTATTTATCTTACAATGTTTATTCTCAGTGCACAAAAAGAAAAAGTTGGTTAAACATATTTCGTGTTGCATGCTTTGCGAAAATAAGGATAAAAAGACATTACAGAGACATTAAAAGGATATAAAAACTACAGTAACTCAGGCAAAACATTTTTTTAAATAAATTTAAAAAAAAATCACTGGCCTTGAAGTAACATAAGTTAATGGGTTAGTGAGTGCAACTCAAGAAGATTACAGCGACATCTAGTGTTCATTTAGCAAAAGTTACAATCAACATTTATTTAATTTTTTCCATAGACAGTGTGTTGATTATATAAAGTTGATTATATTAGTTATGTGCATTTCATGTTACCACAATGACTTATTGCTCTATGGCTCAGGTATGGCTCCTTCAAGGTTGCCTTTGCTTTGATCCCACTTGTTCTGAAAGGCCATGTTTAACGCATTGTGTCTCATTCCATGAGCAGAATCAAGTTCTACTGAAAAAGGTGAAGAATAACGGGAATCGCCAGCATACCTTACATCCCTATATTTCTTATTTCTATTACTTATCCTCTTACAAAACAAATAGAAGATTTCTAGAACATTTAAGGCCAGAGACACACATGCCACCACCAACATGAAGATAATGAAGATGGTTTTCTCTGTGGGTCTAGACACGAAACACTCTGTCACCACCGTACAGGGCGACTGATTACAGTGGAACTTACTCTCCATGATAAATCCAAACAGATAATACTGTCCAACGATGAAAGCCACCTCAAAAATGATTTTAATAAACAGCTGGGTCAAGTAACTACCCAGCATGCTTCCTTTGATTTCAACCTTCCCGTTTTCGTTTGTATATTTTGGAGACTTTGACATCGGGTTTCTTTTCTGCTCCTCTCTCAGTTTGTTCTCTTGGTGGATGACATGCACCACATGGCCCAGATACACCAGAGTTGGAGTGGAAATGAAGATGATCTGCATGACCCAGAAGCGAATATGAGAGATGGGGAACTTCCAGTCATAGCACACGTTCTCGCAACCAGGCGTGTTGGTGTTGCACACTAAGTTGGATCGCTCGTCACCCCACACATTCTCCGCTCCTGCTCCCAACACCAGGATCCTGAAGATGAAGAGGACGCTCATCCATAGCTTGCCGATGACAGTGGAGTGGGACTGTACTTTGTCCAGTAAAGCTGAGAGGAATCCCCAGTCTCCCATGACTGGTTGCTCAGTTGCTCAGGGCTTCCCTGGAGGATAAACAGTAGATTTACACTGAATTGTCCACAATTGGTTTCTATATGTAACCATGGTGATCAAAACAAGTTGGGGGAGGTTTTTTTCCCCACTTTCTTAATGCCATGTTATGAGCAAACCAGGTTCATGTTATAATCAAAAAGGCAAATATGGAATATGGAAATTGTCACCTTAAGGCCACCATGAACATTAGAGCGCAAAACAACAATACAGACCTGATCAAATCTACAATAGCAGTTACAGCGACAGATTTGTTCATAGACTACTGCACACAGGGTCCATTTTGCTATTGTTTTCACTTCCCAAATATATTTCTAGTTTATTGAAAGAGCTTGCTCGACATCTTATCTGTTAAACAGATTTTATACTCACCAAATAATATTGTGGAGAAAAAAATCCTGTCTTGTAATCTCAGAATATTTGTTGCCACCCTATAAAAATATAAAATCATAATCACGGTTTAGAACAAAATCAAAGACAAGTTTTGGGGTGCTTTGGATTATTGACTGAATAAACCTGAAATCTTTGAAGCAAAGTTACTTTTTAATGATGTTTCTAAAATGTTTTCTGTAAGATTTAATAAATATAAAACTAAATAAATAAATAAAAACTCATTCTAATATATTAAAATAGTTTTAACTGTAAAATATTTGAAATATGTTTAATATTTGAAGACTTTTGAGTGATGTTTCTAAAATGTTTTCTGTAAGATTTAAAGATATAAAAGAATTTATATCTACATTCTTCTAAATGTATATCTACATATATTTAAAGAATTTAAAGATAAGATTGGGACAGCTGTTAAAAAAATAAAAAAAATAAAATAAAATAAAATTAAGAAAAAAAACAACAAGTTCCAACAAATCCCAAAATATTCTTACCTGAACAAATGGATCCGAATAGTAATTTCCCGTAATGCTACAACTACTACTAATGATCCTATATATTATTTTATATTTATAGTTATTCGTAAACATGTATTTAAATAAACATATTTCCTTATTCAGCTTCCTGAAATTTAAAGTCAATTCTAAAACAAAACTTTTGTATTGTTAAAATGTGAAATATCTGCCAGTTTCAGTGAGGTTACAGACTCTCGGACAAGTTTCGTTTGTTTCGATCAATCATCTTCTCTCCGTGAAATGTGATTTACCTATATCTGAAGGACACCGAATGCTCCACCCATCTGTATGATAAGAAAACCAGTTAAAACCAGACATTTTCACTTCTCTATTTCTGTTCTTTTTCAAAGCACTGGCAATTAGTCACTCCATGAGCCATGTTACAGCACACTTTCACACACTGATGAAATTCAGCAAATTCAGTGTCACTAAGTGGAAGCAGTGTCTATATGTGATGGTGATGTGGTTTAGTGACTAAAGATCAGGCCTGGTAAGGTTACTGGGTTTGAGCCCCATGAGGAAACACTGTGGCCTTGAGAAGACACTTAACCACTTATATTTTCAGAGGGACTTTACTGAAAAAAAAGAAGAAAAGTTTCTGCTAAATTAATACAAATGAACAATATGTTCACACTTTTTGCACAAATTGACATGCTTGATTGATAATTATGCAAAAGAAATTACACTTACCTTGTCTCCTTGATAAATATGTACATTGATTTTTTTTATTGTAAATAAGTAAACAAAAAATAAGGTGACTTGACTTTTGAAAAAAATAGTGCCAAAATAGGTAATTGTGGTGGAACTGGTGTTACTACTGAGTAAGAGTCATAATTTCTGAAATATATATATATTTAACTCACACACACAAAATTGAACTGTTATTCATCAGTTTTGATCATTATAGATTTAAATTACATCTTTTATAAGGAAATGTTTAAATCTGTTAGTTTTAATTAAAAATAATAATAATAATAAATCAACCCAACATTTAAAATGCTTTTTTTAATAATAATTTAAAAAAAAAACACCAGTCATATTACTTTCCCTAATTTGAAACAAGTCTTTATGAATCCCAGCATTTATGAAATATGGAGGAAAACCTATATTTACAATTTTCTGCATAAACCACTTGACCCTGACAACCTCTTTAAAGTAACAACTGTTTCAAGTAAATCCTTGTGTAATCTTTCAGTAAAAAGGAGTTTTATTTCTCAAGAATTCTTGTTTAATTGTGGGAGAGAAATTTACAGACGGTCATCCTCACAATGAACTTTTAGCCTGTCTTGAGTCTCTGAGTAATCTTATAAAACACTGATGTGAGATCCAGGGGACAACTAAGGGACATAAATAACGAACAAACATAAATTTTACAGTCAGGATCTGAAAAACTGCAACATAGATTTTACCTAAACCTCATGGGGATCAAAAGAAATATTGTCTCAGGCCCTGACAGTAAGATCATCTTGCAGTGACAGATTAAATAAAGCCCAAATGTAGCCCTGGTATTGATGAATGGACCATCATGGACTCACTTATTGCCATTCATGTTGAAAATGAAAACAGAGAGAAGTCAAGAAAGGACAGAAGATCAAGATCAGCAAATTATGCCTAACTCAACATTTTAGGGAACATGCGCTTACCACTTAGCCTACCAGTTTCAATCGCCCCCATATAGTGATGTTTCATCATAATATTAACTGAAAACTAAATAATAAAAATCTAAGAGCTAATCCTTTCAATCAGATAGACTAAAAGTAAATATTAACATTAATTTGGGGGAAATTCTCTGAAACCAGCAGGTCTGATTACTATATGAACTGGCTGTGTCAGAATGTTTTCTTGGACATCTTGGATTGGGAAGAGTTTTACAATAGCTCAAGTGCATTCAAGCAAATTTTTCCAATAATAAGCTACTTTCCCCCACAATTTACCCTTTGCAGGGAACTTGATTGACAGGTGATCTGACCGATCATTACACCGAATCTGCCAATTTTATCCGACAAACAAACCACACCGGAGAGTAGATTAACATCAGTGCACTTGAAAAATGTTGTGTTGACATCTTTTCGCAGTTGAAACAAGATACCTTCTTATGTTCATTCATGTTTATTTCATGCTATATAGAGGAAGAGATGATCACTTCACGTGCCGCTTGAACTGAGGTGCTAAAACGATCTGCCACGACACATTAAAGAGCCACAAAATCGTATTTATTGTTTGAATTTCTTAAAAAAACAATTACAAAATTTGAAAGCTGACACTTTGTTTGATACCATAACTAACCACGGAAAGATGTCAATATGCACCATTTTTCAAGTTCAAGTCCACCTACGGTTATCTACTCTCCTGTCTGGTTTGTTTGTTAGACAGAAATGGAAGATTCGGTGTTATGATTGGTCAGATCGACTGTCAATCAAACTCCTTACGAAGGGTCAATTGAGCAGTGTAGCACAAATGAACGCAACATTGCTGTTGTTAATGTCACACTGCAGTCTGCATCAATGCAGAGCAAGTTGAAGTAATTAAATGCTCTTTGTATACAGTGCTGGAAAGTTCGATTCATTCCAGTGAATCGGTTCGTCCTAGACGGTCCTCTTTCTCTCTCGCTGGAAAGTAGGCCTACAATTGACCCACGCTCTCATACTGTATATGCACTCTGATTCATTCTCTTGAATTGTTTTTGTTTTAACTATTCGAGTCGCATCAGGTCATTTTTTATTAATATTAATCAGATTTATCAATAAATTAAGCATTATTCTAATATTTACATTTAGCCTATTTAATGTAAATGTAGGATATTTATTCAAGTTTGACATTGTCACTAAATCATGGGTAGCTAGACTGACAAGTTACAAGTTCAAAGTAACTTCTCCAACACATGGTTCTTTGACATTTGCAGTCAAAAATGGATGAGGACACCTCTCATTTGACCAATTAAAATCCTCGTAGCCCATTCACAGTGACCATAGAGACACATAGAGACTCCATGGAAAATGATGTGATTATTTTCTTTTAGTTTATTTTTGCATCATAAGACTCCACTTGAGCAGGACAAAGCACTCTTTCAGTTATGATATTAAAGATGATCTGGGTGACCTATAGATGGTGAGGATAAGGAAATTGTTAGCACAAACTTAGTGTATTTTCATGAGGTGTTTGTGTGTTTTTTCACTGAGTGGGAACAACCATATCTGCACTGTACAACACCACTTCATAGAACCTCAAGAAAAATCTCCTGTTTTCCCATTTTCTCCCATAATTATGGTTTTTGTGGAGAATGTAGGAAATAGCTGTGGTGTAACTGTACATGATAACTGGATAAAGTTCAGACGTGCATGCTACTTCTTTACACTTGTAGACAGTTGCTTTTTAATTTATAGTCACATTTATATCACAGTCAGACATTTATATTAAAATTAATACTACAGAAATATCACATCTGCATATTTTTGAAAGAGTACAATTGTATGAACCTATAATTGCATTAAGCAAAACCAGCATAACATATTGTAATGATCATGGGCTTGGACTGCATCTTGAATGCTTTGGATTACATAAGATATTTTTACTAACCGAATTTGCAAAATGCAAACTGTCTTTCCCTTTAACATTGAGTTTATGTGTTTTCGAAAAGCACCGTCTATGAAAAGTGTTTCATCACATATTCTCATGATCAGTGGGAGGTGACTTCTTGGTTTCATGTATTGCAACATTTTGAGTCAAAGCTAGACAATGTAAAGGGTGGTGTGATGTCATTTTTATATTTATTTTTTTTGTGGGTGGACACTAAATGAAAGCATCACTTATAAAAAATGACAAAACTTATTGAAGATCAGATCTCGACAGACTGAAAGCCCTGATATCATCTTTTCACCTGCACATAAATAAAGAGCAAGTTTCACTGGACCTGTCATCATATAAAAGGTAGGTTAACCTTAAATATGGAATTACTTAAACTATTTTGTTTATTGAGTATTGGAATTATTTTTATGACACAACAATTTGCTTTTTGCTGATTTATGTCAAATATTTTAATTATGACATTTTTTTTGTGTCATACTGTATATTACTAGTGAAACCCATACATTTGCTCATTTGCTTTTACTCTTACCTCAATTTTACATTTTAACACATACAGTATGAAATCAACAACAACAACAAAAAAGTATATCTTCGCAGATTAAATTGAGAAACTCTCTCTCTCTATATATATATATCAATGTAACATCCTTGCTGAATTAAAATATAAATTTCTTTCAAAAAAAGAAAGAACATTTTTACTGTCTCAACACTTTTGAATGGAGGTATATATCGTTACAGAAGATTTATATTTTAAATAAAAGCTGTGCTTTTTCATTTTTTATTCATCAAATCCTTAAATAGAGTCGTAAAACAATAATAATAAATACAAATAATAATAATATTGAGCAGGACAATTATAATGATTTCTGAAGAATCATGTAACACTGAAAACTGGAGTAATGACTGATGAAAATTTTATATATAAGTAATTAAAACATTTACATATATAATAAATATTAAGAAAATAAATATTTATACAGCTATATTTATGGGTAAAGTGATTGTTATTTGTTATTTTTTGTTATTTGTTATAGTTTTCTTCAAAAGTCTTCTCATTTCCAGGTCAGCATGGGTGACTGGGGATTCCTCTCCAAGCTTTTAGACAAAGTGCAGTCTCACTCAACCAATATTGGGAAAGTGTGGCTGACGGTTCTTCTGATCTTCAGAATAATGGTTCTTGGAGCTGGACTGGATAAAGTCTGGGGAGATGAACAGTCAAGTATGGTCTGCAACATCAACACACCTGGTTGCTTGAACGCATGCTACGACCACGTCTTCCCAATTTCCCACATGCGGTTCTGGGTGCTCCAAATCATCTTTGTGGCCACGCCAAATCTGGTCTACCTCGGCTACGTTCTGCACATCATCCACAAGGAAAACAAACTGAGGCAGCATTTACAAAACCAGGCAGAGAAACGTGGGGTAAAACTGCCCAAATACACTGATGACAATGGGAAGATTTATTACAAAGGGAGCCTGCTTGGTTGCTATATGTTGAGTCTCATTGTGACCATTTTGTTTGAAGCAGGGTTCATTGTAGCCCAGTACTATTTAATCGGCCTTTGGATGCCCACACAGCTAGAATGTAAGGTAGATCCTTGCCCTGCAATTGGTTTGCATTGTTTTACATCCCGCCCAACTGAAAAGAGCATCTTCATTGTCTTCATGCTCACTGTGGCGTGTGTGTCTCTAGCTTTAAATTTAGGAGAGATATTCTATCTGATGGGTCGTAGAGGCGAACACAAGAGGAGGACACCAGCAGTGGTTGAGATGCAGAAATTAACCCCCACTGAGACATTTTGCTGAATGAAACTGTCTGAAATGACATCATATTTCCCTGTATCTACTAACTTTGTAACGTCAGCACTTTTTACTTGTTTAATAAACCATCATTTTATTGGTTTAAGGAAACAACTGATGCATTTTCTCTAATCCAATTTTAACTAGTGTTTACATCTACGTTAAAAATGATGCATAAGTTTATAACTATAATACCAGGGGTTGTAGTAGTTATTATATAAACCCACACATTTACAAATCTCCACATTCTGGGAGACTTCATTACTTTTCAAAGCCCCCTGGATGTCTTCAGTCCTACTGTAAATGCAGGGTGATACCTTTTCAAAAGGTAGGCTATACTTTTTTACACCATATTATGGTATTAGATTCCATATTCTACCATATTTATCCATAAACAGTGTGTTAAATGTTCACATTAGTACCTAAATGGTACGTTTTAGTACCTAATTGGTGCAAAGTACAAAAGTACAAAATCTGTTCCGCCCTGTGACAGCTTTTGTACTTTTTTTTTCTGACAGTGCAGCAATTCAGCCATTGAATTGTGAACATATTTACTGTGAACATTTCATGTGTGCAAATATAAATATAAATACACATAAAAACATCAACCAAGCGTGTTGTTTATAAGGTTCAATAGAAATGACATTTCCAAATATTAGACATTTCTAAATATTGCAAGTTGGGTAAATTGTCCTATATTAATCAGGAAAAGTCTTGGAGATTTGCATTGCTGGTATATCTTTCCACCACAGGAGGGCGTATGAGGATTACAAATATTTTAAAACCCAGGCAACTCAGACACCAATACATTTTCAATGCATAAAATAACAATTCAGACAGATTAATACAATATTTATAGCCGTGAAAAACTGCTGTGCTTAGAAAACAAAGAAAAAAAAAGACAAAGGTCGTCTCAACATTAATATGGGTTTCTTTCTTCCATCGACCACTAAGGGAAATAAATATTAGTCAAGTAACAAGACTCCTGAGAAACAGCGTTGGCTTTACTAATTTCAAATCTGGTGTGAAACGCCAGACGCCATATTTGAATACTTGTGAGTTAAAACCTTAAAATATGCGCATATTCAATTAGAACAAATTAGATTCCAACAGCTCGAGATGTGTGAAGTACTTCGATGATACCTTATGATCGTAGTTTGGGTAGTTTTGGAACAAAGTGAGGGTGAGTAAATGATGCAATTGATATGTTTGGATGCTCCTTTAATTCTTTGCTGAAATTAATGAAACTAACAATTCCAGGTATAGGCCTACATGTCTACCCCCTTTAATGTACCTTAACAAGAAAAAGCATAGTAACATTATTTACAAAGGTTTTAACACATTAACTAATAAAAACAGTTCATGATTAAAGCACAATGTGTAAGTGCTAAAATTAGCATGAGCTATATGCTTTTATGAAACAAATAATGCCATATACTAACACTGCTCTTATATAGTTACATATGGTTTGCTTTAACCAAACAGAGAGCGAAGAATGTACATGCATTGTTACATTATGAACTATTGTCTAAGTGTTTTATGACAATTCTACTGTAAAACAATTAGAGCATCACAAAGTTTATAAGAATAGATAAATGATAAGTCACATGACACGACATTACCTTAATAAAGGTTAAAAGTTAAATAAAGTCCATATAAAATTACCTGAAATGCCCTGCGGCGCCATGCAGATGTTCATCAACATGGTGCAAACATTGTTCAAAATACATATAATAATTTCACAGCAAAACAAAAACTGTGCAAAACAAAATGATCACAGTGAATTTGAATACCCAGATCCTACATTAATTTAGCTATGGACAAGCTTTCAACATCATCTTGATCTTTTCAGCCTTAAGTTAAGGTAGACTTTGAAGTTCCTTTAATGTACATATTGGATCCGTTTAATCCTTGCGAGAACGTGCTCATCTGTGTGCCACGATGTCTCCTTGACCTGCGGCATATCAGGTAGAACATCTCAATAATGTTCAGAAGCAGAGAGATACACGACACCACCAGCATGAAGATGATAAAGATGGTTTTCTCTGTGGGACGAGACATGTAACACTCAACCGTGTGAGGGCAAGGAGATTGGGAGCATTCTATCTTAGGGATCATTATGAAACCGTAAATATAATACTGGCCTGCGATAAACGCAGCCTCAAGCAAGATCTTAACAAACAGGCTGGCTAGGTAACTACCTAACAATTGACCCTTGATTATAACTTTGCCATGATCGTCGGTGTATTTGGGATGTTTGAGACCTTGCTTTTCCTCATGGCTTTCAATCTGCTTTCTCAGTTTCTTTTCTTTGTGGAGGATATGCAGAACGTGGCCGAAGTATAGAAGCGTTGGCGTGGACACAAAGATGATCTGAAGTACCCAGAAGCGAATGTGGGAGATTGGAAAGGTGTGATCGTAACACACGTTCGTACAACCAGGTTGCTTAGTGTTGCAGATCATTTTTGATTGTTCGTCGCTCCACACCTTTTCAGCCCCGGCTCCGAGAACCATTATCCTGAAGACAAAGAGGACAGTGAGCCACACCTTCCCAATGACCGTGGAGTGAGACTGCACTTTGTCCAGCAGCTTGGAGAGAAAGCCCCACTCTCCCATGCTTGTGCCTTTAGTATCTTCTCTGCCTGGAAAACTAGGGGAGAAAGACAGCATTTTGAGTGGCTGGGCTTTGATCTTTTTAAAAATCAATTTTACCTAAAAATGGATTTATTATTTATTCACCATCAAACCTCATATGCAGTGCAAAAAATGCAAAAAAAAAAAATTCTCATTCAGTATGTTTGTCTTGTTTTCCAGTTGTTTTCTAAACTTTCTAAAATTTAAACAAGAAAACCAAAATTACTTAACATATTAATTCTTATATTCTAGAAAATAAAATTAAGTGAGTTTATGCTTAAAAGAAGAAAAAAAAACGTCAATGGGGTAAGCAAAAATAATGATTTCTTTTCTTGTTTTGAGCATAAACTCATTTTTTGATTTTTGAATTTTGATTCATTTTAAAACAAATAAAGTAAATATATATATTGATTTAAGAATTTTTAGATATTTGTAATGGAAAACAAGACAAAAATACTAAGAAAGAAATACATATTTTGCAGTGTGCTATCATTTTTCAGTGAACTCAAGTAGACATTTTACTCATTACGCAACTCCAAAAAGGAGAAAAAAACCCACCAAAAACTTGTTAAATATATCCCATATATATCATTATTAAATGATAATGTTAAAATAATGCATGAAATAACACTTCAGCTGCGATTAATGTTGTGCTTAGAAACAAGTTTTTTTTTTTTTTTTTAATTTAAATGTTTTCTCAACACTGCTATTTTCCATAGGTGAAATTTTAGTGATTATTCAATGACCAATGCCTGCTGATTGCAGTCAATTATGTCATAAACTCATTAAAGTCATAAATATTTTTTAATCTGCACACGGCTCACAGAGTTTCGGTATAAGGTCAAGATTATCAGAGAACAATTATGTAATTATATATATATATTAAAAAAAAAAAAATTGAAAACTTAACCAGAGTACTTTTGTGGACTGTGACAACAATCTGATGTTCAGAAGATAAGAGCGTTCAATATGTGGTGTTAAAATCTTAAATCACATTAAGCAAACAAAATATGAATTTGAATTAAACATCAAAGCATTTACTTGGAAAGAAATTATGAGTTGCACTTCAGTTGACAAAACCAAAACACAGCATTGATTGCTGTCCATATTAATCCTCAAGGGATCTTTGACGATAAACAATTCTAGGCATCAAAGTAATTACATTTGTGTTTTAATGACTAAAAAAAGAATATGCAACTAATTAGCAAGTAGATGTTTCAACATCAGCCCTCAAAATACACAATGTTTTAACAATGAGAATGACTGACTTTTTCAATCTAGCATTCAGTTTGAAAGAGTGAATGGTTAACATAAAGCAATCACCGAAATCCGTTTTGTATATCAGTGCAATTTAACATTATTAGATTATAATCAGTTTTGGTACCTGTTTAAAAACCTTAAGTAAACTTAACAATACACAATATCACATAGAAACTATGTAAAACTATGTAAAACGTATATTTTTACCTGTGACAACTTGCGTCTCAGTGTGGGGCTGATTGACTGTGTTGCTCAATGATTAAATGGCATGTGTCAGGTGTAAAGATTGAACTTCAGTGCACTGGATTTCACAATGTTTTTGGCTGCCACCTTCCTCTTGACGTTGGATTAAAGTTCCATGGCCATATTTGGGATAACAGGATAAAATTGAGCCCAAAGTTAATTATTAATCATGTTAGAGAATCTAAGAGAGATACATACGTGTGAGACAAGATCCCTGTACCTTTGTATTCTCACGTACTCGTGCGTATAAATAGATAAATATACAAGTGCAGTTCATTCATAAGAGCTTGATTTGTCCTCATTGTGATTCATAACATTGCTGAAATTTCTGAACACAATGAAAACTGTGAAGTAAAACCACTCTGTTTTTAATGTTTCATCATGACAGAAAAGAACAGAATAAATATTCCCTTGGCATTCACAAGAGAAGGAGCTTTTATAACATAATTAATCCTTGAGTTTTAGTGCTTTAGGGTATTAATCTTCTGAGCTGTAGTTATTCTATGCTGGAGAACAGTGATAAAAATCAGCAGTATGGACTTATTTGAGATATGCGAGAACAGCATATATCAACATAAAGATAATGCAACTTGCAGTGCAATACAAAGAGAAGAACTCAAATAATGCCTTTTATGTGCATTTATATATGATTTTATACATGATTCTTATATTAAAGCACCAGGACTGCATTCAGTGTTTGAATTTGTAGAAATGTTAAAACAGACTATGTCTTTAAGGTAAAGAGCAATTACGAAGAAAGTTATTAGATTGTCTAATAACAATCTTTAATTATTCTAATTATATAATTATGAAATTATTAATTAATTCATAAATATTGTTATTTTCCACCACAAGGTTTTTAAAGAGGAGAAGATATTTAGCAAAAAAGAAAGAAAAGTCTGTTGATTTTAAAAGTTTTATTCCAAAGAAGGATAATTATGCTCATCTAAACATCACTGACACCAGTTTACATTCAGAATACACATTACTATAAATTTATTTCTTTGTAACGGAAAATATGGCCAAATAAAATGACAACATCACACAAACAAGACATGCAGACAGTGCATCTTAATACATATATTTACACACAATATATACAATCATATAACAGTAAGTATATCAAAACTATCCAGTTAAAAGCCAAACATGCATTGTGCACAAAATGATCATAAAATAATTAAATAACGCACTCCGTTTGAGGAGTATCATACTAATACTTTCTTTTAATACAAGTGTGTAAATACTGGACCATAAGCTAAAGGCTACGGAAATTAAATCGTAGATATGTTTCTCTAAAAACTTGGCAGATTGAGGAAATTTCTGAGATAAAGTCTAAATCTAATGGTCTTCCATCAATTGTTTTTCTTCTTTCGCCCCATCCAGGCTTCCTCCAAGACTCTGCCCGCTCTCATACTGCTTGTTCATTTTGTTTTGTTTCAGCGCGTCCTCAGAGGTCATCCAGGATGCTGGCAAAGTTGCGGGGTTTTTAGCTGAAGTGATATTATGTGTCTGTCTCTTTCTGTTCCGGCATCCGACCCTGGTGCACAGCAGGTAAAACACCTCTATGACATTCAGTACCAGAGACACACAGGCTACCACTAGCATAAAGATGATGAAGATGGTCTTCTCTGTTGGTCGGGACATGAAACATTCTACAGTGTAAGGGCAAGGGGATTGGGAACATGAAAACTTGGCGATCATTATAAAGCCGTATAAATAATACTGTCCAACAATGAACGCAATCTCCAAGATGATTTTAAAAAACAGCTGGGTTAGATAGCTGCCAAGCAGGTTTCCTTTAATTTTGATGTGACCACTTTCATCTGTGTATTTGGGGGCCTTCAACTTGTGGCCCTCGCCATGACTTTGTATCTTCTCCCTGAGTTTGTTCTCTTGGTGAATCACCTGCACCGCATGGCCCAGGTACACCAAAGTTGGAGTGGATACAAATATGATCTGCAAGACCCAGAAGCGGATATGAGAGATGGGGAACTGCCAGTCGTAGCACACATTCTCGCAACCGGGCTGCATCGTGTTGCAAACCAAATTAGACTGTTCATCACCCCAAACGCTCTCCGCCGCTGCTCCCAGCACCAGGATCCTGAAGATGAAAAGAACGCTCATCCATATCTTGCCGATGACGGTGGAGTGAGACTGTACTTTATCTAATAACGCAGAGAGAAATCCCCAGTCTCCCATGTTTGCTGATGCTCAGACTTTCCTATAAAAAAAAGATGTAAGAAAGAAAAGGAAGATGAAACACAAAGTCCACTTTAGGTGCAACTTAATCAATAAGCCTTTAAATGATGGTCTTCATTAATGGTATACTCTTAATAGATTAATATACTTAATAATTAATAACTCCTTCAAACAAGTTCAGTTACTGTGTCCATAAAGAAAAGCTAAACATGAAAAAAATGTTATACAGGTAAAAGAGGTTTTATTAATAAATTTAATGAATACATTAAAAAAACTTAAAGTGGTGTTATTAATAAATTGATAAAGTATATATTTTATGAAACTATATAAAATGCGTTAATGATTGTAATACATTAACATATGGTGCAGGAAAAAATAAAACTAAATGTATAACAAATTGAATTTACGGAGGTTTTTACTGGATCACAGGGCAATAACAACTATTTCAGAATCTTATTCATTGACAAAACATCAGTGGCTACTGGTAAATCTAAAATACTTAAAAATTGATTTACAGTAAATGCATGTTAAAATCATCCTCTAAAACTTTACTCTGTCTTTAAAACATTTACTGCAATGTTTTTAAGGTAAAGAGCAATTACTTCATTAGATATTAGTAATTAAGCGCTTAGCCTGATTAGTCGGATTCTTTTTATTTAATTCATTCTTAAATTATGTCTTTTTACACCACAAGGCAAACAGCTTTTGTATATGCTACCTAAAACAATGTATACTTGAACAAAAATATACAAACAATGTAATATTGATTTCACACGTACCTTTAGTAAGTTATACCTCTTCCTATTAGAATCTAAGCCACATACCAAGTGATAGCTGAGAATAGTTGAACCTTGATTTTTGGGCTTTGCTAAGATTGCGTAAAAGCTGAAAGTGGCCTACTGTCACGTTGTCCAACGGTAAAAGAACAAGATCTTGAATGCAAGTACGCAGGAGTGCCACATTAATGATTGAAAGGCTTGAACAATAATATGTAATACTTAAGTCTCTTAACCCACACAACTAATATTATACTGTATTCTAATTAAAACAGTATCTATTCGTTATGTATTTATTTAAGTACTTTAATACTTTTATTCAGCAAGGATGCATTGAATTGATCAAAAGTTACACTTAAGACATTATATAATGTTACAAAAGAGTAATATTTCAAATAAATGCTGTTCTTTTGAACTTTCTATTTATCAAAGAATCCTCATGATCAAAAAAATCATGATTTCCACAAAAATGTTAAGCAGCACGACTGTTTTCAACATTGATAGTAATCAGAAAAGTTTTTTGAGAACCAAAGCAGCATATTAGAATGATTTCTGAAGGATCATGTGACTCTGAAGACTGGAGTAATGGCTACTAAATATTCAGGAATAAATTGCATTTTAAAATATGTCAAAATAGAAAACTGACTTATTTTATTGATCAAACTGTTGTTGATCAAAACATTTTTTGCCTTAAAATATAATTGTTTCCCTAAATACAGAAACTGAGCAGAAATAAATGAAAAAAACAAAACAAACAATGCCAAAAACACAGTTTACATGACACAGTTTGAAGCTTTACTTTTATTGAACCTTTCTACAGAGTACAATTTCAGACTTAAATGAGAAAAAAACCAAACAAAAACAGATAAGAATTTTCAGCAATACATTATTGATTTGTTAAACAGAGAGAGAGTCATAGTGTGCTTGAAGTTGGGGGGTCTTGACCATGCACGAGTCACTTGGATCAGTGGCTGTTTGCTCAAGCTGACCATGTGAAAGCCTTTGTGTACAGAGACCTGCTGATCAGATATGGACCTCTTGTATGTCAACACTGTGGTTCTCTGAAGCCACGCTCTTGGTTGCCTCATTGCCAAGTTCCCTCCTCTGAAGCTCCACCTCACGATTCATCCAGTTCTGAATCACCTGATCTGTAGTTTTGAAGTCCTTCCTTGTCACAAGGGGGGTCACGGGAGTGATGGTGTAGTCCTTTTTGCGACTGAGACACTCGTTGATCTTCTTGACGTAAAGGTATAAGATCTCAATCACATTTAGGAGTAGAGAGACGCAGGCCACCACCAGCATGAACCAAATGAAGATGGTTTTCTCAGTAGGCCTTGACAAAAAACAGTCCACCTTGTGAGGACACGGAAAACGGACACAGACATATTGGGCCTGAAGAGTGAAGCCATAAAGGTAGTACTGGCCTATAATGAAACCCACCTCTAAAAGTATCTTGCAATGCAAACTCAGAATGTAGCTTCTCAAGAGACGCCCCCGAAGATTGACCTTCCCATTGTCCCTGCTGTACTTGGGAAATTTGTAGCCTTTCTTGAGGAACAGATTGATTTGCTCATTCTGAAACTCTTTCTTCATCATCTCTCTCACTTTCTTTTCGACATGGGTGACGTGGACAACGTGGCCCAGGTAGGCCAGAGTAGGTGTGGACACCGAGATGATCTGCAGTACCCAGAAGCGGATGTGTGAGATGGGGAACGCCTGGTCGTAGCAGACGTTCTCACACCCCGGCTGCTCTGAGTTGCAGATGAAGTCCGACTGCTCGTCGCCCCACACTCTTTCGGCACCGGCGCCGAGGACTAGAATCCTAAACACAAACAGGACGGTGAGCCAGATTTTTCCCACCACCGTTGAGTGTGCTTGGACTCTATCCAGCAGTCTTCCGAGAAAGTCCCAATCACCCATCTTAAAAGTTAATTGAATTCCTGAAAGAAAAGACATTATCGTTAATTGGACCGAGCAGTTCGGCTGCAATTTATATGCAGTGATGCTCATAATTTGTTTTCACATATTTTATGCAAGCACTTTTATGGATTCAGAAAATACTGTGTTTGTCGTCAAGTCAGGAGACAAACCAGGTTCTTTTCCATGACGTACATGGGAACCAAGGTTTTTGTGCTGAAAACCCAAAACATTGATAGTGATAGTAGCAATACTCTATTCGGTCTTCAACTCAGCTTGGTGCTTTTTTGTATTATGCATAAGAGTGTATTTTTAAATACTTTGGGACATACATTTCAGACCATAATACATATACATTTTTTTGTTTTGTTTTTGGAGGTGAAACGTTTTATTTATTTATTTATTTTCCACTAAAATGGTGTTGTTGATTATACAATTTGTAAAGGAAAACTGTATTAAATTAGACAAATGCAAAACAGAAGCATTCACACAAGTGGGTACATAATATCAGTACGGGGGTTTAAGATTAGTTATTTGGGTTAAAGAATTAAGGTAATAGGTCTGGAGGTTAAATTGAACATGTGCATTTTCTTTTTTCATATGCAATTTTTTTCTTTCTTCTTTTTTTAACCATTTTTGCCATTCAGAAATTAATAAGTTAATAAGACTCTTTCATGTTAGTGAAATAAGTCTTATAGTAACCAAGGCTGAATTTATTTGGTCAAATATGCATTAAAACAGTAATACTGTGAAATATTGTAAGAATTTGAATTGACTTTAATAGAATTTATATATTTTATCATTTATTTTATTCCTGTGATGGCAAAGATGAATATTCAGCATCATTAATTCTAACGATCCTTCAGAAATCATTATAATATGCTGATTTGCTGCTCAAGAAACATTATTATCCATATTGAAAACAGTTGTGCTGCTTAATTTTTTCAGGATTCAGAAATATAAATTTATTTGTAACATTATAAATGACTTTTCATTCAAAAATCTTGACCCAAACTTCTGAACAATAGTGGAAATAAATAAAGAGAGAATATCATAAATAGGCATCAGTGATAAATAACTTACCAAGTTTAAGACCGAGATGAAGTTTCACCCGCTCAGTGAGGGCTCCAGGGAGATGTGTATAACAGGTTTTCCCTAACCTTCCTCTTCATATTGAAGAGGCAGCTTCTGAAACAAAACAAAGATTATGACATTGCCAGTGTGTATACTCCTATCAGTTTTCAGCCTTGACATCTGGAATCAGAAGATTTAGTCAGAATATGTTCAAATGGGTTTCGTATGCAAGTTTATATGACATGCATTATATAATAGCTCGTTTTATACGTATGTTGTACTTTACATCTTTACATCTCTGCAAATATTGAAAATATTTGTTTTCAAAAAGGTTTCCTAAACGTACTCCATTGCTCACCAGTCTGTCCTGCCCCAAAATAATTTTATTCTCCATACTGTACTTCAGTTTTGACTATTGGAAGAATCCATGCTGAAAACCATCCTATTCATGGTAAAGGTAATGGTAGTTGTTACTTATGACTTTTTTTTTTTATGACCATTGAGAGTGTGCTGACCAGCTGCATCACTGTCTAGTATGGGAACTGCCGTGCTGCTGACCGCAAGACCCTACAGCGGACAGTGAACACAGCTGCAAAGATCATCGGTGCCCCTCTCCCCTCCATCCTGGACATTTTCCTTGCACGATGCTCCAGTAAAACTACCAGTATCGTGAAGGACCCCATCCATTGCTCCCAACAGTCTCTTCCAGCTCTGACATCAGGAAGATGGTACCGGAGCATCAGAGCCCGCTCTGCAAGACTGCTAAACAGCTTTTTCCCCCAGGATGTGAGATCTCCCTCAACTCCAATCACCCCACCCCTCTCTGAAACCTCATCCACAAACCTACCTCCAGGAACATCTCACCCACCACCCCCAAACTCACCACATCACATGCACCACATAAAAACTGTAAAAAAAAATAAATTAAATTAAATTCCTTACATTGTGCAGTTCTGAGTGTGCTACACACAGGTGAGTGGGCTGGATAAACCACCTGTAGTATCACACTCTTCTCTCTATATGCACCAGACACTTTTATAAACACTCCCTGCTACAAAGACTCAATAAGATAATGCAAATGTTTACTTGCGCATGCACCACAAATCATATCGCACTATACGCTATTTACCCTGAAATACCTCTTTTGCACAATATCGTGTATAGTATTTATGTAAAGTACTTGTAAAGTGTCTTAGATTATGTGTATGTATATTAAACTATTATAGTATATGTATAGTTAATTACAGTTTTCGGTTAGCTATGTACTGTATAGGTTCAAAAAAGTTTTTTACTTCTATTGTTGTATTTTTAAATTTATGTTTAATAATGTAGCACCGTGGTGTTACGAGACATGGCATTTCATTCCACTGTATGTGCAAGCGTAGCAGAACGACAATAAAGCTTTACTTGACTTAGCTTATGTTAATATGAGTGAGATTACTTGAGTAAAGTGCATTATGTGTTCTTGGCAGCAGAGACACAACATTTGACTTTATCTACACTTTCAAAGATAATACTGGCTGTCAGCATGACTGGAGTTTATACAATGGATTGTATAAACTCTAATCATGCTGACAGCATATATAAATCTTGGACCTTTTACCTATTACAAAATAATTTAGCAACATTGAAAATCAAACTTTCATGCAGTATTAAAATACATTTCAGTGAATGAAGACTGTATATCAGAATCTTTAAATTAAAAAAAAAGTATTTTTATAAACATTGGAGCTTTTTATTGATAATTTCATAGCTGCAACAACTAAATGAGATACACTGCAGTAACCAAACACTGGCTATACAATGATGCAATGAAGATCTACTGTATTACTGCTGAGTATAGCCAGTATACTCAAAAACACTTGGAAAAAAAAGAATTTACAAAACCCTTTTTTCTAAATATACTGAAAAATGCATAAAGAATGGATTAAAGAAAAAAGTAGTATTAAATAAACATTACAGATTTGTCACCATATTCAAACCACTTGTATAATTGTGCAAACAAATATACTGAAAAACTGAGGCATTTCACTCAGAACTCAGTATTAGGGCTAAAGGGACAAGGTGAGTAGTTGGTTTTCAGTTTAAACACTTTCATCACTGTAAATTTGGTCAAATATATTATTATTCTAATTATTCTAAGTTTGGTCAAAATAAACTCTGCAACATCAATTTCAAAAACTAGGTCTTTCACATGGAGGGGAAACATCCCTGTCAGGTGGCCCTTGTGAATACGCGTGATCCCAGCATCCATAGCCACTCTGGCATGCACTGCACCATTCGAAACTACAAAAAGAAAAGCATAGCAATACTAAATAAACACATACCTTGTTTTATTTATTAAAAAAAAAAACGTCTACAAAGATTGATTTGAAGAAAGACCTGTATGGTGTGAGGCCAGTATCCCGTGGTTCGGTGAGAGATGCCCAGAGTTGAAAGAGCATGGCTGGCATACACTTGTGGGCTTGGCACCAGCCAGCCAGCAGGACTGTAACCCTCAGATTCTTGAGATGAGACTCTAAAAGGGAGCAAACTCTGCACAAAGACTCCTCGATGACCATATTCATAGTGCAGAGAGCGACTGAAGTTATCAAGAAAAGCCTGTGGGGAATTTAAAATGCGAGAGAATCAGAAGACAAATTAAAACACTATACAGTATATACAGTAGAGTACTACAGGGATGACATTTTTGCAGGCCAAAACCCAAAAACAGTTTAAATTTTGCAATATATATATATATATTGTGTATATTGAGTAAATGTTTAAATGGTTAAGTGATTGATGATTTAAATGGTGAGGTCTGTGTTTAATCTAAATAAATTTAGCTCGAGGCATTTTATTGGCTAAATGGGCTCCACAGGATGTCAGACATTAAACTCATCTACTCATTAGTCCACCTTTACAGTCTCACTGTGTTTATAGTCCCACTCCTTCAAACTCTTCTAACTCAAACTTTCAGAGAAAAGAGTTGTTGGATACTTAAAGGGGGTGATGTTTAAGTCATGTGACTGTGGTGAAGTTCTGTAGTTTAACTTCTGTCGACTGTATTTGTGGGCTTCATAATTCATAAAATTCATAAAAGTGTTCATTTGTGAAGATTATCAAGATTAACCAAACGTGAACAATCATAAACTTTTTTGGTCACAGAGCTTATTTTCTGCAATAATCCAAAATCCAACCCTGTTGGGTTGTTGTCGAGAGAACTATGGTTATGCTCATTTCCCGATTGGTCTACAAAAATACATCATCACGGCAGCACTCTAATGGATGGGAAAGGAGTAGAGATCTGACCGTAGATGCAGAAAGAGCAGCCTTTCTGGAAGTCGGACACAAGCAGCGCCCAGCAGAAATGTTGACCACTGCTCCTTTTCCCCTGTCCACCATATTGGGCAGTGCCAGACGGGTGACAAGAGTGGCAGCTACTATATTTCTATTGATAGAATCCCACACTACAGATTCAGAGAGGTCCGTAAAGCCTTGAGAAGTGTCCAGAGACCCATCCAGACCGTTAACAATGAATCCAATATCTTTACCGCTGATGGCATCTTTAATAGGTTTGCAGGCTGAGGGGCCCTGACTGAAATCAGCTTCAATTAAAATGGTCTCTACCCCACAAGTGTCTGAAATGGCTTTGGCAGTGTCAGCTAAGTTACTGATGTTACTGCTGATCAGAATCACACAGATGCCATGTTTGGCCAGTTCCTCTGCATATGCTTTTGCTATTGCCTCAGAAGCACCTATTGGAAAAAAGGAAAAAGGGACATTTTTTTGTCTGGCAAATATCAGTTTGCAGTATTATAACATATATTAAGGTTCAATGCATGAATTAGATAATCAAACATGATGATTATTCACTTTTACACCTACCACATACAAGAGCCCATTGTCCATACTGCTGACTAAGATCTCTATGGGACACAAGCCGAGGAATAAAATGAAGCCTTATCAGGCTATAGCAGTCCCTCATAAATATCACAGCCTTGCTGGCTGTGTAACACGCACCCACGAGCGCCAGCGTTTCCACATAACAACTGCACGATCTAGCAATTTCTCTATACAAAAGCTGGAAGCTGTCAACTGCGGCCATTATAAGCTGAAATCCGTAAAATTATTTACTCTAAATGAGCTGCCAATGAAAAAATAATAATCTTTTATATTCAACGAGTTAGTTTGCACTCAGCTAGCTTGACTACGTTTGTTAATACGAATACTATTTCACCAGATTCTCCTCTTCGGTTTTGTCACAACATGCGAATCAGGAAACCCGGAACATTTAAAAGTCACGTGATACGCTCGCGTCACGTGATCAACACTGGCGTCTTCAGTCAGCGTCAAACACATGCAAACATCACGTTTATTCTTATTTCTGCGGTTTTATCGTATTTATTTTTGCAGTATTCGCTAACGTAAACGTTTAGACACCGTATATATTCCTACGGTTGTGTCATGAAGGTTATTTATGGAAATAACGGGTGTTTTATTGCGGATGATTCAGCGCATCTGGGCTTGTTTCCATAGAAACGGGTAGTGCTAACGGATGCTAAGCTGCTTTATACACAGCTCTGTGCTTTATGAAACGACTGATTATGAAAGATTTCTAATGTTATTGAAGCGACGTAGCTCATCTGTTTGGACATGATGTGAAATTGTTGCAGGTAATGTTTAAAACTGAGCTGTGTGTGTAATGAGAAAATGTAAGCTTAATATCAACACTTGAATTCTGAACATTTCAAATTTAAGTACTTGCATAATAATTAATTACGTTACATAGCTAGCGTGTGATGCATTACTACGATGTAGGGATGGGATGTGATGTAGCCTAAATGTTATTATTAGTGTATCTATATTTAATATTTTTAGAGATATTAATTAGCCTTGTGTATAGCGTAGATGAACCAATCATATTTGAGCACACTTGGCATGATTCTATGTTTCTTATGATTTGGAAATGGCTCTAATGTTTGAAATTTAGTTTTATAGACAAATACAATTTGTGGCTACATATTAATTAAAATTGTTTGGTTTTTTTCTTTAAATTTATTGTTTGTTTTCCTGTGTAATGGATTGGGTCGGATACAGGAAAAGCAGCAAACAAGTGTCCAACATACATGAAAACTCCTTCAAAATCATTCCGGGAATCTAATTAAACTTTGTGGGAATATATACCGCATAGACAGTCAATACTTCCCACCACTGTTACTACAGGTCAAACACTCCTTACTTAGCACCTTGTTTCTCTAGCAGGAGACTGTAGAGAAGAGCTGATCACACCCCTGAGAAGCGATGTCTCAGTTCTCCAGCGAGGATGAGGCAGAGCTCCAGAGCCTGCTGCGAGAGCTCCTGAAAAGTGTAAAAGACAGAATCTCAGGAGCACCATCGGTAGAATGTGCTGAGGAGATTTTGCTTCATTTGGAGGAAACTGACAAGAACTTTCACAAGTGAGAGACATGTCTCTTCCAGTACATGTTAAGCGTGACTGTGATTATTGTTTGTTTGGTCTATTCTCATGCCCTCCCTCTGTTTTTCAGCTATGAGTTTGTGAAGTATCTGCGGGCGTATGTAGAGAAAAGTTTGGGAACTGTTATTGAAGAAGAGACTGAGAATTTCACCAGGGGGGACGGTCATGCTATTGGGACGGGGCAGGACACCCTGGGCCACACTGTTACGAAGAGGACTAGGGAGTCCGCACAGTATGTGTTTTTATGATTCGTGTTACCAAGTGTTTCTATTTATGATAAGTTGCTTCTGTGGATGTTTGCTCACTGCATGATGCAAACATATCTGAATCAATGCAATGGAGAAAGTAAATATTGTCAGGAATCTTTTGAAAATTAAATTAATGATGTAATGCGATGATTAAAGTGAGAGTACCATGTGCTTTCCAATGTAACTAATAAGTTGTTTTATTAGATGCTTCGCTTTCTCATTGCATGACGCAAAAATATCAGCACAAATGTAATTTTGAAAGTAGTTTGGGAATATTTTCAGAGAAATTCAATTGCAGCAGCTGTTTTCACATTAATTTTCTCCATAAAAATTTCCAAATTCTTTCAATAAAAAGCTCTAAGCCATGAAACAATCCAGCCATCTTCAAAATAAATAACAACATGACAGTCACTGATTTTAAGCAAAAAAACAAAGGCTCAAGGCTCTGTGTAAGTAATGTCTTTTAGGATAAAATGAACTACATAGCCCATAAAGCATTGCATATTGCATAAATGAAACGGAGCCAACAAGAGGATATTAAATTATGTATTTCAAAATGTTATATACACAAAAAAAAAAAAAAAAAAATATATATATATATATATATATATGTGTATGTATATAGAAAAGTTCATTTATTTCAGTAATTCAACTCAAATTAAATAAACTCGTTAATACAACTCGTGTATTAAATAAATTCAGTGCACACAGACTGAAGTAGTTTAAGTCTTTGGTTCTTTTAATTGTGATGATTTTGGCTTACAATTAACAAAAACCCACCAATTCACTATCTCAACAAATTAGAATACTTCATAAGACCAATAAAAAAAATTTTTTTTAGTGAATTGTTGGCCTTCTGGAAAGTATGTTCATTTACTGTATATGTACTCAATACTTGGTAGGGGCTCCTTTTGCTTTAATTACTGCCTCAATTCGGCGTGGCATGGAGGTGATCAGTTTGTGGCACTGCTGAGGTGGTATGGAAGCCCAGGTTTCTTTGACAGTGGCCTTCAGCTCATCTGCATGTTTTGGGCTCTTGTTTCTCATTTTCCTCTTGACAGAGAATCTATGGGGTTCAGGTCTGGTGAGTTTGCTGGCCAGTCAAGCACACCAACACCATGGTCATTTAACCAACTTTTGATGCTTTTGACAGTGTGGGCAGGTGCCAAATCCTGCTGGAAAATGAAATCAGCATCTTTAAAAAGCTGGTCAGCAGAAGGAAGCATGAAGTGCTCCAAAATTTCTTGGTAAACGGGTGCAGTCAAAGACTATAGAATACCCAAGACATGTCACTCATATAGTTTTGAATGTGGAAAAATGCAACGCTCAATATGGCCGCTCAATCGCAGGAAGCCCTGCCTTCTGAATGAAAGAGCCAATCACTAATCGGTAAAGTCAGCGTCACTGCAGCTGCCGTTAGAAGTCCCGGTTGCTATAGAAACAGTCAGCGTTCTGAGACGTGCGTTTAGGACTGCACATGCGCAATGGCTGATCAAGCCTGAAAAATAAGCTTTGTATAATGCTATTTGAGCAAAAGAAACAACATTTATGATACAGTTGTTGTCAGATTTCTTTGGTGATTTCAAATATGAAATTTAATCGTAAGCTTAGTGAATAGTTTGAGAATTTGATGTTTCCCCATTCAAAGAGATAGGAGCTGCACTTGGATGCCCGAGAGGCGTTTCAAAGATGGCTGCCGAGTGACATGACTTGTCTTAAAGAGACTTTGGTGCAGTGACTTTGGTTTTCAAAAAACACAATGGACCAACACCAGCAGATGACATTGCACCCCAAATCATCACAGACTGTGGAAACTTAACACTGGACTTCAAGCAACTTGGGCTATGAGCTTCTCCACCTTCCTCCAGACTCTAGGACCTTGGTTTCCAAATGAAATACAAAACTTGCTCTCATCTGAAAAGAGGACTTTGGACCACTGGGCAACAGTCCAGTTCTTCTCCTTAGCCCAGGTAAGACGCCTCTGACGTTGTCTGTGGTTCAGGAGAGGACAACTGTAGCCAAATTCCTTGACACGTCTGTGTGTGGTGGCTCTTAATGCCTTGACCCCAGCCTCAGTCCATTCCTTCAAGTTCACCCAAATTCTTGAATCGATTTTGCTTTACAATCCTCATAAGGCTGCGGTTCTCTCGGTTGGTTGTGCATCTTTTTCTTCCACACTTTTTCCTTTCCACTCAACTTTCTGTTAACATGCTTGGATACAGCACTCTGTGAACAGCCAGCTTCTTTGGCAATGAATGTTTGTGGCTCACCCTCCTTGTGAAGGGTGTCAATGATTGTCTTCTGGACAACTGTCAGATCAGCAGTCTTCCCCATGATTGTGTAGCCTAGTGAACCAAACTGAGAGACCATTTTGAAGGCTCAGGAAACCTTTGCAGGTGTTTTGAGTTGATTAGCTGATTGGCATGTCACCATATTCTAATTTGTTGAGATAGTGAATTGGTGGGTTTTTGTTAAATGTGAGCCAAAATCATCACAATTAAAAGAACCAAAGACTTAAACTACTTCAGTCTGTGTGCACTGAATTTATTTTTCACAATTTGAGTTGAACTACTGAAATAAATGAACTTTTCCACGACATTCTAATTTACTGAGATGCACCTATATATGTATGTATGTATGTATGCATGTATATTGCAAAATGCAATACAGTTTAAAAGCTTAGGGGTCGGTAAGACTTGAATGTTTTTGAGGTTTCTTATGTTCACCAATCATTTATTTAATAATAAAGAAAAAAAGTACTTAAAAAGTGTACTTAAGTACAATAAAAGTACTTCGTTCCTGTTCACATCTGGAGTAATTTGATTATGGTGTTATCGGTGATTCATATGTGCTTTGCTTTTTTTTTTTTTTTTTTAAATCTGTAGGTATAAACAGATGATGCAGACTCTGAAACAGACCATGATGGTGGTTGTAGAATCACTGATCAATAAATTTGAGGAAGATCAGCTGAAGAAAGAGGAAATGGACAGGAAGAGCCAGCATGAGCAGTCAAGCAGCCATTATACTGACAACTGCTCTGACAGTGACTCTTCATTCAATCAGGTTGTTGTTGTATAAGTTCAGATAAGTTATAGAGGCTCCAATTGTTTCTTGGACAGGCATATCATTGTGGTTATCTCAGCCTTTCTCATACTATGACTGATTCATACCATAGACTGAATCACTGACTGATTTCTTTGATTTCAACACGTAGAGCTATGCATTTATCAAGCATGAACAACTGCAAGTCATCGCTGAGAAGCTTGACCCCGGTAGACCACGAGAGGTGAAAACTCCTGATACACCCACTTCCCATAGTTTCATTTGTAGAAAGAGAGAACTGTCTTTCTGATTCACAGATGAAGCAGTCATCCTGATCTGTTTAATTGCAGGTTCGCTTGGAAGCTTTGCAGTCTTTGTGCTATGCCCCTCCCTCTGATGTTCTGAGCTGTGAAAGCTGGACTGGCCTGCGCCGAAACCTCTCTGCTGCGCTCACTGACCCTGACCCTGAGCTCAGTGTAAGAGATAAGTGCTAAATAAGCACTGACCTTAGCCATGGCCTCAACAGCAAAATAGTTTCCTTAGCTGCTTAATGTGGAAATACAAGGGCCAACATTTTCAAGCAGTTTACAGAGAAGAGGTGTCATGTGAAATGGGAGGCCATGACCTGTTTCACTAACAGTATTGAATCACACAGTATGTGGGAATTTTTTATATGTATTGTGAACCAGGGTTATTAACTAAAACTAAAAACAAAACAAAAAAACCATTACTTAAAATCAAATAATTAACTGAAGTAAAATAAAATATAAAAACTTATTAAAAAGTTTAACATTTTATTTTAGTTTAACTTGCTGTACTCCAGTAACTAAAACTAAAAGTGAAATATAAACTATATAAATTGTATTAATAATATAAAAAAATTTGAAAAATACACAAAAGAATTACTAAAACGTAATAGAATGTAATAAAAAAAATTAAAAATAAAAACGAATTTAGAATATTAATAAAAACAGTATCACAATGATGCTAAAATAACACTGTTGTTAACATGTTTTGCTTTCACAGGATAAAGTCCTTCAATTTTTTGCAAAAACATTTTCATCTTCTCCATTAAATGTGACTAAGGATATCTACAGTACCATAGGTAATAGCTTAAGCTTATTTTAGCAGTATGAAGTATCTTTTAATAATCAGTATATACGTGAATGTCAGTTCATTTTCATGAAGTGTCAACATCTCTTTTCAGCGAAAAGCTTGGAGGCTCATTTCCTCTACCATAAGTTGAGTTTTCCCAGTGGCTCTACAAGTATTGATGCGAACAGACCAGATATGGCCCGTCTTCTCAAACAAGTATGTGACATTTCCTTCCTCCTATCAATAAAGATAAATAAAGTTTAGCTGGCTTGGATAAAAATATGAATAAAGTTTCGCTGGTTGTATAAAGATGAGTTTCTTTTTTTCTGGTCATTCTAGATGCGATTAATGAATGACTTTCAGAAGGAAGTGACAACATTTTGGATACGACATCCTGAGAAGTGAGCTTTCACATTTCAAACACATTTCCCAAATATTGTATGCTATGTCTTGATTGTGTCAGATTGGCTTGAATATAAATTGAGTTTTTTTTCCTGTGCTCAAGGTACATGGAGGAAATCATTGAGAACACCCTCTCTCTTCTCGCTCTGCATTCTGAACAGGGCATGAGCAGTCCTGGCTCAGAAAAATCCCTAGAGCCTATACACTTAATCTCTCTGCTAGATATCAAAGCCACCTGGTTTAAGAAATGGATGGTGAGCCAAGTTTTTATCAAAGAATAAACAAAACCAAAAGAAAAACACACATACACACACACACACACACCATTTTCTAAATTAGTATTTTTGAATTTTAACTTTACTTTCCAGTAAAAAAAGAACATGTCTTGAATATATCTTGAGTTGATTTTTCTTAGCATCTACACCAGTGGATGATAATGTTTTGTTCATTGTAAGCACACACTTAATTTATGTTCTGTGAATATAAATGCTGCACGTTTTAAATTAGTAAGGATTTTTATAAGGATTATATAGTTTGGATTTTTAAAACTTTGAGTATAGTCATTGTTCTTGGTATGAACAGATCTTTTACACCTTAAAACAGGAAAACTCTGAAATTCAGTTTTGCTTCTCAAGTCAATTTATCTTCTTTTCAGGATGTTTAGGTATGTTTCCTGGAAAATGACAAATACTGATCAAGAAAATGTGTTTTTAAATGTATTCAGTATGTAATACTGTTAAAAGTAATGTCATAATATTGTCTTCTAGCATGGCTACTACAGCAGAACTGTTGTCTTAAGACTTCTTGAGAGGAAATACAAGTCTTTGGTGAGTTAAACCATGCAGTTTTAGTATGTAATAGACATTTCAAACAATATTATGCTACATTGTTGTCACATGATTTTATGAGCATGTTTTTAATGGTGTACATCTAAAATATGCATACTGAGCACAGTATTCATGCTGTACATTGTAGAAATTGTATGATAGTTTGTAGTATGATAATATTCTATTCCAAACATAATCAACATTCACTGGCTGGTTTAAATGAAATGGGTAAAATGAACAGTTTTTTCAATGCTAATAATAGAATGTATTCAAGTAATTAATTATGTATTTTATTGATCCTTTTCCCCAGATTGTTAATGCTCTGCAGCAGTGCATTTATTACTTCGATTCCTGTGATTCAGTTAGAGAAGAAACTTTGGAAATTATCCACAGCCATGAACATCAGCAGATTGGTACGGCTGACCTTTTGCCCACAACCTGCACATGTAGTATCGTACTTTATCTGTCAGCTGGCTTATGTTTTCCCCTGTGTGCTGTAGGGGTGTCCCCGAATAGTCGACGATTCGATGCTTCGATTCGAGGAGCCTGATTCGACTCCCAATCTCACAGTCGAATATTCGCGGGGTATTATGATAATACCATTTTGGCTACATGGGGGTGCTCAGTGTCTGATTTCACATCGAACTACCGGTTTTCTCCCAATAAGTTAATATACAGCCTATTATGATAATGCTGTAAATAAGAATCTTAAAAGAAAAAAGCTTTAAATAAATATGTTAACCTGCCTGAATAAATCCAACTTCCCCTATAGATTAAAGTTTAACTTTCTAATCCGTGACGGACAGAGGAGCATTCTTTGCGACAGCAATTTAAATCTTTAACAAGACTCAAATTGACACAGGCAGAGTGGAAGACTACTTCTTCTTCTTCTTCTTTTTTTTTTTTTCTCGATCAGGTAGGGTACAACAAGTGATTTCAAAACGTTTCAGTCGGTTTATTTATATCGTGTATATATTATTGATCTCGTATAAGATGCATTTGGTTGAGTTACGCTGTGGTAAAGCGCTTCATAATTGTAGTAGGCTACTATACATACGGTGATTTTCTCTTCAGCGCGCGGTGCGAGCAGAACAACAATGCAGAATAATTAATAAATATGACTGGCACTGTCATATACATAGAATCATAATGAGAACACTATTATAATAAAACGCTGTGATTTTTTTAGTGTTTAGTTGTGTTTCTGCATGTCAGTGCGTGAAGAACGCGTCCACAAAATTAGTTCATTCAGAGCCGCGCGTTCATGTGCATTCGGGGCATTTTGTGCAGATAGCTTATAAATTGTAATATTAACGTTATGTTATATAAATAACGAAGCGTATTCTATGTGAGATAAATTAGTTAAATCCCATTGATTAAAAACCTGCTATCATATTCTTCATTCTACTGGTCATCTTCAGCACGCGCAGCTCAAAACAGAAATGCAGAACTTTATAACTACGATCATATACATAACGTTATAATGAGAGCACTATTGTAAAAAAAAAAAATGTTGTGAATTCTGGAGGATTTCGCTGACCTTTAATGTTAACTATCTTTTAATCAAAACATAAAACATTATTTACTCCGTTTGTATCTGCGGGGCGTCCGTTACACATTTACCTTGAGTATTTATGACTGTCGAACGTCTGACTTGACTCTTGGTAATATATTTTGCCCCGCCCCCAAAATATGATTCGAAAATTCCGATTCGACTATGAAAATCCTTAGTCGGGGACACCCCTAGTGTGCTGCTACAGACTGTCCTCTCATGGTCAACTAGCTAGGTTATCATTGCCAGAGATATTTCCAAGGGTTTGTGGATGGTGAAGAACTTTCATCAGCGGTATTCAATCAGTGGTATTCAAAAGAGGCTTGTCTAGTTTCTGTGATCAGATTATGTTTGTTCCACAGAATAGTCACTTTGGTTACTCATATAGTATTACTACAGATTTCAGATGTCATATTTCAGTGGAATCAATCTACCTTATCTTTAAGAGGTCAAAACACTTGCAAAATCTCTAACGAGTGAATATAATAGAAACACATACAGGTGACATTTAAAAAAAAAAAAAAAAAAATATATATATATATATATATCATTGTTCCATAATTTTCATGCCAATTCAGCACATTTCCATCCACAAATTCTCAGTAGTTAACATTTTACCACTGCTTGTTTAAATTTATTTCTATTATTCATAACGAGGATTCTGATTAGATGGTTGCAGTTTATTTATTTTAATTAGCATAAATTAAATGAGGTATACCACCATATATCAATACTCAAAATAAATAATAAATACTATCATAATTACAGTATTGAGAATTACTTTTTGCATTATGGGAATCATTGGAGGAAATGCACTTAATTGTCATGAGGATTTTTTTTTTTTTTTTATTAAATTAAAATAATATGTATCTTCATGTTTTTTTATATTAAAAAAATATTATTTAATTTGTTTATAAATTTTAAACCGTATATAATTTCTTTCTTTCTTCTGATTATGGAACCCAGAAAATAATCCTAACCACTTTCTTCTCTAATGCTTTTTAAATATTCAACCTTTCTGCACTCAGGTTTTTTAGAGATTTAAATTTGTATTTCAGTGCTAATTCAGAAACAGGAGGTCACATGCAAATGATTGAATCCATTTAGAGCATGCTCTGTGAATGCAATGTTCTTGTGTTTTGCCCCTCAGGCCCTGCTCGGAGAACTCTCTACACTTCTAAAGAGCTGGAGTTTGTTTACTTCGTTCACTCGCTGTGCGTGCTCGGGAGGCTTGTGATGTACACTAATGGAAGGAAACTTTTTCCCATTAAAGTGAAGAAGCGGAGAGGTAGGTTTAGAGGGGAGGAAACAAAACCAGGTTGTGGATAATGTTTGAGAAGAACAAGTCTGACTCACTAAACTATCTCTACATTTGTCGCCTGTCTCAGATCCGGTAACTTTGACCGACTTGGTTGTGATTCTGATCAATATCATGTACCAACACCCAAAACCATCCTGCGGTGAGACGACACATGCAGGTGCGTCATAAGAGTACTAGAGTGATAACTCTGATCAACTCTAGCTCAGAAACTACCACGCCTGTGTCTTAAAGTCTGAACCTGTGATTTTTATGACTGTTTTAGATGTTTGCGCTAATATGGGTGTGCCAAATCATCCATCTCACAGTGACATTACTGTAGCTTCTATTATATCTTCCTCTCGTTAATGAACTTACTCACTACTTTTGGAAAATAAATGACTCAGTCTTATCAAGAAAACTTAAAAGACTGCACATTATAAAGTTACTGTATATTATTATGTGGGACTGATTATTAATTAGGATGTTTATTTTCACCAAAAATGAAAAATCTGTCATTGTCTACTCAATCTCGTGTCATTTCAAACCTATATGACTGTCTTTCTCGCATGGAACACAAAATGAAAAGTGCATTTTTGAAGAATATCCATGTCCCTTTTAATGTTTGAGACCTTCAATCCCCATCTATTGTAACTGCATCGAAAACATTGACCATCAGATTATTCATCATTTCTCATTTTGGGTTCCACGGTGGAAAGAAAGTCTTACAAATTTGGTGCATATGATGACAGAATTCTCATTTTCAGGTGAACCAGGCTTTAACCAGGTAGCACAAAGCAAAAATCACATATTGAAGCACATAATAAATTAACCACTTTGTTTGTCCTCATTGGGCAGTTTGTGTTGAACTTTAAATCGTTCATTAACTGAGCTCTGCAGTAACACTTAAGGCCGATAACAACCAAGGTGCCCTGAAGCTCCTAACAAGTAATCACAGAGGTGTGTATGTGTGTGTGTTTGTTTGTGTGTATTCTCTAGACTCCCTGTCCCCCACTAATCTTGTGATGGAGGTGTTAAGGACCCTGTGTGACCGCACTGAGTGTGCTGTGGAGTGTCTCTACCAAATCCCTGTTATAGAAACTCTGCTGGCTCCTGTTATCACCTTGCTCAAAGGAAAGCTGGTCAGTACAACATGAACACTCCCTTCAGCACGTAATCAAGATTCTAGACATGATTATGAAATCATTCTAAACTAGGCCCTATTCTACAATTTTATATAATTTAACTTTTTTCATTGAATTGATATTAAAAATGTTGGCAATCTTCACAAGTACTGTAGTTCAAAAGGAAACGTTGCTGAATACTGTATAGGCGTTGATATACTAACACAGGAAGAATTTATGTTAATGTGACATTAACGCCATTGAATTTTATTAATTTATTTTAACATTAAAACATAGCAACATGCTGTGTATCTACAGTATATACATTTCATTCAGTATATACATATTAGGGTGCAGCTATAACATTTTTTATTGTTGATTGTTGAAAACAGTCTTTAATGTCACATTAGATCAATTCAATGCATCCTTGTTGAATTTCTAAACATTTGAACATTAGTCTACATGTACATAATTTTATATATTATTTATATAGTAAAATAACACATGATGGATTCTATACTAACTTTGTAACAGCACATATAAGAAAGGATGCCATTTCCTGATGTATCTTCAAGGAAAACATAAACAGAATATTTTTTACAGTTATAGCACTACAGAAGAAGCCTGTTAATTTAAATCTTGAAATAAAACAGTAACCTTCTATATAACATCTCATCAGAGACCTCATCTGCAGCATTTTATATGCATTATACTGTTCACCCCAAGCATTTTCAATTTGTCTTTTGTTGCAGCCCAAATTAAATTCCCTAGAAAGTGCCTTGACTCACATAGCAGACACGCTGGCGAGGATCGCTACCACTGAACGAGGTTTATCACTCCTGCTTTATGACAGAAATCTCGTCTCGGCCGAGGGTGAAAGGTAAGTAAATCTAATTTTGCTCTCAGGTTACATTCATTATTTCTTCTTCCTGCTAGTGTCATCCTGAGCTAGTCGACACTTGTGCCATATATATCATCAGCATGCATAGATGAAAGAATGAGCTTCTTAATAAAAGAAAGGAACCTTTGACACCTGTGTCTTCAGTGAGATGAGTTGTAGCATATGTTGTGAAAGTTAATGTGTATAGAATAGAATAAAATAGAATAGCCCAGGTTGTCAACCACTACAGTTGTACCACCATTAATTTGGCCATACCAATCCAGCAGTTAAAAGCGCAAAAAGTACTTTAATATGGTATAATATTACTGTATTGTAATATGTTCTGTTATTTCCACAGTATTTCAGCAGCACATCTGGTGGTACAGTTTACACAGAGGCTGTTGGCAAAAGAGCTGCATGTGTTCAGCGAGCTGGAGATTCCTCCTGCCGTGAGCGGGGCCTTCATCTTCGTCTGTCGGCAGATGTACAACACCTGCGAGGGGCTGGAAGTTCTACGTCCATACAGCCTGCATGAGTGCATCGCCAAAGCCTGGAGAACGGTGACCTTTATACACACTAGAATCACTTAATTCAGTTATTACCAGTTTACTCTTTAGTGGACTGTTTATTCCAGACTTACAATACAGTAACAACAGAGGTAGACCTTTTCAGTTAAAATGGAGTGTACAGTGATGCCCTTGTGGGCTTTAAACCTACAGATGTTTGGTTATCCTGTCAATGATTATATAAAAGCCAGAATTTCATCATATTTAGTCTGTTGATTGTCTGTGGTTGTATGAGTGTTATGAGGACAGTGGCGCACAATTTTGGTAACTTTAATAAGTAATCCTTTAACCATAAAATAACTTGTGTAGTCGTCACTGACTGGAACACATAATTTACTGAATTGTCTGGGAATCTGACCACTCCCTGTCTCATATTGACAAATACACTGCTGTTCAAAAGATTTCATAAAAATTTTAAAAATGATTTTGAAAGTCTGTTATGTTCACCAAGGCTGCGTTTATTAAATCAAAAATACAGTAAAAAAATAGTAATATTGTGAATTATTATTATTATTATTATTATTATTATTATTAATAATAATAATAATAATAATAATTTAAAATAACTCTTTTCTATTTGAATATACTTTTAACATGTTATTTATTCCTTTGATGGCAAATCTCAATTTTCAGCATCATTATTTCACTCTTCAGTATCACACAATCCTTCAGAAATCATTCTATGATGCTGATTTGGTGCTCAGGAAACACATGATTATTATGTTGAAAACAGTTGTGCTTAATATTTTTGTGGAAACAAAAATTAATACTAAAATGTTTCAAAATAACAGCATTTATTTGAAATAGCATTATAAGTGCATTTACTGTCACTTTTGACAAATGGAATGCATCCTTTTTGAATATGAAATTCATTTTCTTTGTTTGTTTGTTTCTAAAAAGTAAATAAATAATAATAATAATGATGAAAAAACTTGATAACCCCAAACTTTTAAACAGTAGTGTACCTCTTGGCACAACTTAATTTGTGTTAAAAGAAAGTTTTCACATTTTTTTATTTATTTGTAATTCATAAAATTTCACTAAAACATGTTTAGTGAGACACTTTAACAAAACATGAAATTCTGCCTATTGAAAATTTATATTTTGTTATTATCAGTCATCTCACAGCCAAAATAAATCCTCCAGTTTTTTTTTACTTATTCTGGACAGCAGCTTTACAGCCTACAGTGTATGTTCCCCAAGCAAAACAGTATTAATTTTGGAAGAACTGCTTGAACGTTCGTTCTGTGGGCTGTGTGAAGAGGATTTGTAGAATACAGAAGCAGCAAAGTGCTGCGCCGTCAATAATGAAGCCTCCCGGGGTTCCCCTGCCTTCATAAGGGCGAGTTGGAGCGGCATGAGGAATCAACATTGCATTCAACGTGTATTCTCATTATTTAGCCGAAGGGTTTAAATGCCGTGTAGCAGTCCAGCCTGACAGTGAATTCTCTTCCCCCGCAGACAAGCTCCGTGTCGGAGAGAGTTCCCACTCCTGTTCCTGGAGCTCCCCCAGTGATCACTTCCCAGGAGCTGCAGAGCGTGTGAGTATGCCTCCATCACGCCTCCAGTGTTCTCTTGTTCCTACACAAGCTGTTTGTTTCTGTGCTAAACTTGAGCTTGGCCTGCCAGTGCTGTTTTGTGGGGAAAAAATCAACAAGAACAAGAAATAATTAGCATTCTTGCTGAATCTTTTGTCTTGGTTCTGCAGGGTGGCCTGGGAAGAGATGCTGTTGGACAATCTGCTGAATTTTGCTGCCACACCAAAAGGACTGCTGCTCCTCCAACAGACTGGAGCCATCAATGAGTGTGTCACCTACATGTTCTCAAGATTCACCAAAAAACTACAGGTATTAAAATCAGATGCCACTTTCAAAAGTGTTTTATTCTGCTAGTCATACTTGCAGTAAAGGGATAGTCCACCCAAAAAATAAAATTCTGGGATTATTTACTCACCCTCAAGTCATTCAGTTTCTCCTAAACAGATTTTTTTTGAAGAATGTTAGTGTGATCTCAATATGGTGGTCAACATATTGTTTTATCTTATAATATATGTAGCAACACCCCAAAGTGCCCTAATATAGTGTTAATGAGTTTTGCATCTGCAAGCATTACTTATATTTTCATTTGGAAAATAAAAATTGTTTTAAATTTTTTACAAACAATTTGTAGTAAGCAGTTGTTTTTATTGCTTGTGTCTACTCAATTGTAATGGGGTACAAGGAATGCTATTTTTATTTGAGAAGTTGCTAGTTATTACATATTTCCAGACTCAGAAAGGTAACCTATTATTGTGTATTTCCTCCATTCTTTCTCTAATCTCAGGTCAGCAGGTGTGAGAAGTTTGGTTACGGTGTGATGGTGACCCAGGTGGCCGCTACAGCCCCAGGCATCGCGGCCTTGCAAAGCTCTGGTAGCTAGAAGACTTATTTATGACCAATTTAATGTACATCTTGAGAGTTAAGAGCAACATCTTCTATATTTTCTCCTCATAGCTTCTTCAGACAGCAAAGGTCATGTTAAAAATCTACTGAATGTATTGTACATTGTTAGTGTTTCTGCAATCATTACATTTCCTGTTACTATTGATTTAGGGCTTGTACATGACAGTACTTACTGAGACAGCGTTGCTCAATATAGAGGCTAATGTTTTAAAATGCAAACTAGGATTTGAGCCTGTTAAACTAGTTAAAGTTTGAGCGGATTTATAGGATTTGTCCAGACGATTGTGGTGGAGCTGTGGTCAGCCTTGGAGTGTGGTCGAGAAGATGTAAGGGTGGTCCATCCAAAATCTACTCCAATGGACCCTATCGACAGGAGCTGCCTCAAGGTTATGACTCCCCCATCATTTACCTTGTAATAAATATTCAGAAATGCTTTGCTATTTACAGTTATTTAGAAGCAAAAGCTACGCTTCATTGAGATTTTATGGATTTAGATAAGGCTTCGATTTCCAATTTCCACAGTGTTCCTGTAAAAGCTGCACTGAGTAATTCCATGAATAAATGATTTAGCAGAAGTGCACACAATCAACCACCGACCACTTGAAAGTCAACATGAAATTACATTCAAAACCCATTTTACCTGATTAACATTATCCAGTGGCAAGTTATTACATTTTGATAAAAGGTTATAAGCCTTAAAAAACACAAAAAATTAAATACCTCTTACATTATTTGGAACAAAATATAAATAATATATATTTTTAGAGTGGCTATTTTCAAAGTTATTTCTTTGTAAAAAAAAAAAAAAATCAATCTAAGGTGTCGTGATGAGTGAACTTTAGTGATTTTTGTGTGTGGGTAATATGTTTAAGAATGGCTTGTTGAGTTATCTCTCTGATTAAAGAATATCAATCTGAAGTGGCTATGAGTGAACTGTAGTGATTTTTGTGTGTGCGCAGTCCTTCCTCTCTCTAGTGAATCTGCTTTCTTCACCTCACGCTGTGTGGGAGCTGCTGGGACATCGAGAGCTTCCTAACAAGACCGAGTACAATCTGAGAGAGATGGCCACATCTGTTTTAGTGAGTACAATAGACTGGACAGCCTGTGTCTCAAACCCATACTGGCCTACATGTCTAGTCTCAACCCACAATCATGAAACGTCCACAGTCTGTTCACTGGCCATAATGTATTGAGTGATTTCTCAATACAAACAGACTAAAGCTAGAAAGTTATCCTCGAGAGTATATACACTACAATTCAGAAATGTTTTATTCGTGTTTTATGTGTGTGTAATGAATGTGATGTTTTAGCTCAGATTTTCTTAATTTGCAGTTCTAATCATGATCATTTGAGGGCAGACTTTGACCGATGATGTACCGCACGTCCCAGAACTAGCTGTGGTCTTTGTCACAATTATTTTGAAATCATGCATTTTTGATACTCCGTCACTCACTCACTCACTCACTCTTCCCGTCAGGACCTGATGGACCGCCTCATCATTATTAACTCTGATGCAAAGATTCACTCCCTTTTCAACTATGAGCAGTCCCACACGTTTGGCCTGAGGTAAGATCAATAGTTCAGTCCTCACCTACCAGTAAATGGACCGGAAGGGCACAGAGCTGATAGAGGGTTCTTATAGAGGTTTATTATCTTATTAGCCTTTTTTCTCCATTCATTCTTCTCTGGGGATCAATGGCTGATTGATTCAGCCCTTTGTGTTCTCTGTGCTATGATTATCCCGAATTAATGCCAGACAGGGTGATACCAGGATATGAATAAGTTCTCAGACTCTCAAAGGAAGTAGAATTGAAAGACTGGTGTAATCCACCTACTCGTTTAAAAGGAGCACTTTTGATGCATTCGGTCAACATATATCAAGGAAGTACCATAGTTTCAAAATAAGTTCTGTTTTTATAAGAAACAGAATGGGGTTAGCTCTTTAGATCACTTACCGCAGGCTGAGATCACATTTACATAGATAAATAGTGCTGCGGCGAATATTTCCCCTACCAGTGGTATTTATATTAAAATGTCAATATTATCATTATGAGTATAACATACCGTGGCCCTCCACATTTTATAAAGAGCCTTTTTTAGAAACCTGAATCTAGGTCTCTAAAAGAAAAAATATTTGAGTATTAAGAACAAGGTAGTAATAAAAATAATGTATTAATATTACCATGAAAAGCCCAACAATATAACTTATTAATTACATGAAAGAACCTGAATTTTATACAGGCTTTCTTTTTTGCTGATTTACTATGTGTTCGGATCCTGTTGTTTTGAAAAACTCAACAGACTTTCAGTGGTTTCATGCTGGTTTCACGTGAAAAACACGTTGTGGTCAGCGCAAACCATGTTTATGCTCTCAATAAGTGAGCTTAATTATTTTATCGTGTTTTATTTTGTCTTGTGTAGTTTTATTGATGCTTTTCACGGATGAGGAGATGCCAAAGCAGCCTGCCAATGTTGGCATCTGCCTAATTAGGCTAGTGCCAAAATACTGTAGAAGTCAATTGGATGAATGGCCTTTGACAGCAAAAGTTATTATTTGTGTTTAGCATTGTTTTTCCCTGTTGAGAACCACTGAGGTGGAGTAAAACAGTTTTTTTCAATCTCAGAAGATTAGGTTATCTATTTAAGTGTAAAAAATGTTATGGATATGAAAAGGTGTCCTTCTTGAGTATTTCAATCATTTTAATCCACACTGGGGATGCATGACAGCTGAGATCTTAGATTAAAGTCTCAATTTTGTTTGAGATTTTAAATAAACATTCTGTGTGTTTCTTAGTGTGTGTTTGTGTTATTCCGCCTGAATCTAAATCTTTATATGGCATTTCGCCTAGGTGCAGAGGAAGTTGCCTTTGGCAATCTAAAGATCGATTGCGGTGATGAAACCGAGTGCTGTTTATTTGTTGCTGTCATGTTAGTTTTGTTGTCTTTCCCTTAATAAAGTCAAGATGTAAGATGTGGCATAGACCAGAGTGAGATCCTCAGGCATATTCTGGTAAAAATATATATAAATGTATCATTTTCACAATTACCCAGCTTATCTGGAACAGTTCATAATAATGGGTTGAGTAGATGCATTGTTTGTACACTTAAAAGTTAGCGAAATGAAATAAAGGAGAATAATAAGGAGAAATAAAGAGGAAGTACCAATTACCAACATGATTTTCTGAAGAAAATTTGTGTGGTGGCTTTAATATTTTGTTATGCAGTTGTTAGCGTGTTCTGGGTGGTTGCATGTCAAAACAACTATGATGGTCTGGTCCCTAGATAAAGGTGCAGTCCCATTAGTGAAATTCCGGCAGAACTGTGTGGGGAAAGAAGTAATGTAGTGATGTATGAAGCACAGCTATCATCGAAGTCATTTTCAAACCAAGCAGCTTTCTGCTACTCAGTGTGGTGAATCCACATGACCAACTTCAACACATTGCAAAATCTGCACTGGGAAGTCCATTTACTAAGTAACATTACTACTCCCCAACAACCTTCCAGTTATCTGACCACATCCACTTGCTTACACCATCCTAAAGGAAGGAAGACTAAGAAATTTGTTAGTGTTTGATCAGCACATAATGTAAGCTTACCAGTTACCAAACAAACTCTTAACTCTTGAATTCTTGTCTACTTATCTAAGATAACAACTCTTAAAGTAACCATAAACTGTGATTTCCACCAACAAGTTTAAACGGATGACGTTCCTTGGAGTAATGATAACAAAAGCCAGAGAGTGCAATACATCTGTGATTTAATACAATTACTCATTAATAGATATCTGGCTGTTGGGATGGCAGGGGTCGAGAGGTGAACAGGCACATCAAGCAACATGCTTTCTTGGCCGTGGGTCTGTGTTAAAATTTCATGGACGTGTATAGATAAATCGCCCCCTTGTGTCAGATTTGAGACTATGCAATGTAAAAATAAATGTGGTTAACCAGTATTGTTAATGTATCTGACCTGTAAAGGCGTTTGATTTTTCTGTCAAGATAAAAATTTAAATGTTGATGTCAGATGCAAAAGCCTCAGTTGTGCTATTGTGCTCAAAATTATTCATACCCTTGGTAAATATGAGCAAAGAAGGCTGTGAAAATAAATCTGTATCATTAATCCTTTTGATCTTTTATTTAAAAAATTTACAAAAATGTAGCCTTTCATTGGAGAATAAGAATTTAAAATGGGAGAAAAATCTCATTATGAAATAAATGTTTTTCTCTAATACACATTGGCCACAATTAATCATACCATTTTATTCAATACCTCCTTTTTCCAAGATATCAGCTCTGAGTCTTCACCTATAATTCTTGATAAGTTTGGAGAACATCCGACAAGAGATCAGAGACCATTCCTTCATCCAGAACCACTCCAGACCCTTTAGATTCCCAGCTCCATGTTAGTACTTCTTCTCTTCAGTTCACCACTCATTTTCTATAGGGTTCAGGTCAGGGAACTGGGACGGCCATAGCAGAAGCTTGGTTTTGTGCTCAGTGACCCATTTTTGTTTTGAATTTAATGTTTGTTTGTGGATTATTGTCCTGTTGGAGGATCTAACCACAGCCCATTGTAAGATTTCTAGCATGGACAGTCAGTTTTTAATTTTTTATCTGTTGGTATTTGATAGAATCCTTGATGCCATGATGCCAACAAGATATCCAGGATCTCTGGCAGAAAAATAGGCCCACAACATTAAAGATACAGCAGTGTATTTCATTGTACACAAGGGATACTTTTTTATTCCTGTGTGCACCAAACCCATTTTGAGTATTTGCTGTTAAAAAGCTGATTTTTTTTTAATTTCATCTGACCATAGAATCCAGTCCCATATGAAGTTCCAGTAGTGTCTAACAAATGAATATGCTTGAGTTTGTTTTTAGATAAAAGTGTTATATTTGCTAGAATTTTCTTGAAACCCTCCCAAACAACATGTGGTGATGTAGGTGCTGTTTGATGATTTTTTTTTTTTTAGGCTTTCTGACCCCGAGACACAACTGTTTTCTGCAATTCTTCAGCTGTGATTATTTGAGCGTCTTTGGCCACTCAAACTATCCTCCTCACCATGCTTTAAGACAAAATAGACTCACGTCCTCTTCCAGGCAGATTTGTAACATTTTCTGTTGACTGGAAAATTTTAATTATTGCCCTGATGTTGGAAATGGGGAATTTTTTGCTGCACAACAGAAATGCATTCTTTGATTTTACTCACTGTGATCAATGATTAAGGGAATTTGGCCCTGTACAAACGTTTAAAAATTAGGTTTATCTCCACTGCTGATGTATTTCCGACACATAATAGATTATCGAAATCCCTTTCTCTTGCAATTGTGAATCTAATCTAAAATCTTCTGCCCTTTGTGTTGCATCACAGAATCTTTCATCAGTGCAGTGTAAATACAGCTAGCATCGCCTAGACTTTGAAGAGCTGAGTGCTGTTAGGATTATCAGTATCCAAACATCTGACAGTTATTATGCTTTGGATAGTTCACTCATCCTTGTGATCACAGTCGCTGTCCATTAGCAGAGAATAGACCGCATCCAGAGCTAAGGCTGCTGACTTCACAGCCAGCGTTTTTGTCTGAAGGCACATCTCTAGTTAACTGGTTTCAGGCACTATAACATCATGTCTAATGATCGAGAAGAAATTCAAGTGAGCTTTGGACATAGGTAATGTCTACTAATGAGTCATGACGTTTATGAATTAATCTACTCCTTTCAACATACCGGTTTTACTCCTTCCACCTACTTGCAAATGGTTTATAGTTGTCTCTGCATTTTTAAGTTGAGAGAGGAGAATTTTAACATCATAAATGATTTATGATTATGAATTGTAAGGTATTGTAGAAAGGTTATAACAGTTGCTCTAGTCAATGATACAGTGTTATAATATGCTAATACTTGAACATTTACTGCATGCTCAGTGTTTACTTTTGGGTATAGTATGGAAATAGGCACACAACTAGAGTCTCTGCCTTCACAGTAGATGGGAGTTTGTAGTAAGAAAATGTAGACTGAAAACTGTTGTAGTTTTTAGCTGCAAACGAAGCGCTGATGCTGCACTGATTCAACCTCCGTCACAGTACAGTGCCATTTAATGGCTGCATTGAAAATCCTCTACAATCAGCTTTGCTCAGCTGCATTGAATCACATCATTAGAAACCATTAGAGAGGAAAATCTGTGTCACCTCACCATTCTAGCAGCTCTGTCCCTCTGGCTTCTCCAGAATTGATATGTGTCACTATACTGTTCTCCACTCATACAGAATATCCTCATCTCATCAGTCCAGTGCAGGATTTCATGATTTATCACTCTCACAGCTTCCATGCTAATTTCTCAGGTAATGTGTCAAGAAGTTCAAATGTAACATTCTCCAATAGTGTACACACAACTACTGCTGGCTGTTTGAAAGACTAAACTTCTTGATCTAAAATCAGGTGTGGAGCATCATTTTGGTGTCATTTTTAAGGCAAATGTCATAGTTTTTTGCTAATGTCATGATGATGGATTGCTAAAGATTTTGGGAGATGATAAACCAGCATTTTTCACTTTTCAGCTATGTAAAAATGAAGTAATGTTGCTTATTATTTGTTTTCCTGTGTAAACGCTTGTTTATTCCATCTGTGCTCATTCAGGCTCTTGAGCGTGCTGTGCTGTAACCTGGATTCTTTTCTTCTGCTGGAGTCTCAGTATAAGCTCTCTGAGTTACTGCTGCAGGGTCAGAGGGACAATGTCACAGAGCCGCCCTCAGGTGAAGGGTGAGTGACCGTCTCTTGCGTTCCTGTATTCCCTTGAATGTAGTTCAGCACGACACACTAATTCAGAGTCAACCAACAGTCACTTTCCAAAAGTAATAGATTTAAAAAAAAAAAAAAAAAAACTTTTTTTTTTCATTTACCATAGGCTTAGATAGTTTGAATTGACAATGTGAACATACTGTAGATACAGTACACTGTAAAAAGTGATAAATTGACTTCACTTAAAAAAAAAAAAAATTGAGGAAACCCGTTGCCTTAAAATTATTAAGTAAATAATAATTAATTATAATTGTCAAGTTCACTTAACTTTTTTTTTTTTTTTATTATTATTATTATTTACTTAAAAAAAATTGAGGAAACCCGTTGCCTTAAAATTATTAAGTTAAGTCAACATCACTTTTTACAGTGTATGTATTGATTCTGTGTGTTGTTTGTTTTTACTGGCTGCTTCATCCTCAGGGAATTCATCATTGATGGACTGTCTGTGGAAAGAAACCATATACTGATTCGAATCGGTACAGTTGGTGGCCCGTCTGAGAGGAGACTTCCTCCCAGAGCCCTGCAGAAAGTGAGAGCATCTCCTTTTTCCTTCCTTATCTGTTGTATGTGTAGTACAATAAACTGTGTTGAGTTGATCGTGTTGTGTGTATATATAGTACCATGGAAGCAGTGTCACCGGATGTAATTTGGTTGCAATACACAATTTTTTCTATATTACCATTTAAAAGCAGTTTTATACTGGATATTCAGTTAGGAAAAGGTATGTGAAATGAGATTTAATCTATTATTGAATACATGATGCTTTTCACAATTTTGCAGTCATTGTAACAGTCCCCAGTCAATATTCTAGTTTTAGATGCCTTATCTACATCCCATGTTTTGAATTTAAGAAACATAAATGGCGTCTAATATATCAGTATTCATATATCACCATAATCTCCATGGAGGGGTTTACTGCTGCTTTGGCAGTTGCTTATGTGGATTGTATTTCAAATGTCTCAGGAATCATGCAAGGAAACAAATATTATGCTTCTAAAAAGAGCTTTGTGGATAAAGCCTCTGTTGTAATGTAAAGAGATTTGTAAACAAGGCAGTAGATGCATATGTGTCAGTTTGAGTGATGACAGAATTTGACATTCATGACATATAGGATGAAGCTCTGGTCGATGACTCAACACATCTTTAGGTGATTGTAACGACTGGAATTAAAAATAAACCTGCACACTTTTGTGTTTGACAAACAAAGCCCTTGTGTGTTGCACCTTTGTTTTTCATTTGTTTTATACTGAAATTAGACTCTTAATTTCAAACTGCAGTAAATATTTATTATTGTAGCAATGGAAAAAATGTGTTTTGGCACAGTGACAGGGGGTGCTTTTATAAAAAAGAATTGACATTAGGAGGTCAGACTGAATTCCCTGAGTAAGCTGTCATTCAGTACCAGTGTCTGGCTTGTTTTGGACCAAAGGTTGGTGTGAAGATATTGATAAATGTATTTTCCCCATACATAAAAAGAAATGTTTATGTGGTAACAGTGTTGTGCTCACAGCTATAATACAGTTACTGTGAATATCATGTTTTAGCAAATTAAAATGAGAGTGAAATTAAAATCATTTAAAATACACTACAGTTACTGTTACAACTACTGTTTTTTATATTTTTTGATGTTTTTGAACATTTCTTAAGCTCATGAAGTTTGCATTTATTTGATCATAAACACAGTAAAACAGTTATTACTGTATTGTGAGAAATATAATTTATTCCTGTGATGGGAAAGCTGAATTTTCAGCATCATTACTCCAGTCTTCAGTATCACATGATCCTTAAAAATCATTCTAATATGCTAATTTGGTGCTCAAAAATGTTTCTTATTATTGTCAATGTTGAAAACAGCTGCTTAACTTAACTTTTTCTACAACACATTAAATATTAGTTCAACAGAATGTGCCAAAATTACATTGTACAATTTTGTTGTATACATTAATAATTTAACATAGCTAATAAAACATGAGATTTTGCCTTCTACATCTTAAAAAATAATAATGGGAAACCACAGCATACCATATTTATGGAAAGTGTCCCATCTGTCCCTTAGGGGAATGACCCTTACCCATGGCCAATGGTGTCTACATACCCTCTGCCTAAATATTACATTCTTGACATGCCCAAGACTCTCCGCCCTAAACAGGGTAAGAACAATCTTTTAAAGCATTAGATCCTACTATATATATGTGTTTATGTGGTATTGCTTTCATAAATGACAAAAATTCCCTTATTTACCATTAGTTTAATTCAGTGTTTTACATGGTTCTACTCTGTAGTAACTTCAAGGACACATACTCTCTTTATGACAGACTCATTTCTCTTCTTTACTGTTACAGCGATACATCTATATTTCAATGTGACGGCTTTTTCCAGCTCAATAAATGGGGATTAGAGGTTCTTAATGCCTAGTAAACACTCTTCCTTTAGGAAGAAGCATCAGTATGTGGATGAATCCCTATTCGGTGACTCAGTGGTGTTTATTTCAGCTTGTCTTTAAATGTTAGGCTTGAGACAGTATATTGTTATTTTGAAGGCCAAGAAGTTGTACAGTTAGTAGTCACAAGTCAAGAGTCACAGATTTTCATAGGGCATGTGATCAGTAAAGGAATTTGTTGTATACTGTGTTCAAATGTTTTTGCCAGAAGACAATCATTTTGACTGTTAAAAATGAACACTGTACCTGTTTCTTCTCAGAGTCAGAGATCAGTGCTTTCTTGGCCTCGTCTAAAGAAACTGAGAGAGATGCTAGCTGGATGGATGACTGCAGGAGACAGTTCTGCAAGATCATGGCTACAAAGTCAAACACTCTCACTGGATACGGTATGACCCACATTCAGCCCTGTCTGAAATTCACAGCAGGATGCCCAGCTTCTCTAATCTTATGCTGAAGTTTTACTGCATTTAAAGGGGTCAAAATGAGAAATCAGATATCTGTTTAAAACTATATGTTTGCCCGGTCATAGTGAGGTAATATGGATGAAGTAGGATAACTACTAAGAGGGTCTCAGGCACAGACCCTTCTTCTTAACGCCAGAAGAATGAACAATATCCCATCCTTTACAGCGGCTGTCCTATCCTACTACAATCCTATTCTTTTCAGCTGCAAAATTCAGAGCAAATTGTTTCGTGATCCTGCCATAATGTAATGCAGGCTTTGCAAAGAGGCTGTTGTTGAAGGACGGGGTAGCACAAACTATATTGAGTTTGACAGCAAAGCCGCAGCTCGTGAGTCAGTGTTGTTTCTCATTTCAAATGCAAAGAGGGCATTTACATAGAGGACCTAAAGGCACAACAGCACAAAATGGCCTGTTTAATTTTAAGGGTCAGAGAGATAGTGGAAAATAGTCATAAAAAAAACTAAATTATGACTGCTTTGGCAAATTAAAAGTGGGCTGGAGGAAAAACAAATAAAATGATAAAAAATTTATGATATGACTGACCCTTTTAAATTCAAAACAGCTCTGTTGAATTATATGTTCCAACTTTTATTTCTAAAATTATGTATTCAGGATATCTAAGTCTGCAGGACCAGTTTCTGTAAATGCAGAATAGATTGTTTACAATGTGAAGTGCTCACTTGCTTTTTAGACCAAGGTTATTTGCATTTATTTAAAGTGTTCCTTGATGTCTATTACTGTATATGCCTTTTTCTTTAAATTTACCTTTAGATTTCCACAGGAATTAAAGATGATTGTTTATTTTTTTCCGTATATTAATAATAGAGCTGTTAAATCCTTTAAATCAGTGTAAAAATAACTAATAATTTCTTTCTATTGTGAATGTTTAACATTGGCCAGTTTCATAGTACATGCTGTTACTCTATGCCTGCCAATGTCTGATTCCGTGTAACACTCGAGTAACATACTCGAGTGATATTCGAGTAACAGTCACTCGGCATATTTTCTCGCTGTGTAGCCTGAGTTTTAAACATTGTTGGAGTTATGCATTTCAACAAACAGGAATATACATGCAACATTAAAGAAATGAGATTACAAGTAAACTTTCTCATGAAAGATTTGTATTTAAACTCGGTGTGCTGTGGCTCAAGACGTTTTTTGATTTCCATAGCATCCACTCCTTATATTAAAGAGGCTCTTTTGCTGGAGATTTGAGGTTTGATTCAAAGGAAATTGCCTTGACTGTTCACGTTTCTTTTCTCTCACAGTACTTGCTGATCTGTTGGAGAGGGTCGTGCTGCATCTCTCGTCTTCATCCACCGACTGCTTCTTTCCACCGGCAGAATATAAAGGTCAGTCAACAGCACTTTAATGTTTTATGAAAGGATTTTTTTTTATTTATGTGACCAACTTGCAGACAACTAACAGAGACATCATTCACTTCAGAGGGCATATATGGAATAAAAAAACACACAAGGGTGTATATATGAATATGCCTTCGTATATCATAGTCCTTCATCTCATAACTATACGTTAAACATGAAATATTTTCTGATTGGGGGTGATTGTGATATTAAAGAAATAGTTTTCTGCTTGAAACTTTCTGCATCCCACCTGGTTAGGACATGCTGTTAGCTCACCATGGTATGCTCATTGTAAAAATCCATCTGGATGAGATTTGTCAGCTTTCCATTCACGCAAGCAGAATTATTTAGAAAATGGGCGAATAGTTGAGGCTCTGTGGGGTTTTCATTTATTAAACATAATGCTTCTCAGAAATAATATTGGTCATGCTCTTTTGTTTAAATCCCAGCTGCAAGGAATATCTGCTGGCTTGAGCTTGAGTAATGTGACTACTTCAAAAGAATGATTTGACAAAATTCACACCCCTGTCAACCTATTATTGTTTTAATATTTATAATAAACCTTGAAATTGATGATTATTTTGCTTTGTATTTGACTCCATGAAATCAATTAAACATCTTTCAAAACGTCGTCTACCCTCTCAAAACATCACTTTTTTTATTCAGTGTCAGAGAGTTAAAGTTTTCATACTTTGAAAGTCTTTGATAACTCGTTTTTAAGTATGGTGAGGGTTAGTTAACTCTGGAGATTATTAGTGGTTTGGGTTCTGGCAAGGTCGTGAACTTTCAATTTAATGACAAGCATCTTCTTTCATTTATGAACTCCGGAGTCAGAGACTATGAGTGAAAATGTTTCTCTTTTTTTTTTAAATACTTTAGTAAATATTGATTTTACTATAGAAAGTAGACATAAAATGCAGCTTCTGGGTAAAGTTTTTAATGATAGATTAGGCTAATTGATGAGAATTTACAAAAATGAATCAGACTTCTCAATCCCCAAAACTTTCCAAATAGGATATATGGGTATATGTATGGATTCCTGACATGGCAAGTATTATGGTGTCATGTTACTTAAGCATTCGTTTCCTCCTTTCATGTGGCTCTAGGTCTGTATCCTCCCCTCTCATTTAGCAGAGGAGTAGGGGTGACTTGTCACACTTCATCTCACTTAGCCGTTCATGTCATAATCGCTGACTGATGTGAGCAGCAGGAAGTATGATTTGTCATTCTGCCTAAACCCTTCTCTCCTATTGGTTCATTTGCCAGCCAGTCAAGACCAGTCACTTCACAAGGTGCACATCTATCTGCATTATGTCATCATTACAATCCTGACATTGTTGTTATATTAATGAGGATGGAGGAATGGCCCCATAATTATATCAGTGGGCCCATTTCCGTCTCACCAAGGGCATTCACTCAATTAAGGCCATTCTTAAGCATGATGAATGTAGATCACACAGCTGATGTTGATTTGTGGGTAAGCCGATGCAGAAATGAAAATGTATTATTTAACAGCACATTTTGCAGTGCTCTTTTGCTACTCTGTGCTCCATTTACTGAAATTTAATGGGTATTTGAAGAGGACGTGCAAATGGGATGTAATTTTGTTTTTTTTGTTTTTTTTGTTTTCAGTGGTGGACCACAGTGTAAAGACTCGAAGCCTATCTTCTGTGGAGCAGTTAGGTGTGGGAATATCCCTCAGGTAATGTATATGCCATGCTAAGCTTCATGCTAGGATTAAGGTTTGTGAATCATTGTTGAAGTGCTTTAAAACCTTTTTTTTTTAAACACTAAAAATGCATTAGATACAGGGTCTTAAAAAGATCTGACATCGAAGCAGAAAGTCTTGAATTCATAGTCATCATGGCATTAAATGTTGCATGCACTGCAAAAAATAACATCAAAAGTGAACAAAATAAAGCGAGTTCAACAAAATGAAGAGATGCTTGATGCAATCAATTGATCTGTCAATGAGGTATGAAAAGTAGTTTTTCTTTTGAATTATTTATTTTAGGTCATTGGCAGATTTTTATTCTTTTTTTAAACTCAGTTTATTTTGATCAATTTCTCAATTTCAAATAAATGTATCTATTGGAAAACCAAGACAAAATGTGGAGCAAGAACTTTTTACACTGTGGTCAGAATGTACAGTTATTTCCATATTCTGGTTAAACTTTTTTTTAACAAATTTAAAAAGTAATGACGATCTGTTTAAAAAAAAAAAAAAAGTTAAATTTGCCTTCATAAAACATGCTGAAACCCTTATATTACAGTATATTACATTTATTATATATTATTATTATCATGAAAGTAAAACAATGTAATTATTAATACATGTATTTTGTTTTAAAAATGTTTAGATATTTGTACTGGAAGCCAGGACAAAAATACTGATTAGGAAAGTGATTTTTGCAGTGTGAATATACAGAAATTATTTCAGCTTCACTGAAAGCCACTGGCATTCTGTGGTATGTCAGCACACTAGTTAAACTCAATATGAACCCATTTAGATATTTTGTCTTAAGGCAATCCACAATGACTGTAATCAGGCAATGCATTCTAGCGCTCAGCACATTGGGATAATTGTAACTCTCTGTTAACCTTCATTTGGTGCTGTTTCCCAGGGAGAGACTGTACATGCGTGATAAAACTGAATTTCATTCGGTTGCGAAATTTGTTCTTCTTAGTCAAAAAATATTGCCTTGAAAAATTTCTAATTATGTAAATGTCCGTAAGTTGGTTTTTGGGGAAGAACATTTTAAAAATGTATTTTCACCTTTGTTTAGCAAGGTCCTATTGAATGGGGTATTAAATGAAGCTGCCATGTAAAACAGTACATTTTGTTTGTGTGTGTGTGTGTGCGCGTACGTAGGTATGGCAAGTTCCTAAAGCTACTGAGAGAAGATTCGGAGCAGGATCTGTGTCTTCTGCTCAAGCACTGTCAGGAGTTCCTCTCTCAACAACGAGTCAGTGTCACTTCTGAGCTCTGTATCCTTCTTATTACACTTAATTAATATTAATCAAGTGACATACAAATTATTGCAAAAAGTCTGACGTTCCATTTAACTGTGCACAATATTCTTATTTGCTGTAGACCACATATTGATTTATGTTAATGTGGATGAATCACTAATCTCAACGATAAGCTGAATGCCATTTTAAAGGGTTAGTTCACCCAAAAATGAAAATTATCCTGTTATTTGCTCACCCTCAAGCCATCCTATGTGTATATGACTTTCTTTTTTTCAGATGAATCTAATCTGAGTTACATTTAAAAATTGTCCTGGCTCTTCTAAGCTCTATCATTGCAGTCAGTGGGTGTTTCTGTTACACAGTCCAAAACACGTCAAATAAAGTGCGCGAATCCATAAAAAAAAGTGCCTCACACAGCACCGGGGGATGAATAAAGGCCTCCCGTTGCGAATCCATGCATTTTTGTAGGAAAAATATCCATATTTCAAACGTAATAAACACATCTCTCTCACTTCATCTAACTGCCATAAGCAGAAGTCCTTCTGGCGGATTACGTTGCGTGATTAGTGACGAGCACAAAGAGAGAACAAAACAGAACGCTGGTCATGAATTGGCACAAAACGAGGATTTGTAAAGAAAAATGTTGGAGGATTTCGATATAAGCCAAGAGGAGACTGGTTTTACTTCGGTAAAGTAAAGAAACTTTGCTTCCTTTGCTCCTATAAACAAATGTTGTTTTTTGCGAGACTCAAGGTGCGTTCACGCCATATCGTAATAACCGTAATTACGAGATACCAACTTGTAAAAGGCGTTCACGTCCTCGTAAAACTCGTAATTTCAACTTGTGAACTGGGAACTTTCTGAAAGCTACGGCTTGTACCACGTGACTGCTGAACCTAACACGGAACCAGAGAAAAATGCCGCGCTTTCAAAGAAAGCTATATTACTTATATTACTAAGTTGACTTAACTTAAAAAAATCGAGGAAACCCGTTGCCTTAAAATTTTTAAGTAAATGATAATTAAAAAAAATAAGTTAAGTGGATTGTCAAGTTCACTTAACTTTTTTTTTTTTTTTTTATTATTATTATTTACTTAATAATTTTAAGGCAACAGGTTTCCTAAATTTTAAGTTAAGTCAACTTAGCACTTTTTACAGTGTGTTCTAAAAAAAGAGGAAAATGGATGCATATATATAGATACTATAATGTACTATAAAAAACATACTATGTAAGTGTTCGTACTGTTATTATTTTGTTGTTGTTCTCAACATTCTTTCACGCGGGTTCATTTTGTTGACTGTCGCTATAGACCAATTTCGTGTAGACGTCACAGTTACGTCACTTGCAGCTGCGCGCGCATTGTGGTGGCAGAAACACACGGTAACAAGCGGAGTGAAATGGGAAAAATCCACGGAATAAGAGAGAAAATGTATTGTGCCGTTGGATGTCAGAATCGGAATGCAAATCATTTTTATAAAATACTGTCGTCAAAAACGCCATTTGAAGCTAAACGCAGACGTTTAAACGGACAGACTAATGAATGAAACCTGCTATGATTATTCTACTTCTAAAGCATAAATTTTATTTAAACAATTGGTCTACATAATATTCACATATGCAGTTCATAGGGAACACATTATATTTGCCCTACAGTTACAGCATGAAATACTATTTAAACCTATAACATTTTACATTTAACGCTACCTATTTTGTCTCACAATTTATTTATTTTTTTGAGACTTTTTTTTCTTGCAAATGCAACTTTATATATCATATTTTGGACTTTATAATTCGATTTAACTCAACAAGAGCGAGTTTGTCAATTCTGAGGGGGGAAAAAATACAGAAGTGTGGGATATAAACTCAAAAGAGAGAATGGCATGTTGATTTTTCTTATCAGAATTGTGAGATATAATCTCAAAATTGTGAGAGTAAAGATCAGAATTTTGAAATATAAACTCAAATTTACCTTTTTTATTCTTTTATTCCATGGTTTCCATAGACCGCCACTTAGTATCAGATATGCATGAGTCAAATAGTAGCTCCAAAATCTACCACCATCCATTGATAGGACACATTTTCTGGTTTCAGTTAATTTTTTTGGAATGAATTTTGAATAATTAGCCCCGAAATATAATTGGATACACAAGCCATTTTTGAAAAAATATGAATGTCTTTGCATTATATAACAAATTATTAAATCAAATAGCATTCATTTTTTTAAAGAAATACAGCATAAGTACACTTTTGGAGGGTTTTCATTAGGTTTTAAATGATAAAACAATACATAGACTGTCGTTCAGCTGTTTGGGGTTTATAATTTTTTTGTTTTATGTTTTTGAAAAAAAAAACGTTATGCTCACTAAGGCTGCAATTATGTGATCAAAAATAATTGATCAAGTTATTGCTAAACATTAGTGGAACATATTAATGATCTGCTAGGACACTTCTAGACTTCATCATCTACTAAAAATCACCTTGAGATCACTCACTCACTTGAGATCAATGACTTTAATGTTTAAATACTTTTTGGCCACTACTTTGGCATCGTAGCTGTTGGAAGAAAATAGGTCAACCTCAGAATGTATTGAAGATTCCTTGACCCAACTGTCAGCCTGTTTTCAGGATGGTTATCCTGGTCACGATTGGTTTGCCTCCACAGTTTTTCTGCTCATGCATGGCGACGTGGGTCGTTCTCTGAGTCTGCTCTTGCGTTTCTCCCGTCTGCTGCCGTCTGCCTTCCTGTGGCCCCCAAGACTGCACAGCTCTGTGAGTTATAGCCTGTATCATTTCTCTCTTCTCATTCATGTCAACCTTTAATACTTGCTGGGGTAGCAAGTTAAAGTTGTAGGTTGCCCAAAAAAAATCTAATTAAGTCATATAAATGAATACTTGTATTCAGCAAGGATGCATTAAATTGGTAAAAAAAAAAAAAAAAGAACAGTTGAAAAAAGCAGCACAACTGTTTTTAACATTGCTAATAATAAATGATGTTTCTTGAGCAGCAAATCAACATATTTAAATGATTTCTGAAGGATCATGTTACACTGAAGGCTAATGGCTGCTGAAAACTCAGCTTTTCCAGGAATAAATTACATTTGAAAATATATTCAAATATAAAAGTTGTTTTAAATTGTAATAATATTTCACAATATTGCTGTTTTTACTATATTTTTGATTAAATAAAAGCAGTCTTGCTGTGTTTTGGGTGAACTATTCCTTTAAATGTCTTAAGCTTAGCCCATGTTGCAATTTTGTAGTACTAATAATAGCTGCATCCCTCTCATGTTTAGTAATGTTCTGAATTTATATTATGTATATGCTTGTGTAGCTTTCATATCCATGTGCCGTAAACAAAACTCAGCATTTTGACCTGCATTATCATTCTAATCTCCATTTGCATAGGAAAAGTTAATACTGGGAGGAAATGCTGGATATTATGATATTACTGGGGCAATAGTCATTACAGTGGTTCCCATAAAATTTGGATGGAGCAATCTCTCCCTCTCTCTCGGAACAGCGGATAGTAAACAGAGCTCAGTTAATAGAGTTTCAGCTGTAAAAATATGTGCGGGATATGATAATGCTCCACACACACGAGTTTGTCTGATTACAGTTCCATATTTCTGTGCTGTCAGAGTGGCCGTGCATGTAAATTATTTAGCTGAGAGACAATGATGACAATCAGGAAAAAGAGAAGACGCAGCCCTCACATTTGCAGTTGCAGAGGCAGCTAATAAAAGCTTGGTCGTGTCATTAGCATATGTGGTGTTCTGTTGTTTTCCATGGTGGACAGAACTCTTAAAGGAATAGTTCTGTCATTATTTACTCACCTTCATGCCGTAGTCGTACACTTCTGTTTCTCCTGGAGAACACAAGAGGGGATATTTTGCATAATGTTTCTATTTTCAATAAAAATGAAAAGGGGATTTTCACTCCAGAAATGGGGGGGAAAAGCATCATAAAAGTGGTTTTGTGTTCATGTACAAGTCTTCTGAAGTCATATCATAGCTTTGTGTGAAGAACAGGCTAAAATAAAGTCATTATTTACTGAAGATTTTGCCCTTTGCAGAGTTTTCAAATCTCATTTGCACTTCATGATCAGTCATGACACGTAAGAACTAATGCAGCTTAGGATCATATACACTGCACCTTGCACAATGCATCTTCATACTTTTATGTATTTATTTTTTCGTGTTTTTAGGTACATCTCCCTATAGAGATTGCTCAGTCGGGCATTCATCCCATCTACTCTTGCACCGCACATTACGTCGAGATGTTGCTCAAGGCCGAGGTTCCTCTGGTTTTTTCTGCCTTCAGGATGTCTGGCTTCACTCCCTCTCAGGTGCTGTTTTAAGTACTTCATTTTTAATTACTTCACTCCAGTCTTCTCTGCTTGGTAAATAACCAAGCAGACTTGCCAACCTGTATGCATTTTGTGTAGCAGATCTGGTATTTTTAGTGTTCCAGAGCAGCAACCATCTTCCCAAATTTGTAAGGAGAATTGTTTATCTATTGTCAACAAAAAAGAAGCTTTAAGGTTTGCATTTAATGAAAGCATTGTCAAAAAAAGACAACAGGATGTCCTGTATTTAAGCTCATCATATGTTACTTTGTCACAAATCTCTGTGGGAGTTAAATCACTGACGGTGTGAATCGTTATCACTGGGTGAATGAGTGTTACACTGCCAGGGTAGAAATATAAAGATGCAAGGACATTCTGCTATGACCTGAATGACTGACAATCTTCATAGACAAATGCAGTGATTACTCAATGCTGTGCTCTCTCTGGGGTTTATATGCATGATCTCAAAGCTCTGCCTCAAGTCTACTGTCAGATTGAGTCAGATATGACCTTTTTCTAGCAGTCAAGGACAAACATATTGAAGAGTAACTGAGTTTTCTGCATTTTGTTTATTTATATATTAGGGCTGTCAATCGATTAAAGTATTTAATCGTGATTAATCGCATGATTGCCATGAGTTAACTCGTGATTAATCACACATTTTAATTTTATTTTAAATTAGTTTTTAATACTCTAATCAACAAGGGCATGGACATATGGATGCTTTATGCAAATGTATGTTTATTATTATTGAAACCATAGTCAACATAGAGCATGAAGACTAAGACATGTTTCGAAGATCACAGATGTTTTTCAAAGAACTTGTTCATGTCTATTAGACACATAAAAGTCGCTAAAGGGGTCTGCAAAGTCGCTAAGTTGGTAACACTGCATTTCCATTTCTCCAACTACAGGCTTTACCACGGGTCAAACAGAGAATGCGCTTTATTGCCTCTTTTTACTTTAGTGTGATGTGATGGGAAAGCAGAAACAAGGTTTCAGAATTCAATAAAATGTTCACTTTTTTGTTTTGCAAATCAAAATGTTACGCTAAAACACAGAGGAAGATTGCGGTAATTGTTGTTTTCAGTACATTTGGTCATTGAGTTAGAGGCAGTGTGTTAAGATTTACTGCACAGTGTGTGTGTGTGTGTGTGTGTGTGTATATACAGGTGCACTAGCCGAAACGTTGGTTAATAAATGTGCTTAAGTGAGTGTGCAGTTGTTCTCCAATTTATTTATATACAGGTGCATCTCAATAAATTACAATGTTGTGGAAAAGTTCATTTATTTCAGTAATTCAACTCAAATTGTGAAACTCGTGTATTAAATAAATTCAATGCACACAGACTGAAGTAGTTTAAGTCTTTGGTTCTTTTAAAGGTGATGATTTTGGCTCACATTTAACAAAAACCCACCAATTCACTATCTCAACAAATTAGAATATGGTGACATGCCAATCAGCTGATCAACTCAAAACACCTTGTAGGCTAGAATATTTACTTCAAAATTATGTGAAAATCATTCTGCTTACTCATTCACAGAAAACAATATATTGATTTAAAATTTTCAAGACATGTTTTGTGGTCGAGGGTCTATATGCGAGGGAGTGGCAATGGCCATGAATATTAAGTGAGTCTCACCTGAGAGAGAAAGGGCCCTCCCCTAATGGCCCATCACTGTGACTGTGACTGTGAGGCAGGTAAGAGAGAATGTGAGGAGATTGAAAAAAAGGGTTTTTTTAATTATTTGTATTTTATTTACAACACAGTATAATCAAAACATACATAATGAAGGTCAAAAATACATTATTGTGCACACTTATCTAACCACAGAGATGTGAACAGACTTTGAGTCATTCCTGCAACAGATTCTGTTCAGCAAGTGAAACAAGTAAATCATACCTGATATTTACGTGTGTTATTTAAGTGTTTCTACTTCCTTCCATGGATTCAAGAAGAAAAAAACATAATCAGTAGAAAAGGAGCTTGTTTTAACATAGAATATCAGTGTAGTTGAACATCTGATGTTGGTACAGCGCTCTCAGAGGAAAACAGTTTGAAGAGACATCAGGATACATCTGGTGCTGGTATCTGATTCAATAAAATACAAACAAAAAAAAAACATTTGTGAGCATGTTAATATCAGGAACATCTGTATGTGTGTGTATATATATATATATATATCTATGGCTACAAAACCTATGTGTATATATATATATATATACATAGGTTTTGTAGCCATAGACTCACACATGCTTTGTACTATCATAAAAAAGAGAAAGAAATCTTATATCTGAGAAACTAATTATTATTGTTTAGCACGTTATTAAAATCTATTTCTGAACAGAGTAGGCTATTAATAATAAACATGTACTAAACATACTTAGACTCGTAGCATTTATCATGTTACAGTGTACACTCATATTACTTTTATTGTTTTATATAGAGCATGAAAACATCATCGCACCATAAGAAATTTAAATACATTGAATTGCCCCTCATATTAAAAATGTTTTACACGATTTCAAACATTGTAGTCAGGAATTATAGTTTGGGAACAACCCAACTATGATTTTGTAGTCATATAGTCTAGTATGTATGATTTTATAGTAGCCTATGCTATGATTCTGTAGCCACAGACTCAAGCATGCTTTGTACAATAAAAGGATGTACTTTGTACTATAAAAAATGATATTTTATATCTGAGAAACTAATTATTATTATTATTGTTTAGCACGCTATTAAAATCTATTTGTGGACAGAGTATTAATAACAAACATGGTCTTTACATTTTTAGACGCGTAGCATTCATCATGTTGTCATTTGGGAAAACCCCAACTAACTGTTAGTAAATCTGTTCAAGTTTGTCACAATAAAACATTAACTAATGCAAAAAAGAAACATTACTTACTCATCAGATTGATCTCCTCTGCTAGATGAAATCGTGTTCTTCTTTTGAGGGAAATCCTTCCTTTACTCAGCGCGAACAGTAACAGTAGCCGCGATGAGGATCTCTTCTTTGTTTGTTGGGCGTTTGCACGTGTGCACGTCCCACGCGGCTATTTACATATGAACGATGGGAGCCGCGCGAGGGCGGTATCTCATTAGAGATAATGAGTCAGACGGGACAGACTGAACATCGTGTTGGTTTCATACTGATTACTCCATCACAGAATGTTTGTTTTCGATAAGACTTGCTTCGTTTCAAAGTAGACACTTCAAGCTTTCTATAGATATAACTCTCATGTCTCTGTGTGAAGTATTTGCTGAGTTACAGTTCATTTTAGTGACTCATTTCTAAAAACAGTTCGCGGAGACGGAGAAGACAGAGAGCAGAGCAGCCCCAGACCATCACACTACCATCACCATGTTTGACTGTTGGTATGGTGTTCTTTTTATGAAATGCTGTGTTGGTTTTACGCCAGATGTAACGGGACACACACCTTCCAAAAAGTTCAACTTCAGTTTACAGAATATTTGCCCAAAAGTCTTGGGGCTAATCAAGATATTTTTTGGCAAATGTGAGACGAGCCTTTGTGTTCTTTTTGGTCAGCGATGGCTTTTGCCTTGGAACTCTCCCATGGATACTGTTTTTGCTCAGTCTCTTTCTTATTGTTGAATCATGAACACTGACCTTAATTGAGTCAAGTGAGGCCTGCAGTTCTTTAGATGTTGTTCTGGGTTCTTTTATGGGCTCTTGGAATAATTTCGGTAGGCCGGCCACAACAAAATGTATTTTTGTAATTTTTGCAAAGAGGATGTAAGATGGAGTATTTCATGTCACGTGAGTTCATGAGAGATGCTACTTGAGTCATGGAAAGAAAGAAAAAAAGACTCTTTATATGATATATAAATGTGACCATCTGTTTAAAAATAAAAACAAAAAACTTTCTCTTCAATCCATGTCAGAATTTGTGACAAGGAAATTATTTACACCAGACAGAAGATCTGTTAAAAGCTGCAGTCAATACATGATTGAAGGTGTGGGAACTTAAAATGCAAAAAAAATAAAAACCTCTGCAGTTGCTACAAAAATACCCAAAGTTCTAAAACTTATAACTAGTTTTGAATGGACAGAAACTGAAGGAAAGAAGATTTTTAGTTTTAAATTGAGTGTCACCTCCATCATAGAGGGCGTCCGTGTCTGTGCACTCGGGGAGAGTGTTTCGAATTCTAGACAAAGCAGGAATATGTCTGAAAGAGAGACACAGATGCTGTATAAATTGCCTGCTGGAGTGGTCTAAATGTACAGGAGGCGTGGACGCATGGCAGAACTGGAACCCCATCTACGATACCGCAGAATAATTGAACAGCTTCTAAGGGAGGATTATATGACCTGAACTTAGTTCACTGCCGCAGAAACAAAACAGAAATGCATCAAGCCTGTTATGATTTAAGAGACTTGATTTATTTTTTTTGTCTGAGCTCAAGAAACTTTTTCCTGTCATTCATAAAAAAAAAAATTGTTTTTCTTTTTTTCCAGTGAAAATACTATTATAAGCATAAACCACATAGTTTTGTTAGATTTATATTTAAAACAAGATTTAAGTCAAAAATAAACTTGGGTGCTGTTCAAAGGTTTGTGGGTCAGTCAAATTTGTCAGTTTATTTGATCAAAATACAGTAATAACATTAACACTATTGCAATTTAAAATAGCTGTTTTCTATTTAATATATTTTAAATGTTACATGTTCATTTTATGGTAAAGCTGAATTTTTAGCAGCCATTATTCCATGATCCTTCAGAAATAATCCTAATATGCTGATTTGCAGCTCAGGAAATATTTCTTATTACCATCAATTTTGATATCCTACTGCTCTAGATTTTTGTGGAAACTCTTTGTTTACAATTTTATGCTCAGGATTCTTTGATAAATAGAAAGTTCAAAAGTTCAGCATTTATTTAAAATAGAAATTATTTTGTAACAATATTAATGTCTTCATTGTCACTCAAAATTAATGCATCTTTGCTGAATAAAATGATTAATTTCTTTAAAAAAAAAAAATAAATCTTGGAGTTTCACTTCTCAAAAGAATTGTTATTTTCCAGTAAAAATATCTTCAAAAAGTTGATTTAAGGTGATGTGATGATTTGTTTCATGGTTAATTATGAGTCTTAACAGGTAATAGACTGCATCAGACCTTGAGGCCATCATGTTAGAATTCGATACTGAGTTTTTGATCTCACATTTATTTTTCCAGCATCTCATATCGATTGATTTTAAAACATTTATGGTGCAAATGTTGCATTTTCTCAAAACGACTTTTCTAGCTCTCTCTCCTTTCCTCACTCTGTTTGTCCTTCCACCTGTTATGCAGATCTGTATTCAGTGGCTTGGTCAGTGCTTCTGGAACTACCTGGACTGGCCTGAGATCTGTCACTATGTAGCCATATGCATCATCATGGGACCAGATTACCAGGTGTACATGTGCATCTCTGCCCTCCGTCACCTGCAGCAGGATATTCTGCAGCACACACAGACGCAGGACCTGCAGGTCTTTCTTAAGGTGCAGTATAACTTTTTAAAATGAAAATATATAATTTACTCATCCTCAATCCAAACCAGTATGACTTTCTTCTGTGTAACACAATGGAGATGTTTAGCTGAATGTTCACACTGCTCGCTTCCATTTAATGAAAGTGGATGGAGATCTGGGACATTCAAGCTCCAAAAAGGACAAAACGGCACCATATAAACTCATAAGAGTGTCCCACAGAGGAAAGAAATTCTATTTTGAAAAACATGAGGGTGAGTAAATAATGACAGAATTTTCATTTTTGGCTGAACTAGTCCTTTAAGGTGAGAAAATCCTTGTTTTAAAGGATGCGCAGAGGTTTACAGTGTGCAAGCGTGTCTGCAGTAAATCAGATTAAGCACACTCTTGTCCTTGTTTCACCTTTAAAAGTTTAAAACTTTTCAGTCTTTGTGTGTACCCTGTACAATAGAGAAAGCTTTTCAGACAATTCCTGAAAGGTTTCTGAGGATTTGTACATATTCAAGATTTCAAAACTTATCTATATTTCATCTAAATTAAAGATCTGGATGGAAATTACTTGTAACAATCCCTCCCGATGTCACTCTGAAGCTGAATGCCAGAGTAAATGTACAATGAATCCATTTTGGATGATTCAACATTGCAGAAATCAAACCCAACTAAAGTCATTCTTTGTTTGCAGGATTTCAAAAGCAATTGTCTGTCACTACCGAATACATCCAACACTTTGAAAACCATGACACAGTCTGGCTAGTGAGTTCAAAGCATCCTGCAGAGCCATTTTAGGCCTTTTTTCTTTGTTTTTATCAGTAACAATAGGCAGCGGAATAGTTTTAATGTCTTTTAGATAATGGGTACTTGTAATTAAAATGTCATTTTTAGTGTTTCATTTTAAACACACCAGTTTTTCTAGTTTTGAATGGCTTTGTAGGCAAAAGACATTTTTTCAGCTTTAGGGAAACATCTGGACTTTTCACAATCGTTCTTCCTAATGGCTCTGTGGTTTTATGTAGTTGTTTTGCTACTCCACAGCTGTCATTAATGGTGTGAAGAAGCCCAAAAAGGAAAATGAAAATTCTGTCATCATTTACCTCTCCCCCATGTCTTTTTTGTTCTTCTACACATTACAAAATTTGATATTTAGCAGATTCTCCAAGCTGCTTTTTGACATACAACAAAAGCCCAAAATTGAATATTCAAACTTCATCACACCAGGCGACATCAGTGATACTACGCACCCCTGATACTGATGTATTTAATTTTGTGTTCCTGGAAAGGATGTAATTCTTACAAGTTTGGACTGGACTGTGAATTAATTTTGGGGTGAAGTATTCCTGTTGATGAGATGTTATAATAGGTCATGTTAGAGTAGGTCATATGTAATCTAATTGTATGTGAAATTGTGATGGAGAAGACCAACGTTCTGTCTTCATATTCCAGTTCATGATCTTTATTTTTCTTTAGTTTACTTTTTCACTTATTGTCAGTTATTATCTGACACTATTCAGTTGTGTATAAAGATGCTCCGTATTAAAATGTATGGCATTACCTAGCGTTCATCAGCAGTGGATAAAAGCATTTATCATTTGTTTTGTAATATACTATTTCAGTCATTAGTTTTTTGTTTGCTCTTAAAGCATTGTGAGCTTATCTATTTTGTTTGTGATTGCCATACCAACTGCTGTGGTCTGCAGTTATATCACAAAACTGCTTGCACTGCAGGCATATTTTATTTAACGCAGCAAACTCATAAAGGTTTATTATCCTTTCTCTCATTTTCATCCATTCACCATGAACCGAAGTGTCCTTCTGTAACTTGAGGCACAGCTTTAGGACTTGCGTTTGCTGACTCATCGTAAACAAAATGTAATTCATTTGGCTTTGTCTAAACAATATTATTTATCCCCAGCTTAATGTCAGAGTATATTAGGCGGTGCATTGTTTATTTAGTCCCAGGACGTGTAGCCACATCTCACATAGCGACCTCTTGTTTCATTAATATATGCCATTTGTTACTTTAGGCAGTGAGATTTGGCACAATATTAATAATGTTTAAAATCTTGCATGATTTCATTCAGCAGTACACAATTTTCAGGGTGATTTTAGCCACTCTGTGTGCAGGATAATCAGGATCTGCTCAGGCTGGAACAAGAATATCAAACTCTCATCGAAACGGATTGAGCGCAATCAATTCTTAAGCTGTTATAAACCCGTTCTACCTCTTTTCCGCAAACCGGCTCACTCAAACGCTGCTCATCAAATCTGTGCTTCTTTTGCCCGCTTGCAGGAGGAACCAATCCACGGCTTCAGGGTGAGTAATTACCTGGAGTACATGGAGGGGCTGGAGCGCAACTACAGATCCATGGTGCTCTCGGACATGAGGAGCATCTTACCAAGGAGCAGCTAGAATGAAATAGACCTCCGAAGATCAGCAGGGACTGAAAGTGCTTGTGGTACAGAATAATACTGAAACTGTTGCAATGATTTTATAATACAACATGCTCGATATGTGAAGAGGACACTGTTTTATCAAACACCATGTGAATATATCCCATTTGCTTTCAATCTCTTTGATTTGTTGGGATTCTTATACTGAAGTATTCTCACTCAGGGAATCATAAATATAAGAACAAACTCTTCAAAGCCATTTTGCCACTCAGTGGGATATATAAAGCATAGTAAATAAATAAGTGCAGTAAACCAGTCAAAAGTGATGTGCAAAAAGGATGAAGAAGCAAACCTTTCTACATATGCATTATCAAACTTCCCTCACCAAAAAAATTACATTTTCCTGTACAGAATTCTGGGATACACAATTGATTTCAATTGCAGCATTGAGCTGTAATTATTTTGTAAAATTATTCTATATTTGACCATTGCATATGTGGGTGCATTAATCTGCTTTTCCTTGTAGCCTAAAGTACAATTTTCCTGTCCTAGGCTAATTACTGGACTCATAAAGTATTGAAATTAATTGTTTATTAATCTTTTCCTCGAACAAAGTTCTGACAACATATGTAATTTTGTATCTACAGTCCTGCTTGTGTCACTTTATTGTTGCTTGTCAGTAATGATGTTGGAATATGACAGGATTGTGCTGTTAACCACTGCAAAAGCTTTAGGATGTATATTGTACAGTCTGAAATGAGACCACTGATGTCAATTATTATTATTATTATTATTATTATTTTTACTTTTACCCAAAATCTCAGTGGGCTCGTATTGTAAAGTCTGAAAAGTAGCATTCATAGAGGCCAGACATATTTACCTTTTGTTCTGTGCATTTTCACTGGCAAAATCCAGTCATTTTCATAGGAATCAACGTAATTGGGTATATTACATGTGGGCGAAAAATTTCCAAACGGGTTTAAGTTGGTCACATGAATCTGCAATGACCAACAGAAAGCTGCTTGGTTTAAAATTGACTTGAGCTGTGCTTCATACATTGATTCAATAGATAATAGCACCGTTTTTGCCCAAAATTTCGATAATGCTGACCCCATATATAGGTGCACAAGTTGTTTTCCAGTCTCAGCCTGTTATGACATCAGTAAATATTAAAAATTCAAAGCTTTTGATGCTTGATTGCTGTCTTAATGGACACTCAAACATGAAGTATGTGTGATCTAGCATGTCAACACTTGAGTATACAATGACTCACAGGCCGTTGACGCAGTCTTGTGTAGTGCATGTTGGATTTTTTTTTTTTTTTTTAAGGCATATATTAACATCTGCAGTCTCTTATTCCCATCCTAAGGAAGCTGTATAGAGGTGGTATCACGTTGACAGGCCGTCATTAGCACATAGATGCAATCTCTCACCCTCGCCATCTGTAACTCGCACAGTGAATAATGAATTAGATCATTAGAGAGGTGTCTTTCTCCTTCACAACAACTGCTAAATATTGCATACTGTTTACTCAGTAGGAGGCAGAAGCAGTTATAATTTTAAGCTGTAAAAAGTTCCCTCAGAGTGCATATTTTTTACTTTCTCCATTGCATTAAAAAATAAAAAAGGATCACCCGTAAACTTGTGTGTATATGCTCAGATAAAAAAATCAGTTGTGCATCATCAGTTGATTTCAACTTTGTGTAATCATAACGAGCTGTACGCTTTAATCAGATTAATGATTTAATGACTGATTGTTGGCCAACAGTCATTTGGAAAGCCGTGTGTGTCTTGTGTTGGCTCTTTGTAAATTGACAATACAAGGCTTTTGTGACGTGGATGTTGATGATGTATCTGCAGACCAAAATCTAGGATAATTAGAAAAGGCTAATTATGGGTAATTAAACTGATTAAATGATAATTAAGACCTATCTGTCTCTGTATTAGGCTTGAGGAGTTGCATTAGCTTGATTTTCTCTGGTAAATATGCTTTATTATTCTCCTTCACATTAATTATCCCCCTTATGACTGCCAAATTCCACTTTCTGAAGAATCTGCTTGATGAATGGGAGAAAGTCATTTGAAAGTGAGCATCACTGTCCCTTACTTACTCCAGGGCCGGTTCTAGACATTAGGAGCCCCCACCCCCACCCCCCACCCCCAATAAAAAGCATTTGAAACAAATATGATTCCTAACCTTTTTATTTATATTTATATATTTAATTATATTTATATTTATATATACAACATTTAACTTTAAATTTTGTATATTTTTACTTTTAAAAATTTGGAAAATTACTATTTTAAATGTTTTTGAAAGGAGTCTCTTGTGCTCATCAAGCCTGGTTAAACAATAATATTGTGAAATATTATTACAATTTAAAATAATGATTTTCTATTTTACTATACTTTAAAATATATTACTGTGATGCAAAATAGATTTTTCATCAGCCATTACTCCAGTCTTCAGTGTCATAGTGCTGATTTATTATCAATGGTAGAAACAGTGCTTAATGTTTATTTTATAACCTGTGATACTTTTTTCCAGGATTTTTTGATTATTAAAAAGATGTTTAAAAATAAAAATCTATAAAACATAATGTTATTCTTTAATATTGAATATATTATTCTTTTAATATCGTTCTCAGTATTAAACGATAGCAGAGTCCACACTACAACTATAACGATAAAGGCACAGAGAAACGATATCATTGGAATAATTTTAATAAACGGACGATTTCGTTCACTTGTGTGGATGCTAATATCGTTATCTTTGTAGTTATCGTTCTTGGTGTGAGCGTGCCTAAACACCAAGGATGAAAACGATAAAGATATAGTTCTAAAAATCATTATCAATATTAAAGAATAGCAGAGTCCACACCACAGCTGTAACGATAAAGGCACAGAGAAACAATACCGTTGGAATCACTTTCAGAACGATTTTTTTCCAGCTGATGAACGATAAAAACATTGACACCCAATCAGAATCCATCCTACTATAATGAGCTCGAGAATTTAAAGCGGAAGATGAGTATGTGCTGAGAATAAACAGACGATATTATCCGCTGGTGTGTACGCCAATCTCGTTATATTTATAGTTACTGTTCTTGGTGTGAACGGGGCTTGAAGATAACGATAAAGATATAGTTCTAAAAATCGTTCTCAATATTTAAGGATAGCAGAGTCCGACTCCACACCACAGCTATAACGATAAAGGCACAGAGAAACGATATCATTGGAATCACTTTCAGAATTATTTTTTCCAGCTGATGAACGATACAAACATTGACGCCCAATCAGAATCCATCCTGCTATAACGAGCTTGAAAATGTAAGCGTGCACTTAACATAAACAAATGATATTGTGCGCTTGTGTGGACGCTAATATCGTCATTTTTATAGTTCTCGTTCTTGGTGTGAACGCCCCTTAAGACTTAAATAACTGTATTTACTGACTGGTTGTTTATATTGCAACATAGTTAAAGATGCAATTTTGTCCCTAGTATTTTATAAAAAATAAATGTTAGTCATACTTTTTGCTGTACTTTTTGCTAACAGTTCAGTTTTTAAATTGTCCTGTACTTCAGGTGAAGCTCATGAGGGTTGTCCTGTAGCACTGATGTTCAAGTGTCAGTCATTGAATAGCTACTTGCTGTGTATTGATGGACACACAATCAATCTGAGGGTCTTTTAAGAAGATATCACAAGCATTATCCATCTCTATTAAACTCCAGAATCTCAAGGGGTGAGGGGATGAATCCATTTTCTCTCTGTATCAATTCTAATCTGAACTGATTAGCATGTGATTAGAATGCATGACTTTAACTCTCCCTGTCCGCTAATTCAAAGCCCAGTAGCATCAACGATAGGTCAGCTTCTACAGCAAATGGATGAGATGGTAGGAGTCAATTCTTGTTCCTTGTGGGATAGAATAGGCTTATGGATCAGGCTCAAACTAAGAGAGTTAAAATCTACAGACTTTGTGCGGAAAGTAAAACTCTTTTATGTTCAAAGTAGGCACTGAAGAAAGGAAGCGAAGAGAAGGAGACGAGAGGCAGAAGAAGATTACCACACGGGCATAACCCATCCATTCCCTGTCAGAAGAAGCCAATAATTTATAACACACATTACGTATTGTACACACGCTTCCTCAGTCAAGCTGGAGCGCCGCTTTCATCACACACCATCAATACCACCCTTTTGAATCGTATCACGGTTCTGCAGTTGCACAACGTTTTCCGCTGGCTCCTTTCCTAATGTATTTGTAGACTCTTCTTTTCAGATATTCTCTTTTCGCTGTGATCTAACCCATAATGACACCATCAGCACAAATTTCCCCTCAGGCCCACCTGACGAGACCATTGGGTTAATTGCAAAAAGTCTCATTAGCGTTATCATACAGGCAGCCATTTGAATTACCAGAAACACAATACTTACCAGAGCACAGAGGGAGACCAATGAATCAAATATAAGAGCGTGATGATCAACTAGTGCAGATAACCCGGGCAAAAAACGGCATTATTCTTGAATGTCTCTGTCTCTTCGAACCACAGGAACAGAGATTTCAGATAGTGTTTGAGTGAAGCTATCACAGCAGAAGTACATGTCAGAGCCAGAGACGCCACAGAGGTGAGGCTGTTTGATTCTGTCTGCTGTCACACACTGTACCATTCAATTAACTTTGACCCCTATCTATCTATCGTTCTATCTATCGTTCTTTTTATCTATCGTTCTATCTATTGTTCTATCGTTCTATCTATCTATCGTTCTTTCTTTCTTTCTATCATTCTATCTATCGTTCTATCTATCGTTCTTTTTATCTATCGTTCTATCTATTGTTCTATCGTTCTATCTATCGTTCCATCTATCGTTCTATATATCTATCGTTCCATCTATCTGTCCATCTATCTATTGTTCTATCGCTCTATCTATCGTTCTTTCTTTCTATCGTTCTATCTATCTATCGTTCTATCTATCATTCTATATATCGTTCTATCGTTCTATCTATCTATTGTTCTATCGTTCTATCTATCGTTCCATCTATCGTTCTATATATCTATCGTTCTATCTGTCCATCTATCTATTGTTCTATCATTCTATCTATCGTTCTTTCTTTCTATCATTCTATCTATCTATCGTTCTATCTATCGTTCTTTTTATCTATCGTTCTATCTATTGTTCTATCGTTCTATCTATCGTTCGTTCTATCTATCGTTCTTTATCTATTGTTCTATCGTTCTATCTATCGTTCTTTCTTTCTATCATTCTATCTATCTATCATTCTATCTATCTATCGTTCTATCTATCATTCTATATATCGTTCTATCGTTCCATCTATCTATCGTTCTATCTATCGTTCCATCTATCGTTCTATATATCTATCGTTCTATCTATCTGTCCATCTATCTATTGTTCTATCGTTCTATCTATCGTTCTTTCTTTCTATCATTCTATCTATCTATCGTTCTATCTATCTATCGTTCTTTTTATCTATCATTCTATCCATTGTTCTATCGTTCTATCTATCGTTCTTTCTTTCTATCATTCTATCTATCGCTCTATCTATCTATCGTTCTATCTATCATTCTATATATCGTTCTATCGTTCCATCTATCTATTGTTCTATCGTTCTATCTATCGTTCCATCTATCGTTCTATATATCTATCGTTCTATCTATCTGTCCATCTATCTATTGTTCTATCGTTCTATCTATCGTTCTTTCTTTCTATCATTCTATCTATCGTTCTTTTTATCTATCGTTCTATATATTGTTCTATCGTTCTATCTATCGTTCTTTTTATCTATCGTTCTATATATTGTTCTATCGTTCTATCTATCGTTCTTTCTATCTATCGTTCTGTCGCTTTATCTATCTATCTATCGTTCTATCTATCGTTCTTTCTATCTATCGTTCTTTCTATCTATCATTCTATCGTTCTAGCTGTCTATCTATCACTAACTGTCCATCATTCTACGTATATGTTGTTCTTTTTATCTATCTATCTATCTATCTATCTAGCTAGCTATCCATCATTGTAGCTATCGTTCTAGCTACTGTTCTATCTTTCTATCCTTGTAATCCATCTATCGTTCTTTCTATCTATCGTTCTGTCGCTTTATCTATCTATCTATCTGTCTGTCTATCTGTCTATGTCTATCTAGTCAAGTCATTCTTATGCATGAGAAGGATAAATGAGTCTGTGACCAGTTGAATCTATCAAGCTGGTCCAACTGGCCACATTAATTATTTCAAGAATATTAAGAATATTAGATACTGTAGGTACTGCTGTTTTGGACCCATCATCGGAAACCAAAAAGCAGTTCTAACATCTGACTTTTCATCAGTCTTTATGATATTATGCTTTTTTTTTTTTTTTCTTTTTTTTTATCCCTTAAGGTTAAACTGGTATCCCACCACTTAACTGTGAAAAAGGAAACAAAATACATTTCAGTACAAAGAGCAAGCCAAATGGAATTGTGGGTGTTGATTGGAAAAAAAACTGAACTGTCACATTGCGTGGACAGCTAAGAGATTTTTTTTTTTTCATTGTCTCCTGCCTCCTTTTTACTGTGAAGTGCCTATTATTGGCTTTGATTTTACATAATGTATTGACATCTGTGCAGTGCATATAAATGTGGCACAAACTGATGAGTCCATTTAATGGTTATGTGATGGTTGGCATCTTTCCTGGCAAAAGTTCATTTCATTCCTGCAGATGGGAGTTTAGTCAAAACACACTCCAGGTGTTACTGAGTGTGTTTTGCAGTAAATGGATCTGTTGACTGATTGCTTTTTGTCTAGAATAACCCGGTGCATATAAATATACGGTATAACCTTATCTGGACTACAAAACTGGAAAAATGTGACTGGAACTTCCTGCCACAATGTGATGGTGCTTGAAGGTGTGGTTTCTAGAAGATTGCTTATTGGCCCATATCAAACGAGCCCACCCCCAAGACCTCATATCAGCAATATATAGTTAAAAATAAACATGAGTGCTTACAGACAGCATGCAAGGAAAGATAAATGATGGGTGTAAATTGGTATGCCAGCAGCTTCTGTGGCTTCCTCCACTGAACAGATCAAACAAGCTTCTGCTTAATGCTTTTCATTTATCAATACAGCACCATCAGCAGACAAGCAGCAGTCTCAGCGGAGTGCTTGAGCTTGGAAACATTAATGACAGGCGTCACCGCAGAAAGGTCTGAGTCATGGCAGAGCGGCTAACAGAGATCTTAGGGATCAGATTGACAATTAACCCTGGTAACTAAGTGCACACACATGCACGCACATCTACACTCCAGCAGTCATTTCAGTCTTCTTAATTTGATTTTAGTCCAGTGTAAAGCCTTTTACACTATCAAGCAGACACTGATTCTATAATATTTTATTATGTTTATATTCATACATTAAAACCAAGTTGCATCTAAGTTTAACCCAAGTTGCAACTCAAGTTTAAATAAATAGTTTCTAAAGATTTTAAGTTGAACAATTTAAAAGAAAATAATTACAGCAATACAGTAACAATATTTTCTGTCTGCACTTCATTACCACTAACTGTTGTTCTGCTATTATTATGAATAGTCAACTCCTTTTCAGATCATTAGTCAGCAAATTGCCTGTAAGCAGTGCAGGTGTCAGAGGCGTTAGAGATTTCACCAAGCTGAGGAAGAGTCACTAAAATTGGCTCAAGAGTTCAAGTTCGTTTGGAATCAAAGGCAAGTGAGTTAGTTGTTTACTTTGTAATTGGTCCATTTGAACCAATTTTGTATATTTGGGCTGATTTGCAGATTGTTTTGAACATCATAAGCTATTATTTTCTACACGCTATTAGAACACTGTTAGATTGTTAGATGTATAAACATGACAACCCATTCTCACACCCAACTCGTCACATATTGAAGCTTGGTCAGGAGCACTTGGCATCCTATGGAGTCAATTTAATGCCGCATATATATGCAAAAGAAAATGAAGTATTGCAAGAAGAAAATAAGTTTTGCAAAGAAAAATAAAGAATTGCAAAAGAAAATGAAGTATTGCAAGAAGAAAATAAGTTTTGCAAACAAAAATAAAGAATTGCAAAATATAAATAAAACAGAGCAAAAGCAATGATTTTGCAATACATATTTTTCCATGGCCATATCTACTAATTTATTTGCAATGCAGCTTTTATTTTGCGTTTCAGTCAAGTTTGAGCTTGCGATACAGTTTTCCCCTTTGCGCTTCACGTTTCTGCGCGTCTCACTTTGTGGCGCTGTTTTGACATGGGGGTGGGGTCAGGGGACGGGGGTGGAGTCAGGGGACGGGGGCGTGTCCAACAGGCCTGGGCATGCCTCCCTGGAAGTGACGTCATCGGCCCGAGACGCAGATCACAGCTGATCCAGGCACCGTCAATGAGCAGAGGCATGCAGGTGGATCGTTTCCTTTTATTCACTAGCTTTAAAACATGCATGTTTTCATTTTATTAACAAATGTATATGTGTATTAGCAGCGTTTGCTCAAGTTAAAGAAGTTGTTAATATGAGCATCTGCTGTTTATTTCTTTCAATGTGTGCACACACTTTTATAGCATTAAAATGTGTATTGTTTCATTTGGTTAACTAAATGTGCATTAATAGTGCTTGTTTAAAATCTCTTAACCTGTGCACAGCGCTCTTTGTTTACATTAGTTCAGAGTTACTGCTAGTTTTAATGTAAAAAAATGCAATTAACTTCACAAACTATACATCATTAAAAAGGTCTAAGACTCAAGCTTCATATCCATCTCGACTTCGTTTTTCATTTACATAACTCCTGGCATAAATTAAGAAATGACATAATACAGTGACATACTACGTTTTTAGCCATATCAAAACAGTAGTCATGGCATGGGTAAATTTGACCCGCTGGCGCTTTTAGGTATACAGCGACCTCTGGTGGTTGAAGTGTTAACCATAGGCTACATACTGGACTGTATTGCACGCGATGTAGACAACATTCGAATTAAGTTTATTATGAATAAATGTTACATAAAGTATAATAAAATAGGCCGACAAGAAAACATTTTTATCCATCCCACAAGTCTTGTAAGTCCATGTATTTTATTAGTATTGGTAATATTTTTATATTCGTTGTTAATGTAGGCTATTTGATTTATTTTCCCTTCATTTCGATCTCTTAATGTTCAGGGCTGTATAATGGGGTGTGATTTTTCAATGTAAACAGCCACAACAGTTTTATTTATATTACATTATTTACACATTAATGAGCACATAACCCAACCCCTGCCCCTAAACCTACCATTTGTCAATAAAACATAAGATATAACACGCAGCTACAACTACCGTCATAATTTATTTAAAAAATATTAATATTCCAAGTCTTCCGAGGCAAAACATTTGATTTGTGAGAGGAATAGACGAGATCGCCGTCTCCGTCCGCCGTAAAGCTCATCCTGTGTGCTGCAGTCTGTGCGTGAATTCAAAAAATGCCGCCAGAAGAAGCCTTACGTCAGCCTTGGTTGTGAAATGCTATTGGCTCTCGCGTGTCTCGTGAGCGATTACGTTATGCCATTCTGACAGTCTATTGGCTCTTGTGTGTCTCGTGACCAATTGCGTCATGCTACGGGACGGGAGTATCTTTTTGAATGAGCTGTGAGCGCGTTAACGGAGCGGGATCATTCTCAGCGATTAAAACTTTGTTTTGCTTTCTTCTTCTCATAAAGAACGTATTGTCATTTTCCATAAGCGTCTTGACCTGACGCATAAAGCAAGCAATTGAAAGCAATGGAGATCCTATTTTGTCATATACTGACGCCTAGGGGCACTTTTGGCGTATTCATAGTTTGACGATGCTTCAGTTTTTGACGCCTTGGGAGTGAGAATGGGTTGAACATGAGCATTAAACTACGGCGAGGGAGAGACAGATGTTCCATTTTCTCAGAAGGATGTCTGTGATGAAAATACACAAGCTGGGATTCAAGACATTTTTCAATGCAGCACCTAAATTCATACAAATGGCCTCCTTGGTTATTTGTGACTGGTGTTGTTGTTAATTTCCTGTTGTTGGTGCCACAATACTAAATCATCAGCGGTTATGAAATCCTTGGGATATAATCATCAGAGCATTCTTTCTGATTAGACTTATGACTCAAAGAGCAATTTTCTTAGTTTAAAGTAGGCCTAGAGCCTTGTACTACAATACTGAAGCAGAAACGATTCAATGAGAAAAGACTGTGGGATATTAGGCGCCAAATGTGCTAACTATAAAACCTGAAATACATCAAATATGAAGTTGTCATGAATTGTCTAAACTGATGCATCTTTTCATTTCCTCAGCAGTTGAATGTGATCACGGTTATGAGATTCAGATCTATGGTGCTTCAGGGGACAATGACAGTTGTTCTGTAACTTTCAGGTACAATGAGGCCTTGTAAAGGAGTTTAATAGGTTCAACTCAAGAGACCTAAGTATTTATACTAATAATGTGTTTCTTGTTTTTAGATAGCCACTTGTTTTAAAATTATGTTTATGCATATTTTGTTTTGGGGTGAATCATTCAAAAATGGTGCACAAAATTGCAATGCTGCATTTTTAAAGTTGTAAAATAGTGGCAAACTGAGTATTCAATTACATATGCTTTGACTATCTTGAGGATATGATCAATAATTATTCAAATAATAAATATTATGTTACATTTTTTGATTATAAGATATTTATATGTTGGTTAACCTGTATTTAGTGAAAAATAGGTTTGAGTTAATAGCTTACAAGTGTTGTAATTATGCTTCGGTGGGTCTTTAGGGTTAATGGTTGTTTTGAGGAATATTTTACCATCCTGAACTGTAACGTACGCATGAGGCTTCCTGAGATTGCTTATTACATTCTGTGAGACTGCCGCTTTAGAGATGTTTTTGCATTAAACATGACCCCTTTAAACAGATCTGTTGTTGTTGTCACCACCTTTGAAACAACACCAGACAGCGCTGACATGTGACACTCAAAGAGTTTTTGGTTGTTGTTATTCTTTAAGTTTTTGTGCTTTCCTCTGCACCATTGCCAGAGCTTTTCCCCCAAAAGTCGTTCTCCTCTGTTATTCCAAGCATGCATTGCTTGTGCCCCCAAAAAGCATTTGGACACTGAAGTCACAAAATGTCTCATGCATTATTTTAAAAGTTCTGAGAAAAGTTCTAGCATCTTTTATTTGCAGGAGCCACTTTGTTTGATATTTTCATATATAACGTGATAGAATTCAGACATTTTGATGTGTGGCTTAAGAATTCAAGTGCAATTTGGGGTCACTGTATATACTCAATAAAGAAGCCCTTTAAAGTTCACTAGACTCTTTTTTTCCTCATTGATCATGAAGGGCTTACTTAGATAACAGAAGCCATTTCTAGCATTTTATGAATTATCCAATATCCAAAAGCTCAGGATAAATGACCGTATAATCTGAAATGTAATCACGTCAAAATGTGCCCATCATCAAAGGAAATACTAAGCAAGAAGGGCCCATTCAAAGCACACCTTCCTTTTGTCCTCTTAATCACATTTCATGAAAACATAATCATCAGTCATTTCAGACAATACTTATTCATGGTGAAAATACATGAAATCTGAAATAATTGACATCAATTTTGATGCCAGCAGCACAAACCTTGGACGGCCTGGAAAGGTCAGAGCGGGACATGGATTATGTCGGTGTTAATTAGTGATGTGCCCCAGTGGCTGCACGGTCTGTGATCAGGGTGTCAATGAGCTTTCATTAGCACAGCAACAGGAAATACACACTCACACATGCACATGCCACAGAGCAGGATTATAACCAGGCCTGTATGGAATGTGTGTTTGTGGAATTCTGCTGTGCTGTGTTTTGATGAATTTGACAATGCTTTTTAAGACTTTTACCACGTTTAAATCCACCAATTATTTTAGTCATCATGCATCCAGGTGTTGTTGGTAGTATGGACAGTAAACCCCTGCTGGTAGATGCTGTAACTACACCATATGGGAGAAACAAGTTCTCCATTGATTGCCATATGCATTTATTTTTTTTTGCAAAAGGCATATGTGGTTCTTGTAGCTAAATGGATGTACACCTTATTTTTCAATGTTGAAGTATGCAGTTTCCTTTGAACCTCCAAGACTTGATTTAGCTGCTATAGGAAAATAATTAGAACAATGACAAAGTGCAGGAAATGGTACAACTATTTGCTTTACCAACCTGTGTGTTTATGATTGCTATAGTAAATTAATGTTACCATAAAAACCAGTTTGCAACATCAAGCAGCAAGTTTTTGTACAGCTAAAATATATATAAGTGAAAATTTAGTATATTCTAATATCATATTTATTGATATTTTGAATTAACTTTTATATTTTCAGTTTTTGTTTCAATTTTAGTAATTGTATGTGCTTTTGTAATTTTATTTCTATATAGCTATGTTTTTATTTTTGTTTGTGAGTTTAATTTTTCAGCTTAATTGACTATATAGATTATATATAATTTCAGCTTTATTTCAAATACCAAAAATCATTTTTAATGGTTTTAGTTTAGTTTGATTCCCAGGGTATGAAATGTACTGAATGCATTGTAAGTTGTTTTGAACAAATGTATAAATGATGAAGTAAATGTTAATATTTCCTTTCCCTTTTCTCCCCCTTTTTTATTAGAGGAATGTGTTAGCTCTCCAGGTATTACAGACATCTCTGCATCAGTAAATTGACTGTGTTTTAAATGAGACTTTCCATACAGTACATGTTCTGTAGGCACAAAATCATTTAAAAGTTAAACATAACATGACATATTGAACTGACTTTCATCCCTTGCAGCCTCATTTGTGTTTGCATCTATAAGTAAATATCTACTCTGACTAAAAGTGTATTGGTACTAACTTCAATAAAGTGTTTTGTGTAGAAGCCCTTTTTATCAGAAGTGATCCTCAAGTTTAACCTTAAAGGAAATGACAGCTGGCGATATCAGAGAATTTCAGACTGCGACAGGAAAGCAAAATAGAAGCTTTGTAATTGGACTCAATTTAAATAATGCATTCAATGCACAAATTTGCATTTGCACAATATGAGTAATTACTGAGAAACCTAGGTATGCAGATCATAATTTCAGCCTTTCCTGCTGAATGACAGACACGCTCTCACCTCGAGGTGAAACACTCATCGAGACGCAAACCCGTGTAAGCACTCGTTTCTTACAGAGCTTTTCTTTATCTTGTTAGATCAATAATTATGCCCTAGCAGGCACTCGCACATTCATGGCTGAATTCTCAAGGTCTCAAGGTCTCAGTTGCACAGTAAAAGCCCATATGCTTGGAAAGCGCCTAATGAGGGTCTTTCAGTCATATTCTTCAATGTTCCATGCAATATGACGGTTGACTGCAATCTGAAAACCAATTACGCTGCCGAGAGCCAGAATATGTATTTGTGCAGAGACGGCTTGCTGTACTAAAAGTCAGAAATCTCTATTTGATATATTTAAATATGCTTCAATAAATCTTTGATTCAATAAATCAGAGATTGATTTACTTTGTTTCTCTGCTTCAGGATTTGAGAACTGGGCGTCACAAGCTTTAAAAAAAAATGGTTGAATGAATGTTGCTTTTCAGCTCTCTGTTTTCAAATGAGTTTTTCATTCCCTCTGTGTATGTGTGTGAGCACTGTGTGTGTCTAGGTGCAGTTTTTCCTCTCTTGTCGAACGGTGAAGGCTGTACTTCCTGTGATGGATGCGTTTCTATCACACCAAGAGTCTTATTTTCTCATCAGTCCTTACGGAGTTTAAACCGCAGGTCTTTATATTATGCTGAGAAAGCGGGTCAAGGCCGTCCCCTCAAACTGTGGAGGTATATCACTGCATTGTTTTTCTGCGATAGCTGTTGTAAACCACTATTTCGATCACTGGTATTTGTATTTTTCTATTCCGTTGGGTGAATGATCTTCAAAGCGGGTCACCTTTATTTATATAGAGGTTTGAACAATAGAGATTTTTCAAAGCAGCCTAACAGTATTAAACAGGGAAGTAACAGAATCAGTGATGTGAACTTCAGCAAATATTAGACAAATCCAAATTCTGCTCTAAAGCAGCCCTAAAAGACAATAGTGTCATTATTCAATTTCTGTCAGTAAAGTGTTGATTCAGTTTAGTTAACTCTGTAAAGTTGATCAATTATGAAATATTCAGTTCAGGTCCATTTAAGACAGTGCTGTTATTCAACTCGATTCACTTGAGTTTAATAACATGGTCAGTGTTAAAATAATTAGTAAATTATGAACAAATTTGATTCAGATATAAAGCAGCTCTACAGAAGACTGTCATTTTTTTCAGTTCAGTGTTGATTGAGTTCAGTTCAATAACTGTCTAAAGTATATCAAATATAAAACAAGTTCATTTTTATTCATTCAGCAATAAACGGCTCAACTGAAGACAGTGACTTTATTCAGCTCGAGTCGGTTCGATGTTGATTCAGTTCATTAACAGTGTTGATGACGCAAAACTATAAACAAATTTGATTCAGCTATAAAGCAGTTTTACAGAAGACAATGTCAGTACTCAGCTCAAGCCAGTTCAGTGTTCATTCAATTCAATTGCTATAAATTATATAAATTATAAAACAAGTTAAATTCAGTGATAAGCGGCTCAGCTGAAGACGGTGTCGTTATTCAGCTCTAGACGGTTCGATGATTATTCAATTTGGTTCAGTAACAGTGTAGATGACGCAAAACTCATCAATTATAAACAAATTAGATTAAACTATAAAGCAGGTTTACAGAAGACAATAGAGTCATTTTTTTCAGCTCAAGTCAGTTCATTTCAGTACCTATAAAGTATATCAATTACAAAACAAGTTAAATTCTGTAATAAGTGGCTCAACTAAGGTTAGTAGTGTCATTATTCAGCACGAGTCAATTCAATGTTGATGTGTCAGAGTACAAATTCGATTCAGTTATAAAGCAGCTCTACAGAAAACAATAGTGTTATTATTCAGCTCAATTTAGTTCAAGTTTTGTTCTCATCCGACTGTATCAGTGCCATAAAATCAATATTTTTGAATATTAAGTGTCTTTTAAACCTCGACTAAGCAAGGTGTAAAGATCCCAAACTACATTAGGTGAAAGAAATGGAGAAAAAAGTTTGGGGGAGACCAGTTCTCCTCTGGTCAAATCACCAGTCAAACTAATCTAGAACTCTTCCTTCATTAGTAAAGCTGTCTAAACTGCCAATTCATGATTTTGTTGATTATACCCCATGCTGGATAATCACTGGGCTGGTGGAGCCAATGTCCTGGACTGCCAAAGAAGGCATTAAGCGACAGCAATCGAGCGGGGTTCAGCTTTATGTGAGGATGTTTTTGATTACATCTGGAGTCTCTAGTCCTAAAATATTACTTGTGAGACGGATGTAGAAAACAGGCCGGCTGTCTTCTGGCTGTGATTATGGTGGTCGGGGAGAGGTCTCCATTACTACCATTAATCTGGCTGACACTGATATAAGAATACAAGAGTCAGAGGAACGTCTGGCCAACAGCAACACCGCTGAGATACGGCCATTAATTCACACAACTGCAGACCGCTGTCTGTAATCTTTCCACGTTCCTCTGTGGCTGTGTGTGGTGAAAGCAAAGCAAAGATGTACACCTCTTTGTGTGCACGGCTTATTTTAAATTAAACATACATCATCACAGAGGTATTGACAAGTATTTTTGGACGCTCGGGCTGTGTGAGACTTATGGTGTTTTAAACAACCCCAGGCAAAGTTTCTGAAAGTTATCACTGGCAAATAAATAATGAATTGCGATTGTGCTTGGATAAAAAACTCCTCCGCTACGGATTGGAGAAGAATTAGTCTCTAAGTTGGGTGGATAGTTTGTTAGTTCACCTGAAAATGAAAATTTTCACGTTGCTCAACCTGTGTGACTGTTTCTTTCATGAAACATTTTGTAGAATTTATCCAGTGTCATTGTGATTGACAAATCACAGCAACTGGTCATTTTTTGTCATTATTTGATTCATGTTTAAAATGATAAGACAATAAAATAAAGTTTTAAATACGTCTACGTTTAGAAAATTATTTAATTTATTTTTTCTTATTTAACTTTATCTTATTTAGCCATTTAGTTCTATTTGTATGATTGATTTATTTAAATTGATTACATATTCCTTCATTTTGTTTTCACTCTGTTTTTAGCAATACATCAGCAACATTACTATGCTAGTATGTTTTTCTCTTTCATCTTTATCTATGTTTTCAATGTATAGATATGCTTAAACGTACAGTGCAGTTCATTATATGCAGACTCCTGCTTTAAATATGTCAGCCTTCATTTAAGGTTATGCAGATTCATAACTGGTATAGCTAATTAGATGAGGTGAAGTAAATACATTTTTGAGAAGTGCACAAGGTTAGGAACTGGATTTGGAAAACTCAATGATTTTTGCATGTCATTTTTGCATTAATCTAGATGTGAATGGTAGTAGTTTGACTTTTTTTTTTAACTACTTTATCATGATTAGACTGTAGTATGGAAAGCTACAGATTCAAAGTATTTTAGATTTTATTTTCATCACTTGTCCAATCCACGGTTACTTCAGATAATCTTATAAGTCTTAAAGTCCTCACTATAAAAAAAAAAAAAAATTATTTTGAAACTATTTTGAAGCTGAATCAGGTATATGCAGTTTAGTGAATAAAAAATGATGTACCCTCAGAGTTGATCTGCTTTCCATTAAGTTTCACAGTTGTTGTTGCTGTTGTTTTTTTTTCTTTCTTCCTTTCAGAAGTTTGAGTCTCAAGAGATCATCTCCAGGTACTGATCTAGGAACAGAAAGAGCAAAGCAGATCACCTTGTGTGAGCCAAAATAAGATGGATTACTTTGAAAAAATCCCAAGTGGCCGACCTAATCAGTTTTTCCCCCTTTGAAGCATATGTTCAAAAATTAAATATTAATCCAGTATGGCTTAAACATGTTTTTAGGTCGTCTGCAGCACATTTGATCTGATATGTTGCCAAAAACCTGCATGCATCTGTATCGGCTTACGTACATGCGCTAAAACTTGCAGCTTTATACATGAATAATTCAACTTTTTTGAGAAAGAGGAAAGAGTTTACTTCACACCGTTATTAAATTATATAAAGCACTGATGCAGAATAGCTGTGATCTGCACCCACTGATCACATAATCCATCTATAATAGCCATTCTTGGACATCCAAAAATACTCATGCTTTCAGCTATTTTAGAAAGCAATCAATAATGGCTGATTGCGTGCTTGTAGTCTACTGTTTAAGCCTGGATCATTAGATCTTGTCCTCTAGCTATTCAAGAGATTGTTAATTTCTTTCTCTCCTCCATTATAGACTTTGTGACCCTCAGTCTTCTTTATCCTGCAGTGAATTATCTGCATTTGACCAGAGTCAAAGTTCCTTTTTCCTCTTCACTGTCTGAGGGTGATAAGCAGAACAGAAGCAGTGGACAGGGTCAGGATTTGATAGGTAGGACTTGGAGAGCTGAAAATGATGATGAGAGAGAGTGGACTACATTGTAAAAAGAAAAAGAAAAAAATTTTTTTTTTTTTTTTTTTACTAGAAATTGCTAAAACAAAATTAATTAAATATTTTCATGAGGAAAAAAATACAAAGAAAAAAAATAAAATTAAGCAAAATGTTCTTAAACATCCCCATAAATAACCTTATTTTAGTATAATTGAAATAGTACATTTCAATTCATAATGCTTATTAATTACACAATATTTTGCTTTTGTAGTCTAATGTACTTGTGTTTTAGAAAACCTTAAGATGCTTGTTACATAAAAATAAATACAAACAAAAAATAAATATATTTTTCAAAAAGATTTAACATTATTGGAACTCTTATTGCTCTGTGTGTGTGTAATATATAAAAATTAGAAATTTGCATTTCAAGATTTTTTTTTATTTAAATATTAAACTGATTTAAATATTTAAATTTCAATTCAAGTATCTCATTTGTTTGTATAATATACATGCATTTGTATATTATACGAGAGAGAGAAAGAGATAAATTATTTAAAAACTTTTTTGTATTACACTTCCTTACAAACTTATAATTTATCCTAATAATTTTTTTTTTTTCTTAAGGTTTTTGTGAAACCAGCCCTGATTGCTCATTGGGAATGCAAGCGTTCAACACCTTTTCATATAACTGGTAATATCTGTGCACATAAGAGATATTGCTCTCATTGGGAGTTTCTCATTTCAGTAAATATGTGCTCTCCGGCCTCATTAAACTGGGACGCGCTCTTGCGGGATGGGAGTTTGTTTGAGTGGGTGTAATATAGAAGCCCAGCATGAACAGAACGGAGGGAGCGGAGGGGGGCACACAGGGCATAAAAGTAGCTCATTTTTATGTGTGTGCCTTCCTCTTTGTACCCACAGCACTACGGCCCTGCAGGGAAATAACGTGCACACATGGACACACACCGAGGGTGGGAGACTACGGTCATTTCTCTTTCTAACTGCGGCGACAACTCTTGATGGCCTGGACACGACGAGAAAAGCCACACTAGTGCACTTGGCTCTAACTCGGTGTATCCCAGCGTGCCGATGGTGCAATCCCCAATGAGTGACATCATTAATTATGTGCCTCAGACTTCAGAAATGCCAGCTGAGGAGGGAGGCATACATTTCATCTGCAGACTGTTCAAAAAATTGTCTTTCAAGCCAGGCTGACAGCATGCATTCCAATCATGAGCTCACCCAGGTCTGAAATTGCAGATAGTTCACCAGCTGTGAGGCGCTTGGTGAGTCTTAATGTGTTCGGTCTGTAAGCTCACTGAGATAAATTAGATCAATGACATGATATATGACAAGGATCTGTAATAATTTACAGCATTTAAATGGTAAAGCTCTGGGGCATATTGGTTCGAATGGAATAGCAAAGTAGTCTTTTAGGAACAGGATTTTGACCTGAGGTTATTGTGGCCAGAGTTTTTCGTTGCATAGGTTATTGACCACCTAATGAGTTTTTACATATTAAAGCAATAAGCCACATGAGGCCGTGCGTTGCAATGATTTTTACCACAGTTAAGGGGGTTTTATGCATGATGTGAATCAGACCGCTGTTTACAATATGGCAACAGCAATATGATCCCATTCATAATTGTAGATATTACACTTTAGATATGCACTTACAGTCTCTAAAACATCGGCATGTTTACAAATAATTTTAGGATCATAGATATTTAATTCATGGAATGAATAGGTTGATTTTTATTGGGTTAATCAATGACAGTTAAATTCAGTATTCAGTATTTCAATGTTTAAAAAAATGTACACTACTGAAATTATTACTTTTATTCATGCAAGGATGCATTAAACTGATCAACAAAGACAGTGAAAAAAAAAGAAAAAAAATCAATTAAATGCAGTTCTTCAATTAAATTCAGAAAAAAAAAGGTTGACTTTCCACGTAAATATTCAGCAGCACAACTATTTTTAAAATTAATGATAAGAAGTTTCTTGAGCAGCAAATCATCATATTAGAAGGATCATGTGACAATGAAGACTGGAGTAATGGCTGCTGAAAATTCAGCTTTTCAATCACAGGAATAAATTACATTTTAAAATATATTCAAATACAATAATAATTTTTCACATTTTTTTTATTATTATTATTTTTGGAGAGCATTAAAGCTTCTTTCATTAATAAATTAATTAGAAAAACAAAATCACCAAACCTATTTATTACAATATTGTGACGTATACAGATGCATTTGTAAAATAAATATAATGTATAAAGTTTTTGTTTTAATTTCTACAGCTGTGCAAATGTAAATACTTGTACATCTTAGATGCTGTAAATACAACCACTTTGCATTTTTCAGAGCACATTCAACTGTACAAAAAGTGTAGAAATTGCACACAAATACCTAAACATTTTTTAAATTTTAGGATGAAAAAAATTGAATTTTTGATCCATGGGTTCTCTCTAGAGTTTTTAGTGCTTTTAGATTTATGAATAAGATATGGCCTGATAAAAATGACTTGAAGTGACATGTTTTGTTATACAACATAAATTATACACAGTCAAACCTTAGAAATGAATTTTGAAGTCGCTTCCTTTTTTAAAATGTTAATGTGCCATTAGGATTACAACTATTACAATGCTTGATGAGTCAGACAATCGTAGTTCTTATGCAGCAACATGTGTTTTTATAGGGAATATATGACTGTGCACTTAAGTGAAATCATTATGCAGAGTATAAAATGAATTAAATATACTGTAAAGCCCTTGGGATTTCTTCATCTTCCCTGTGCAATGATCCTAATAATAGGTTCTTCATGCAGTGTAATTCCAATCTCGCAAAGTTACCGGATTTATTTTGGATCCCCATCCCGATAAATCTCAAGGAATTCTTCTCTCTGTTTGTTTATGTGTTCATTCAGTTGAATAAAGCCATTTGCATTATAAATGAATAAGCCAGTGATGGTTCTGAAGGACCAGTGGTTTTCCTCCATGCATGAATTGTGAGCAGTAATCACTCTTGCAGTGGGATTGCTTAGATTTCGTGCATGTATTTAATTATTGAACAGTTTCCGATAGAGTTTAATATTTCTGTGCAGTGGTTGGAGCACTCATAACTCATGGATGCTCTCAGGTACCGCATATTTCTCCCTTGGCTGATGTAGGCTTCAAGCTATCTTCAGGCATGGAATAAAAACCTGACGTGAGAAGCTTAAATAAAAGGGATACGTTTGTATGAGGATTCCTGCGGGTCTTTATTCTTACTCTGGTTTTCATTGCATAAGCCAAAAGCCTGTTAAAATCAGGCTGCAAAATTTCTCGGTTTTGCCAATCAAAGAATTGCTGTTGGATAAATTTCATTGTCCTTCATTAATTCACGGCATGACTTTTGCAGGCGTTTGCAGAAATGTTAATATTTACAGATACCGCTCCTCTGGCGAAATGAAATTTGAATGGTTGACATTTGCCGAGAGACGCTTTACCGAGACATTAGTGGTGTAAAAGTGTAGATCAGGACGTCAATAGACCCAAAACCTGCCCGATTCAACTTCAAGATCTGTCTGATCTATATCACCCCTATCTCTGGTGATTATGAGTTCTCATCTGTGCGCTGTCCCATAGGGAATTCACTTTACAAAGGGAAAGGATCAAGAGTCACACTCCGGCAGTTCCATTTGCAACACTATTCTGATCTGAGACTTTCTGTCTTGTAGTTATCATTAGTACATGACTACCAGGGGAGCAAGACGTATAAGGAGGGGATTGTCATTCCACTGGTGTCCTTTCACAAGGTGGCTGTTTCACGTCTTGAGGTTTGATTTTACTGCAAAGGACCTAAGAATTTATATTTAATTTGAATTAATTAGTATTATTATTTTGTTATTATTAAAAAATATTATTTTTATTTTATTATTTTATTTAATTTTTATCTATTTTTTGTTGATTTCTGAGCAAAACTGGAATAGCATAATTGAAATGCTGAAAGCATAATTAAAATAGCTGAATTAAAAAAAATAAAAAATTTGGTGTGAAGGATGTAGAATTTTACTTCCAGTTAGCTTGTATTGTAATTGCTTTTTTTTTGCAAATTTCTTTATTGACAACAGTTCAATGCTGAGTATGCTGACAAAATCAAAAGTATATTTCTAAATTTATTTCCTTGACTCATTTTTATTAAGAAGATTTTTACAACAGTCTTATTTTTCACTTCACATGATGGGTTCTTTATTTCTTGTTGAGTGTCAAAATATATTTTGTTTATTTATATATTTATTTATTCTTTATACATTTTTTTTCAGATTTTTGAGCAAATCTTTGTAATTCTAAATTGAAATATTTCATTAATATTTTATAAATTATCATTCATTTTATCCAAAGTGTTTTTGAACATTGCTATCTTCTCTTGTAATTAACAGGATCTCACTGAACAGGGACATCCAGAACAGTGGTCGAGCTTTATTTCAGATGTACAGTATCACGTGGACACAATCCTGCCTCTGACGGTGAGTGCCATCATCAATTAGTATTCCTCTCCTCTGACAACACACTTCATCAAGTGGTCTTGTCTCATCGGACTCGAGGAGCCATAGCCGTGGGCAGCATCTTCATAAATCTCACTTACTGTTATTTTCTCTAGCTGCATACATTTTTGCACTAAAATTACATTCATAGTCGTGGGAGGATGAATCTCTGGGATCTCTTAGAAACCAGAGAAGCGTGTCTCTCAAACAAAACGCAAATTAAACCACAATTAATGAAAGCAGCTTTTTTTATTTGAGATCTTCACTCCATTGTCATTTTAAATGATGGCTTGAATATATTATTCCTGATATTGAGAGCACTCAAAAATAGAGTTGCTGCTTGTTTGCTGAATTAAAGTGCACCTATGCAGCACAACTTCTCAGTTGTTGTTGCAACTTAATTGAGTTGCATGAAAAATAATAAAAATTTTCTTTTGCATTGAGACTTCATGAATAATTTTCATTCATTTGAACATGGGATTCCCAGTTCCCAGCATGCTCTGCATGGGACTGGATGGGAAGAGTAAGGCCGTGTCTCAAACGGAAGGCTGCATACGTCATCAAGCCTGGTTTATTTCAGTTAACTGAGCATTATATTCGCGAGTCAAAAGCATATTACAACAATTTACATTTAACTAAGAATAATGGTCAAATTTATAACTGTTAATATTCTAAAATAAGATCTTCTTTATGACGTATGCAGCCTACAAATGCGACCTCTGGAAGATGCAGCCTTCCGTTTGAGAAACGGCCAAAATGTAATTCTCCCTATGTGTTTTAAAGCAGATGAGAAAAGGTTGAGAGTTCAATGTTCTGTATGAATGTGGATTTAGATGAATTTCTGCTTTTAGGTTTGCCACTAAGGTTAAGAGCGGAGCTTTCGGTTGCGAACAGGCTAATGCAAGTGAATATTATATAAGATTATATAACAGTTTTATCTTCTTTGTGCTTCCACTTCACATGATTGCTTGCTGAATGTCAGAAGAATATTGTTTTTAGTAGTTTGACAATTTTATTGCACTTACTCAATTCAGTTAAGTTTCCATTACACAAGGAATTTGAACAGTTCAATTTAATGTTAAAGAAACCCACTGTTATGCTGGGGTTGACTTGAGTTCATTTGTGATTAAGGGCTGCTTGTTTAACAGGAACGAAAAACAAAATAACAGCTTTAGACAAAAAGATTTTGCTTAATTGTAGATCTTTTAAAAAGTTTCATCCTAACTAGAAACTCAAAGCAGTTCAGAGGGATGAATAGACACAGCACACATTAACCTGCCTAACCCAGTGGCTTTACTGTGATATATGAGCCTGCAGAATCACTTTCATGTGATATTAATTACACACCTAGTGGACCTTCATTTTCATGTGGAGAACCTAAATTGTGAGACGGCTGAATACATCAAGCTGGACTGATTAGCATACGCAGTATCTGTGAGATTTATTTGCTCTCATTTGCTTTGAGACAAAACAGAAACAATTAAAAAAGGTTGGAGAAGGAAAAACGGCCGCTTGTGTTGCCAGTTCACTCATCTGGGAATACAATGTTCTTCTTAACAGTAATTAAATACATAAATACATTTTAAAGTCAATTCACACAGCGCCCACAGATGCAGACCAAGGCTGACAGTCACCAGATTAAAGTATGTCACTTCTCAGACATTCTAAGACCAGACAAATGCATATTTAACATGTTCAGTTGGAGTTTGTTGGGTTGCGGAATGTCTAAGAAAACAAGTGCCGACTAACGCCAACAGATGCCGAAGGGGTAAATGCACTGATCCTACAAAACCCAACGAATGTGTCTGTTGCTGTGTGTCTGCGTCAGTCATTGCACTGTGAACTGGCCTTTACGGTAAATGGCAGACAGATCTAGAAGCAAATAGTCATGCTCGGTAGTTGATATTTTATGTAATGGAGTTATGTTTACTTGTTTGGTTTGTCTCAGATCTAAAATTCTCTATAAAAATATATAAACAAATAAGAATATTTTGACAAAGCAAGAAAGGAGCATTGATTTGAATGTGGATGGCATTGTTCAGATGATTTGGTTTTAAAAGAATTCCGTGTGAATTTTTCAGTCTAATTATATTGTTGAGATCTCTGAAACTAAAGGAGAAGTGAGATTAAACTATAGAGGATGTTTGATAAGTAGATAGATAGATGGATGGATGGAATGATGTATGGATGAATGCAACTATTGGATGGAACAATGGAAAGATAAATAAAATGATGGATGGATAAATGGAACAATAGATTGATGGATAGATGGATGGATAAATGAAAGGATGATTGATTGATGGATGGATAGATGAATGGAACAATAGATGGATGAATGGATGGTTGGAATAATGGATGAATGAAACATGGATGGATAAATGTAACAATGGATGGATGGAATGGTGGATGGAATAATATAAGGATGATTGGATAAATGAAACTGATGGATAACTAAAACTGATTGAACGATTGATGGATATCTGGAAACAATGGATGTATGATTTATGGATGGATTAATGGTACAATGGATGAATTGAACGATGGATGGATTGAACGATTGGTGGATAACTGGAAACGACAGAATGATTGATGGATGGATAGAACAATGGATGGATGGATGGATGGAACGATAGATGGAACAATATAAGGATGGATGGATGGAACAACTGATGGATAACTGGAAACAATAGATAGATGGATGGATGGATGGATGGATGTAAAACCTTAAGCACTGATTGTGGAGATACTAAATCAAGCCACATGTAAAGCTGCTTGTTTGTTCCACCCAGTAAAGGATGATAAAAAGGCAGATTTAGTAGGTTTTTGTAGGGCCCTGTGGGGCATTCTGGAGAGATCCTGTTGTTCTGAATCACACTAGACTATGAGCTAGATTATTGTTCTAACGCAGGCACCAGCTGTGAAACAATTGCTGCCCCATGCAACCATCCCAGGAGTCTCTCATTCTCTCTGATACAGTGTCTTTATATTGCATCCTTGTTTTTATTTTATTTGTGGTTATATCATCCTATGCACGCATGCCTTCCTTTTTTGTGTTTTTGCTTGTCTTCCTAGGTCTCAAACATATAACCGGTGACAAGTGAATCTAGTTTGAAGGCGGGTGGTAATTGTCATATGCGATTGGGGAGAGACAGAAAGATGATTACAACAGATGCAACAGTGCCAAAGGGCTTTCAGGTTCCCTTCCCTGATCTCTCATCCTCATTAACGGTGTAAGTCACTCCATCTCGACACCATCAGACTGCCACCTCAGTGTACTGACACAACTCTCACTTTACAAAACCCTCAGGAGTTTCTCTCCTCGTGCTAAATGTAGGGCAGAGCATTGGGGAAGTTAGACATTCACAACTTTGCACTTCTAATTACATCTCCAGTAAACTAGTTCTTGCTTAGTTTCTGGCAGCTGAGCTGATGCCAGGGTCATGCGCCAGGGGCAGGCATTAGGGGGCAGTGACATACTGTGCCCACCCAAAATGGCTTGCCAAGTATGAGGAGAAAATGAATAGGACAAAAAAATCCTCAGGAGATTTTGCAAGAATTAGCTCACTCGACTGCTTGACGAAGCTGCCTGTAACTGCTGCTGGTCTAGGATCACTTTCTCCAAATCAAAATCTAAACTTTAGCATTTCTGTGATGGGACAAGCGGACTGTAGATGAATAGATGCAGGCAGTAACAAAAATTATTTGCTTTGTAAATCTGAACTACATGGTTTAAACATTTTTTAAAACGAAACATTTATATACAGTATATATATATTTTTTTTTAAAAAGTGTATTTATATAAAAATGTATTTATAATATACAATGTATTTATTTATTTGTATTATTTGCAGTATTGTGCATTATATCATACTAATAAAATAACTAATAGTTCAGTTGAACTTGAATTCTCATATCTAAAAGGACTGCTATATACTGCTAATCTAAGCCAGAGCATGTATGCGTTTAAAAGGCATGCACAAATTTAATGTGACGACATGCATATGAATATGCATTTCTCAAATCTTTTTGTCTTGCATTTAGCAGTTGTCACAGTGTGAATTCATAATGTAGCATTGATTATATACTATTCAGAGCTTTAGTGCTTGTTTTCCCCATATATCATATTTTTTCTTCTGCTTTGAATAATAGATGTAGCGTGCTATGGATTCGTCCACCGAGATGAACAGCTCATTAGGGATGAGTTTACATTGGGTTATGTTTATTTATACAACAAAATAGTCCATTCAGCACAAATAATGTATTTGGTTCACTCTTAAAAATATAAATACGGCAAAACTAGAGCAGAGCACTTCCAAAGCATACTACCTAGCACGTAGTACATTTAGTTTAAATCTGTTAGTGTCTAGATCAAGGAAAAGAAAATGCTGCACTCAGTCTGCCCCGTCAGAAAGTTTTATTTGTATGACTCACTTTGATTCCTCGATGACAGATGTCAATCAGGATGCCCATGCAGTCAGCTGGGCAAACTGGCAACACATTGAACTGATATTGGCCAAAATTTGTTGAGGATTTAAAGACTACAATGTTTTTATTATGCTAGAAAATTGTATTACTTGCTTAAATTCTTGTGGCTTTTATTATGAACCCCAGCTTAAAATTAAGAACTGTCAGCACTGAACTCAGCAGAAAATATTAAAAATTCTCTGTAAACTTATTTATGAATGCAATCTGTTGCAAGTAGGCTTTTATGTAGTAACCAAACCATAACATCTCACAACATCTAGTCTTAATATCTTACGCAGTGTTGCTTTTCAAGTAAATTAATATTGTTTCAAAGGCTTTGGATACTTTTACTGAAAAACTATTTTTAAAAAACCCAACTAAATAAAACTGATTATTAAGCTCTTTTGGCAGTGAAAGAATTACTCATTTCATGGACTGAAAGACCTTTCAGTAAAAGAGAACAGGAGCTGATGAACATTCAAGATCAGTCAACAAAAATGGACAACACTATCATAACCAGTGAGTACAATCCATTGTGAATTTTTGCTAAGAACATATAATAATATTTGAATACAAGTGGTGCAAACAAGACAAGTAGTGTATAACTGTATAAAACAAAGCTTTGAAACTCTTGCTGTCTTAGTCTTTTTCCTGTCCGCTCTTGCCTTGAAAGCAGATACCGAACAGCTGAATGTATTTTGTATAGGGTGAAGTCTCTGAACTCCTTTACCCACTGATTCATTCAAACTAATTAATCTCTCTGCAAGTTTTGTCACCCAGGGCCATGCACTACATGAAAGATCACTAGAGAAAAAGTACTGGGCTGGAGTGAGAGAAACACTAATTATGGTGAACGCTGTCGAAAGATGAATGATTTTCAGTCTGGCGCTTGAAAAAAGAGAAACCATGGGGAGAACTGACTAGGAATGAACTGTGCCGGCTGATAGTACTGTTTATTTGTACTCTGGCAATGTTGTTTTAGTGCCCAGTGCTGTGAAGGAATTATGCTAATTATGCAAACACTCCCAAAAATACGTGCTGTGCACAATTTGAATAGAGCATCGGATTTCCAATTTGGAGATCTTTCAGGATTTATGGAATTATGTACAGTATCCAGACCTTATAAAGCAATTTAACTCAATGTTTCAAGTAAACATTAAGGAATAGTTCAGCCCAAAATGAAACTCTGCTTAAAATGTATTCACCTTCAGGCCATCCAAGATGTAGATGAGTTTGTTTCACCAAAGGATCCTCTGCAGCAAATGGGATGAGTCATCAGAGAGCCACCAGAATGTCCAAACAGCTTATAAAAACATCACAATGATCCACAAGTAATTCACATGACACCAGTCCATCAATTAACATCTTGTGAAGTGAAAAGCATGTTTGTAAAAAACCAAATCCATCACTAAGACTGTCACTTCAGGCCAAAACACTAGTCCATAATCCATAACACTTCTTCCAGTGGAAAAAACATTCCCATATTGTCCTCTCACATCAAAATCCACTGACATATTTGTTTTTTCAAAATGGTTTTTGCTTGTAAATGGTACTTTATACATGCATATTTCTCTCCTGATTTTATTGGAGAAAGCAATATTATGGGTAGAGGACTTGTATTTTAGCTGGAAGTGATGGATTGAAGTTAAAAATGTCTTAATGATGAACATGCAGCTTGTGTTTTATTTACAAGTCTTTTATTGTGATTTTTATTTTTTAATTTTTTTTTATTATCAGCTGTTTGAACTCTCATTCTGATGGCAACCATTCACTGCAGAGGATTCATTGGTCAGCAAGTGATGTAATACTACATTTTTTTTTTCCAAATGTTCTGATGAAGAAACAAATTCATCTACAGCTTGGATGGTCTGAAAGTGAGTACATTTTCATTTTTGGGTCATCTACTCCTTTAATATCATTAAAAGCACAAAGTGCATTTTCATTTTAGCCTGACTAGCAGATCTGACCGACATCTGTGCTGTCAGCATTAGCCGAGCCCACTCGGTTATCAGGATTCACAGTGGCCATGACTTTCAATCGCAATACTCTTCACAATCCTCTGCGAATCCTCGCTGTGTTCTACAGCTTCATCTCGCAGTTCTGGGACTTTGAAATTCATCAACAAGCTCGCTTTTCATTATGAATACCTGACAGACTTGGGAAATGGGTTTTAGAGAGTCAGAAGGAATAGATTTAGAAATATATCGCTTTTTTATAGTATCTGTCTGTGTTCAAATCGAGTGCACAGATGGTGGTTGCAAAGTGGGAAGAACCTGACCTCACAGCACAAAAGGTGCAGGTTTTAAAACATCTACTGAATTTCAAGTAACAGTCAGTTTCTTCAAGAGGATCTCACATAGTAAGAAAGAAAATAGTCCACAAATTCCACAAGGACTAGTGACCAGTCATAGTTTCTAGGAAATCTGATTTTGTGGTATAGCCTACCACCCAAAAGGGAAGCCAGTGGTATTGGAGCTGTGACATTTAGTACACATCCTGCAGATACATTGAGCTTTGGTGCTGAGGATTGAATCTGGCTTGAGTGGAATCATCATCTGCTCCATAAGTTTGTGACCCCTATCTACTGTCTCTTAGTGGGGTTTTTTTTTGCTTGTTTGTTTTTTTTAAAGAAAAAAAGGGATTTTCAAAACATTTTATATGGCATGTAAATGAAGCATGAGAGAGTGCAATAATTAAGTTATTATTATTATTGCTTTATTTCATCATGGATTTTAGGCTATTCTCCTATAAATTATAAAGATTTCTACTAAGTAGAGCACATTTAAATAATGGTGTTTGTTTCTGTTATGATTATAATATTTTAAATTCAGAAAATTGAATTGTTGTATAGTAGATTAATTTGGTGAATTGCTTAACCTAGTTTTGGAAATGAAAAAAATGAAAATAAAAAAATACTACCAGTATAGTTATAGTTAACTAAAATGAAAATGATTACAAATATTTTAAGATTGAAATAAAGCTGCAATGTTGCACATAAATAAATAAATATGTTTAAGTACTAAAATGATTAAAACTAAAACTTCAACAACACCAAAAATTAAATCTGAAAAATATAAAAACAAAAGCTATTTCAAAATATTCATAAATAATATAATAATATGCATATAATACTCATGTAAATGCCTGTTCACAACAAGGACCATAAATGTAACAATAAATAAATATTGCTCCAAAAATCATTCTGAATGAAAGAATAGCAGTTTTCAACTACAGCGATAACAGCATAGAGGAATGATATTGTTGAGATCACTTTCAGAATTTGTTTTTTCCAGCCGATGAAAGATAAAAACAGTGACAGCCAATCAGAATCCATCCTACTGTAAATAGCTCAAGCCGTTAAAGTGGCAGACAACAAAACTGCAGCATGCACTTATAATAAACTGAATTTTACCGTGTGCTAGTGTGGATGCTAATACAGTTATCATTATCTTTATAGTTATCGTTCTTGGTGTGAGCGGGCCTTAACACTGATGACTACATGTATTTTTGTTTGTCCTTTATGAAATGTCAGCAACATTATGTGGGGGTGCAAGCGACTTGAGATATTAACATTATGCAAATGAGCAGTGATGCGATGCGGTGACTACCAATAGGATTGCAGATGCTGGAGCTGATGTGATCCTTCTCCTGTGAGATACGGCAGTCGAGCATCAGCCAGATGGAGAAGTTCATGTCCCTGTGAGTGATTTCACTTTTCTATATGATTTGTCTCTCCCCACATGCAGGGATATAATACAAAACGAATAACATGCCAGCCAGAATTGTTAACAATCTGCGTGAGTTTGACTCATGCATTGATAATCATCTTGTTTGTGATATGATACATTATGCGCTCTTGCAATCTACTGTATATACAAACGTTTCCCCCTGCAGAGTATTCATTTTAGCTGCAAGGAAATAAACTGACATAATGACATCTTGTTTTCACAAGCAGTGTGTCTTATTTGTGATCAGGTTTTCAAAAGCTTTGTCCAGTTGCTCATCCAGCAGCAAGAACGCCTACAGCCCAGCGACCTGCGACCTCCAGCGATAAAACTGCTGTCAGAGAGAACGCCGCTTAAACTTGTGTTACAGGTACATCATTTTACAGCATTTGCAGTGTCACACAGGTAAATCTGGGTGGTTTGGCCTGTTGAATGTGTTTCCATAAATGCAGGTGAAGTACACAGCGTGCTTTCATATTTTATGGACTCCTCTGGCCCTGATGCTTTTATCATCCTCTCACATGGACAATGACTGCATCACTATAAACACAGCACAGGGCCAGCTGTCCCTCGAGAGCGCAATCGCACTGTAATTTGGATTTGATTTATTTTCCCTTTCGGATATCAAATGGAAGAAGGTCACTTGTCAGGGTTATTGATGTGTTTTTATGTCTATAATTAGATGTTCTAGGGAATTTGTGATGGATACAGGAAGATGTATGAGAAATAATACATAAACCTAGTTGGTAAGGACAGTTTTTCAGAGGCTACCAACTCCATTGCCATTGTCAGTCTTTGAGACTGTTGTTCATAACTATGTACAGCTGTTGATTCCTGCTGGATTCAGTGACAAATGAAAATAAGTGGTGATAATTATGAAGGGGTTGGCTGATTAGTATGGTCCAGTCAGCCGCTGTGTTCATAGGCCAGAACTATTTATAACCAGTAAATATAATTATTACGTTGTACTCGCATGTAAGGTCTTGATAACTATAGCCAAGTTAGCAATCAAATAAACTGTCAACACAAGCTAAAGGTTTACTGTAACCAAGTGACGTTAAAGTAGTGCCAAAGAATAAAACATAAAATTTCCAATTAAATTAGACAATTTAAAAAAAAAATGGGTACCTTACCACAAATGCAATGGTAGACAAAGACATTTCTGGGTTAATTTTGTATTTTTATATATATATATTAGTGCTGGGCAACAATTATTCGCGATTAATTGCATCCATAATAAAAGTTTGTGTACATAATAAATGTGTGTGTACTGTGCATATTTATTATGTGTATATATAAATACACACACTTGCATGTATATATTTCAGAAAAATATTATGTTTATATATTAAATATATTTATATATAATATGAATATAAATATATACATGTAAATTCATGCAAATATTTTGAAAATATATACTGTATGTGTGTGTCTTTATACATAATAAATATACACAGTACAGACAAATATATTATATAAACAAAAACTTTTATTTTGGATGTGATTTAATCATGATTAATCATTGCCAAGCACTAAAAAAAAAAGATTATATATATACTTATATACTTTTTTATATATTATTTTAGATTTACTTTTGTATAAGAAAAAGCAAGAATGCATCGAATTTATGAAAAGTGACAGTAAAGACATCAAAAAATTTTACTACAGATTTATATTTAAAATAAATGCTGCTCTTTTAAACTTTCTAATTATCAATAAATACTTAACAAAAATATTAAGAAATGAAATAATAAATATTTTTAGAGCAGCAAATGAGAATTTAATTCAGAAAGATTATGTGACTCTGAGACTGGAATAATGATGTTGAAAATTCAGCTTTACAATCACAGGAGTAAATTACAATTTCAAATATATCAAAATAGGAAACAGTTATTTTAAATTGTAATAATAATTCACAATATATCTGTTTTAATGTGTTTTTGATCCAGTAAATGCAGCATTGGTCGGCATAAGATAATTTTTTCTTCTTTCAAATCTTATTAACCCCATTTTTTTAAATTCTAGTATACATAAAATGTAATAAATTTTATACCATTAAATGGTTAAGTGGGAAATGCTGTTTTACTCAGGGGGAAAGATAATTTTAACTTGGGATTTTTAGTCCTGTAACTCAACATTTGGTTCTACATCCCAGATTCCATAGATGGATTTGCCAATTCAGTGACAAGTCAGTAGTATAACTGCTCATGCTGCTCGTAATTATTACGAAGCATACAATCACCGGCAGGCATCTGCATTCAGCGCAGTCCGCTGGTGATTCAACTAACAGAAGGCTGAGGCCTGTTGTCAAACAATCACACAGAATGATGAAGTGTTCACGCAAAGCTGCTCATCCCTTGTTGGAGCCATTTGCAAATGAAGAAAATGATGAATTCCATTAGGATTTTTAAATAGCTTTTCCACAGGCTCAATGTGTGCGCACGTCGATGCACATTCACAGCTTTTAATTAAAGTCAGTGATTATGTCCCAGAATCAGCCAATACTGAAACATTTAGAAGCCTTTATTGGAAATCCGAAAGCGGCCTAATGGAAGACCGGTCACAGCAGAGTTTCCTTTTAAATTTGGTCACACTTAAATGGCTTCAGCATGGAACGTCCTCATAAGAGGTCCATGCTATGCAATCCGGCTCGTTTCTGGCCGAAGGGAGCGTAGCGGCCCTTATATTCTTTAACTGAAATTTCATGGTTTTATTTGGAGTTTGAGTGGTGTGTGCAGGAGAGGTAGCTGAGGGCAACAAAGGCCACCATATTAAAATGTCACTATAAAAACGGTGAACTTTGACTACCCAAAAATAACATCTCTGCCATCAATTACTCACCCTCACGTCATTCCAAACCTGCAGAAGGTTTTCCGCAGAATCTCAGATATTTTGAAGGAATGTTTTTGCCCGTGCAATGAAAGTCAATCCAAAACCACACTGGATATAATTTTTATTATATGGATAAAACAAGAGAAATTATATTTTGACATGAATGCAGTATATTAATTTGATGTTAGATTTTGTTTACATGTTTTTTTTTGTTGTTTTTTCCCAGTGCATGAATAATTTGAGTAAATCAATTCATTCAGACACTTTTATATGAACCATATCAAAAAAATGATTAACTGATTTATGGGAGTCCCTGTTTTTATATCTCCGTTTTATTCAAAATAATGAGATACTATATTCACATCATTATGCCATTTTTATATACTGTATTTATAAATGTTATTATTTCACATTTATTTAATTTAATAATACATCCTCTTCCAACACCGCTTTAATGATTTATTGTGCTCTTTTGAGCTTTTTATTATCTTTTTGGAAGCCTGGCAGCCCTAGTGACATTCTTTCATTGTATGGAAAAGAGCAAAATTGTAAAAGAAAAAAGTATGTTTTACAAAATACTATTTCACTACTGTTTCTATTTCTATCCTCTACAGGTCTCACGTTTAGCTCCGGTAGTTTCTTTGTGATTATTAGAAATTTCAGAATGAAAATATTAAGCAAATCCTAAACCAATTTTTAATGTTACGCAAGTAACATTATAATAATCATAACATTTTTAAGTAAAAAATTAGTTTTTTCCTGTTTTTACAGTGAAGCTGACATGACTTGATGTGACTATAAAACTTCTTATAGGCGTCGTTCTTTGCTCTCCAGTGTTATTAACTGGATTGAAACCCTCTTTCTAGGAGCTCTCAGGTATGGCGGTATTTGAGGAAATGGTTTTAGCTTCACGTTTGACTGTGCTGCTCTAATCTATGTCCTTTATTCGGCAGAGAACGGAAGACCTCTCCAACATTGTGTTGTTACTCAGAAGGCAATGCCTCGCCATCAAACTCTCTCGTCACCTCATCTCCTCCTGGAATGGCTTACCTTCTGACACAAAGCACCGTCAGGGCAGAGCATGAATGACTCTGGAGGTGATTGACACAGGAAGAATGTGTGTGACGGAAATTAAATTTCATTTGAGATGACGCTCTTTTCGTGGTGAGAGTGCCGTATTCAGAAGACAAACAACAAACAAACAAACTGACCTCGAGCGACCTGTGTGCGATCTTTGAAAGCGTGTCTCTTGCTATCACTCAATATTTACTTTGCATACTGGTTCTTTAATCTAGCATGCAGTATTTGAGCTTTAGTATCTTTAGAATATACCTACGAAAAACTGGGTGTAATATCTGTATTTAAGTATCAGGGTTATTATAAGCTAAAATTCAAACCATTAAAAAATTGTTACTTGAGATAAAATAAAAAAACAATGGAATAAAATACTTGTAAAAAATATCTATAAAAATAAAAAACTAATATAATTATTATTTTTTTTAAATTTCATTTTACTTTAGTTTAAGTAAGACTAAAACCAAAATAATAATAAATAAATAAAACACTATTGGCATTAAAAAAAAACTACTAAAAATGGCAAAAGGACACAAACAATTAAACTAAAATTATAATGAACAGATCAGAACATCTAAAATAAAAAGTGATTCAAAATATTAATAAAAACTTTATTAAATATTTTAATATTTTAGCCTTTTTGTTTAAAACTTATTTTTCCCAATCAGTATTATTGACTATTTTTGTCTAGTTAAAATAACCTTTAAAAAATTTTTGGAACATAAACCTCACAAAATGTAGTACTTAAAACAGGAAGAACAAGTATTTACCAATTGTAGTTGTTGTCTACTTCGTATGAAATTTGGATGTTTCTTAAAGGCACAGTAGCAAAAAAAGATTTTAAATCTTTTCCTTTTAAATCTGAAGCTCAGAGGGTGAGTGAGAAACTGTCACGAAAAGGTAGAACAGGGTCAAGTCCAATTCATTTTTAGCGAATGGAAAATAGTCATGCAAAACTACATTACTTTTTGGTACAAGAAACCTTAAGGTGCATATTTTAATGTGGCTGAATATGAATTGCTAGAATATGCTACAAAAGTTTAGAAAATGGCTCCTTTAAGAAAGAAAAAACGCAGCATTTGCATGTGCACTCCGAGGATGGATAATTAAGAATACATTTATTTTTCAGAGAAACTTTCCTCCATTTATTCTCTTTAAACAGCAGAGCCAAACAGGGAGGAGGATTTAATTTGAAGCCTGTGAAATGATGGCGATGACAAAGGAAACAATAGTTTCATTTCTCGCCCAGCACAGTGCACAGTTCCAGGAGGAAATAAACTGCCTTATTATTTCACTCATACACCTTTTTTGTTTTGCACCGATTTGTCCCATTTGCATTTAAATTCAGGGGCTTATATAAATTCTTCCCTGCTGTTCCCAACATATATCATTCTTTTGATTAGATTAGATTAGATTGATTATATTTCTGCAAGAACTAGAGAAAACTATGCAACCGTCCTATGAAAACAGACCCACTAAAATGCCTCAAAATGGACGTAATTACAATGACAGCCCTCATTTAGATGGCAAAATTGCCATAATCACAATGATTAGTATGTTTAATTGTAATTCAATTATTCAGGGTATTTGTGATGGTCTGATTGTGTCATGAGCATCTGCATTCATTGTTTTTTTTTTAACCTTCCTCAACCTCATTCTCATCGGAGGCCGATGCGAAAGGCGGTGTAAAAGTTAATGGATTTGAATTCCCTGAAATCAAAACTCTGTAAGTCTATTAAGACTGTCTGCAATTTGCCATTATCTGCTGCTCCCGACCGGCCGAGCCCGACTCGAATTAAGCAAAAAACGATTAAGAATGTATCAGTGGCTCATTTGCAAAATCCAGTGTGTCAGCAGCTCTCCCTCGCCAGCGCAATGAAGATAAGATGTGTGCCACTCATTCCTGTCTGTCAGTCATAATCCAGCCTAGAAATTACATTCGCTCTTCAGTCACACTGTGAATACAGAGCAGACACATCAGCTAGTAATAGTCAATATGACATAGGAATGGGAATCATAAGGCATTCCTGAACGATTCCATTAGCGATTTTGTTTTTTGCAATTTTTCAGTATTTTATAAAAGTAACAGTATTTTAGACTAAAAATAATAAATGCGTGTTGTAATTTTTTTTTGCTCTGTTCATCTTGTTGTTAGGCCAGTCGCTTTCTAAAGTATTTAGATTTTTTGCTTTATTTATTTGATTATAGGTTGATTATTTATTGAAAGCATATGCATAAAAAGTTAGTGTAAGTGTAATTTGGCTTGAACCTGCTTCCAGGCAGACAAACCTTAATCTAAAGAGGCTTATTTAGAGATCAACGTATGAACCGTGTGTTCATATTTCATTCATGATTACGCTGTAATACTTTAAGCAGACACAACCGCAGATGGCAGAGCATGTGTTAGTAGCAACAAAAAACATCTGTGTAATTTTCTCACAGATTTACGCATGAATTAGTGTGTGCATGACATTCTTTCCAGAAAAGAAGCTGCGAAGAATTTAAATAAGGTCGAAAGGCACACAAAGACGACAGAAGCCATTTTTGCAGCAGGGTTGTCCATTATTCTAGGCTTATTTTTCACTCAAGGGACGTCTGTCTTTGGGATTATTACATTATTGGATTATTTTGTGTTTAATTTGCACTCTGCATGTTGCTGGAATGTTAATCATAGCTACCCGTAATATTTCTTACTAAAATAATCTCAATGTCACATTCCGGTGTAAATCTTTAAGCTTCACGGCTTAAAATGATTTACAAGTACAAGACACAAAATCTTGAAAATATATATTATTCTAATATTAGAGTACCTTAATGCATATATTATTAGTCTAATTTTATAGCATTTAAATAATGTAATAAATTGTTATTTAACAGTTAAAAAACATGGGAGTTAAAAATATAACATAAACCTTTTATGTATCTGACTCAGTTGTGTTATTGATGTTTATTTATTTATTGATTGTACTATTATTTTCTAATATGCTAATATGTATGAGGCAACATTTGAAAGGTTTAAGCCAAACATTTTCTGGAAAAAAAATACAAAGCTGAAAGCAAAAAAAAAACTGTCTATAATTGAAATATAATTGCCTTTAATGTATGTCTGAATGTAATATATTTTACAGCTTTTAAATACTATAAATTATTGTTCCATAATTGAATGGGAGTTAAAAATGTACCTTTTAAATGCATCACTCATTTAAGTTATTGACATTTATTTTACGGTAAAAATTTCATTGCCATGGGAAATTAATGCTCATATGTAAAAGATGTTTGAGGCAAAGTTTCAAAGTGTTATGCCATTTTTTTAAGAGCAAAAAGCAATAACGGTTGTCTCTGCTCTCCCCTACAGCACTGAAAGAAAAGCCAATGACACCCTGTCTTCAAAACAAAGGACGTGATTTCAGCGGTTGCATCATGTTGGTTGAATCTCCTACTCTTGATGAGGCCTGAGATCATTATCTGAAGCAGATTCAGGCCGGCTCTTAGAGAAATGCCCTGCAGCTTTTTTGTATTACGATCTAAAGAGGCCCACAATGTGCACTGACTTTTGTCAGCGCTGGGAGTTCAGACATGCTCCAGGCTTTTAACAACCTCTACCGTCGACCCCCGCAGGCACGCTGCTGCTCAGTTTGCTGCGTAAACGTGTCTCACCTAACGAACAGTGTGCCGTTTTGTGTTAATGAAGATGGCCTCTCTTCTGCTGGGTGGAGCGTGAATGATCTGCAGCACGTTCTTGCTGACTGATAATGGAATTGATTGTGACAGCGTTTCGTCTGTCAGGATAATTACAAGGCTCGGTGTGCAGTGACTGTATGTTGCTCAGAGGTCTGGCCAATACTCGCTGGCCAATGAGCCTCATGCTTTCACAATACAGTGAATGTGATAGTATTGGGACAGTAGAAAACGCTCTGATGCAAATCGGGGTCTTCTGCACCAAATCAGCACATTAGAATGATTTCTAAAGGATCGTGTGACACTAAAAATGAATGGCTGCTGAAAATTCAGCTTTGCCATCACAGGAATAGAAAATAGTTGTTTTAGTTGTAATAATACTTCACAATATTTTGATGATTTTATCCACAGTTTGGACTCTGACGGCACCCATTCACTGTATTGGTGAACAAGTGATGGAATGCTACATTTCTCCCAACCTGTTCTGATGAAGAAACAAACTTATCTACATCTTGGATGGCCTGAGGGTGAGTAAATTTTCATTTCTGGCTGAACTGACAGTTATCAATCCTTCGAATAGACGCTGGAAATGGGCTTGTTTGTAGCTCCAGTCTCTTTCTCGTTCCCTGTGGAGGGTCTGCCTTCCCACAAACACCCCATACTCTTCCACAGTGTCTAGACTGTCATTATAGTGTTCATCCTGTCAGGGTGTCAGAGGGAATAAGCCACTCACAGGTTTTCGTGACAGATGAAACTGTTCTTGCAGCTTGCTCGGAGTGAAACAAACTTCAAGTCAAGAACAGACAAATAACATTGACAGGAAGTTGCTGGAAAAGTTTCTTGTTGAAAGACAATTATGAACAACCCTCTTTTTTTATGATGTAAACACGACAGTTTGTCTTTTTTAAAGAAAGAACTGTTTACATCGGTCTGGGTAGTTAAGCCACATGGCAGTGTTTAGAATGTAATGCTAGCATAATAGATATAATTTTTATATTTATAGAATGTAGTATGTTTTATAGAGCTTACAGTAAATAATGTAGTAGTTTAACTGCAGCAACTTTAAATGTATCTGACTCCGGCCTCAGACACAGGACTCAGGTGTTGTAAAGGGGACCTATTATGCAAAAATCACTTTTATAAGGTGTTTGAACACAGTTGTGTGGTCGCAGTGTGTGAAAACAACCAGCCAAAAAAATGGTAAAAATCCACCTACTCGTTTTTTATAATCTCAATAAATAATAAACAGTCTCTCAGAACAAGTGATTCCAGATTCTCCCTACGTACACGTCATTGTAGGGAAAAAGTCCCGCCCATTTGTGACGAACTCTGCCCTATTAGCATAGACACAGCACTGAGCGAGACGCATCAGTCCACCATTACTGTTTTCAGTATATTTTCTGTAATGATAACAGGCTTGTACTAATAGTGGAATGTTTATTTACAAAGGCCAGCACAGATTGCCTGAGCTCTTGAAGCTCCGCCCTCTTCTGAAAAGGTGGCCGGGAGGACCAGCTCATTTGCATTTAAAGGGAAACACCAAAACGGTGCACTTTGGCTCATACCCTAGAAGTGGCAATTTTAACAAGCTATAACATATTATCTGTGGGGTATTTTGAGCTAAAACTTCACATACACACTCTGGGGACATCAGAGACACAACCCCAGAGTTTTCAAACTAAAACGGGGTCTGCGGCATTTTCGATAGTCTCCATTTTCAAAGGTCAAAAACGCCGGAGTAGTGTAAACGACAGGCATAACCATGGCAAACGTTACGCGTTTTAAAACAAAAACAGATCCAAAAATAAATCGCCAAGTAAAGTGTAGTTGTTGATATTACAGTACCACTTCCAGTTAGTTTTAATGCTAACTAGGGCTATCAATTGATTATAATACTTTATTGTATAATTTTTGAAGTTAACACATCAACAAGGTTCCTTTTAACAACAAAAAAACTAAATAATTGGCCTTTCTGTAATTACTAGGTTTTGTGTGCAATTTGCGTGGATGATACTCATTTTATATTCTCAAACTGCATCAGAGCGCACTGGAAATGCAAACCGGCCTTGCTAATGTTTGCATTAACATGAATTGACAGTGTTTTGCTTGTGGATGATAGTTCACTTATTAAGCTTTGATGATAATTAAATTTCACCATACAAAGAGTGCAAATGTCCTTTGTTAAATGTCCCGTGAGGGTTGAATTTATAAATAAATTACCCATAAAGAAGTCCTTCTCAGTCATTTACCAATAAACAGGCGCTTGGTTAGGGAATTTTTAGGTGTGTGTAAAAATTAATGCATTCATGCAAAACATCTTTAGCCATTTAAACATTTTGGATTAATCATACATGATAACTTGTTAACTTTTCTTGTTTTGTGACCTTATTTTAGATAACTCATGGTTTTATCTTCCTCATGAGGTGTGTGAGTCAACATATTGGCATGTAAAACATGCATCAGCTCTCTTTCTGTGAGATACTTTCTGCATAAGGAATAACTCAAGCGAGAAACTCCCAGAGCGAGCAGGCCTTCCTTCAGTGGACTTTAGATCGGTAGGTTGATGTAAATCTTTTCTGATTACTCCAGAGACAGAGGACTCTCTTTCTCTGCCACTCTTAGTTTTACTCTAAAGAATAAAGCATCAACTGTTCAATCCTTGCCATCCTGGGAATATTCATGAATTCAACGCTTCCCACTTCCCCACAAACTTTACTGAGGTCAGCTCAAGTTAAGGAGTTTGTTGTGACAGAGTTTTAACCATGCATCAAACGTCATGTTTCCACTCTCACCGTTTGTAACGGAGTTAAAGGTCATGTCTCTGAGCTCAGTGTCTGATATGACTTCGTTCGTGCAGGTCAAGGTTTCATTCACCTTTCTCGTCTGCTGCCTGTTTGGAGAGCGCTGACCTTTACTAAGGGCTAAACGACTTAATCCTGCCACCAATTAAAGGAGCAAGGATCATGGACTACATCTATGTCAGTCAGGATTTATCTCGTCTAAAGATCATCTGTATTCCATCTGTCCTTCTAAAAGATCTCAAACACTGAACTGTAAGTAGGATGGTGTTAACGGTCCTAAATCTGGCACATCTTTATATTTCTTCCTATGTTTATAATGCCCCCCTACACCAATATCATTTTGTAAGTATAAAAAAATCTTTCTTTTTTTTAGCAAAAATGAATGTAAAAATCTAACTTAAAAAATATGTAATAAAAAACGTAAACACTTAATAAACTAAATATTTTTGATGTATTTATTAAATTACTTTAATAATTATATTAAATAATTGTAAAATAAATATGGATAATTCAGTATTTAATTGAATCTGAAGCTGTTCATGTTTTTTTTGTTTTTTTCACCCAAAAATTAAATGTTATTCTCTTTCATATAATTCTGTGTGATCGATCTTTCTTCTATGGAACACAAAATGTGATTTTATGTATTTATTTATTTTCAATTATTATATGTTTGGGCCTATTTTGACAGGATGATTTGAGAACAGACAGAAAGTGAGTGCAAGGAGAAGAGTGTGCAAGGTTGGGAAAAGACATTGAGACACCGCACTGGCCATGACGGTGTATGTCTCAGACAAAAGGTGAATTTATGAAGAATATTCTGGCTTTCTTTGCAATATAATTAAACTACATGAGAACTGGAGCTTAAAAGCTTCACTTCAGAAGTCTTATGAAGCCATATGAAAGATTTAAGACCTTTTTAAAAAAGAAAACCTTGAAAACCTTGACATTTTAAATACTTAAGATATTAATGCATTATGTTCTGTGAAGCTGCTTTGTAACAACATGGAGTGTGAAAAGCGCTACTTTCTTTAAAAAAAAAAAAAAAAAAGGTTCTTTATTGGCATTTATGGTTGTCTGAAAAATCTTTAACATCCCTGGAGCACAAAAGGTTCTTTATAGTGGAAAAAAGGTTCTGTAGATTATTAAAGTGTTCTTCATAATAAGAAAAAATGGTTATTTTAAGAACTGTTCACTGAAACGTCCTTTGGGGAACCAAAATGGTTCTTCAGTGGAATTACGTTGAAAACCCCATTTTGGAACCTTTATTTCTAAAAGTTTAAGCTAATAAAATGACTGCCTTAGTTCTTCTTAGGGTGTCTAGATGTTCTGTACATCAGAAAATGCTGCTTTCATCAGTTGTTTTCAATAGGATTAGTATGTCACAAGGACATAGACAGAAAAAAAGCACTTTTGCAAATGTCAGGAATCTAAAAACGAAACACAAAACCTCAGAAAGGTGTTTATCTAGGGAATCTTCTGCTCACCAAACTATTGTGCAATGAAGTGGCATGCATCATCAAAACAATACTTCATACAATACAGCACTATCAGGTACCATATGCTCCCCGTTTCCATTCAATTAGCTGGATGCGCTTGCAAAAGGTACTTTGTTCTGCACCAATTACTGAGCTGACTGTGGGTCTCAGAGCAGTACCTTGTGCAAATCCAGCCGTTGATCACCCATTACAAACCCCGTTCTCAGCTGCGTCTGGTTTTATCTTCATTTACCCAGCATCTGTTTGGGCTGCTGATGTGGCTCAAACGACGCTAAGTACCTGTAAGTGTTGTTCTTCTCTCGCTGTTTAAAGGCTTAAGTCGTAAGTGAATAAACAGCATCAGTTGTTCCATGAATTATCTCTGACATTTAGAACAGAGGCGAAGAGTTTTAAATGTGGGAGGATTGAATGCAGAAGCATTTGGGAGCTTTATTAATTCTCGGAGGTCACGGGTGTGTCGTGACAAAAGGTCTGTGAGGTCAAACAGCTGTTGATGGTTTCATTCGAACTTTAATATTCCTGCTTAGGGTTGTTCTAAACCCCAAACACAAAGAAACTGAAACTTTGTTTTGTATGTATTTGTATATAAATAAATTTAAATACAAGTAAACTTCAAAAAAAAATTTTAAATTCATATATACAGTATATATATATATATATATATAAATATATATTCAAAATGGAAATTCTATCTATCTTTTTTTCTGTCTATCTACTATCTATCTATCTATAATACTTAAAAAAAAAAAAAAAAAAAAAAAAAAGACTAAAGACTTGGATAATAGAACGTCATTTAAAATTTACAGGGATTCAACTGGAATGATGTCATCAGTATTTGCATATTGAATATAACTCATCTTTATTCATACATCTATTTGCATATTAATAATTGATTTTTGTGCTTATTAGGGAATCATGCTGATTCTAGAAAGGTGTCCCGCTTTGTTCCTGATGGGTGGATCATTAGCTTAACGTCATGCTAAACTCTATTGGCATCAACTGTGAGTACAGTCACCTTTTCGGAGAGTTATTTGTGTCATTTTTAAATTCTGTATTTGCTGATTAAATCCACATCAACAGAGCCACAACACCAAAACACACTTCCAGCCTTATTAACCAAGAGTTATAGTCCTTTTTGCAAGCCAACTAGTAATACACTTTATATCACTGCCACCACAAAATCAGTTCAGTCGTGTCAAAGGACAGCTTCATAATTACACCATAAACAGCCTCAGGGATGGGCTGCACCAGTGCAGCAGGTATTCACAAGAAACGCATGGTAAAAACTGTTAAGAGAGATGGCAACAAGCAGGGAGTACAAGCCTCCCACATGCAAGCGTATTGTATCATTAAATAGGAACGTGTCTGTGGATCACTTACGGCTATTAAAATCAACGAGCAATCCACCCACAGGCCCGTCATTGCAGCACGGATGAATTTAAAGCTAATGAACCTACAAGACTGTCAGTGGTTTGAGCAAAAGAGTGGTTCATAATTAAGAAAACAAAATCTGACAGAATCTGAAGGTAAATGAGGAACAGTGATGCAAGTGTACTGGACTCAATTTGAGTATAATTTCAGTAAAATCTAGTCACTCTTACATCAATATTCACCAAATTAAATACATTACATTTTACATACAGTGCCTATATTAAAAAAAAGTCTTCATACCCCTTCATTTTTTTCATGTTTTATGTTGCAGCCTTATGTTAAACTGCTTTGAATTACTTTTTTCCCACATTAATCTACACTCCATACACATAATGAAAAAGCAAAAACAGAATTGTCACAACTTCGTGAATTAATAAAAATTAAAAAATTAAAAACTGAAATAAGTACATTGCATAAGTCTTCATACCCTTAACTCAGTACTTGGCTGAAGCACCTTTACAGCCTCAAGTCTTTTTGGGTATGATACGACAAGCTTTGCACATCAGAATTTAGCAATTATCTGCCATTCTTCTCCTCATCTCTTCACGTCTCAAGCTCTGTCAGGTTGGATGGGGGCAGATGCACATTTTCAGGTTTCTCCAGAAATATTTGATTGCATTCAAGCCCAGGCTGTGGTTGGGCCACTCAAGAACATTCACAGAGTTGTCTATAAGCCACCCTTGCTGTGTGCTTAGGGTCATTGTCCTGTTGAAAGGTGAACCTTCTGCCCAGTCTGAGGTTCTGAATGCTCTGGACTGGGTTTTCATTAAGGCTATCTCAATATTTTGGTGAATTGAGCTTTTTTTCTACTCTGACGAATCCCTCAGTCCCTGCCACTGAAAAACAGCCCCACAGCCCCCACATGAGGCTGCTACCAGCACACTTTACTTTTGGGATGGTAGTCTGCAGGTGATGAGCAGTGCCTGGTTTCCTTCAAACATGATGTTTGGAATTGAGGTTCATCAAACCAGAGAATCTCATTTCTCACAGTCTGAGGGTCCTTTAGGTGCTTATTTTTTTTTTTTTGCAAATTCCAACAGCTAAACAGGCAGCTTGTTTGACCTCAGAGCTTGGTTTTAGCTCTGATATGCATTTTCAGCTGTTTATTAAGACATGTGTGCCTTTCCAAATCATACCCATTCAGTTGAATTTGCCACAGGTTAACTTCACTTGAAATGCAGTAACATCTACAGGCAATATGAATGCTCCAGAGTTAAATTTCAATTGTCCCAGATAAGTAGTAAGACAGTATGATTACTTATGCAATGGAATCATTTATGTTTTTTATTTTTAATAAATTTGCAATTATGTTAAAAACCTGAGTGTAGATTGATGTGGGAAAAAAGTAATTTAAAGCAGTTTAACACAAGAAAAAATGAAGGGTATGAAGACTTTTTATAGGCACTGTATATCAATTCAGCTGAAAACAGTTTAATATTTTTGCTTACATTTAAACAGTCATTTGGCTCTCAGCTGAACACATTAATTTGATATTATTGATTTAAAAATCTGAAATCTAAATCTAAAAAAAATGACTGATTAATTTCATAATGTTTCTTTGTTTTACTTTTTAAATCCTTATGTTTTCTGTTTGTTTGATTTTTCTCTCCGTGTTTAGATTTGAATCATAGGTTTTAAAAAAGTATTTTCATCCTCACATCCTCCACACTTCTTTTAGAAACAAAAAAAAAAAAAAAAACATTGGATTCTCCCCATTGGTCTAGAGATCGCTGGCTAATCTTTGATTTACTTTTCACTTAACTTAATGACCTAACATGTTCCTATCACTTACAGAGTGGCGTATAGATGCAGTGATAATATTGCAGCCAAGAGGAAGCGGGATTAATTCAGAAAGGTTAAAAAGCACCAAGACTAGGATATAAAAATGACTGATGTGGGCAGCAGATGGGTGTGTTTTACTGGCTGTCCCTGCACTCCATTTAAGTGCTCTTCAAATTTATTGGCTGCTGTAGCTGACCCCTGTAACCAATAGAGTATACTGTGCCATCCATCAATACTATAGAAGAATGATCTTTCCCAGTAAACACAAGAGGGATTGCTGTAAATCACTCGTCGTTCCTCTCTAGTTGTCAAAATACAGAAATGTGGATGAAGATGCTTTCTTCATGTGTGCTGTCCATGACAAATTTCTAATTATTTAGTAAGCGTTGCTTCATAATTTGATGGCATTACGCTCTGAGCCTGTCAAAATAAATGTCAACAGTGATATCCTCATACAAGACCGTGCCCGAGGCTCACAGCAATTAAATGTATGTGACGTGGTGTAAGATTTCAGTGTGAGTGCAGTGCTGAAGGTTTATACTGTCACAGAGTTACACATCAGTGTTGCACAGGAAACTTCACTGTATAGACTGTGCTGTAATGCTGAAAAGCTGCTTGTGTGACATTGCCACCTGAGTGCAGAAGAGTCCATTAAACCTTCTGCCAGTGTTTAAACGGTTCAAAACATGCATTTAACTGAAATAAATTGGATTAAATTAAATGTATATTATAAATATACTAGTACAACTGCATTGTAAGATAGTATAATATAATGTATAGATATTTTTGAGATCTTGATTGAATGTTTTGGGAGAGGGCAAGGTTTTCAAAGAAAATGACTTTAATCTCTGTCTGTTCCTCACATAAAATTATTATATGGCTTCAGGAATATATAGCCACTTTTATGATACCTTTATGGTGCTTTTGTCCTTTTCTGAACCTGAAAGTAAAATGCTGTGCCCACTTTTACTTTTATGGAAAAATAGCTGATATAGCTGAAATTAATGTAATGAGTTGGAAAGTTTTTGTTTCATGGAAAACCGAAAATAAATCCTGTAATCATTTCTATTTTAACCCTACAGCCTTACACATTCCAGCACAATATATATTCAACATTCCTTGCAAGTTTAGTCTCCTTACTTTACAAGGCTAAACTTACAAATTGTGTTGAACAGATATGGTGCTGGAATGTGAGTTTAATAGGTTCTTGGTGTCCATTCACGGTCAGGGGTCTGCTGAACAGTTCTCCGTTAATAAAACTTTAAGCTGAATCACTAAGACACCATGACACAGCAGGATGGTGTTATTGATCTGTGTTTTGTATGAGTGGTACAGAGGTTTATTTCATGCTTTCTTTAATCGACAGTGCTGGGTTGTGTGTGGAGAATGCAATGGCTGCCGTGATCTGGCATACTTTACTGGAACTCCAAGCACCTGAATCGGCTTAAAATCGATAGAAAATGTAAATAAAGATCTCTTAAATAAAATTCAATTTGCTTTTGCCGTCTCCCGGCGGAAATAGTGTGACATTAATTGCACCGGGCAAACAGTGCTGAATTCTGTGAGTGATACACATTTATAACGAGCTTAATTTGCATAGAAAGAGGCGTATTTGTGCTGAGAAAATGACTGAGTTCATTTAATATTCACAACGTAGTGCCATCTCAGCACATTTAGCGGCTGGTTAAATTGATTGTGGGTGCTTACTGAATAATACAGTTTGTTGCGCTAAAATACAGCATGAGCAAAACTGTGCAGAGAATTTGCTTAAAACAATTTATCTAATGTTAGAAAGAACTCGTCTCACCACATGCATGAGTCACGTGTGTCACATGATGGTTATTTTGAGCTCTCTGCGGTTGGATCTGGAGGCATTTGATTTGAAATAGATGGATGCCTCCTCCATCACAACCTGACATAAATGTCATCTGACTTCTGCTGAGAGGCAATGTTAAAATTCAGCATTGACCAGTTTATGTCAGCAATGATGACACAGTCTTTCTCTGTTTGAGTCTAACATGGTACATCTATAAAAGAAAAGGATTACATCAATGGGTCTGAGTCTTGTCATGCATGGGTTTTTCTGTATCCTTAACAGATTACCGTGTAATCATAGACATGATAGAGGCTACATTTTAATTTTTAGTTATTTTATTATCCAAACTAAAAATAGCATCATATTTTTGTTGGGTAAGCACACTAACTGTTAACTGAAAGGCCAAAGATATTTTTTTTTCCATAAATGTCAGGTTGGGGCAAGAGAGTCACATGTTTTAAAAGTTACACATTTTAATGATTTATTAATTATTTGCCAAAAACAAATCATTTTAAAATTATTTGCCAATACTGTTTTAAATTTTTGCTGTTTTGTGATGATTTTTGCTGAAAATCCAAATCATATTTTATTAGTAATAATGATGGAAACATTAAATTACTTTTTTGTAGATGCGCTGATAAAATCGTTTTAAAAATTTATATACTAGAGCAGTGCTTTCCAAACCTGTCCTGGAGGACCCCTAGCCCTGCACATTTATATAGATGGATGGATGGATGGATGGATGGATGGATGGATGGATAGATGGATAGATGGATAGATGGGTAGTAACTGATTACATGTAATCTGGATTACGTAATCAGATTACAAAAATTAAGTACTTGTAATTAGAGTAAATTACATTTTAAAATACTCGTAATCAGACTACAGTTACTTTTTTATGGATTACATATTCACACAATAGAAATAAATTATTCATAATTCATTGATTCTCCCTAATTTCTCTTTTTCATCTTTTATAATTTCCTTTCTAAAATAGCCTACCATATTATATATGTACATATAGTCCAGTTTTGTGGACATTCACACAAAGATCAGTCATTAGTTGGGTGGTGACAGCATTTGTCCACTGGATTTACAAAAATCATTTCAGGTTTAAGAAGGGTTTCAACATTGCATCAACTACTGATGAACACATTCATTTTTATTTGAATTATTACTCCATGGTTACTTTTTAACCATGTATTATTAATTATAACTAATTAAAATGCACATATTCACATTATTTCTTAGTTACATGTAATGCAGGCATTCCAAAACTTTGTCATCTAAACCTTATTCGCCAAATATATTTGCTTTAAGTACCCTGAGATTTTAAAATAAATATTTCAATAATTAAGTATCACATTTGCATGTTCACGTTTTCTTTGATGTTGATTAATGTTCACATGGCATGCAGGTAAATAAAAATATTTCATCTTTTTTAGTAAGTGTTTTATTTAAAACAAAGACTACAGAAATACAAAGAGGGTTCACTCCTTATGAATGGAAGAAACTGCAACACGCGATATGGAGGAATAGTCCCACCTTAAATGAAAGAGCCAAATTTCCCTGATTATAAGCCTGATTAGACCAGCCAATGCACATGCGCAGTCATAAGCACGTTAAGACTCCGCATGCACACGGGCTGGTCTAGCCTGAAAAATAAGCTTTTTAAACGCTATTTGAGCATAAGAAACAACATTCATGGGGCAATTAATTTCAGATTTTTGTTGCTGATTTGACGTATGTAATTGAATTATGAGTTCAGCGAGCAGTTTTTGAGATTTCAGGATTCCCCCATTCATTAAGATAGGTCTTGTACGAGGCGTTGCAAATATGGCCGCTGAGTGAAGAGACTTTCCTCGAAAGGGAGTTTGAGGGTGTTTAAAAAGGGTGTTTTAAAATGATTTATTTTCATTTACATTTTTTATGATTTAATTAATTGTCAGCTTTACATTAAACTCACAACCCCCTGCAGTTCCTTTATGAACTCTAGTTTGGGAAACCTTGATGTAATATAATGTATACTGTAATATACATATACAGTATATATGTAATATGTGACCCTGGACCATAAAACCAGTCTTAAGTTGCTGGGCTATATTTGTAGCAATAGCCAAAAATACATTGTATGGGTCAAAATTATTTTAAAAAAATGTATGCCAAAAATCATTAGGATGTTAAGTAAAGATCATGTTCCATGAAGATATTTAGTAAATTTCTTACCGTAAATGTATAAAAACTTTGCTAAGAACTTCATTTGGACAACTTTAAAGGCGATTTTCTCAGCATTTTGATTTTTTTTTGCACCCTCAAGATTCCAGATTTTCAAACAGCTGTATCTCACCCAAATATTGTCCGATCCTAACAAACCATACATCAATGGAAAGCTTATTTATTTATTTATTTATTATTATATTAATTTATTTTATAAATTGACACTTAAGACTGGTTTTGTGGTCCAGGGTCACATATAATATAATGTAATGCATAATATAATGTAATGCACTTCATGTTATAAATTACAATGAATGGAACAAGTTTTCTTAATCTTTGCATTTTTTCTTTTTTACATCATTATGGTACAAGATAATGCTATTTAAATCAATGTGATAAACGAGTTAAATCAAAAGTAATCTAAAAGTAATCTGATTATATTACCTAAAATGTGTAATGTAACGGATTAGGTTACTGACTACAATTTTTGTCATGTAATCTGGAATCAGTAACGGATTACAATTTGTATATATCCTTGTTCAAGCTCTTGTTCTGTCCAGACTTGACTATTGCAAATGCTCTCTTGGCAGGTCTTCCAGACAATTCCATCAAACCTCTACAATTAATCCAAAATGCCGCTGCAAGATTAATCTTTAATGAGCCGAAAAGAACGCACGTCACACCTCTGTTCGTCAATTTGCACTGGCTACCAATAGCTGCTCGCATTAAATTCAAGGCATTAATGTTTGCCTACAAAACCACCACTGGCTCTGCACTCCTTTACCTAAATTCAGTACTTCAGAACTATGTGCCCTCTAGAAGCTTGCGTTCTGCAAGTGAATGACACATTATTATGCCATCCCAAAGAGGCACAAAATCACTTTCACTGACTTTTTCATTAACTGTTCCCAGCTGGTGGAATGACCTGCCCAACTCAATCCGAGCAGCTGAATCCTTAGCCATCTTCAAGAAACGGCTAAAAACACATATCTTCCATCTTTATTTGACCCTCTAACTCTAGCACTCTCTATTCTAATTCTATTTTATCTACCTGTCTTTTTATAAAAATAAAAAAAACACACACACACGCACACACACTTGACCCTCTATCAATTGCATATTTATTCTCTAACTGCTAGCTTTTCTTGAAAAACTAACACTAGCTGTCTTTTTTCTATTCTATCTACTTGTTTCTTATAAAAATAAAATAAAAAAACACTAGGTTTCTTTTTTCTATATTCTATCTACTCTGTTTTGATTGCTGTGTGTGTGTGTGTGTGTGTGTGTGTGTGTGTGTACATTAGTGTTAATAGCCAAGGACTTCATGTTATTTGAATAAATGTAAGGAGTCATTTATGTCATAAGCAAAACTGCATTTCTTTATTTGTTACAATAGAAAGCATCAAATAGAATAGAATGTACTAAACGTTTTCTAAAACCTCTCTGTTCTGTTTGTGTCATTTATGAACCGTCAGTCTGCTTTAAAACTCCTGTTCCATAAATACATTTATTCATTGTCTGCTCGTAGACCACTTTTTGTTTTGTTTTATTACTGTCAAATACTTGGTCCGCCTTACAACTATCTGCTACATTTGATCAGGAAGATGGAACAGAATGACATATATTATGTTATTTTCCCAGTCAGACTGCCATTGCGTGACTTTTCATTCATAGAAATCATTTTATTTCTCAGAAATGTTACAATTTCTGTGTTATTTCTAAGCTTGTGTTTTTTATTTTGTGGTTTTTTTGCAGGTTTTGCAAGAGGACAATGTGAGGGTTATGACATGGTCGCCCCAGTTTGCCGCCAAATGGCTCTCTTTTTGCATCTGTCTCCCTTTTGAGACAACCAGAACAATCTGAACACAAAAATGATTTCCATTTATTGTGTCCTCTTGGAACCAATTCAAAAAGGAATGGCTTTTTTTTGGCGTGTTACAAAACAGAGGCTTTTTGAGTTCTCTCTAGACTAGACTGTCTTGGTTTGGGGGCTTGTGTGACGTACCTGTTGGCGCTTCTCTTTGATGATGTCATCAAAACCAGTGATTAGAGGAAGAAGGCAAGAGCCACCAATATTAGCATGGGTCAGAAGCAAACAGGGTCATGCCAAGCAGAGCTGGATGAGGTGGTGTAAGGAAAAGAATGAGTGTGAAGTAATCAGATGCTGCAGACCAGAGAAAGAACGCACCACTGGAGCAAAAGTGTAGATCAGGGCAACTGGACACAAACAGCCTGTCATCTGAGGTGACCAGGGCTGGATGCCAATGGTTCTGGCCATCTGCTCCAGTGTATTTGGGCCACTTTAACTTCATGTCTAGAAATGAAGATGGCAGCGAGCGGGGTGCAAGGGACATGATAAATGGAACAACTCAGCGCTCGCTTCTCCTCCAGACTAGTGGGAGGAGAGAAGTCCCTCTCAGATGGCCCGCCGTACCCTCAAATCATCTCCTTCCCAGATCGGTCGTGAGCCAACTCTCATCTTCACGAGCCAAACTTCTTCTTTTTCAGCCTCACTCATCCGATCCGCTGATTTATGCCTCAATTCAATTAGCCTCATTCTGGCTCATCAGTCAAGATGGCTTCTGAGATCCAACCTGCTGTCGCATCGACTTCTTCTGTAGGGCGCAAACAATCTGACATAATTGTATCATGGCTTTTTTTCCTCAAAGGATGGTGTCCAGTTTTGAATGTGCGGAAGATTGTGCCAACCGGCCGATTTAGATGTGTCCTGCTAATGTGCAAGCGATAACCAGTAATCCCACCAGCGCTTGACGTCTGCCTTTGAACAAATAAGTTAGGGCGGACATCACATAATGCAATTAATATTCATGACCCGCATGCCTGGCATTGGGTTGGGCATTGTGCGCTCAGCCGCTGACAGAAAGTAAACTTCCTGAGGAGAGAAGACAAAAAAAATGAAAGAAAAGTTGTTTTTTACAAAAATACGCATTTTTATTCACCGTTTTAGGCCTTGCGTTTATGCATCTGGCAGACACTTTTATCCAAAGTGACTTACATTTGCATTCAAAGTGTAAATTTGATCAGTTTATGCATTCCCTGGGAATCAAACCTGTGACCTTGACGTCGCTAGTGCCACTATTTGAGCTAAAAAAATGTCTGAAAGTTTAGTTTCAAGCATTTTGCATTTGTAATCGTATATGAATATATCAGTGTCATCCTAGTGAAGAGAGGTTTATAATGTGACCCCCACACTTCCCGTTCGTTCCTGTGCCCCTGGAACAGAAAGTGATCTGTATTGTGACAGAGATTTATTGTGCGCCCAGAACCTGCAATCATCAGAATTGTCTCTAATGATACTGAAATGGAGATGAATAACTCGTATAGAGCTCTAAACGCTAAGACGGTTACATAACCATTATCTTCATACAATGTGATCAGAGGTGAACAAACAGAATGATCTGATAGGGATTTCTGGCAGTGTGAGAATTATATGACTTTTGAGGGTAAATTTAAAAGAGAAAAAGTCTATTGTTATATTAACATGTGATAATTATTTTTATTTTTATATATTTTGCATTTTCAAATTGACTTTACTATGTAGACTAGTTGTAAGGTAGGCTTATTCATATCCTCAAAACTCAATGTGTAGTTGCTTTATTATTTGTTGTTATCCTGGTTATATGTAGGTTATTATGAAGAGATTTACCTTTTGTGGTGGATTTACATCTCATTTGTCCTCATAATAGGCTATAACATTTTTAACAAAGTTTTTAACATTTATTTCTACACGTAGGCTGGATTTAAGCTATATCACAGCGAGTGCTGTTGTTCCGGCCTTCAACACGATTGCAAGATTGGCAATGCTTTTCTAATGTAACAGATCGAAAAACAAGAAGATAATGTTAAGTAACTTACCGTTTAGAAACAATATTGACAGTTACTTTATCTATTTTTGCTCCGTCAACGAAAATAGTTTCAAACGAATCCATTGCCAAATTAACTGTTACGTGAGCATCTCTTAGCAACCCTTAGAAGTGTTTTTTGAAGGAATGGGTTGAATGATTGATTCACTGAGTCAAAGATAAAGAGTGAAAACTCTTGTCTCCACCTACTGGCAAAATAATGTAAACTGCAGAAAGATTTACTGAAAACTACACAGACTGACTCTTTAAAATGAACTTCTTTATTATGCTTTTTCTTCTTCCTTAGTAAAGCTATGATTTGTTTTCTCTGAATCAAATTTTGTAGCTTATATAATGTGAGTACAAAAGTGTTTCAGGGAATGTCTCGACTTCTAGGCAATTTTAGAGGCACTGTTAAGGTTCGACACAAATTGTCCATTGGCACGCACAATACAGCATTTTCAAAATAGCCCTTAAGACTCCATAAAGATGGAACAGAAAGTGGACTCATTCCGAGCACATGCTGTCCTCCACTGCAGTTTCTGCAATTATGAAATATTGCTCTTCTCAGTAACTTTGAGAGGCCTAAATGACAGAGGATGACCTGCTAATCTCTCCTCTTCAGACATCCGATCCATTATGCTGTATGGGCTGCTGTCAAGATCTTGGACATCCTAGAGATGGCGACACTTGTTTCCACAGTTAATATGGCAGGACACAGAAATGTTATCAGTGTTGCAGTCATAATTTGGTGGGAAATGGACAGTAAAGGTTACAGATTAAAATCAAATGGATTTGATGACTCTAAGAGACACACGGAAACTTTTGCAATTTTGAACTTGAAAGAATAAAAGAAAGTTTGCCGTTTTGACAGTGACCTTCTGAAATGTGTTTACTCTCTGACGCTAATGCGGAGAAACAGTCTCAGCAGCTGAGCTTGAAAGGAAACTCAGCACATTTGGAGTGAAAAAAGATTATATCGCTCAACCATGAAATGTGAACTGAGAGGTGTTTTCTTGGGTAGGACAGGATACAAGGTGATTTAACTCCCCAACTATTTCCCCACCGGCATTAAACGCCTTTATAGCAGTTTGTGGTGTGCATGAGGATTGTTTCTGGAATGACACAACCGCACAGAGATTTTTCAGTGAATACAGTGACTAGGAAGAATATTCTGTTCTGACTTTTATATTTTTTCAGTATTCATATCTCCATATTCACACACAGTACTGTGCATGCTTCTGATCAAACCCTGGCTCAAAAGGAGCAGTATCAGCTGCTGTCAGTGTAAATAATGCATTCCCTGTTGGAAGTTGTATGGGTGATGTGAGTCCACTTATCCTGGCATATTGTGTTTTAAAGGAATACACAAAAATGATAATTTGCTGAAAATTTACTCACCCTCCAGCCATCCAAGATGTAGATAAGTTTACATCACTTGCTCACCAATGGATCCTCTGCAGAATGAGAGTCCAAACAGCTGTTAAAAACATCACAGTAATCCATAAACTGCATGCTTATATTCAACAAATTCATCATTAAATGTGCACTAAGCAATTTTTGAAAAATGATTTTGACCGCCGTGTCGGACCATGTCCCAAAACACACTTGCAGCCAATCAGCAGTAAGGGGGCGTGTCTTGTATAGAGAGAAGAGAGAGAGATAGGAAAATATCGGAGGAACAAAACATTAAAAATAAGGGTTACGATCAGGCAAGGGGTACACTGTAAAAAATACCTGTAAAAATACAGAGAATTTTCAACAGTAATGTAAGCTACCGTTCTATGTAAATACAGTTAAATACTGTAAATGATGATAAAATATTTACAGCAAGCTACTGTTCAGTCTTAATGGTATAATACTGTATTTGTTTAGTCTAGTCAGACGTGTGAAGTTGTTGCTTGAGCCCGCTCATAGCTCATCTGAGCACGAAGCATCAGCTCCCATCAACAGTCAAGAGGTGTGCACTAGTGTAGGTTTAAAATTACTGATCTACAATATTTTATTAACCAGAGAAAGAGGAATAAGAAGCAGAATTAAAGATGATTTTTGTGAGCTGCCAGCATCGAAATGGATGCCGCATTCGGCTTGCTTTTCTACTCGCCACTAAGGTAATTGTGATCAAAGTATCAAAGTCATTTTTAGCCCGTGACATTATTTACACACTGTTATATTTTTTTATTGAATGAAGTTACCAATAACAGTTCAATTTTTTTTTTTTTTCATATCCAGTTGAACGGTAAACAAATCAGCTAACTAAGTTAGCAAGCTTGTTCATTCAAGTTTAACTTTTTATTATTTTGCAATCTAATCAAATGTCCATGGTATGTGATCATCCACTGATTTTTTTTATTTTTTTATTGTTTTGTCAAATCTATGTGATAGACTGGGCTTTATTTGACCATTTGTTGTGCGGTTTATTGAAATGTGCACTAAAGTTATGCTAACAGTTATAATTATAACATAATCATTTTATTATTCTGTCAGAGAGAACCTTAAAGATTGTCTGTATTTTGCTGTTACTGTGTGTAGGCCGATACCTATATTTCATAATGTTTCTGAACATTAACTATTGTTGTTGTCTGCATCAGTTGCTGGTGACAAAGTCACAATTGGAGGTTGGATGATCAGTATTAAAAGCCAGCTACTGTCTTCAACTTACAAAACCAAGTGAAAGCTATAAGGACATTTATGATTTTTTTTTTTTTGCCCCTCTTCCCAGCTTTGTTCAGAAATAGTTGTTCTCTCTTTTTACCTCCCACCCCACCTCTCTCTTTCTTTATTTCTGTCAAACACAGTAGGTCCAGATACAGCTCTTTTCATACTGTGACCCCAATTAATCTTTACTTGCCACACCTAACATCCCATATTTCTCTATTATTACATTTTAGGCACTTCATTGGTATGAACCACGACAGGGAAACAAAGGCCAACCAAGTGACGGTGGTGTCGAAGAAGACAGGGCAAGGTTTTATAAAAACCTCATGAACTTTGAGTGGGACAGTATTTAGTAAGGTGAAGTCATATGTTCTGCAACCAAAGTCATAGCATTTTGTTTTGTTCAGTCCAGTCTCACTAGTGTCATTAATAATGCTTTAATAAAAGCCTAATGTTTTAAAGCCATCTCTTGTCCAAGCAATTTGTGTTCAAGGAATTTTAAGTTGTATTTAATTTTAGAATGTAAATTTTAGATCATTAGCTTCTAGCAGTGTTACAATGTTAATATCACATTCTACAGTACTTTAATACATTTTACAGTAATAAAGAGCTTATGAAATTACAGTTGGAATACTAAAATAAGTGTAATGATTATTATGAGTATTATACTGTAAAGCTTATATTTTCTATGGCACGGTACTGTACTATTTTTACAGTAATAAACTGTTGTTGCAGATTACAGTAGGTACACTGTAAAATTACAGCATTATACTGGTGAATAACGCTGCCAGTAGTTTACTGTAATTTAACAGGGAAATTTTTTACAGTGATAGGAGCCGCGTAAATATCAGAGCAGCTTTCCAGTGGTGGAGAGAACTCAAGGAGCGAATCGGATGCAGAGGTTGCGTTATTTCTTCTTGATAGGTGCATGAGTGACTTTGATTTTGCATTGATTCATACAACTTATATGTGTTTGCTTTTGTTTGAATATGCTTGTGTATCATCTTCACTTGTTTCCGCGGTCGTCGTTATGCCAGGGTTGTGTACGTACAGGTGGGCCGGAGATATCAAAATAGGGGCGAGGTCTTGTTGGGGTATGGGCGTGTTTGTTTTGGTGCTTTCAAATATCAACATCGTTTGGCAAAATTCGCTTAGTGCACCTTTAAGGTGTTTTTAACTTCAAACCGTTGCTTCCAGCTAAAATATCCATAACATTGCCTTCTTCAGTGAAAAATCATCTCGTCTGAATCAGGAGAGAAATATGCACAGATTGTGAAAACGGTTCTGAACAAATATTTCGGTGGATTTTGATGTGAGAGCCCAACAGGAGATGGACTTTTTCACTGGAGGAAGGGTTGTTATGGATTATTAAGCTTCCAGGAAAATCACGAAATATATCGGCCTCTGATATATCGCAAATTTGTCATGGGCTAGGTGAGTAGACAGCCAGTGTTGAGCTCCACTACTGTCTAATTGAGCGTGATGTGAGGTGAAAGCGCAGACAGTTTGTTATCTTTACCGCTGCACGAGCGCAGGCATTGCCTCCTCTGCACATCAGACGCGTGAAAGCGATTTCTCGGCAAGACTGACATTAAATCTCATTCACCCTAAAATACATGGCAGTCATGTCAGAGACCGTGCCGCCATCCACCTCTCCATGACAAGAGATAAGAGGGCTTTAGCTTGAACCTCATATTTAAGGCATTTGGTTGAGAGTATTTTTGTAAGTCTTCGCAGTTTACAGAGCTCTATTAAAAGGATTAGTCTGAAACAGTCTCCTCTGTTTTTATGCCTGCTCAGGGTGGACCGGCTCTGAGCTGCGATGGCTGTGTGTCAGATCGACTGGTCACACAGAATGGCGCTATTCATGTGACAGTGTATGAAAGAACATGATGATGGGTCTTAAGGGGCTGTCAGGCAGATTGGCCTCACTTTCAATACATGTGCTTGTTTTTTGGGGGTTTTTTTTGTGAACTCAGCTGAGATTACAAGGAATAGAAGTTTGTTTACGTCATGAAACTCTAAAACTGCAGCTTTCAGGTTTTGTACTGAAAAAAAAAAAAAAAGATATACTTTGTAATTTTTTATTGTGTCAGGCTGTCATTTTGGATGCTGCATTATGTAAAAGCAAAAGTTTTCACTTACTGATGCAACCTGTAAAATAAAACAATATATATATAATACATCATTATATAATAAAATAGTATCTAAAATACTATAATAAAAAATTCACAAGCACTTTATAAAAAATAATGAGAGTAAAAGTTATTTAAATGTAATATATTTGTGTGTGTGTGTGTGTGTGTGTGTGTGTGTGTGTGTGTGTGTGTGTGTGTGAACTATGCTGACTTTAAATGTATTACAATTTTACTGACATTAAATGTCTAATATAATATTAATAATTTTTTTTTTAATGTACGCGTCTGTGAATATAACTTGTATAATTTATATAATTAAAAATATAATTAGTATTAAATTATTTTATTACATATATCATACAATTTGAATTTAAAGTTGCAGTCAGTTTTCTCCTCATTTTTTACACCTAAAATTATTGAAAATAGTTGTTTAATTTTCTTTTTTTTTTTCTATTTGCGTAACTTAAAATTATTTAAATGAGCATAATTGAATTTAAAGGGATAGTTCACCTTCAGTTTCTGATCCTCATTGACTTGAATTGTGGTTTTTCCATATATGGAAGTCAGTTGGGACTGAAGGTGATTAATCTTTTTAAGTTTAATTTAATTATGCAAGTTAAAGATTTTAACATTTGTTTAATTGTAGGTCTTTTATTTTGATAATGTGTAGTGTCTTTTATTTTGAATGGCTTTTTTTCAGCGTGCACCAGTTTTTCCATGTGCACCTGTTTGATAGTTTACCATCGCCTGTCTTTCTTTTTTCTTTTTTCTTTTTTTTTTTCTTTTTTTCTGATGATTGTTTAACATGACTGATTGGTACTTTGTGAGTCATAATAATAGTTATTAGTGTAGTCAGATGACGTTTTACATTTCATCTGTAAAAGCTAAAGTTACATCATGCCCCCATGTAAAACTATTCTGTCTGAATATAGGGCTGTAACTGTCTGTCTGAAACTTGTGAATTTAAACACTATATGCCATTTATTGCAATGCCTTCACTTATTCTGAAAACAACTATAATGATACATGCACTTTGCATAAATCATAAGTAACCGGAAGTGAATTTCCATTGAATATTGTCATTTTGCATGACAGTTTGAACCTGTAGCATTTGAACTGTCTGCTGTGAATGAATATAACATGTTTTAACACAATAATTCGCAATTGTCTTTGCGTTGCTTTGAGACCCGCGAGTGGGTGACCACAAGCACATCCACATCCAATTTGAAATGTCACCTCTATAAAACATGAACAGTAATAGTCAGAATAAAGAGAGAGTGTAGGATGTAAATAACAGCCTGGTTTCACATCTGGTTCTTGTATTGAATGTCGTCTGACAAATGGCTGTCACTCCACATGCAGTGTTAGACTGTGATGGGTCATGACTCATGACATGAGAAGCATGAGGAGGATGTGTTTTCATTTGCCATTTGGCTGTTTATTATGTGTGTTTCATCAACTATGGCCACTTTTATGTCTCACGGGTTGACTTTTATTAAAACCAATTTTATTTTCCCCAGTGTTATGAAGGGCACATTAATGCTGTCTGGGACACTTTATTTATTATTGCAAATTTTCAGATGCCTTTTATGTATAGATTTTTTATCTTTTACACTATAAGGAGGTTTTCAATCTTTTTTTATTTTTTAGGCTTATTAAATGAATTTTTCATGAACAATGATTCTCATAAGCTTTTCAGTTTTAAGTATGAAAATCAAATCATAAAAATATTTTAAATATATTTATTTATATGAATATTATTCAAGTCTGTTTTTTTTTTAAATAGTGATAATTTAAACAAAAATGAATAAACTATTTCAATATTTATTGGTTTAATTTTTTTTTTAAATTTCATTTAACTGTAATTTTGTCAAATTATGCAAAAAGTGTACATAAACATGCTAGCTATGAAGTTAACCTTAGGAAGACACTCTTGACATTTAATTAAAAAAAAATATATATATATATATTTTTAAAAATCATTGTCATTGCCACTGCATGATGAAAGTCATTCATACCATCCTAACAGGAAAGTGTTCTAAATGCAGTATAAGGGAAAAAAAAGTTATAAAATATTAAGTAAAAAAAATAAATAAATAAAAATAAGATTATTTATGCATTTCTTGGTGTATGTGTTTTTGGCATATTCATGCCCATTTATAATGGAACACTTCATTATTTTTAATAAATCCAGGTCTGAGAAGCTTCGGGACCTTTATATTCACCTTGTCATATTTATTCATGATGATAAATAAGATGATATTATGTTTAATTTTAAGCCCTCTGTCCCAAGGATAAGTTTCCATCTTCACTATTCCAGCCTTGACACTGTAATATAGTTGGCTGAACATCTCAATATTATAATAACTCTCTAGGTTCAGATTAGTTTTCTTTGGTAATATTTCATTCCAGTATTAAACAGAATAAGAGTCATTCAGCTGAATCACTTGTAATATCATGGGATCTATTTGCCTAGTCATTGACTGAAATGCCTACAATATATTAACCATTCCCAGTACAGTCAACTGTCATTTATAGCATACACAAGGTCAATAATTTAACCTGAATGATTTCATATCCCATTTTTATGGTTTTATAATTGGCCCGCTGTGAACAGGAGGCAGAACTATGTCTGTATTGAGGCAGTTTCGCATGAACAGACTGTCTCGCAAACAAACAGACCATTTCAGAATCAAAGGAATGCAAATGAAGTCGAGTAAATCGCAAGATAGGGAAAGCCATGTTAACTTTTGATCATTTTGTACCATATCAAAGCAGCTTCAGTGCCAGCTTCATAAAGTGTTTGCACCTGTCCTCTTTCAATTCTTTGATTCATATTTCACCACAGCTCTGCAACTTAAAGCCAGTAAAAGCCTCCAGGTTTGCTTTCATTGCTATTCACGTTGGCCCATTCCCTGTAAATAAACTGGCTCTGCATTTAGGTACGTTACACCGCACTGCTCATCACGCAGAAGTTAATTTTGTGCTATCACAATGAAAAATCACAAGCCATGGGTGACAGAAAAGAGAGGCAGCTCTTTAAATAAAGCCAAGCGACAGCCTCATAAAGTGGGGGAGACATTCACGATAGGAGAAGTAAACATGTGGTGAGAGCCTGTCAGCTGTTATGCCTGTGGACGCTTTTCAGAAAGTCAGAAGGATGGCCTTATCTTATGGCGTTTAGTGGGATTAAGAAGGTCTATTAGAGGTTATCCATTCAAGACACATTAGCGTGGAACATGCATACGAATCACAGTAGTGTGACTAATATGGGCCTAGTATAAACTCCAGCCTATGCTAGTTTGAATTAAAAGCTCAGTGGAGGCTCAATTTCTTATTCCAATATAACGTAATATAATATAATATAATTCTAAAAACTAAAATATATTTGTTTATTTATTAAATATCCACGCCCCTGACGAAAAAAACATGCTGAATTCGAAATGGTAAAAATAATAATAAAATATACAACTCAAAATATACAACATTTTTTAACAGATCTTTCTATGGTAGGAATAATAAGACTAATCTCATGCTTTTCACACGCAACCGGAAACTACGTCACACAGGGTAAACTCATTTCAGCCACAGCAACAGCTATCAGCGAATGATGTTCTAGCAACGCAAGATCGACTTTGTGCGTCATTGTGTTGTAAAATACGTTGCCACGCATTTCATAACCTAGCGTAAGTAAATTGCCTACGTTTGTTCGGTTTTAAGTGGAATTTGGGTTTATTATAATGGGAATGTCATTATTTAGCCTACTTACTCTTATGTACAGTGTGAATGTCATTCTTCTGTTGAATACTAAAGGTGACACAAAAGGACATCAATATTGTACGAAGAACGATCTGTTCATAATATGCAAAAGCACCATAAAAGTTTGACGAATGCAGTCCGTATATATGAGCAATGCGCTATATTACAAGTCTTTTCGAGAAATACGATAGCTCTTTACATTTACATTTAGTCATTTAGCAGACACTTTTATCCAAAGCGACTTACAAATGAGGACAATAGAAGCAATCAAAACCAACAAAAGAGCAACAACATGCAGGTGCTAAGTCTCGGTTAGCCTAACGTTTCTTGAAGAAATGTTTAGTGAAAAGTCTGAAATTTGCAATTATTCACTTCCACGCCTGTGAGCAATGAATTCTGTGACAGAATAATTTGAATCATTAAAAAGATTTGGGAAAAAGAATGATTCATTTAATCGGTTGCTTCTATCATTAATCATAAATGTGCCGAAGTGTCTTTTTTGGGGGGCCTGACAGACCCACGTCCTCATCAATTCTCATTAAATCTAACTTTCATTGATTTTATTCTTGATATTGTTATAAAAAACACTGAGTTGAAAATTCGAGAACCAGTTCAATTTGATTCATGAATGAATCATTTAGACTGGTTTTGTGAACTGGATCATATGATTCAGTAAAAAGAACGATTTATTCACGAATCAGACATCTAATTTTCTCATTAGCTGATCATCAATGTGCCTTTTTTGAAGATGTTCATCCTTTGTCCACGTTCATTATCATGCTTGAGAGAATTTTAAAACAAACCGAGTGAAATAATACCTGCTTTAAGACTGAATATATTTGTTTCAAGGGCTTACTGTGTTTTATTCGGTTTTCTCCTCTGCACATGAAAGGCCATTTGATGTGAGTGTAATAAAGAGCTTGACTTGTTGCCAGACAACAGTATTCTAACTGCTAACAGCACAAGCATTCAGCATTATGGGAATGAACTGATATGGCATGAATAGAGCTAAGAATAGCAGAAGCCGTTTATGCTACAGAGGAATAGTGATGCTCCTGCCATTATGCACATGTTGCATTGTGCTGATATGCAGTGCAGTGAGGTGTGTACTGCTCATTGAGGTGTAAAATACATATTAGTCATGCAAAACACATAAATGCAAGAACACAGACTCTACGGCTGTTTTATTAATGAGTTTGTGCTAATGTATGGCGCTTCCTGTTGAACACTGGAATTTATTTGACCTTTCGTTAATGAAGAATGTAGTTTCAATGAGGTTATCAAACCAAATGTCAAAGATCAATTGCTTATTCATGTTGTCCATGAATCAAAAGATGAGTTTGTGGATTATCTCATTTGAAAGTGAAATAATTTCAAAATACCTGCTTGTAACAAAATAATTTCCATCAAGGGCAAGGACTGTTAACATTTTGTTATGCTGTCACAGAAAATGCCATTATATGATGGATAGGTCAGTTAGGGAGGGAATATGTATGCAAGGTGTGTCAATAGAAAGGAAGTCTTATCTGAATATATCCTTGGAGAGGTGGGCTATTAAGTCTATTTTGAATTACTCGGAGGATGTGTGGGATTTCTGCTGACTTGCAGGAGGGATTCTTGGTGATGTTTATTGAATAAACCCCGCAACGTCAGCATTATTCAATAACTCGTTGTTGTAGTGGGTTTTCAACCTTTACAGACCCAGTGACCTCCTGCCCAATATAAAAAGCTAGATTTAATTTGTAACGTGTTTATAATAACTTTCATTAAAAGTGGAGTGTGACATTTCTGTACTGGCACCAAACAGAACTGCAAAAATAATAATGACCGGTTTCCTGAACGTTCCCATACTCTCAGGGGAGACAAGACATTTTTTTTCATAATGCTTTTTTAAAATTGGTGATATTGTGTTTGGCATGCATAAAGTATGGTGAATATAGGCTTTTTTAGGCCTAATACATATGTCCCAGATTACAAAGTGACCTGTCCCAGATGATCAAATTCAAGTAGATTTTTTGTTGTTGTTGTTGGCATTAAAACACTAATAGGTGTGGCATGTCTCCTCTGGGTATAATATCTACATTCTTTCTTCTGGTGTGGTTAGAAAACATCTTAGGGATTTCAGAAAAGTCTAATGTGTTGATCTCATGTGTTAGATATTGAAATAAATCGCAGAGGTCAAAATTGCAAAACATCTCCCAGATTACCCGAATTCACCCTATATTAGTGCTGTCAAACGATTAATCGCATCAAAAATAAAAGTTTTTGTTTACATAATATATGTTATATATTCATTTATACTACGGGGCCGTTGAATGCTTAAATCTGATTGGCTGACAAACTTTCTAAGGTGTGCATTTTTAGAGAAACGCACGGCGAACGTAGTTCCAGGCAGCTCTTGACCTCATTACATATATATATTTAAAAATAATACTGTTTTGTGTCACGGAATGCAGTTTTAAGGATTTTTTTTAGGCGAGAATGTGCTTGCTTGGACTTAAAATCGCATATTTTGTTAATAAAGATAAGGTCTATTTGAAAATTTGCTTCAACGTTTTCGAAGACAGGATCCCAAGCGGTTCAGCGGCAGTTCAGCGCTCATTACACCCGCAGAGAGCGCCTCACCGCGGCCAGATCTTCTGGAATTTACCGCTGGCTCTGATGTCTCTGTAGTGTCTCACGAGATATAGATTCATGTTGGGTAAATCTGAAGGCCAGTCTTTGTTCTCATTAAACTATTATTTGTTCCAGAGCAAATAGTTTTGGCAAAAGTTTATCATGTTTATGTAAATACAATGCTGTATCGTGGTGCCTTTGCTTACGGTTGACTGAATTGCCTAGCAACATTTATGATGGCTGTAGTTGTTGTTTATTAAATATGATTATTCAGTTATTAGTATTTTATATAAATAATAATAGTGTTTAGTACTGAGACATGGTGCGTGTGTTCGTGATGGTGATTTTAGTTACATTGTTCCGCCATTAGATGGCGACAACAGACTGTTTTTTGAGTCAGCGCCGCAGACTTTTACTTTGAAAAATAAACGCTTTTCTAAACGGAAGATATTTTTACTTACAACAACAGCTTGACGCAACTAACAAATTCACTGAGGAGCGCTGTCATCAGAAATCAATGAAAGGATATTGACAGTGTTGGGCAAGCTACTTGGAAAATGTAGTGAGCTAAGCTAACAGTTACTCTTCTTTAAATGAAGCTTAACTACACTACAGCTACAGCCCTGGGAAATGTAGCAAGCTAAGCTACGGCAACATGGCAAAAGTAGTTTACTACATCCAAGCTATTTTTAAAAAAAATTAAAAATTCTATTGAACCAACATCATACCAAGTCAATGCTCTCTCAGTGATCAATAAAACTGTCAGTCAAGCAGATAGGCAGGCATGTTTATTCAACAGCTGTTCCAAACCAATTTGGCAGCATAATCAGTATCAACTACAGGGCCGGACTGACCTCAAATTGTGACATAGGCAAAATAAATTTTTGCTGTCGGCCGGAAACCTCCTATTGGTAGTTGGTATTATTACTGTATACAGATACATTTATATAAATGGTAACACTTCACAATAAGGTTCAGTATTTAACATTAGTTAACTAATGTAGTTAACATGAACTAAGAATGAACAGTACTTCTGCAGCATTTATCTTAATGTTAATTTCAACATTTACTAATGCATTATTAAAATCAAAAGTTAACATTTGTTAATGCACTGTGAACTAACATGAACTACCAATGAACGACTGTATTTTCATTAACTAACATTAACAAACATGTATTTTAATGAAATCGTATTGTATAGTGTTACCAGATGTTTAGGCCTACAGATAGGCTATGTTTATTTGCATCGTTGCATGTGTCATTAAATATTAATATAAACATTTCACCAAAATCAAGTTCAAATACGAAGCTTTGAACCAGCGAAGGTTTTTATTTGTTTTATTTTTTATTTTTTCCTGACTCGTGTCCTGTTTTCCCCAGTTTTCTGTCATTATGTGGGCGTTCAGTTTTTTTCTGTTATTTGGCCAAAGTATCATATTATGACAGATTAAGCGCTTCGCACGAGCTATTTGGCTGTGACTTGACAACAAATGCTAGAGAAACTCTTCTCCGCTCCTCAAAAACAAACAAACAAACAAACAAACAAAGCATTAGCCTTTATAAATAGTATTTTTTTGAGTACAGAAAGCGATGTACTTATTCAGTCAACAGTTCTTTATTTACCTTCAGATTGCAAACAAGCTGAGATGCTCTAAACTGCGCGCCGCACTTCATTGACGAAAGAGGCGGGAGGAATAATGAGGTTTGACTGACAGTATGAGGAGCCAATGGCGTTATGAGCTTTAGTGTCTTTGGCGTCACTTACTGATCCAGGATCAGTGATCCGTAGCTGTTATTTTTGATTTGAGTTTCGGAATGCTTTCTTTGGAAAATGTAACGTTAGCTTTTGTTGACGCTACCGCGCTACTTGATCAAAAAAGAGCTTAACTACCGAAAAGCTATTTGATTCAGAAAGCAGTGACGCTACCGACACGCTACTGAGAAATGTAGTTAAACTAGTAGCGTCACTACTTGTAGCGACGCTACTGCCCATCACTGGATATTGACCATATACAGCCATATCACTTCTACTCATGTGATATTGCTCATATACGTGATAAATATATACAGTACACACACACACACACACATTATGTAAACAAAAACTTTTATTTTGGATGTGATTAATCGCGATTAATCGTTTGACAGCACTAATATAGGGTGAATTTGGGTAATCTGGGACATTTTTTGCAATTTAAATTTGACCTCTGCGATTTATTTTGATATCTATCTAACACATGAGATGAACACATTAGACTTTTCTGAAATCTCTAAGATGTTTTCTAACCACACCAGGAGAAAGAATGTAGATATTATATACCCAGAGGAGACATGCCACACCTACAGGTGCATCTCAATAAATTAGAATGTCCTGGAAAAGTTCATTTATTTCAGTTCTCAGTTATTTCAGAATTCAGATTCTCTATGAGGTTCAGGTCTGGTGAGTTTGCTGGCCAGTCAAGCGGGCAGGTGCCAAATCCTGCTGGAAAATGAAATCAGCATCTTTAAAAAGCTGGTCAGCAGAAGGAAGCATGAAGTGCTCCAAAATTTCTTGGTAAACTGGTGCAGTGACTTTGGTTTTCAAAAAACACAATGGACCAACACCAGCAGATGACATTGCACCCTAAATCATCACAGACTGTGGAAACTTAACACTGAACTTCAAGCAACTTGGGCTATGAGCTTCTCCACCCTTCCTCCAGACTCTAGGACCTTGGTTTCCAAATGAAATACAAAACTTGCTCTCATCTGAAAAGAGGACTTTGGACCACTGGGCAACAGTCCAGTTCTTCTTCTCCTTAGCCCAGGTAAGACGCCTCTGACGTTGTCTGTGGTTCAGGAGTGGCTTAACAAGAGGAATACGACAACTGTAGCCAAATTCCTTGACACGTCTGTGTGTGGTGGCTCTTGATGCCTTGACCCCAGCCTCAGTCCATTCCTTGTGAAGTTTACCCAAATTCTTGAATCGATTTTGCTTGACAATCCTCATAAGGCTGCGGTTCTCTCGGTTGGTTGTGCATCTTTTTCTTCCACACTTTTTCCTTCCACTCAACTTTCTGTTAACATGCTTGGATACAGCACTCTGTGAACAGCCAGCTTCTTTGGCAATGAATGTTTGTGGCTTACCCTCCTTGTGAAGGGTGTCAATGATTGTCTTCTGGACAACTGTCAGATCAGCAGTCTTCCCCATGATTGTGTAGCCTAGTGCAGTGGTTCTCAATTCCAGTCCTGGGGCCCCCTGCTCTGCACATTTTGCATGTCTCCCTTACTTAACCTGATTGAGATCATTAGCTCGTTAGTTCAGTTCATGGATCTCTCTCCTAACGAGCTGATGATCTCAATCAGGTGTGTTAAGTAAGGGAGACATGCAAAATGTGCAGAGCAGGGGGCCCCCAGGACTGGAATTGAGAACCACTGGCCTAGTGAACCAAACTGAGAGACCATTTTGAAGGCTCAGGAAACCTTTGCAGGTGTTTTGAGTTGATTAGCTGATTGGCATGTCACCATATTCTAATTTGTTGAGATAGTGAATTGGTGGGTTTTTGTTAAATGTGAGCCAAAATCATCACAATTAAAAGAACCAAACACTTAAACTACACGGGTTTCACAATTTGAGTTGAATTACTGAAATAAATGAACTTTTCCACGACATTCTAATTTATTGAGATGCACCTGTATTAGTGTTTTAATGCCAGCAACAACAACAAAAAAATCTACTTGAATTTGATCATCTGGGACAGGTCACTTTTTTAATCTGGGACATATGTATTAGGCCTATATTCACCATACTTTATGCATGCCAAACATAATATCACCAATTTTAAAAAAGCATTATGAAAAAAATGACAAGTACAGAATATACACATATGTCCAAAGACAAGAACACATTAAATTTGTGTTATTTGTGAACGCATTAAACAAGTCAATGTTGTTTGAAGTTTTGTTATTAAAAAAAAAAAAAAAAAAAAATATATATATATATATATATACAATATTATTATTATTATTTAATTTTTTTAATCACCTTTAACATTACATGTTCAGAATGTCATGATTAGTCACTTGGTACTTTTTACTGTATCATGTTTATCACTTGTCTTTGTTTGCATGTTCAGTCATTCAGTTAACTGATTTGTTAAAAAAGCTGATTCCTTATTAAACAAAACAAGTTAATTATCATCAAAACAGTGAATTATTTATGCATATCCATTCAAAAGACTCAGGTCGGTAAGATTTGTTCATGTTTTTGAAAGAAACGTTTCTTATCATCAATGCTGAAAACAGTTGTGCTGCTTCATATTTTTGATAAAACCATGTGAAAGCAGTTAAGCTTCGTCTCTTGCAGTGGTCAAGCCAAGAACCAGAGGGGCAATGTGGCACACATCTTGTTCAGAGAGAGCAAGACCCATTTCTCATTGTTTGGCCAAAGGCTATTGCAGAGTGAAGCAGGCATGTGACATTAAAGAGAAATGAAAGGCCAAAATACTGCCAATAACTATTTAAAAATTCTTTTTTGCCTCAGTGCTGATTCAATTGCATTTCTGTAGATCTCATTGTAATTTTTGTCCTTTATGCACACACATAGTTTCACTCACAGTTTCTATTTGGCTAAAAGAATGTTACAGCATTTAAATAATCAAATGCTGTTGTGTTTCCACATTTACCTCCCTAATTTGAATGTACAATTTCACTTTCTGTGAATCTCTTGTCATTTTACTTTCACAACAACTCATTTTCAGTTACGAACTGTATGGCATACCTGCTCTGTCATTCCTTTTTGAATGCCCATGCACAGGCCATCGTTATTTGCATGCCTGCTTATTTTGAGCAGGTGCAAAGATGCCATATGGCTTCCATAGAAACTCCTTCAAAGACGAAACAAACATGGACTAATTTTCATTTCCTCGGCTTATTGTGCACATCATAAATCAGCCAAATGTTTTTTTGAGCTGTATGATTAAGGTTCTTTCAAACCATCTAAAAAACCGCAACGTTTAGAAAGTTTCATCTTAGCAGCTGATGACAAGTGAAGTGCAAACTGTGAATGATAGAGTTTAGTTGAAGATGATAAATGAGCAAGATTTTGGAACCCTGGTGCATGGCAGGTGATGTGTGCAGCAGCAGGTGTTGAGCTGCATGCAGTGCACACGTTCCCTCTACAGGAAGCATCTTACCTCACAAGTTTGAGCAGAAAGGGAGGTTTTAGTTTCTTCATGAATCGTTTCTCAATGGCCAATAAATGTTGCCATTTTCCTTTTTTGAGTAATTAAAATGATTTTTGGGAAAGATATTTAAAGGAATAGACCACCCAAAAATGATTTTTTTGCTGAAAATGTACACACTCTCAGACCATCCAAGATACAGATGAGTTTGTTTCTTCATCAAAACAGATTTGGAGATATTTGGCATCACGTCACTTGCTCACCAATTCTCTCTGCAGTGAATGGGTGCCATGAGAATGAGAGTCCAAACAGCCGATAAATGCACTGCAATAATCCACAAAACTCCAGTCCATCAGTTAACATCTTAAGTAAAAAGCTGCATATTTGTAAGACAAAAAATCCATCATTAAGATGATTTCAACTTCAAACTGTTCAAAAGTGTTTTTATCTGAATCAGGAGAGAAATATGCACAGCTCAAGCAAAAACAGTTCTAAACCAATATGTTGGTGTATTGTAATGTGAAAAGACAAACGGGATAGACGTTTTCACTGTGTTAATATGGAATGGTATTTTGATGGTTAAAAGTTAAAAAGCCTGCTGAATTTGTATATTATAAACACAGTCATGTGGATTATTTGTGGATTACTGTGATGTTTTATTACCTGTTTGCACCCATTTACTGCAGAGGATTCATTGGTGAGCAAGTAATGTAATGCTAAATTTCTCCAAATCTATTTCCATAAAAAAACAAACTCATCTACATTTCAGATGACCTGAAGGTGACTGAATTTTCAGCAAATTTTCATTTTTAGTTGAACTGTTCCTTTAAAGAAACAATCCTATTGGTACACTATTCCTTTAAAAAAAGATATTCATGTGCCTGGATTGTTGTCACTTTGAAAGTCCTGTTGAGCAAACAGAAGATGGCCTACGGTTCATGGAAGAAACTTTGAGGAATTTAAAGTGGGTGTAGTGGTAGAACTGGTTATATTTGTCAGATTCTTTTTCTCCAGACCTGATTGCCCCTTTTCCACTTCCTTTTCCTTGAATACCATGCCTCCCATAATGCAGAGCCTTTTTGACCTTCTTCTTGCGCTTCCTTATGTTTTTGGGAGTAACAGCCAGCTGTTATGATGTAGTGACAAGATTGAAATCCTCTGAAATTTGTGTGCAAAAACTCCTGCGGCAGATAATGTGACTGCACGTCCCATGTGCATTTATAGTAATATGTCCTGCATGACACCTACTGTTTTCTACAAAACCTCCCTCTCATTTGCTGCTCTTCCTTATGCTTCTTTTAGTGTACACAAAATGAAATCTAACCAGCTAAGAATACTGTAAAGCCATATTTTTGTCTAATTTTCCAGTTAAAGTAACTAATACGCCTTGAAACGAGGCAGATTTAATCGAAAAGCAACTCTGCATAAAATATTAAGACTTGCTTTCAGAAAATGTATCTGTAATAAAAATGTGTATTGTCTTACAGTACTGGCAGATTTTTTATTTTTTTTACTTGTATAAGCAAATTAAAAACAAGTGAAAAAGACTGTCAGTGCAGTAGGACAAAATACATTTATATTCATGATACATCTATGAAAACAAGTCTTAATATCTTATGCAATGTTGCTTCTCAAGTAAACGCATCTTGTTTTAGGGATTTTTAGATATTTTACAGAAAAACAAGTAAACAAGACTAATTAAAAACTCATTAAGACCAAGAGTGTTGACATAAACAGCGCTTGGATTTCTCAGTCTTTATACTGTCTAGTCTATGATTTTTAGTGAATCTGTTTCGCTGTAGGAGTTACACCAATAGGTGGCGAGAAGTGACCATCTTTGAGAGTGAATCATTGGCTTGTTATCCAATCCGATATCAATCCATTTAAAAAAACGTAAGGCAATGGTTAGAACTAAATTGCCTAAAATGTCCAGGATTTGGCTTTGTTTTCCTATTGTTTTCATACTTACTGTAATGAGTTTGGCCAATAGCGTGCAGGCATTGTATCAAATTGACCATGAGATTGGCGTGTGAGAAGGTGGGATCTACAAGTCAATATGAAAACAAAACCTGGACATTTTAGGCAATTTAGAAAACCCAGTCACTACATGTCTGGCAAAAAGGGCATATGATCACCCTAATAAAATTAAGCACTGAGTACAGCAGGATGAAGTACTTCTGTAGGCCAAAATCCAGAAACGAGTTAGCATTTAAGAACTTACGGTTCCATCACCCAAAGTCAGTCGATTTTTTTAAAAGGGTTTTTGTTTAAACGCCTGAAATAAGGTTGAACTAACAATAAGAAAACAACAAAAGCAAAACATAATGGATTTTCTGAAAAGTAGGCTACTTGTAGAGAAACAGATTTGGCTATCAATCATAAAAAAGAACATATGGATAAACTGAATCTGTTGCACTGGATCTCTGACAAAGTTGCTATAGCACACAGTCACTACAAAGACAACAGCTGCGCACCCCACCACTGCTGATATTTCATTGGCAGATGAACTCACTGACTTAAAACAATGCGCTTGTCATCAAACCTCACAATACACCAAAAAATTAGAATGTATGCTTCAGCTTTCCAGATGTGAGGAGCACAGCATCCTACTGTTAAGAAAGTGAAAACTCTCAAAGCAGTTTTCAGCTTTTGCCCCCAAATCTTCATGCATGAAGCAACTGTCTCCTGTTCTGTCTTGTTAAAGAACAATGTTACTGCCAGTGCTTTGGAAAACAAAGTCAAGGCTGAACGATTACTGTCTGACTTTGTTTATTTTGTAATCGAGTTCCAGGAAATCCTTGGTTATAGGAAAATCTGGTCTCGCTTTATACTGTAGCCTATGTCAGATGTATAGCTAAACCTGTGCTCTGCCTCTGCCATAGTTATAAAAAAAAAGTCATTTGTTTTGCCAGTTCCTGTCTGTTTTAACTTAAAGAATACTTCATATTTTACCCTTTTCTTTATATAAATATAAATCTAAGAACGTTTTGAGAATGTGCAGCTCTAACTACATTTTTGAAGTCGTTTTTGTATTTTTACACAAATAAAAATAAAATCAGGCCCATCCAGACTACATTAAATAAAAGTCTTTGGGTTGGTATTATGTCCTATATTTGCTATTAATAACATTTTTAATTTTTCGTTCATAAGTCTAGCCAGTCGAAACTCTAGAGTCTAGCCAGTTGTTCAAGCCTGAAAAAGGTTACTGTGGGTTTCCATTAAAATGCTAATCAGTTGCACAGGGGCTATTTATAATAATTACAGTTTGAACAAAAAAAATAAAAACCTAACTTGGCCAACCCTTACGTTTCCATAAACCTTTTTATGCCGTTATGATCATGATCATAATCCCAGTCCATAACCAATTAAGTTTGAACAAGACATCACGCCTCTGTACTTTAAATCCGGAAGACACGCCCACAACGAACTTGTGCACCGGCGGCACAAAGCGATTGGCCGAGGCTCGCTGTCAATCACGGATCTCTGCCATTCCTTCCGTTCCGCCAACGAGACTTTACACAGATGTGTTTCAGGCGTGATCAGTTGAGGCGGTGGGACTCCGTTCGTGCAGTGGGATCAACTTCTTTCAGAGGATCTACCGTCTCCTAATCGGACACCTTGAGTTCAATGTAACAGGTATCGTAAGCAGCGTAGGTCAAGGTGATCGGCGAGTTACTTTGTGGTAGAATTGAACACATTTAGACGGGGTTTTAAACGCAGAAGAAAATGCCTGTAGCTTCTCTCCTGCCTTTCACGGCCACTCCGAATAGGAAGTCCGCCAGCCCGACCTCCTTCAGGCTCACTGAGAAATTCATCCTGCTTTTAGTGTTCAGCGCCTTCATCACCCTGTGTTTCGGAGCTATCTTCTTCTTGCCGGATTCCTCTAAGCTGCTCAGCGGAGTTTTCTTCCGCTCGTCGTCGGTGGAGGCAGAGACGCGCACAGGTACGGTCAGTGACACGAGCACTGGCACGGGCAAGGATGAGAAGATCCTGGCCAAGATCAGAAAAGACCACGAAAAGGCGCTGATTGAGGCCAAGGACACCCTACAGAAACGGCCGGACGAGATCAAGCAGGACATCAACAACGACAAGGCGAAACTTGTGCTGAACGGACAGGGGAAAGGAGCGAAAGGTGACAGTTTGCCGTTCGTTCAGTACGCGCGGCCGCCTGGAGCAACAGGGCACGAACCCGCCGATCCTGACGTTAAAGCGAAGAGAGCCAAGATTAAAGAGGTAACGTTATTGTGTTTTTATTAGATATCCTCCTGCGGTTTGCTCAGACTCTCGAAAGAAATCACGTCAGATATTGTTGTGAAAATAACTTTCCCCGTGTAACTTGGCAAAACCCAAGTGCTGTTATTAATATTAGTTTAATGTCACTACTAGTGGCTAGAGAACAGAACGAGAGGAGTGTTGACAGAGTCAATTTCAGGAAGCGTTTCAGGAAGCGAGAAATGCAGCGTTGTAATACGATAGATAAGTAGACTTGTTGTTGTGAAACCTGTATGGTCTGACAGCTCAGTTGATGGACAAGAAAGTCCTGTCGCTCACAGAAGAACTCGCTCTCATTCATTCTGTCGGTCATTCACCGAACAGTAGTTTGTTCAAAACTGACTGACAGTATTTTAGTCAGTATTCCTTCTTTTTAACTCAATATTTCAGTCTGCGCTTCCTGTTGTCAGTATTTAGTCAACATTCATCAACACCCCCGTCAGTTTTCACTATATTTCAGAAAGCAGTACCTGTCAGTAGGTTCTTCAGACAGTGTTCCCCTCTCTTCAGTCTGCACTGCCTCTGTTTCAGTCAGCATTCCCTGTTTTTTAGTATTCGAGTCAGTTTTTAGTACTTTACACAGTGATGCCGTCTTTTTCAGTCAGTGTTGCAGTCTGTGTACCCTGTTTTCCGTACTCCATTCAGTATATATAATTTTTAAGCATTTCAGTCAATATTTGTCAGTATACACTATAGCTAGGAGTGTTTCCTGTATTTCAGTCTGTACTTGCATGATTTTCAGTCAGTATTTCAGTCAGTATTCTCTGCTTTTTTCAGTTAATATTTAGGCAGTTTTTTTTTCTTCAATATTTTTCTCAGTATTTCAGTTTACAGTCCGTTTTTTGTTTTTCAGTATTATCTGTATTTAGCTGATTTTCAGTATTGCAGTCAGTAATTTAGCCTGTATTTTTAGTCAGTATTTTAATTAGTAAGCCTGCCTATATTTCAGTAAGTATAAACGTCTGTATTCCTGTCCCTTTTTTTTTTCAGTGTTTCAAGCTAGTGCTTATATTTCCATTGACATTTGTCTATATTTTTCGGTTAATCAGCATTGCCTAAGTTCCTGTCAGCGTTCCCTTTTTTTTTTAGTCAATATTTATCTTAGTATTCCTGTATGCATTTCACTTTATTCCCTGTATGTCAGGCTGTTCAGTCATAACTGAGCTAGAGGTTTTTACATGATAAGGTAACCTTTTTGTTTATATGTAAAAAAGGTGCATCATCAATATCATGTTCCTGATATGTTAACAGTAGTTATAATAGAAAGCCAAAACCTTATCTAGCTTATGATTACTGCAATAGTTACAAGTGCTCAGTAACTTATGCTGATATGCACTATATAAAATAATCCCTCTAAGTTTTGATGACGTACTAGTAATAATGTAAAATATATACCAAATATTGGCCAATAACCAATATGGTGGTAGATATGTAGTGCATCCCTATTTAATGACCGTCTCAATCATGTTTTCCCTACGTTATTATTCACAAATCAAACTTCTGTTTGGAACAACGTTGATTTGTTTTGTTCACCAGTCTTTTTTGAAATTACATTAGGAAAATACACCAAATTTGTAGACTAATTGATATCACTGTTGATTATATTCTATATTTTACCAGAGATAGCCTTGAAAACTACAGTAATAACTAGTAATATATTTTGTTGTACGTATAGCGGTAGAGATGCCTCGATCAGGTTGAGTTGAGCTTATCTCAATGTCTTGGTTGAGGTGACCTGTTAAAGCGTTAACTATGAGCTTGTAAAGGAGCATAAACAAGGCTGTCATTTCTTGTTTCTGTCAGGATGGTGCATTTAGAGCATGTCAGGCCAGTCTAATAATCCCTCAGTATGAGTCGAATGTAGACTTCGCATCAGCTTGATTAAATTAAATTTGCTATTGATTGAGACTCAGTTATTCCCATTTGAATCAGGCAAGTCCAGAGTAAAGATGCAGATGAAAACTGACAGCATGGTAAAGCTTTAAAATCGCCTTTCAGCTGGTATTGACCTTGTGTCCTTGCTTTTGTATGTAAGCAAATGGCTGGTTTCTGGAATTCCTCCTAGTTTATCCTCCACAGTGAGTCACTACGTTTCAGTTTCAGTTATTTGCATAAGGAAATGGTGTCTGTGCTCCTACGGTGTCCTTCAAATTTACATTGTGTCACTTTGTAATGCTAGTTTATGCTCTTGAGATTTTGCCCTACTCTTTCTTTTTGCAGAAGGGCTCGTTTTTGCGTAAGAAGTTGAGTATATTCAAGTATGTGGAAACAAAAAAAAAAAAAAAAAAAATTAGCCTATTCCAGTCACACTTCATCTAAATGGCTAACAGTGGAAAAACCTGTTGATAATGCGGTTGCTCCTCAGCGTTAGTCCTCCAGAGTTGGATAATTTTTAATGCCAGGATTAAACTGTTATAAAGTTAAGAACATTAGTGCATGCGGAAGACTCCACGTTCCTCTCCAAGACTATTGGTGTTCCTGCGGATCTGACAAGTCCCTCATCTCTCCTGCTTAATGCAGCGGCTCAGCATGAGAACGGTGATAACTCACCCCTGAATAGCGGGATTTCATCCATTGATCGCTGGCATGACGGAAACAAACAGTCACAGCTGGACCCTGTGGGGTCTCACTTGTCAGACGCGGCTGCAGGCACTCTGTCTCGCCCCACCAGACACTCTGACCTTTGAGGAGCTGAATTGCCTTAGAAAATAAATTGATCTCAAGGTTATGAAGTGAAAATAGTTGTGTGAGGTTCTTTTTTTCTTGCTTTTATAACTAAGAGCTAAACTAAACTAAAAATGGGATAGGTCACAGTGACATTTACAGGGCTGTTTTTGTCTCTTTGCATATGTTTTTGAATATTTTTCATATGTAATAGGAATGCATATTTCTTTGACTAATGTTGATGAAGGAAAACTGATTAATCATTACTAGTATTAAATTTCATATTCTTAGTTATGTAAATTTAATAAATAAATACTGATATTCTCAAATGTAATCACCTAATACATGAATATTGATATCTATTTATATCAGATACACTACCGTTTAAAAGTTTGGGATCAGTAAAATTTAGCCTATTTTTAGAGAAATTACTTTATTTGTTCTGCAAGGATGCATTAATTGATCAAAAATGACAGCAAAGATCTGTCTATTTCAAATAAAAGCTTCTTTTTTTCAAATGTTTATTAGTCAAATAATCTTGAAAAAATGTATCACTGTATTCACAAAAATATTAAGCAACACCACCGATTTTAACATTAAAGGGTTAGTTCTCCAAAAAATGACTGAACTTCGGTCATCTTCAGAACACAAATTAAGATATTTTTGATGAATTCTGAGAGCTCTCTGACCCTCCAGACAGCAATTGCAGTGTTCCCCGGTCTAGAAACGTAATGAGGACATCGATAAAATAGTCCATGTGACATCAGTGGTTCAGTTGTAATTTTACAAAGCTACGAGAAAACAATAATAACAATTTATTCAACAATTCTTGTCCCCGAGTTACCATCTTCTGCCATTTTGGAGAGAACCCCAGAACGCAATCAGCGGTGTTTAAGTTCAGCATTCTCGCGCTTTATCCTGAACGTAAACAACGCTGATTACGTTCTGGGGTACTCTCCAAAATGGTGGAAGAATTGTTGAATAAGTTATGTTATTACGGTTTTCTTTGTGCACAAAAAGTAGGCCTATTCTCGCAGCTTTGTAAAATTACGACTGAACCACTGATGTCACATGGACTATTTTATCGATGTCCTTGCTGGCCCAGCGAACATTGCAGTTGCCTTGCTGTCTATGGAGGGTCAGAGAGCTCTCAGAAATCATCAAAAATATCCTAATTTGTGTTCTGAAGATGAACGAAGGTCTTCTGGGTTTGGAACGAGTAATTATGGCAGAGTTTTCATTTTTGGGTGAACTAACCCTTTAATGATGATGATAATAATAAAAGATGTTTCTTAAACACCAAATCAGCATATCTGAATGATTTCTGAAGGCTCATGTGACACAGAGTAATGATGCTGAAAGTTTAGTTTTGTCATCACAGGAATGAATTACTTTTTAAAATGTATTCAAATAGAAAAGTTTTTTTTAAATGTAAAAAAAAAAAAAATCACAATGTTACTGTTTTTGCTGTATTTTTGATCAAATAAATGCAGACTTGGTGGGCATAAGAGGCTTTTTTAAAACATTGAAAAATCTTACTGATCCCAGACTATTATGTAGATGTTTAATATTTCTCTTTATTTAAATTGCTGTTTATGTAACATACAATTATGTTATTAACAGAAAATTATCAACAGTCATTTAATCCGAAGCAAGGCTAGGCCGTAATGTAATTAAAAAGTTTTGACTTGACAAAGTGCTCCAAACCGGACCTTAAATATTCCCCACCACATGTATTTGCTCATGGCTCTTTAGCTATACTTGGAATACAAATGCAATATGTTTGCCTTGAGGGTGGCAAGTATGCTTCAGTAACAGAACTCTTTGTCATTCGTACTTCACAAAAGTACTTTTGTTTATGGCTTCTCACCTGCACCTGTAATGCTCTCCCTTGAGCATGACTGCCGCAGGAAGTGCTCGCATGACACATCACACATCACACACCCATCTGGGCTCCGAGCTCCTCTCATTCATTATAGATGACAGCTCTCCGGTCGCTCAGACCTCATTCGTCTCACCATTAATTATGCACAATTCTAATAAAAAGCTAATAAGAGAAATTAATTCTCATTGAGACATTCACAGGTTATCGATATTTGGGGCAATGTAGTAAAAATGTACACAACTTAAAGTTTAAATGTACATATGGTGAAATAGAGAGAGCAGAGAGTGATTGATTCAACCGAGTGAGAGGTTCATAACTCATACAGGGTGCATGAAGTTAACTTTTTTTATTTATTTTTTATTTTTCCTTTTCTTCTTGTCAGGTTATACAATGTAACTGAGATCTTGGATGAAAGACAGACTGTGACATCAGTTGTCTTTTATCTTAGTAGAACCTTCTACAAAATGACTTAAATACATTCATTTTCAATGACGACTTCCATTGCCTTATGAGACTGTGACTGCTGGCGACAGGATGTGAGCATGTAAACACATTTATCGTTGCATGCCACTGATAAAAACCACTGATTCTGCACTGTCACAAGGCATGACGCTTACATTTTTCCCAATGCACGCATGTAAGTTTAACAATTTTAGAAGCGCATTAAAAAAACTTTAGGTGCACAATGATAATTGACCAAATAATGTGTAGCTGTAATGAGAAGATTACTGTGTTGATGCTAGTAAAATCTGTCGAGTAATTGTGACTTCACGGGGAAGCCAAGAAAGATGCTACAAAAGTTTGAATTGATTTAAGTGCCAGATAAAGTTAATTGTGTAATTAAAATACCAATATTAAGGAGAAAAAAAGAATTTATGCATATTGCAGATCAGGAGTTTTAATTATAAACGAGCCCAAAATACGCAATGCTCTAAGTTTGAAAAGATGCTTTATTATTGCTGGCTGCTCATTCAAACAGATAAGCAGAATAAAATATGCACTGTGACAACTGTCTACAACATTACAATATAATCACAATAAAGTAAACAGTTAATCAACAACAGTCAATCATAAGCAATCACTTAACATAAATGTGCGGTATTCATTGATTGCAAACTGCTCTGAAACCGCAAGCATGTGGATCTTGACGCAACGGCACCTTACTTTTACTTTGAAAAATGCAGCGTTCATAATGAAATCATAGCCTTTTGAAGTTTAATAATAACATTAGATTGAATATTAGATAGAACGTTACTTTTTTTGCCATTCCTGATTTCAGACCTCTTAAAAGTTGATACAGTAGTTAAGACATTTGTTATACAATTTATATCACATGTGCAAATATAAATATATTTTAAAGTTCGGAAACATCTTTAGTCTCAAATGTGAGTGCATTGTATGAAAATATTAATATTTCAGCTCTGAAATTGGCAAACATCTCGCAGTGTGCACTTGACTTTAGGTAAATAAATATATCTGGTAGCTTTGAAGGTTCTGTAATATTGTAATTGTTCCCATGTAACAATGACAATGCTTTGATTATCATGGGCTATTTTTGGCTCTTGAGTTATTCGGCCTTTTTTGCGCAAGCATCTGAACACGCAACATGAAGAGCTTACAGCGTTTCTCTTGTATCTCTGATGTTTACTCCTTTTGGTCACAGCTTTTATTCTAGGTCTGTTTGTTTTTCTCTCTATCATATAGTGACTTTCCTCCCGAAAGCTGAAGTGCTTGGACACTAAATAATTCAACTGGCTTTCTTTCATTTTACTACTTGTGAATAAGGCATGCTCTTAGAGGTAGAATCTACTGATGGAGAGGAGAGCGAGATCTTTCGGTCTTTCTCAACATTCCTGTACCCTTTTACAGCTACTGCTGTGATCAGTGTAGGTTGTCTGGAGACCTAAGCCAGCCTTTGGATTATTTGGTTCAATCTCGCTTTAGCCAGAAGCAGCCCAACTGACCTTAGGTACTGAGAAATGTAATGGATGCCCTCGAGCAATAGCTCAGCTGCTGCAGGCATGGTTAGTCCCCAGCCAGATTAGTCTTTTTCACTCTCTTAATTTTTGGCTAGAATATTTTCTCCAGTGGCCAGAATTCTGGATCATTGTTATATTATGGTGTTTTAGGATAATGGATAGTGAGGAGGAAAAAAACTAGAGAAGAATGCAAAATTCAACACATAAGAGCAGCGTTATCTTCAATGGCTTTAAATGGCATCTCTGATCTGTTGCTAGGATCCATGATGTTTTGCTTTTGTTGTATGAATTGCATGCTCTCTGCTACGCTAAAGCACAGATTAGCTTTGGCAGATTAAAATGCATGTGGAATGGTAACACAAGGGAGTTTCGCTAAGTGTTTTCAGCGAGCGTTGGGACACTTGTGCCGGAGTTGTGATTGCTTGGTTTTCCAGTAATTGAATACTCCAAAATCAGAGTCCAATGCTGATTAGAAGAACAATAAACATCTGCCCAGACAAGCATGCATTGATCAGAAGATGCATGAGAACAGTGAATCAATAATAATTGAACATAAAAATAATCAATGTATTTTAGTTTAGATTAGTTGGGTCTTGGCAGTCTTTGCATGAAGGATCTCTGTCAGTGAAAAATGCTTTTCATGCATTTACTTGAATTTTACTGTTTTATTCATTGTCAATCTTGGCAGTTGTCTTTTAAACTATAAATACTTCATAATTGCATGCAGTCTAATCAAACAGATTTACTTTTTCTATAAACCTTGATTAGAACTTTAAATCATATGCAACACAAGTAATAATATTTAGGTTTATTACTTCGCTTTATTTATAGGACAATTGATTTGTTGCTCAGAAGTGAGAATGTATGTGTGTGTGTTAACATTTGGGTTGTGGTTTGGTAACTTTAATCTTTAATCTGTTTTGCTGGTTTGAAACTAAAAATAAATGTTTGTGTGTGTGCTTTACTACTGTTCAAAAGTTTTAATGTTTTTGAAAAAAAGTTTCAAATGCTCACCAAAGCTGTATTTTTAGTTGATCAAAAATGCAGTTGCAGTTCTATTTTAATACAATTTATTTATTTTTTCCTGTTTCAGCTGCAATGACTCCAGTCTTCAGTGTCACATGTTCCTTCAGAAATCATTCTATGTTCATTTGGTGCTCAAGAAACATTTCTTATCATCAGTGTTGAAATATTCTTATTCCATATTCTTTGATGAATAAAAAGTTCAGAACGGCATTTATTTGGAACAGACATCATTCTATAGCAATTCATACTATAATGTTTTGAAGAATTGGTGGCTTATTTGTATGAATTTGTAATGTCATTTGTCATTAGAAATATCTTGACTGTCACTATTTATTGCGTCCCTGCTGAATAAACATATTCGTGAAAGTGAAGTGACATACGGCCCATGCTCGGAATTTGTGCTCTGCATTTAACCCATCCAACATGCACACACACAGCAGTGAACACACACCCGGAGCAGTGGGCAGCCATTTATGCTGCGGCCCCCGGGGAGCAGTTGGGGGTTCGGTGCCTTGCTCAAGGGCACCTCAGTCATGGTATTGAGGGTGGAGAGAGCGCTGGACATTCACTCCCCCCACCTACAATCCCTGCCGGCCCGAGACTCGAACTCGCAACCTTTGGATTACGAGTCCGACTCTCTAACCATTAGGCCCTATTCATTTCTTATTAAAAAAAAAAGTCCCAAACTTTTAAATGGTATAGTGTATATTATATTTTAACCCTTTAAACCACTGTAAAAAAATCAAAAGTTGAGACAACTTAAGTTTAAGGCAACCAGCTTTAGGAGATTTGAGTTTTTTTCAACTTGTTTTTGTAGGAGATTTTTGTTATATAATCTGAAAAACTCAAATCTCCTGAAGCTGGTTGCCTTAAACTTTTGTTATCTCAACTTTAGTTTTTTTTTTTTTAGTGCTGTAAAATCTTCAGTGTCTTCAGTTTGCATATTTTTTTGAAGGCGATCATTGGGCAAAATGTGTAATATCTGTTGAAATATTGAAAGAATTGACAGATTAATTGATTCTTGTCATCTGTTAGATGCAGCCCTAGTGTTCATGTTTTTCTGGCCAGTCATCTGTACTAGCAGCAGTTTCTTCGACATGTAGTCTTTTGTATGCATGCCAAGTTGTTCTTGTATTCCAGTGAAGACGGGTCAATGCCAGACAATAACCTTCTGGTACACTGTGCGACCCATCCTTCACTTCCCCTCAATGATTTCTATATTTGTATTTAAATTTAAAGCATCTCCGAAGCATGTCAGCACTAATCCCATTTCCTGTCTTTGCTTCTTGCAACAAATTTGAGTAGGTTTTATGACTGCACAATTCATTTTCATTGAACCATAAAAATCAAACGAATCAATAAAGTGCAGATCTATTAAGAAAGTGTTATTTGAAGCAACGACACTTTGGGAAAAGGTTGCTTCAGATTTTACTACAGAGTTCTGAGACATTAATTTAATTTTAAATATTTGTTCTTGGTTGTTTTATTGCACTTGCTCAGCCTGTTAAACAAATAATGGATGTCACTGCCTCATATTCTGAATTGGAAGGCAGGGGAAAAATTTATTATCCTTTCACAAAGTCTTCATTACTTGCCACATGTCAACCGAGGAGGGTCAAATCTTTTTGCTGTGTTTTCCAACACTAATAAAAAGGTCATGTCAATATGTCGTTGCGGTTTTATATTGCTCTTGTCTAAAGAGCTGTTGAGAAAAAATAAAGGACTGCCTAGTATTTATTACAGTGATAGTTGATACCGATGCATTTATAAGAGTCCATACTGTTTCAAAACGTGTATTACTGTAAAACTGGTTGCTGTACAAAAAGAAAAGAATCCCTCAGACCTGCAAGAGCATAGACAGGGCACAGTCTGTCATGTATCTTGCTGGTTTTTGCTGTGAAAGCCTGTGGATTTTATGAAACTTTTAGACTGTCTACCCTCTTTTTTTCAACGCTGAAACCTAAAGGATAAAGCAGAAAGATTGATTTTTTTTTTTTTTTTTTTTCTTTCTTCCCTTGACTGATTCTTCTGAGAGGGTTTTCTTTTTGTGGGTCAGAGATCCTTAAAGACGACTGCTACAGGTCTACCTCTATTTTATGACAACACATCAGGTTTAACAGTGGTGTAAATTTCAGACTTGAAATCGTAGCTCGGGTGCCTCTGGCTTATTTTGAAAATTGCAAGCACATTTTCCCTAGTTTAATTATAGGTGGTAACAGCTTCTCTCAGCTTGCGCAGAGAATTGCGATCGAAACAACATAATATGCCTTTTTAATGCTTTATGAATGTGGCTTAATGATGCTGGGTAGGGCATGAGCTCAGTCACATGCATATTTGTTAAAGTAATAATTTGTCTAAAAATGTTCTCGCCCTTGTGCCATTCCAAATTTGTATACTTGTCTTATTTCCATTGATCACACACAGTGCATTTTGGAAGATCACTTTATTCCACTTTATTCAGTTTCAATTGCAGGAGGACTGTCATAAAGAACCATACAAATATCATAAAACTAGTCCATGTGACCAAACCGTGAAGCCACATGATAGCTTTGTGAGAGGAACAGAGTGATATTTAAACTGGAAGTGGAAAATCGTAATTTCCACCCTTGCTATACTTGACATGTTTATTAGAGAAGTTGCAATGTCTGATTCTTGAAAAAAATCATTATTTTGAGTGAATATTTTCAAAGAATCTGTTGAGCCAGTACACAAAGCTGGTCTGAATGATTCATTCATTATGAATTGGACTGATCTGTCTTTTAACTTTTTGGTCTGTTCATAACACAAGGCTGTCATATGACTCCAGAAGACTTGGAAAATAAAGAATAAAAAATAAAAAAAGTTATGTGGACCACTTTTATGGTGCTTTTGCATCTGTTTTGGACCTTGAAAAGCTTCCGTTTCCATTCACTGTAATTGCATGAAAAGACGTCCAGAACATTATTCTGCCGCTGTGTTCCACAGAGAAGAGAGTTTTGAAAACACATGCATGAGAAAATGACACTATTTCCTTTTTTGACTGAACCAGTCTTTAAGTAAATATTGCATAAAGTAATTATTCAAGACAAGTACACAGTCAGTAATAAAATGAGCTAAGAAAAAAATTACAAACAATAAAATTAAGATGCAAATGAAGTAAACGGTGCACTTAGTATTCAAGTAAACATTCAGAGATTGAGAATAATAGAATTTAATCAGATGTTCAATAAAAGTACTTGAGCACAATCTTAACTGCATAATTGTTAGTTGTAATACTGTCACTTGTGTTTTAGAACCATTCCTGTGCTGCCACTAAAAATGTTACATTCATTGACCCTGTACTTCTACGTTTGTAATTACTTGCAAACGTATGCGTTTGGTTTTCTTTCTGCTGATTTGTCATTAAGATAATGTTGTACGACCGGCAAACATGGATGAGGTTTTGTTGAAACTGCAGAAATGATAATAATCAGGAAGAATCAGTAAAAGTGTGTTAGAAACTACAGACCTCTCAGTAATAGTAATATATTGCATTGCACGGCATCAGTTTTTCAGGGAAAAAAGTGCAAAAAATTGAGTTGCATTAGAAAATGGACTATTTAACATTTTGTGGTGAGGCTGGTGAAAATATTGGCAGGACAAGTAAAAATCAGATTAATATCCTTACAGTTGAGTCCTGTTTGCATCATATTTTCAATGTGAGTGCAGTTGTTTTAGTTTAATAAAATAAATTAATAAAATATTTATTTACTTATATTCAATTTCCAGAGGGCTTACTAAACCTTCTGGAGTTATGCAGCTGAGAACAATGAAAGTGTTTTTTTTTTTGTTTTTTTTTCAGCCTCAGAATTGTTTGATTAATTTGAAGTCAGCATATTAGTCATTATATTAAACTGCATTTACACTGCGGGCTCTAATGCACACAACCAATATTTTGACGAATCAGGATTTATTTTGTACCTGTTTGCATTCACTTAAAACAAACTTACTGTGTTTGTGTTAATGCACCATGACAGGCTTTTTGACCAAGAAGTGCATTTTTCCATTCATCACACTCAGCCGCATTAGAGAATGTTTGACATCCCTAGATGCCACACTTCTTTTCAGACATAAATTTGTCCATTCATGCTACAATTTGAGAAACCGTTTTATTGGAGCGCATTGAATGGCTTGGTACCGGAGGAGGACCCACCTCGCGGCACGCCGTTGGCCGGCCGCCATGGTTCCACTCTCATTCGGAGAGCCAGGCAAATGGCTGTAACTTAACTCTGCCTCCCTGTTTTCAGCTGTGGGACTGGGTTGTCTCTGGAGAGTGGGTTTTGGCAGTGGATCAATGGCTCTGTGTGCCTGAGAGGGAGATAGAGAGCATGTGTGGTAGCGTGAGCCAGGCTAGCTGGAGCTCCTCTGCCAGAGAGGCACATGTCCACCCTCTTGAGCCGCACCTGTTCTCTGGCATGCCGACTGCAGGTGCTCCTCAGGCGTTCGTGCATGGGTTGTTACTATTTTACCGCTGAATTTGTTTTATTGTCTTTCATGGTGTCTAGTTCAGGTGTTTTGCTTATGCACACAAATGCATACAGCGGGTAATTAACCCGTGGAGCTTCACTTGGCAGTCAGCGATTGGCCTTCATCATGCTGATAATAATGTGCAGCGGTGTCAAATGACAGGTTTTTTTTTCATGCGAATGTGACCGTAGCATGCCAATTCATAGCATTCACCCCTAAACACTCAGTTTAACTGGGAAATATCTAGAGATCTGGCATGGTGTGATCTGATTAGCTGGAAAGCAACCCCTCTAAAAAAAACTTTTTTTGTTGTTGAGGGGGGGGGGAAGAATGGTACAACTGAAATGTATCTCGTCTCATGTAATTGCTCAACCAGTGGTTGAACTACAGAAAGATGTCAGGAAAAACAGCTGGTAAACAATGTCACGTAACATTACATTTACCTCAGAAAAGCCATTCAAAGTCCACAGTCTGTTAGTCAGCTTCAAAAAAGCGATATTTTCCAACCTGATCTCATGACAAAAACATACCCGTGGGAACTTTTTCGTACAAATAAGTACATACTGCAGTTTCCAACAGAAATTAACAATAGAGGCAATAAAACAGCGAGCACTTATGATCATTTTCCTACACCGTTATGATTACAGCTCCATGTTTCGCTTTCCGGACGAAACAAGCTTGCTCTGTAGCTCAGCCGGCATAGAATTGGATGCAAAATCCTTGGGTATGAATCCTGTACCCAAAAATGTCACTAAACGGACAGGCGCTATGTATTTCACGTCTTGCAAAAATTTTCCCACAGCTACGTTTTCGTCATGAGATCAGGCTCATGTTTTTCATGGTTAAAATAACTTGAATATTAATTATTTTTGGTATGCTGTCCTGTAATGAATTTTTAAATACATCTGCAATGAAAACAAGTTTTTATTACTGCCACTGTTTAAATGTTTACATTTGAACATTGAATTAGAGTATCAACAATAGAAACTATACAATACATAAAATTTGTTTATATACAACTCAGTTTTTATTTGTGTTATTAAATGTATTTTATTGATTAATTGTTCATTTAAACTTTGTTTTCAGCTAAATTAAAACTTTAATTTCGGATACTGTTCAATTAATTTTGCAGAAATCTGTGTTCTTTTCCTTTTAGATCTGCATTTCTATGATGTAACATTTAAAATGTCTTTAACAGATTATTAAAAGGAAATTATCTTGCCTTAATTGATTTCAGAACAGCTCAAATCAATGATGCTAGTTTTATCATGTTTTTTTCCTGAGTCTCTTACAGGAATGCTCTGCTTCGGATCCATTGGTTGTTGCTTTGCTCTCATGTTTTGGATGCGTGTCATGTTGCATGACCTAAACTTCTGAGGTTTGTTGTCAGACAGATGCATTATAGATCACAGACCGATTCAGTTCTGCTGTAGAATCTCCTAATGTGACTTTGATATTGTTGGGATCTCAATAACCTTTCATGCCCTGAGCGATCTGGAGGTCTTGGCTTAAATAAAGTGAGACCGCTGTGTTGTTTGAAGGGAGCAATATTCCCTTAGATGCTGTGCTTGTCAGTGTGGTAGACAGACGATATTAAATCTAAGAAATGTCTGCAGATCCTCTGTTATAGAGTGATGTGATGCAGTGGTAAAGCGTAGTTAGGTCACTGGTTAGGTTCAAGCCCTGCTAAAGTTTTATGAGCTGTTGGGAAGTTCAGTAGTTTTTATTTTTTTTATTCAAAGTCTGGATTTGAGCTCTTAATGCTCAATATATGTGTATATGAGAACTATTGAGTGAACTGAGGAACATTTACATTTAATTTTATATAGGGTTGTGCAGAACTTATTGTAAAAGTTGTTTGACGAATATATCAACATTTTTGGCATTTTTAAATTGATAAGTTGATAAGTTTTTTTTACTGTTTTTGGAAGCTTTTATTTTGACAGCGTTAAGAAGGGCAGCACCTCAGTGCAGATGCACATTGAATTAAATGTGAAATTTTAAAGTAGAAAGACTGAAGTAGTATTTTCTTGTAAAACACACTCCAGTAATCTTGAATTAATTTTTGAACTGTATATAAAATTAACTTGCCTAAAATTCTCAGATCTTTATTTGAGAAAAGATTCCCAATGAGTACAAATATACCCGAGTGCCCGTTATATACCCATTTTTGAATAATATAATAATTGGATTATTATAAATTAATTTTGCAATTAAATATTTATGATTTAGTAAATGTGTAAAATAAATCTACATTTCATTGCAGCAATTGTTATGCATGTTATTAAAAAAAAAAACATATTGGTTGACCACTAGTAAAAATCCATTTTACGATCTGTAGGTTGGCTGAATGACTAGTAGACTAATCTGTTAAGAAGGGTTTACCTGACGTGATTGGACGTGATTCTATAACATGCTCTTTCACTCAGAAACCGATAGATGGAGAAGAAAGGACGTTTTAAAAGGCTGTTGGCTGACCATTGTGGACCTATCCCTAGTTTTTCCTTAGTTAAAATGTCATTTTGAATGCCTACCAAAGCACAAACGTGTTTTACTGCTAGCATGTGATGTCTAGGTGGACTTGAGTCTTATCGTCACACCCGCTGACTGAATGACACATCAAGCTCCTAGCCTCTAGGCCTGTCGTCGTCGAAGGCATTTCATCTTCTGTTTCAGTGCAGCATGACTGTCATTTCAGAAACAGCCGTTATGTGAATGACTACATTTTCAGCTTGACACCCGTAGCCTGCAATGTTAGCATAATTGCGTCCCCACATGTTTGAGATCTGCTGCTGGAGTGGCATTACTATTGCTGTTTTCAGAAGCGTTTCTGGTGCCGTAAGGGGAAGTGAAATTATAGGCGTGACTGAATCGAAATGGTTTCAGCTAATTACAGCATTGTGCATGTGGAGGCTTCACCCTTAGATCCAGCTTAGGGATGATCATTTTCAAAAATTTTGTGACTATTTTTTATTAAAAATTTATATTGCATATATTAAACTTTTTTTTTTTTTTTTTTAAAGAGCTTGTTTATATGATTGAACCTTTAGTCAACATTTGCCTAATTTTCATTTTATCCTTTCATCCAACATAAGCTGCAGCTGTAAAGGTCATCTGAGTAAGAGATAAAAAAGCCATTAAATCCTTTACTAATTTATTTATCATTAACATATTTTCTGAATAATTTAGAAGTAAATATGAATTAGCATTTTCTTTTAATGAATTTTCAACCCATCTTATTTAAAACCACTTCACATCATTTTAAATGACATTGTTACTTTATTATTAATAATAAATACACTACATTAATAATAATAATAATAAAATACATTACATTAATAATAATAATTATAATACATTTCATTAATAATAATAATATTATGATGTCATATCACATATCGTTTTTGTATGTTGTTGTAGTTATTATAAATGCAATTTTGTACATAATAGGAATTATTATTCCCATTTAATATTTAGTTCACTGTTTAAATACATTTGGATATTTTACATACTGATAATCTGTTATATAATAATAATAATAATAATAATAATAATAATAATAATAATAATAATATTATTATTATATAATATTGCTTAAATTATTTCTTTACATAGCCTTTACACATACACACACACACACACACACACACACACACACATGCACACACACGCGCACACAAGTATATATTTAAGGGTTAATACATTTTGCATCTTTGCATTTTATTTTATATTTAAATATTTCAGAAACTGACAATGTTTGCAGAGAATCAAATCTTTATTCATTTATAAACATTCCAGTGGCTGATTACGTTGAGCCTGCCTCATTCGTGCAAGCAAGCCAAGAGTGTGTGTTCATGACGCTGATGTAACGTGACGTGAAGTGCTCAAGCTACTTTCACTTTGAATGGCTAATTAACTGAATACTGAATGCGTTTGTTCTGAAACAGACTAATCGATAAGCTTAATTGATTAAATTTAAAGGCGATTAGTTGATCATGAACATCTTATCCAGCTTCAAAACAAAACCCAGGAGTTTAAAAAATGACTGACGAGGTGTCAATCACTCCGTCGACCTCTTGTTTAGTGACCTATCAAAGTCACTGAGATAATCAGCGTTGAGTAGAATCAATCATTAGTCTGTGCACTCACACTGCTGCCTGAGGTTGTAACTACTAATGGCTTCTCTGTGTTGATATTGAATGATTTGACATGTATTATGGGACCGTTGAGTTGGCTGCTTATGAACGCTGTGTTTCCATCTCTTCCTTTAGGCTGTGTGCAAACATGCTAACCTGTGACTTCCTGTTGGAGGCTGTCACGAACACAGTGGGGATTTGTGTGTGCGTTTGCATGAATGCGTGGCTGTGTCATCCCGTTTGTTTGTGTAACTGAACCTTTAGTCGACATTTACCTAATTTTCATTCTATTATTTCACCTGACATAACCTGCAAAGGTCATCTGTGTAAGAGATAAAAAAGACCCGTCCCTTGCTAATTAAATTATGATTAACACTTAGTGTAGTAGAGGCTTTTTTTTTTTTTAAACGAACAACAGTTTTATTTGATCATGTACTGTTGTAGTATTTATTAATATTTTGAACCAATTTAATTTATGTTCAGTTTTATTCTTTTTATTTTTTATATTTACGTAATTTATTATTTTTAAATATTTTTATTTATTTGTATTTTTAGTATTTGATTCAGTTAGTTCACAAAGTAACATTTCTAGTTTAATCTAATATTATAATATAATAAACTTGAATTTAGCTAGATGCTAACATTTGCATGTAAATTGTTTACCACACCCGCTGCATTTCACATCATATCTTATGCAAATGTCTTATCCAAAATTATGCAAAACAACTTAATATCATTAGATTATCTGTTGCACAAGGATTTCGCACAGGCAGGAGACAGTTTAGTATTGTTTAAATGCAACGCTGTGTGTTGAAAATGCATTTAAGTTCTAAAGACGCTTATCCCGTCCTTCCTTCTGTGTGAACTCTCTGCTGCTGACTAGGTAGTTATAGACAGTCTTATCAAATTTGCCTTGTCATGTACTTATGAGGGCTCCCTACTGAATACTAAATCTCCACAGCGCTGCACATTCCCTCACCTCCTCTGCTTTTACTGGAAAACGGCATCAGGAAAATGACTGTTTCATTCTGATAATGTCCTTTCAGTGAAGGCGGCTTGATAACGGCAGCACATTGTCATAATTAACAGTGGAAATCTTTGGATTTTATTTAAGCTCTGTCTTAAGTTGGTGACGTCTCAATTAAAGAGTCATGGAATATTGTGTACTGTTGATGATGAATGGTCAGTAGAAACCAGAAAATTATTCTGCAGAAAATTATTCTGAAGCTGCATTTCTTATCAGCTTGGTTAATGTTGCTAAAATACAAAGAGAGAGCATATTTGCAAGAACAAGAACAACTAGGGGAAAAAAGAAAGACAAACTACTTTGTTGTAAAGAGCAAGAGAGAAGGAAACCTAAAATGCACAAATATGCTTGATTGTGTAATGTCAGGGTGTCCCAGAAGAAACAGGGGTCTACCATTCATGGAAAACAGGGAATAATCTAATTGTGATTTTACAGGCCTAGAAAGGTCTGCAAGAACAACTAAGGGTTTCCCCCCCTTAGTTGTTCTTGGGCCTTTAATATTTAATTAGCTAGAAATCAGTTTTTGTGAATGTAGTAGTATAATACATAAATAAGTGAATACATTTTACTGAGTCCAAACTTTTAAATGGTGGTGTATCATTTTTATTTTTGACTGAATAAATTGGTCTTTATTCCTGAAAATATATGAAGTTGCATGATTTTCTGTTTTCTATGTTTTGGGGTCCATAGCATTAAAACGTTTGCAAAACCAATTCATCTTCACAATCTAATATGTCATAAATTGGAAAAAAAAAAAAGAAATGTTATGTGTGTCAAATAAAGTTTCTTGTTTCCAGTACATTACAGGCAGGGTTTTCTGTTGGTCAGTCTCACAGCAGTGGCGCCTGCAACATCCCAGGCCTTGAGGTCAAATAAACATTCTCATTTTTACAGGAAGTACCTTTTCACTTAGTTTTCCCGAAACAAGAAGCAGGCGCATCCCTTTTCTGTTTCAGATCTGGCTTTGTTTTTGCTTGTTTACCTCAATCACACCATCATGTTTCATATTCCATTTCTCATTTACCAAGGTGCTGTTTTTCTTGGAAAACACCATTGTTCTTCCCTCCTCAGCGACGGCTGCCAAGGCCACACATGGCACCGACTAGGAAATGAAAAATATGCTTTGGTGTGAAGGATAGAGGTACTATTGCACGCGGCTCCTCTGTGTCATATCTCTCGATATCTATCCCATAAACAGTGCATACAGAGCCTATTCAAAGGCCATTTTGGTAAGCTCCACCAGTCGATGAATGGAGACGCGTCACGTTGTTCATTGATTTCTGTCGCCGAGCTGCCGCAGCCATGCGTGGATTTCAAACACGGCACCACCAAGGCTGTAAACAATGAGTTGTAAATGAGAGTAAAGCCGCATGCCTGCTGGGAACAGATTGCCCATGTTGAGAGAAGGGATGAAGATCTTACCAACGATAAGCTGCTGAAGAATCTGTGACTGTGAGAACGTTGGAGCGGGCAGAGGAGGAGACAGACTCCAGTTTGTAATCCTAATTCTCTCAGTAGCAGACACGCAATCCCTCTGATACTCTCTCTTGTGACTGTGGTGGTTGTAATTAAGTTACCAGAACCTCTTCAGGAGTTTGAAAGCAGATTTGAATGAATCAATTGATATGCGGTTGGACACTTTATATGGCTGGTTATTTTGCCTGCGAGTCAAATGAGTTGTCGTGAAATGTTACATCTGAAGTAGAGGATTCTTTTGTTAAGATGAAAACAAGTTGATGATTTTATGGTGTTCAGCTTTGCTCAAACCAATTTTTCAAATGCAGGCTAGATGCCCAGGTGGGCCTGATTAGATTTTTATGCTAAACGGGTTTACCTGATGTGCTCGGCGGTTTTGATTGTACAGACGTTTGAGGAAGACAGATGCCTTGTTGTCAGGTTCTGTAATGAAAAGACATCCATCTTAATGACAACCACATAACACTTTGACAAACTCGGAGAAGATTTTGGCTGTTTAGTAGGGCTGTCATTTAAATTGAAATAATTACATAATTGCATTTTATTGCAAATTACTTTTTACATTTATATTTTTTAGATTTTATTAATTGAATTAATTCTATTTAATTGTATCAACTGCATTTACACTAAATATATATATATTTATGTAAAAGCAGATATATTTATATAAAATTAATTATTTTGGATCTGATTTGCTCTTCAGATTCCTTGAAATATTTCTCATATAAATTATTTTAACTAGACAGTATACTGTATCATCCAGTTGGATTTGATATTGCAATCAACTATGAACTTGAGAGGTTAGACAAAATATTTTTTTTATTTTATATGGTTGATTTGATCTTATTTTATTTTGTGCAGTATTATCTATCTATCTCTATCGATCTCATGTGTTTTTTTTCTTATACACTTTATAGAATTTCATTGTAAAATATTTTTAAATTTGATTTATATAAATATTTGTTATATTTATACGTTTCTAATGCTTTTGTTGCGTATTTTATAGAATGTTTTTAATATTTTGCAGAAATGATTTTCTTTTTAACGAATCGGACACACACACATATGCATACATATACATACATACATACATACATACATACATACATGCATATATATATATATATATATATATATATATAAAAATTTATTTATTATTTTAACGTGCACTAGTTTTTGATGTTTGTTATTGGTTTCAGTGGGTTTCCCTCTCTCTGCCTTGAGTCTGATGTCAGTGAACATTAACCAGACTCAATATCTGGCATTGATCTGACTGGATGCTTTTACACAAACACACTGTGCGTCCATACAAAGCAGTGCACAGTTCCAGAGAAACAGTGGAGCTGTCGATACTTGTTCTGGGAACCTGCACCGATCCATGACTGTGAACTACTTGTTTTGAAGTCTTAAACGACTTGCTCTACTGTTCTGAAGCAGGGAAAAAGCACAGTCAGCATGCATTGGTCCCTGGTGGTGTAAGGAAGAAAAAAGAGGCATATTAAGGGGTGTTATGGTGAGAGATGAAGGGTTTGGGAACGGGCAGGCGGGTACAGTAGGAGGGGCTGAATTTGCAGTGTTTGCGGGCAGCTGTTGTAAAAGAAATAGAAAGTAGCCTGAGTGGGAGAACTTTAAAATTAACATGCAGAAGATAAAAGGCAGACAGTATATGGAGAGTGGGTGATGAATTTTACCCAGCGCTGAGATTGTGATGGTTTCAGTTTTAGCACTCGTTCTTCTGCTAGCGTGCTGATTGCGGAGTTCTTTCTCTCTTTCTCTCACCCTTTTTAGGGTCCAAAATACAAAAGCACTTTTTTTCTGCCATTTCATTCTGTCAGGATCACACAGTCCATTTTCCTTTTTTCTCCTCGTTTTCTGTTTGACCTAAAACTTGCTTTTTCTGATCCCATTTACCCCCCTATGCCAACCCCATTTCCCTTAAGACAGGAAGCACGAGTCATTTCCGCACTGCAAATGGAACGCAGTGTTCATTCAGTGTACAAAATTGAAAACATTGTATCAAGGTATATGATTAGTAAGGTTAATCTACAGCTAGTTAATCTGTAATTTATTTTCTTTGTGTATTTTATAAAAATGTAATTCTAAATTAGTTTCTTTGTGTGTATGTACCATGTGTGTATGTATGTGTGTGTGTGTATATATATATACACACAGACACAGACACAGACACAGACACAGACACAGACACAGACACAGACACAGACACAGACACAGACACAGACACAGACACAGACACAGACACAGACACAGACACAGACACAGACACAGACACAGACACAGACACAGACACACACACACACACACACACATACACATACACATACATATACATATACATGTGTGTGTGTGTATTTCTCATATACACACGCGCGCATACATAATTCATTTTAATGTGTGTACAAACGCATACAAAGAAATAAATGTATATTATAAATAAAATGGCAACTGCTATTATTAATAGCAATAATAATCATCATATTTATGTATTTTATTTTAATTAACTCATTTCTTTTCAGGTTTATGCATCTTAAGTTATTTATTTACTTTAAAAGAGTTAAGTTTATACATCTTAAAGTACTTGATTAATATTAGAATTATACAAACACTAATGTTCAAAAGTTTGAGTTGGAAAGTCTCTCTCTCTATAATATAATATAATATTTATGTGTGTGTGAATATATGTGTGTTTTTAAAGTAATTCTCTTATTCTCACTTAGGTTAAAAATAAAAATAAAAAATTAGAATTTGTTCATGTGATGGCAAAGTTTAATTTTCAGCATCATTACCCCAGTCACATGATCCTTCAGAAATCATGCTAATATTCTAAATGGGTACTTAAACATTTCTTATTATAAATGTTGAAAACAGTTGTGCTTTTTAATGTTTTTGTGGAAACCATAATACATTTTTTCATATCTTTTAATACTTTTTACCTTTTTAATGAAACTGTTTTTTTTTTTTTTTTTATTATTTAGACAGCTTCATATAGTCACACTGCATCAGTCTATTTTGAGCATATTCTCAGAGAGAGATGGTCCTCTAGGAACGAGCACGTGCTCCAGAGCACCTCGAGCTTGTGGCAGCTGTTTGATCTGTTTGGCAGGCCGTGGGGTGGATTGTCAGACAGGGCGTGTAAAACGCCTCTCAGGACTGTGCGAGAGGAAAGCAAGGCAAAAGCTAGCCGATAAATCTGGTTTCAAGCATCCTCTCAGGTTCATGTGGCACCTGTCTTCTCTGCTGGTCTGACATAAGCCACTCAGCGTCTGTTCCTGGTCAGCCAGACCTCACGCTTGTGTTTCAGCCGTTGAAGGTTGTCTGAGGTTCTGTGTGCTGTTTGCACTATGTTCTGACCCTTTGGGCGCTGTCACTGCAGTAATCGCATGTGGGCCGTAACCTTGTTGCTCGTTGACGTCACTGGCGCCCGCTGCCTTCTCAGAGACGGGAATCACTCAGCCGGAGCGCTGCAGACAGATGGCAGGCACATCCACACATGATAGGATTACGCTGGACATATTAGAAATTTCAGGTATTAAAATCCTCCTGAAAAAGCAATTTCGATAAAGCAGAATCTGTGTTTGGATTTAAACTGATTTATGTTGTAGACGCATTAGACTGTGCGACTTTCTCACACAATAAACACCATAACAGTTACAGGTCACTTCAATTATGTGACCAAAATCAAAAAAAAAAAAAAAAAAAACATGATTCGGTGAATTGTCAGAAGTTTTAATTCAGACTGATTCACTGAAAATTCATGGTGTATAGCAGGGGTGTCAAACTCATTTTCAATGAGGCCCACTTCAACATAATGGCTGCCATCAAAGGGCCGGTTGTAACTAAGACTGTACAAATGTTACTAATCCTTAACATATTGTTAAATAACTGTCTCTTTATTTTATTAGTACTTATTTAAGTTACAAATATTGCATTTTCATAGATGTAAAAATTTATGTTATTGTTCTGTTATTTTAACATTTACCAGGTTAAGAAATCCAAATTACTCCATAAATCAAAGTAAATAAAGACAAGTATCATCAAACACAAGTCATTACATTAACTTTGTTAAAAACATTTTTTTGTTACATTTATGGTACTATATATATATATATATATGGGACAGATATGGCATTTAAAAAAAAAAAAAAAAGAGCCCAGTATCATGAAAATGCGAATCAATAGCACTATTTTCTGCTTCTATTTGGCGTGCGATTTATATGCAGATATTGACTTTGTGCATATGATTCACCTGTGTTTGGTGTGCATATGATACGCAATCAATGGAACTCAACCCCACTCACCCACACAAAAATAAATAAATACAAACTAAAGTACTAAAAAAAGTATAAGTCACAATGAATGTGTATAGTGCCACAATAAATAAATAAATTCATTAATTGTTTGCAATTCAATCCACATTTATTTGCATAGCACTTTTCATGTTACACTGTTGCGAAGCAGCTTCACAGAAAATTAATATTTCTACAGTACATTTAGTAGTTTACAGCACTTTTAATAAAAACATTGCACAAGTCAATCTGCGATACCAGACAGGAACACAGATATGACATGAACAAACAAAAAATGAGCTACCATGACCTGAATGATTTACTAAACCACTGACTACTGCGTAATCCAAAACACCTTCAGCCAGAATCCAGTATAAAACACTCGTGCCTTTTAAGCCAAACTCTTATTTATTTTTTTTAACTGACATCTGTAGGCTACATAAGTACTGTTATCTTCACCATCTCTGATGAAATCAGCTTTGCTTTCTCTGCGTTAGCGATGTTTTTAACTTACTGTTTGATTGCATTTGCACACTCCATGTAGCGTTTCTTAAACTCAGGAGAGAAGATAATTTTTGAGCGCACACATGTAGGCTAATGTCTGACCGATAGAGAGCGCGTCCGTTTTGTGTGAGAGTGAATGAATAGAATTCACTTGCGAGTGGAGAGATTTATGCTCACGAATTGCACTCTTGCATAGGCAATATAATGCGTTCTGGACATTTGTCATTTAAAATAACTCCATCGAAACCTCCTCAAATGAACTATTAAAACGAGAAGAAAGTCCTGTCTGAAAGCTGCTATCGATTATTTTTTTTATTTATTTTAATTCGTTAAATGAATGGAGAATATCATGTTTTTCCGTGTGTGCTGCTCTACCATTCCTGTCGGTGGTGCTCGCACCGAGGTCTGCACTATTCCTTTGAGCCGTCCACGCAGTCGTCATCAGCGGAAAAACCCCACACCCCTAATCCTAACCATTGCGTATCATATGCACACAAAAGTCAATTTCTGCGTATAAATAGAACACCAAATACAAACTTGTTGTATTCATACGCACTTTCATAATTTACAATATAAAGCTGCATTGACGCACTAAATGCTAATTCACTAGTATTTTGCATTGCCTGTTTAGATTCTTTTTAGATTTTATATTATTTCAGTTTTTTTTAATTGTAGTTCAAATGTAAGTCATTTTGTTACATGCTTTTTAAAATTTGAGTTTTTATATTTATATTTAGGTTTAATTTATTTTAAGTTTTACTGTAGTAATTTTAGTGCTTCAACTTAAACATTTTATTTAAAGGGGTCATATACGATTTCAAGTTTTCCTTTCTCTTTGGAGTGTTACAAGCTGTTTGTGCATAGATAAGATCCCTGAAGTTGCAAAGACTAAAGTCTCAACCAAAGAGATATTCTTTATAAAAGTCTCGACCACGCCCCCCTAAAACGGCTCATTCAAACACGCCCCCACATGTCTATGTTACGGTGTGGGGAGATTTGCAAAACGCCGCCCAAACGTATACGCAAAGAAAGATGGCAGGACTTTTATTCTCGCCTGTAGTGTTATGTAGTGTAGTAGCCATGTCGTGGAGATGTGTTTCATTGTGAAAGCGAAACTACTTTGTTTTGGCTTCCAAAAGAGGACACAACTAGAAATCAGTGGTTAAATTGTATTTACAAACCTGTTCCAGAACAGTTCAACCCAAATATTAGACTGTGTGCATCACATTTTACGGAGACAATGCAGACATGATAATGTTTACGAGGCGTAATGCGTAAAAACACAGTATACGTCATAATCAGTCGTTATGTCCCCTCTGGATACAACAAATGCCTCATTTGTAATGGGTTTTATTGTTTTTGTGTCGTCGTGCCGGGACACGGCATCACAATACGGTAAGGGGCGTAACATTTCCGTCTCACGTCTCACGCTTGAGGTATTCGGCCAAACACAACGCACTGGATAGCTGGCCAATCAGAGCATGCCTCGCTTCTCAGAACGATGAGCTTTGTAAATGTTCAGAAAGGCGGGGGCATAGAGGAGCAACAATAATGTACAGTATGTGGAAAATTTGTTGCTTATTATTATTATTATTATTATTATTATTATTATTATTATTATTATTATTATTATTGCACATTGCATTACACCAAATACACAAAATAATGTTCTTTTTAGCAACGTCATATGACCCCTTTAATTGTCAAGGCTTCATCTTATTTTTTCCATTGTTTCATGACGTTTGTGTGCGTGTTATATTGTCTGGGACAAGTGAAAGAGAACTTTATTTGCCCAATTGGACAAGTAACTTGAACATATCAATACCAAAAGACAAGAATAACTGCCTTTATTTGTGATTATAGCCTCGCCTCGTTTGCGATAGGCTAATATCGTAATTGTTGTTTTAACGATGTGTGATTTTGACATTATCGAGTATATTGTAAGAATCAAACAAAACACACCTACAGAGTGCACGCATACATTACGTAAAGAAGTCTAGTAACGTAGTTTAGACTAGCGCACATGAGAGTGAGTTCTTTCACTGCATGATTCAGTATTAAAATGCATGAAGAATGATCAGAAAATTCAAGATATGGGTGCAGAAAATGTATATTTATATCATTTCATATAATTAATATCACACAAAGATCGAGTGCCTTTTTTAAAATTAATTTTTTTGCTGTAAAAATCAGCATGATTACAAATGTGATTTTATACAACAGTTCAATAAACAAGAAGTTAATATTAAGAGACTTATGTTTTAGACAACATATTGCCTGTTTTTGCTATATTTCCAACAGAATAACAGAAATAATTCCAAACACAGCCACAGCAATGTTTTGTGTCTCTGAGCAACATGACGGCGTTTCGTTCTTGAATGAATCAACCGTTTAAATGATTCAGTTCAATCGCAATGACTCGCTTATTAACAGTGACTTAATGCCACCTACTGGTGGTTTTAATTTCACATTTACAGTATTTTATTTATTTTTAAAATGATTTCAAATATCAGTGTTCAATGTTTTATGTATCAAAACATTTATTTATTCATTTGTAACTGCAGGTTAAAGCATTCCATGTCCCTCAGAGCTGCATTAAACAGTGGGTAAATATATCTAGTCCACTTCATTGCAAAGATGAATTTTGTTGATACTGATTTCATTTGTTTGGTAAAAGCCCAAATGTCTTATACTAACTGACTGATTAAATTTAACTCTAAAATGCTAATATTTACATTTTCAAACTTAAATTTTACATTTTTTAATTAGTTTTGTTTACTATAAAATAATTGTATTTGTTTAATACTCCTTTTATTTTAAAATATAGTAGTATTATCAGACTTTATTTTGTTTATTTTATTTAAAAAGAAACATCTAACTAAATGTGACATGCTCACAAAATCTACTACATATACTCTATAAACACTATACTATGTTTTGTATAACTACAATAAATAATTTATATTTATAACTAAATTTAAATAAAAATTTTTTAACTTTTATACTCTGACAAGTAAATGACAAATTTACATGTCCGAAGGACAACCACATGATACTGCTTAATGTCAAGCCGTGTGTGTGTATATTTTTGCCTAAACGGGCTGTAGATTCATCGATGCAGGAAGCACTGGTAAGAATAAATACTTCTTGTTCATCTTCTCAACCAGTTGGAGGCCTGCAGGACATCTTTTGTCTATCTGCTTATCTCCAGCCTGGAGTCCTCAGCTAAAGACATTTGTTTCCACTTCTTTTATCTTTTCTTTATCAATCAGTATATTTGGTGTTGAGTGGCTATCTTTGAAAGCAAAGAGAGTTACATGATTAGGACACACTTAAAGTTAGGCCAGCAGTCGATAAACTGATCTAATTTCACTGGAGCCAGTTGGCTGGTATTGGGAGACTGTGCCGAGGTAACAAATGACTTTATCCAGTCCGAAGAGTGTGTGTGTCGAGCTTTTTTTTCTCTCTCTCTTTGGTGCTGTCTGACGCTCTCCAGGGAGAACAGCAGGTCTGTTTCTCTTGACCTGCTAACTGACACCCCTGGGGAGAGCGAGTTTTACTGTGGTCTAAAAACACTTTCTTCTAAGTTTTAGAATGGATGAGGTGGATTACTTAACACACAAATTACTGAGGATATTTCATCCTTCTCCAATCATTGTTTCTCTGGGATCATCAGCGCTGTCCTGTCACAGTGAATAATGAGTTCTGCGTATTTCTGCTTATCTTTGCTTCCTCTACACACCACACATCATTAGTAAATGATGCAGCTGCTTTTCCCCTTCCACTTAATAAATTAAGAGTTCTAAGTAACCAAAATTACAATAAAAATGCCAAAAAAATTTAATGGTAACATACTTTTTTTTTTTTGCTTCTCTGCTTGTGTTTTTGAAATATTCAGCCATTTATCCAGTGATTTAACTACGCAATTTTGGTTTGCTCTTTTCTTTTAAAATGTCTTGCTTTGAGAAATATAGAAAAAGTAAGTGTGGAAAGCTGCTTTAATGGCATTTCAGATGTTCTTACAAATGCTCACTATAATTAACAAAATGCTCAAAACTTTTGTAAGCTTAAAACACATTGCACAAATGTCATTTTATATCTGTAATTTTATGCACAATTAAATACAGAAGTTTGCTTTTTTTTTTTTTGCATTAACAATGTGTAATTGTACTTTGCATTTTTAATTACAGTTATGCAACATTGATTTAAAAGTATATATAAATAGATGTATATCCTTTGTGTCTGAAACTGCGTCTTATACAAGGCCCATTCCACCTCTCCATGAATATAAAAGCTCCCATATTAAATGCCTTTTGCACACACACATGTCCAAGGAGTCAATCATTGATTTGAAAACCTGTTGCTTTGTCAGCATCGAGGGGAAAGCAAGCAAACAGACTCTCATGATCCGTGTTTCAGTGAAGAGCCGGAGTGTTTGAAGCGCAGGTCTTAGGAAAATGTCACGTAATGTCATGACTAATGAGGCAGAACCTTCTCATTGGATAAGGCCATGCAGTCTCATGAATAATTATTAGACACTCCTGTAGTGCATGCAAACATCCTGTGACGTTCACTCGAGGTTGAGTTCAAATTTAGAAGATAATATTATTAAATTAACAATTTTGTATCCAAATAATGTCACTCTGTAATGCTCACTTTTTATTGCCGTCTTGGCACTGCTGTCTCCATACAGAGGGTCTATAAGGAGAATGGCCACGCTTCACATAATCACTTAAGGTTATTTTAAAGCTAGACGTAACACATGGTGTGCAGATGGAAATACTACTTTTACTTGTGTTGCGCCTGGTGAGGCGACTCCATATTGTATCAAGCATGTGCTGATATATTGTGATTGTTTATGGTCTATGATTTTAGTGTTTTGTGTTATAACGTACATGTGGGTGTGTTTTCAATATTTAAATACTATTTGCTATTCATGGATTAACTTCTCTAAATAAATATGGTTACACTTTCCTCCTCTCTGTTTTGTAGTGTGGTGAACGGCGGGTCCTTAAGTCTTAAATTTGAATGCATCTAATTTAAGGCCTAAATTGTAAAAGAGCCTTAATTATGATTTCAAGAGGTCTTAAATTTGCCGATGGAAAGACCAGAATTGTGAAACGGCTTAATTTGATGATTCAACTTTAAAAGCCCATAATTTCATTAAATAAACATGAGCGCTGCACAGGTGCTTTGTGTACTGCTGTTACCAGGGAAACCGCTATATTTCTGCCATTCCGAAAGTACCACCTGCTGGCAGAAAATGTAGGTGCAACTTTCGATAAGCTTGTTGTTTTTGTTCAGACCAATGTCACCCATGTTTTTACCCTGCAAACACGTAGAGCTGTAAATGTGAACTGTTGGATTATAAAAATCTAAGTAAAATGTATTTATTTAATTATCATAATTTATTGATAATAGTTTAAATTAATATAATTGATCATTTTGACTCATCTGTTTTCTTAATGGTTTAAAGGCTGAACTGTGAAGTATCATTTTATAAAACTTTTTTTTTTTTGTGAAAACTTGTATCTGAACTGTAAATTATACTTTTTACAATCATTTTACAGTTTAATATGTAACTATAGACATTGCCCTACCCCGATCATATGGTATTAATTTTATTTGTGCAGGTCTTAAGTCTTAAATTTGAGCTTAAAAATCCTGCAGGTACTCTGGTCATTTTTATTGACATTAATGATTAATTGGTTGTTGATTCTACTGTACAAAATCTGTGTAGGACTCAAAAACCATGTGTGCACAGCCCATTTTTATCAACAAAAAAATATATATTTTTTTCTCTCTTAATTAAGCTTGTCTGCACTGCTCATTTGTGCTGAAATGGATCCATTAAGCATTTCAACTGTTGATTTTAATCAAATTAATTAATGCTATTGATCCTTGATTAGCCCAGTCACTTGCATGTTAGTTGTTGACACACTCATTTTACTTTTTGTTCTGTAATTTCTGTGATGTTTTACCTTTACCGTGAAGAAATTAACCACAATTCACAAAGGTAACCTCTTCATCTGTCACTCTCTCCTCAGATGATGCAGTTTTCTTGGGACAATTACAAGCGCTATGCCTGGGGCTCCAACGAACTGCGTCCTGTCTCTAAGCAAGGCCACTCCAGCAATTTGTTTGGTGAGTGTCTGTCTAGAGTGTCTCTCTGACCATGAAACTATGATTCGTGCACGTACAGCTTCACGTCCCAACAGTAAATTGGTAAGCAGTCAGAACTGTCAATCAATGCTGCACAGGTGGTTAGGTGACCTCCATCAAAAAGGCTTTTGATTTCTCTCCGGTCTGTCTCACTTCACAAGCTCCGTCTGGGTCTCTTTCTGCTTTCATCGGGCAGGAATAGCACGGTCACACCACACAAATATAGTTTTGTGATACCGTGATCCTCTTTGGTGCCTTTTTTTTTTTGTGTGTGTGTTTTCCTTGCTTGTAAAGAATTGTTGTTTTGCTGCTTTTGCCCGTCACCCTCTTGACCTGTTTCTATTTTGAAGCTGAAAAGCACAGGTTGTGAGTGGGCATACTAATCTGTGAATAATTCATGAAGGACTGTCCATCTTCCTGTGAGGTTTGTAATATACATCGGTAACTAAGAGGATGCAGCAACAACACATTATCACACTCTTATGCTACCTGCATGTTGTAATATGCATCATTTAGCTCCTCCCAGAAATGTTACAGTGCCTTCCAAAAGTTTGGAAACACCCTAGAAAAGGTTTAGAAAATATCAGCATGCATTTACACCAAGAAATAGTAAGGATTTGAATAACTTGCATTATCATTCAAGATCAACAATGATGAGTTTTACAAATAATAATGGCAATATATACATGTCACAGTCAGACATGCCCCTGCTGGATTAAATTTGGCTCAGATTTTTTTATTTAATTAATTATTTATTTATGCATGTATGTTTATTTTATTTCATTGTTATTTTATTTTATAGTAGATTATTGGCGCACATTTTTATAGCTTCACTTATCAATTAATTTTAGTACACAACTGAACAATTAAAACAGTTTAAAAATCATTTATCAGACCGCACTAGTATTTTCCTTTTTATTTTAATTATTTTTTATTTATTTTTTAAATTTAAATTTTTGTCTCTTGTCAATGCGGAGTCATCGTTAAGTTATAAAAATGAATGTTTTCTTAACTTTGTCCAAAACCTTACTTTGAAACCTAAGGCATTTTAAAACTTTTGTAATCTTTTTACAGATGAAAATTAATGATGCACCCTTTTCATTTCTTGAAAAATGATTGATTGCATTATGATTCAGTCAAAAACACTGGCGTTTTCTGTCTTTTTAAACACATTTGGTTTCATTTCAATGTTTTTCATTATATTTTTATACTGTTGTTAGAGGTTTGATGTTTATAAACATTGAAAAATAAAAAAAAACAATTTCACTCAGAAATTGCTAGTAAATTCCAAAAACAATTACGAAGAAATGGAAGGTAACACCTAAATGTTATTTTCTTGTAAAACATACTGCAATAGTCTTTGTAAATGTTTATTTTCCGAATATGTAACTATAGACATTGCCCTACCCCGATCATATGGTATTAATTTTATTTGAGCTTAAAAATCCTGCAGGTACTCTGGTCATTTTTATTGACATTAATGATTAATTGGTTGTTGATTCTACTGTACAAAATCTGTGTAGGACTCAAAAACCATGTGTGCACAGCCCATTTTTATCAACAAAAAATATATATTTTTTCTCTCTTAATTAAGCTTGTCTGCACTGCTCATTTGATAATAATAGCCCAATAATAATAATAATAATAATAATAATAATAGTTTTATACAGTAATAGGAGAATGAGCCTAATAACGTCTTTACTATCGACAAAGACATCTGCTATCGTCGATACACGATACTATCGGCACAACTCTATTGCGTGTGTTATGAAAGATTCATCAGACATGCTGCTGTTGTGTTGTAAACTCCACATAGTCAATTGGCACTCAGCTGGAGGGCAGGCCGGGGATTTACAGCGCACATTTGATTAACCTCTATAATTTTCCTTCGGACGTGCCAGTAGAATATACAGTCTTAATTTGTTTGGCTCAGACACTATCAGAATAATAATCTGGCAAGAACTACATTACACTCTTTCTCATACGCTCTAGCCTTGTTTGTGTGTGTGCGCGTTTTAAAACGGCTCCCATGTCAGTCAAAGCCAGACAGCTCTCTCACATGCTATTACCTCCCAGCCTTTTTTGTTGTGCCGTGCGTTTCCAGGCAGTTTTGAGTGCTTGTCAATTTCTCAAATAGTAAGGTTGGCCCCATGGGGCGTACGGCCACATCAGAGACCATTGAACACACGTTTTGTCTGGCAGGGTTTGCCATTATAAATTTAGAGGTTGGGTTAATGGTACGTTGGCTCTGAATAAAAGATGATCTGGAATATGCTGGTCAGGGTTTTTGTACCTGACCAGGCAGCTGGAATGACTGTTTTGTGCTGCTTTAGATCTTGTTCCTTAGTGAGATGTGAGCCGCCGAGACCGGCCGGTTAGATCACACACGCTGATGCGTATCGCAAGACCTTACTGGAAGTCGCGGTCACAAAAACAGACACTTTACAACCCACAGGGCTTTAGCGCACAGAGAAAAATCAGGCTGCAGTCATGCCATATGGAAGTGCTTAGTCAAGACATTATGCCTGCTTGTGTGTTCCGGACGTGTGAGATTGTTGCCACGTGTCTTAAACGTATTCTGTGCCGTGCCGCATGCACGCAGGCGAGGAGCGCAAAGGTCTTTCTCTCACGCATTTGACCTCACTTACATTAAGTGCATTAAATCTAGTGCAGTATACGGCAAATTTCTGATGAATTGCATTTAACCAACCATGAAAAAATCATTAAGGCTTCAGAATCCATGGATTAGAGTTAGTTTGAATATTTTACACACTCTGGGTTTGTTTAAGGCTGTTGAAACTACATTATAGTCTAGGATGGAAGCTAGGAGACGGTGTTAATCTTAAAGTCATGTTTATCACTTTATAATTTGATCGATTACACCTGAGGACTGTTGATTAGTAATTAATTGAAGTTCTGGTACTTTTTACATCTCTGGTACTGCAACAGCTACATAAAATATGAAATTTTAGTAGATTGGGATATGGGAGTGAGGAAAGCCTTTTTTTTTTTTTTTTTTTTTTATAAAAGGAGAAAAAAAATCTTCTCTCCATAATTTGTTTAAATTGAATGTTCCAGATGTCATTTCATATGGAAGCCTGTTTCCGCCACTGAAGAAAAAATAAAAAAAGGTAATTGTGACTTTTTTTACCTCACAATTCTGACTTTTTTTTTTTTCTCAGAATTGAGAGAAATTGCAATTACATCTGCAATTGCATCTGTAATTCAATTTAAACAAATTATGGAGAGAAGAATGGTGCTGGTTTTTTTTTTTTTTTTTTTTCTTCTCACTCCCATATCCCAATCTGCTCAAATTACATGTATTATGTAGCTCGCAATTCTGAGAGCATATCAGTCATTGCGAGTTTCTCACAATTCTGATGCGAGTTTTTATCGCGCATTTGTGACTTTATAAATTGTAATTCTGACTTTATAACTTGCAATTGTGAGTTTATATCTCCACAATTCTGTGAAAAAATAAATAAATAAATAAATAAAAAAATAAAGTCAGAATTGTGAGTCGCAATAACCTTTTTTAAAAGATTTTATTCAGTGGCGGAAATGGGCTTCCATACATTCGTGTAAATTAAGTACTATATAAAAAACATTTAAATTGATTTGAGACAATCATAAGTTTATTAATTTATTTATAAGATGATCGTGTTGCTTATCACTATCGCGTTTTTCAAAGTTCATTGCATATAGCACTTTTCCCCCCCCTCCATATCATGCAGACCTAATTATTCTTAAAGCGATACTTCACCCAAAAATGAAAATTCTGTCATTACTCACCCTCATGTCGTTCAAAACCTGTGAGACCTTCGTTCATCTTCGGAACACAAATTAAGATATTTTTGATGCATTCTGAGAGCTCTCTGACCCTCCCATTGACAGCAAAGATCCTTACACGATCAAGGCTCAGAAACATAGCGAGGAGATCGTTAAAATAAACCATGTGACATCAGTGGTTCAACCGTAATTTTACGAAGCTACGAGAATACTTTTTGTGCACAAAGAAAACAAAATAACTACTTTATTCAACAATTTGTGTCCTCCGCATCACCCTATAGTGCCATTTTGGAGAGTATCGCATACGTGAACAACGTATGTACACTGATACATTGTTTACGTTCAGATCCAAGCGCAAACAACGTAAACGGTGTAGCAGCACCGTACGCGGATGACACAGAACAGCATATGTCGTTTACGTATTTGATACTCTCCAAAATGGCACTACAGGGTGACGTGGAGGAGACGAATTGAACAAAGTCGTTATTTTTGTTTTCTTTGCACACAAAAATACATCAAAAATATCTTAATTTGTGTTCCGAAGATGAACGAAGAGCGAGCAATTAACCGCCACCAGTGTGCAGCATCCAGCATGGTTTTTGGGTATATTTGTTTAAATTATCTTTTAAAAATGGGCTATATACATGTCAGCTATCTTGCACGATTAACAATTCAACACCTGATTGGTTGATATTTTAGTGAAAATGATCAAATTAGCAGCCTTGATTTAGAAAATTATTTTCCTTATGAAGAAATTAATAGTTTTTGTTGAATTATTTCATTGCACGGTTTTTACAAATTTTTTTTTTTAACTTTGTTGGCTGAGCTCAAACAGTAGCGCATGATGATAGCAACGCCAAGGTCATGGGTTTGATTCCCAGGGAAGTCATGAAACTTGATTGCAGTATAAGTCACTTTGTATATCAGCTTCTGTTAAATGCATTAATGTAGATGTTATAAAGAAGGTAATCTATGTTGGTATATTTCAACAAATCCTATTTTGATGTGCAGGGAATAGACCAATTTGCTGACTTTGATTTGCTGAACTCCATTTGATATTTTGTATAACACACTATACTCTTTGCATCACTCCACTTTCCAGACCACAGTGTGATCGATGCAGAGTGGAAGTGTAATCACAACTCCATGTTCTGTATTCCAATACTGCTTTTGAAATTTGTTCCGAGAGATTGTTTGAAAGTTGACCTGAATATAGATTTCAGTGTCTGCATACCTCACATAGCTGTTTCAGTCCTGCTGAATACTGGCCATGCTGTTCCATGTGCCAATCATCTCAGCACAGAGAAGAGCAGATCCTCCAGACTGGATCCCTGTGTAAGAAACCAGCGTGGACTGAGACAAAGTCTTGGTTAATGAAGCCACTCAGGTACAGCATGAACTGTCTGCAGTTCCCGAATGTACGTGCTTGTCACTCACGACCACTTCCTCTAATAAAACACACAGGGAAAGGGCCTACACTCCTTCTGTATTTTTCTACACAATGTCCACCAGTCTGATTGTGATTTGGAAATAACCATTTCCCAACAGTGAATGAAGCCATTGTGTGATGGTCCCTGCCATGAACTATGCAATTAAATAAAAAACGCATCACATTTTTTTTAGAAGTGCAAAAGAGCATACTGTAGATAAGTGGTAGGAAAGAGGAAGAGCGCATCAGTCTGGCTCTAAGCCCTTGTGTGCTCATTTAGCACAGTGGCTGCTGAACCATGATGTTCTGTCAGTATACAGCCTTACTTGTATTAATGGCCCAACAAAAGTCATATGCTTAGCTGTGTGCTTGGGGCACAGGTCAGAAACTGAATAAAAAAGTGACTGGCAGAGGTGTTGGGATTTTATTTAATTGAATTTGAATTAAAATGGGTCTTTGTTAGGAAGCAGTACTTTACCCTGACTTTTTCTTAACTTGCTTCAGATTTCTTGTTAAACACTAGTCTTTGATTTGCGTATGTATGTATTAGAAAAATAGTGTTTTATAAAACAAATTAATAAATTTTTTGCAGCTAAAATAATATAAATTGTGGTATAAAGTTTATATATTAATTTAAAACATTTTAATATCCTGTATGTGTGTATGTAAATAAGTACACTTACAATTACTTGCAGGTTTTTATGTTTTAAGTTATTTAAAAATAAATACTTATAACTTTATAACAAAAATAAATTTAGCTGCAAAATAATAGTATAATTGTGTTCTATTATAACATAACTTGAAGTTTAAAATATTAGTTTAGAACTTTAATAAATTCTAATATAACATACAAATAACAACAAAATTAATAGCTTTTATTACCAAAATTGTCATTTGTGTAGAAGTTTATATAATTCATTATCACATAGTAAATCTTGAATGTCTATTTACATGACCATAATTAAAAAATGTTGTCATGATGGAATTTCCTAAGTTGAGATTAAACAGCCTGATCAGGGTAAAACAATAAAATCTATGCATAAAAGGCATTTGAAAAGAAGCAAAACTAAATAATGCACAGTAAAAATTCCCAAGGCCTTTTTAAATCTAAACGTCTTTAAGGCAGTCGACTATCTTGGTAAGACCTCCTGGCATTATTTTCCACACTCATACAAGTGCAAGTTTAGCTCAAATCATATAAAAATACTGTATTTTTCAAGCTGGGCTCAGTTATTGCGCATACATTTTTTGAGTACATAAACAAACAATGGTGCTGTAAAAAAGACACCTGGCTCTTTTAACAATGTAAGACAGGACTGCAGCTGCCATATTGCAAATGACAATTTCTCCCATTCATTTTTATAAGAGTGAACTCTCTCCTGCCTTTATAATGTCTCATATTTTAATATGACCTTCATAAAACAAGAAGAAAAAAGTTGCAATCTGTTAGTTTTTGTAAAAATCAACCCCTGAGACACGAAAGTTCCCATAGTTGAAGAAACTCCCATCTGTTTGAAGAGGGTGATTTCAAGTTAATGATTGCAGTGTTTGCGTGTGTGTTTCTTCTGCCAGTTGGCTGCCGGCTGGCAAACACAAATTGGAGCATCTTTGGTACTAAATGGTTTGATGCTTTTAGGATTCAGCAGACAGCTGTGTTGCACCGGTGTTTGCACGTTCAGCCTTGAATAGGGCCGGTGTATTCCTACAGACGCTCGGGCAAGAATTATGGTCTGGTTTTGATGGACATCGGCTTATGTGCGTTTTGTTTGTTGCTTGAAGCCCGCCCTCCAGTGTCACAGTAGGCTTCAGGAGTTCTTGCTGCTTGAAGATGTGCTTACAAACAGCTTCTTGCTGAGCAAGACGAGTCTTCATGTTTCAGCTGTAATCACCAGCCTAATCTTATTTTTGAAGTCATGTATTTTGCTTTAGAAGCTCTGACTAGAGATTGTGTCAGTCCTCAGAGTTCACTGATACAGTCTGTTTATATATTTTCCTCATTACAACAGTGTCACTAGAGGAGGTAATGTTTTACTGTTTGTATTCAGTAGCAACAGTACCCTGCTGCTGAATCTATAACCCTGCGGCAAAACTGTTTATTATTATTATTATTTTTTTTAGCTGAGTTGTGAGCTTGCAGTCTAAATTGAATATGTTGAGTACGTGGTAAAATATAGGACAAACAACATGACTTTATGTTGTTCTTATTGGTTGCATGCACAAACAAATGAACAGCACAATCAGTGATGTCTGATTTATGAACAAATTACTGGTTCTTTTTTTTTTCAATACTTTTTTTTTAAATGACTCTTTTTAAATGATTAATCACTCGGAGTTGAATTTGCAAATTATTGGCATAGAAATGGAATACGTCAGAGAATCATTCAGAGTGATTACTGGGTCAACTGACTCATTAAACTGCATTTTATTTATTTATTGTCTCGAAATGAGCCAAGAATCATAACTATTAATATAACTAAATAAATAAATAAATAACTATAATATTGTAATATACTATAATACTATATAATATTAAAACTGTAATATTATAATAATGATATTCCTTTATTAAAGAGGTTAAATATGAATTAAGCTATTAATTGTTAAATTGAATATAATTAAATTAACACAGTGGTATGCAACCTTCAGATACAATATTATCTCAAGTAAACATTTTGTCAGCATTTAAGTAATTTATTCAAGACAAATAAAAATCAATGATCAATAATGATTTTCTTTCTACGACAGGGTACAACTTATTTTTATTTTTTTGTGTAGGTGTCCAAAAAAGCCACTTTAAATTTTATTATATTGTATAAAATTAAAATATACATTTTTCACAATATCTTTGTTTGTCACAGAATAAAGTCAGTCATATAGAAGAATTGTCATTTTTGTTTTGACTATCACTTTAAGTATTAAAATAAGAGTTAAGTAAAAAGATAATCAAATGTAAATTGAAACTACATCAATTATCAGTATTGTCTTGACTGCATGATTATTTGTTATTTAAATACAAATTCAGTGCTGTTTGAGTTTTACTGAGTAGGTGTGTTATTGAATTGGCTTGAAACTTTCTTAGACTTTACTTTTGTATCCCATGTTTGATTATTTGTAGACATGCACCATGGGGTCAAAAGGTCATTTCTTTAAAATAATGTCCTGCCAGATAATGTTCTTTGATTTACTGTCCAGTATCTTTCAGCCCAGAATAAACATGCAAGATTGTACCACCTTGCAGATGCTGCCAATGTCAATTCCCTGCCAAATAGCTCTGGAGGTCAACTTTCATTTCGATAATACCGCTTCCAGGAGGTTCTCTCGTCGTAATGGCTTTCTTTCAGATCCCAAATGAGCGGCCATCTGTTATACAGGCCTTGCTGAGATGAGCTCCAGCACGTGATGTTACCGTCAAACATTAGTGCTCGTTTCTTGTTTGTTTTGCCCCTGCTCAAGAATGGCCAGTTGTTGGTTTCATCGATTAATCCATAACATGCACTGGGATGGAAGATGGTTCAATAGTTGATTGTACTTTCGACATAGGATTGTTATCGTCTTCGACCCACAACCTTCTCAAGAGGGTACAACTGGTGATAAGATCGAATCTTTGTATTGATAGACAATCAGACTGGTATCCTATCAACTCTAACCTGAGGTCACAACACGCTCTCAGCAGAGATTCATGACTGTGAATAGCTTTATCAGGTCATTAAGTGCTGGTTTGTAATTTACTAGTGTTATTGGAATAGATAAGATCTGTTTATAGTGTCTTAAGAGTCTCTGTTAAACCTGTGCAGTGGACATCTCAGAGGATAAGATTGTATGGTTCTGCATTCAGAGGGTAAAACCAGTCATGTAGGGGGAAAGCTTTTGGGACGTGAATGTCTAACCGAGGGCTGTGTTAGAAAGCTTTGTAGTGAAGTGATTTATGACCTTCTCACACTTCCTCACTGGGGTTTAAGTCCTCGAGGGCCTGCGAAAAGACACAGCAGTGCACAAATATGCTGTCTTTTCACCTGCAGTGCAGTTTCTGCCTTAAAGATGATTTTGATTTGCATCGTCTCTGTGTAGAACACCTTTATTTGCAAACTGTTTGCATCTACTTTCTGTGTATTGAGTGTTTCTAAGAAATTTACCGGTAGCACAACTTTCTTATTTATCAGGAATAAATGTTACGGAGCATTGTAATGCAGTGAAATATGCATGTATGTATGTGTGTACACACTATAATAGTATATACAGTGTTTCCGCTGCCATTGTATTAGAGGGGCGGCTTAATTAACTGACTTGAAGGTTAAGTTAATTTTATTTTATTTTCTCTATAGCGCCAGATCACAACAGAAGTCATTTAAAGTTACCTTTCCTACAGAACAGGTAAATACCTTGTTCTTTTATTAAACAAACTAAATAGCTTTATGTTATTTATCTTATTTACACGATGGCATGTCATTTCGGTCTCTACATTACATAGTCGTGCTCTCTGTATCGCACACAGCGGAGTTCTGCCCTGATGCGCGCACACACACACACACACACACACACACACACACACACACAAACGTACGCGCACACTCCCACTCGTATTTGTAAATATTAAGCCGCAAAAAAGACTATTTAAATATGAATTCTGCGTGTCTCTGTGTTATGAATGGTGCAGACATGCGGTTTTGTTTATTACTTGAAATGGGCGTGAAACAGGTGTTATACTGAAGCGCGTGCGACGCTTCCGGTGATATTAGCATCTGCCGTCTCACTTGCCCTCTCCCCACACCAATGAGGACATAAATACATGAACAACATCTCCAGAACTTCTCTGAGAGTCACTTCATGAGCATTTGACCGTTTCATTTGAGTAAAACTATCCTCAAATGAGACCCTGGACCACAAAACCAGTCTCAAGTCGCTAGGGTATATTTGTAGCAATAGCCAAAAATACACTGCATAGGTCAAAATGATAGATTTTTCTTTTATGCCAAAAATCATTAGGATATTAAGTAAAGATCATATTCCATGAAGATATTTTGTAAATTTACTACTGTAAATATATCAAAACGTCATTTTTGATTAGTAATATGCATTGTTAAGAATTCATTTGGACAACTTTAAAGGCGATTTTCTCAATATTTAGATTTTTTGCACCCTCAGATTCCAGATTTTCAAATAGTTGTATCTCGGCCAAATATTATCTGATCCTACCAAACCATACATCAACTTATTTATTCAGCTTTCATGTGCTATATAAATCTTACTTTTGAAAAATTGACACTTAAGACTGGTTTTGTGGTCCAGGGTCACAAATGACATGTTTAGGGCCATATGAAATGTTTTATTTTTTCTTGTTTTATTGTTACCAAATTCTGTGTTTTGCATGTCTAATTAGTTGAAAGCATAAAAACAAGTTTCATTTATTCTTACAATAGCCCTATGATTTTTTTTCCCTCAGAAATTAAACAAATTTTATTTTTTGGCAAATAAAGGGGATTTAAATCCTGACGCAAATCTACAGTGTGCGTGTGAGACAATGCGGTGTTCTACTGTTGTCTGACAGCTTTTAGGTGCGTTATTGGCAGCGCCACCCTCTGGTTACATGAACACGTCACCACCACATCAGCACCGAAAACATGGAGCATTATTGTAAAAAAAACAAACAAAAAAAACCGCGCAGCCTATTCAATATTCTATTATTACATCAACTAATCGAATATTCAAAAATTGTGACCCATCCCTAGTACATATCAACAATATACACAAAATAAAAAAATATAAATTGTATGTAATTTTTGTAATTTTTTTTTTTTATTGTATTTTCGGCTGTCAATTTAACGTGTTAACTTTAATTAGTTTAATTAAAAATTTAATGCAGTTACACACTGGCCCCGCCCCCAGATCTGTAAGTCATCTTACATTTTATACAGTTGATTGTTGACAAATATGATGCAGGGCAACAACTCCATAAATGCAATTCTGCCCTAAAATTCAAGATATTGGTGCAAAAAAAAAAATGTACAAGTTTTTGTCATTTATATCATACGATATTGCACAAGCAGGGAGAGCAGTATTACACGAGTGATGACCCACAACCTTCTCAAGAGGGTACAACTGGTGATAAGATCGAATCTTTGTATTGATAGACAATCAGACTGGTATCCTATCAACTCTAACCTGAGGTCACAACACGCTCTCAGCAGAGATTCATGACTGTGAATAGCTTTATCAGGTCATTAAGTGCTGGTTTGTAATTTACTAGTGTTATTGGAATAGATAAGATCTGTTTATAGTGTCTTAAGAGTCTCTGTTAAACCTGTGCAGTGGACATCTCAGAGGATAAGATTGTATGGTTCTGCATTCAGAGGGTAAAACCAGTCATGTAGGGGGAAAGCTTTTGGGACGTGAATGTCTAACCGAGGGCTGTGTTAGAAAGCTTTGTAGTGAAGTGATTTATGACCTTCTCACACTTCCTCACTGGGGTTTAAGTCCTCGAGGGCCTGCGAAAAGACACAGCAGTGCACAAATATGCTGTCTTTTCACCTGCAGTGCAGTTTCTGCCTTAAAGATGATTTTGATTTGCATCGTCTCTGTGTAGAACACCTTTATTTGCAAACTGTTTGCATCTACTTTCTGTGTATTGAGTGTTTCTAAGAAATTTACCGGTAGCACAACTTTCTTATTTATCAGGAATAAATGTTACGGAGCATTGTAATGCAGTGAAATATGCATGTATGTATGTGTGTACACACTATAATAGTATATACAGTGTTTCCGCTGCCATTGTATTAGAGGCGGCTTAATTAACTGACTTGAAGGTTAAGTTAATTTTATTTTATTTTCTCTATAGCGCCAGATCACAACAGAAGTCATTTAAAGTTACCTTTCCTACAGAACAGGTAAATACCTTGTTCTTTTATTAAACAAACTAAATAGCTTTATGTTATTTATCTTATTTACACGATGGCATGTCATTTCGGTCTCTACATTACATAGTCGTGCTCTCTGTATCGCACACAGCGGAGTTCTGCCCTGATGCGCACACACACACACACACACACACACACACACACACACAAACGCACGCCACACTCCCACTCGTATTTGTAAATATTAAGCCGCAAAAAAGACTATTTAAATATGAATTCTGCGTGTCTCTGTGTTATGAATGGTGCAGACATGCGGTTTTGTTTATTACTTGAAATGGGCGTGAAACAGGTGTTATACTGAAGCGCGTGCGACGCTTCCGGTGATATTAGCATCTGCCGTCTCACTTGCCCTCTCCCCACACCAATGAGGACATAAATACATGAACAACATCTCCAGAACTTCTCTGAGAGTCACTTCATGAGCATTTGACCGTTTCATTTGAGTAAAACTATCCTCAAATGAGACCCTGGACCACAAAACCAGTCTCAAGTCGCTAGGGTATATTTGTAGCAATAGCCAAAAATACACTGCATAGGTCAAAATGATAGATTTTTCTTTTATGCCAAAAATCATTAGGATATTAAGTAAAGATCATATTCCATGAAGATATTTTGTAAATTTACTACTGTAAATATATCAAAACGTCATTTTTGATTAGTAATATGCATTGTTAAGAATTCATTTGGACAACTTTAAAGGCGATTTTTCTCAATATTTAGATTTTTTTTGCACCCTCAGATTCCAGATTTTCAAATAGTTGTATCTCGGCCAAATATTATCTGATCCTACCAAACCATACATCAACTTATTTATTCAGCTTTCATGTGCTATATAAATCTTACTTTTGAAAAATTGACACTTAAGACTGGTTTTGTGGTCCAGGGTCACAAATGACATGTTTAGGGCCATATGAAATGTTTTATTTTTTCTTGTTTTATTGTTACCAAATTCTGTGTTTTGCATGTCTAATTAGTTGAAAGCATAAAAACAAGTTTCATTTATTCTTACAATAGCCCTATGATTTTTTTTCCCTCAGAAATTAAACAAATTTTATTTTTTGGCAAATAAAGGGGATTTAAATCCTGACGCAAATCTACAGTGTGCGTGTGAGACAATGCGGTGTTCTACTGTTGTCTGACAGCTTTTAGGTGCGTTATTGGCAGCGCCACCCTCTGGTTACATGAACACGTCACCACCACATCCGCACCGAAAACATGGAGCATTATTGTAAAAAAAACAAACAAAAAAAACCGCGCAGCCTATTCAATATTCTATTATTACATCAACTAATCGAATATTCAAAAATTGTGACCCATCCCTAGTACATATCAACAATATACACAAAATAAAAAAATATAAATTGTATGTAATTTTTGTAATTTTTTTTTTTTATTGTATTTTCGGCTGTCAATTTAACGTGTTAACTTTAATTAGTTTAATTAAAAATTTAATGCAGTTACACACTGGCCCCGCCCCCAGATCTGTAAGTCATCTTACATTTTATACAGTTGATTGTTGACAAATATGATGCAGGGCAACAACTCCATAAATGCAATTCTGCCCTAAAATTCAAGATATTGGTGCAAAAAAAAAAATGTACAAGTTTTTGTCATTTATATCATACGATATTGCACAAGCAGGGAGAGCAGTATTACACGAGTGATGATTTTGTTGCGAATATCAAAAGTTTAAATGTGATTTTTATGCATCCGTTCAGTAAAACACTTTTACTCTTGGCATTTCTAAAAGCTAGTCTGCTATGGTCTAATGAACATCTATGAAACCTACACATTAACCATATTAATACGCGCACAGCCTCATTCTCTTGGTTCACCTTTGCTGCTTGAATTTCCCAAGCTCATGTCCTTTTACTTCAGTATTGTAGGTTAGCATGACACTCATCTTTGTACTTTCCCTGGCTTTTACGAAGCGTAGCCTACAGTAACCTGTGATTTTGGTTTAGGGAGCAGGGTTGTAAGGTAGAATAATGAATTGAAAAGGCCACGTCAGAACATAAAACCTTTATGACGGGGCGATTTTTGCAGCACGGAGACTGTTCTGCCTAAAGAGCAGTGTGGCTGTAGAAAGCAGGAGGGAGGGCGCTTTGCGCATTTTTATGATGTTTTGTTTGATTTGCACATCCTGTTCCTGTTTCTCTTGACACCTCATTGTGGTCCTCTTTCACTTATGGAAATGAAGGGGCATGGTATGCTTGCATCTCCCACATTTTTTACTCCTTAAAAGATTCTTGGAAGTCAGATCCATGTTTTTTAAAAGCCAGATTTCTGAAAGCAAATATATCAAACAGTTAACGTTTTTACTGTTCAAAAACTTCTCACCAACTCTTGCAGTAACTTACTCTCTTGGGGATTTTTCCATCATTTCATTGGCTCTCGCTAAGCGAAAGGTGTGTGAATGCTCTGCTGGAGGTGTTAGAGATGTTCCATGCAAATATTGCGCACAGTAATTCTGTCATGTTGTGTCTTCAACATCACTAAACAAAGCCAGGACTGTTAAATGAGGAGCACAGCTGGTTGGCAGCTTTGCATTTCTTGAGGAGGGTTGCATGCAGTGCCAGTCTTTAATTATTAAAGTACAAAAAGCAGTGTCGTCCAACCTGCTGCGTTCATAATCAGTACAAATGCAAAAACTGCTGGCGAGCATCTTTTGTGTTGTTGAAGAGTTATGCCAGTTACCATATGCTATTGTTTTCTTTCCCAAATTTGTTTCATAACATCAGCACCTTAATTGGCTGCATTAAGTTTTCTTTTTATCTTTTTGTCAGAGAAACTTGCTGGGTAATGATGCCTAAAATGGTTGTGTGAATCGACCTGAAATAGGACAGATAGGTAGATATGATTGTTTTTCTTTGCATTTTGGTTACTAAATAAAATCTGAAGTTTTCAATTTAAAAACAGAAGAGAGGAAAAAAAAAGATCAATTCCTGCTGTCTCTTTCTTTATTGTACTTATTAATAAAATGTATTTAAATTATATTAATCTAAAATAATTAATTATTAATTTAAAACATTATTAAAATATTTTAATGAAATAGTAAAATATAATAATAATAATAATAATAATAATAATAATAATAATAGAAATAGCAATCGAATTGTTTTAAATTCAACAATTTTTTTGTAAATTAGTAACAAAATAATTCAAAATAAAAGTACTTTTATTGAAGAAATAATTGTAAATTTGTAAAATAAAATAATGCATTAAAAACTTTGAAGAAATAATAATAATAATAATAATAATTGTTTTAATAAGTTTTATTTGTTATTGTTATTATTGTTATTATTATTATTTTGTATTATAATAATTACATATTATATTAACAAGCTACATTTTATTGCACAAACATGTTTCATATGGAGTTGTCATTGTCCCAATGTTTAGTGAATCTGATTTAGTCAATCTTTTTGTTCACAATAAACTGATTCAGTAAATAATTGATTCATATAGAACTAAAGAGTCAATGTATTTTCTTCACTGTCTTTGACAACACCAGAGAGTTATTGAACGTCTTCCTTTCTTTTATCCACTTTGTTTTCACGTTATCTATAAAATACTGAAGTAATCTGACGTGGCCTGTGTAAGATCTGTTCGTCTTAACCTTGGCTTCCCTTTGAGGGTGTTAACTCGCAAGGTTTTTATTTGTTGTAGCCATGGTTTGTTTGCTCTCTACACAGGATTTTCCCTTAGGCGGGGCATTAGGGTCCATATCTCAAAGGCTCTGAGGTCTTTATCATAAAGCTATCGGTTTATTTCAGCTCTGATCCTAGAGGTAACCCCACAGGAAGCCTTCTCAAATGGTTTGTTGTCATATTTATCCACAGGTAGTCTCAAAGGAGCCACCATTGTGGATGCGCTGGACACACTCTACATTATGGAGATGTATGACGAGTTTGAGGCTGCTACCGAGTGGGTGGAAAGGAACCTAGACTTTAACATGGTAAGACTCGAGCCCTTTATACTCATTTTTGTTGAGCCGGTTGATTTTTGTCTTTAAAAATATTTCTAATTTAATTAATATTTGACCCTCAATGATAGAACATAATTTCTTTTTCGTTTTCTAATTTGCAAGCACTTAAGACTTGAAAGCAGAACTATTATTTATTTCACTAGCAAAATAATTAGAATAAAAAATAGCAGGACACAAAAAGACAGTCAAGACATTTTATAATATGACAAAATATTTATTTTAAATAAATTCTCTTCTTTAAACTTTATCCAAGAATCCTGGAAAAAGTATAATTTTCACAAAAATGTACAACATTGATAATAATAAATGTTAAATGAGCAGCAAATCCACATTAGAAATTGCATGTTAAAATAGAAAAAGTTATTTAAATTTGTAATATTTCACAATATTGCTGTTTATACTGTGTTTATTTAAAAATGGTAAGGCTTTGGACTTACAAAAGCATTAAAAAAATCTTAAACTGCACATTTTCAACGGTAATATATTTATATTTATAATATCATTTATAAGGAGAATTTTCTGCTTTTTACGTGACTCATCCAACTAGATTTTAGAGGTGGAATTATCTGGCTTTTATAAACGTCAATACCTCTTCAGTAATATGAGAAGTGCTGAACTGTTACATCTTCAGAACTGCACCCAGTAGGGAAATAGAAGGACTGATACCAGCAAATGAAGGCAGAAATCCGATTAATCATGAAGAAAGTGAATAGGAAAAGGGAATCAATACTGCATGCAGATCACTCCAGAAGTGACTAAAAGTTGATGAGCGAATTAAGACCCAACACATGCAGAATAAACCAGACAAAAATAACGCTTTGTTTGATGTTCGATCGGTTCTCTGCATCTGTGTGGTGAGGTAATTTCATTAGACATTCTGCAGGGGTTTTCCGTTAGTTAGCATCGGAAGTCCTTCAGTGCATCCTAGCGCCTCAATTTAAGGCAAGAGAGAAGACTGTATCTGGGTCCAATCCTTTAATGAAGAGTGTTAAACAACTTTTAATTGAAAGGCTTTTCTTTCTACCCTCAAGCAATTCCAACAATGAAAGAGTCCACAAAAATCCCCTGTGAAACAGTTATTAATATTCAGCTCGTCTCTGGAATACTAAGCAACCCATTTCTGATGCACGAAAGCCTCTTGTTTTAGCAGAATAATTGTAGCCATTGGAAGTTTAGTCATGCGGCTTCGTTTGACCTCCGCTATCATCCGGTTATCTTTGAGAAGCTAAAAGGCGTTTAGCTGTGTAAGTAAAGGCTATCTGTGAATCACGCTTATATTATCATCCGATTCAAAGCGCTTCAATCTCTTTGGCAACTCATTGATTATTTTGGGAGATATGATTAATCTTTGTTTATCCTCTGTATTTCAGTTGTCCAGCGTTTTTGGTTTATCAGGTCATTCCTGAATCCTCATTACCACATTCCGTTGTTTTACAAGTTATGATCAGATTGCTTGATGGAGAAATCCGAGCCTGGAGCAGAACGGAGGAGGAGAGTCACTTCACCGTATCAACAGTCCTGATCTCTCATCTTTTATGCTGTGGGATTCTTTTATTTCTGTAAAAGCCAGCATCATCGAAAGTCAGATTCACCCACTGCTGTAAAAGACCGCTATGTTGCAGTGACCACAAATCCCAACTGAACTCGAACCCGAGTGAGATAACCTTTCAGACAGAGACACTGTACCGCTGCTGGATCGAAAAACCTCATCAAAAGCATAAAAATAGAAATCCCTTCCCTTTTTATGAGTCCCAACAATCAGAGACACGCCATTAGATACAGAACCCAAGCACAGTGTGCTTCATTGTGTCCATCTGTTTCCATTCTCTCTAGTGCAGACTCATCTGAAGTTTGCTGTAGAGATAGAAGTTACTTATTTATGACATGTATTTTATTGCATGACTGCTTTTTATAGTCTCTTAGTCTTTCTTAAGGCCATTGAACAGGCTTTATTGTATTTATGTATTGGGATTTTGATTGCAATTTTTTTTTTTATTATTATTTTATTTATATATAATATTATTTTTTTAAAGCAAAAGGCCTCTAACACTAGCTTGCTCTATTCTTTTTCTATTCTATCTGTTTTCTTTTATTTATTATATAATAATAATAATAATAATAATAAATAAAAAACCTTGCTATGTGTACTATGTTAAGCTAACAGATTTTTTATAGCACTTGAGTATCATTGCTCTCTTGTTGATTTTGATTGCTTCCATTTTCCTCATTTGTAAGTCGCTTTGGATAAAAGCGTCTGCTAAATGACTAAATGTAAATCTCTCTCTCTCTCTCTGCTATACTATATATATATATATATATATATATATATATATATATTAGTATAGCATAGCAGTACAAATTTACTGTCCTCTAAAAATAACTCAGCATATAGCAATTATTGTCTAAATAACTGGCAACATTCACCCTAAGTGAACATGTCAAAACTGTGTCCAAAGTGTCAATATTTTGTATGGGCACCATTGTTATCTAGCACTGCCTTAATCCTCCTGGGCATGGAGTTCACCAGAGCTGCGCAGGTAGTTGCTGGGATCCTCTTCCACTCATCCATAATGACATCACTGAGCTGTTGGATGTTAGACACATGGTGCTTCTCCACCTTCAGCTTGAGGATGCTCAATAGGGTTCATTCACTTTATTTTTTTTCTTAGCATAGCTAAGGCTCGGCAGCTCTTAAATAATTGCAGAGTTTGCGGAGTCAGTGGAGGTTTTGCTTTGCTGCTTTTGCCTCTTCCATCTTCTACTGATTCCCCATTGACTTTGTGCATATTCATGTGTGCAGGGAGATGATTTCACAAGACTCAGAAGTGAACTTTTGAAGTCTTGTGGAGGTTTTTGTCGGTATGTTTGCCCCACTTTTTTGTTTTACACATGTCAGTCCAATTCACGGCGGCGGAGCAAAAGGATATTCTCAGGCTTTACCATTTAAACCAGTGGTTCTGACCGGTTTTACAAAGGAGCTGACAATGTTTACCTGAAGTTTTTTTTCCTACTTTTTCTTCACATTTTATATTTTTCCCCAACTTAACATGAGCAAGAAAGCATTTGTCATGGTCTTTTTGTGCCAGTTTCTGACAGATCCCTCTATAAACCACAAAAGGCTTGAGTCATCATCTGGAAACATCTGGTGCCCCGTTGTCACTGGAACCGTTTAAGCATTTGAGAGGAGGCTATCCATAACACCCCCAACCACCCCAAGACATCAGCCATTTATCTTGCCCTGAACCGGATATTTACCAATGTGATGCAAGATAGTTCTCTGCTGCGCCGCCTGTGCGCAGTTATGAAATTGTTTTGATGGCGCATGAGGCCTATGCTAAGCAATAAGTGGGTCATTATTGTTTGGTTGCCCAGAGACGGTGCAGAGAGACAAATATTTCACCTCATAAATCATCAGACAAGACTACAGATGTTTTGCTGTGGTCAGACTGTATAATGCTACTTGGCAAAGGCTAAATGAGTCTTGCGGTTTCATGCCACAGGTTGCACAGGGCCAGATTGCAGTATCTGAAAAATTTATGCAAACTCTTCCAACTACAATTGCTGCTCTAAGGTTCTTAGTTGAGTTAAGGTTGTCCAAACACCCAGAATCTATTTATTTTTTATTTTTTATAGATATAAATAGTTTAAAACTGTGGTTCTGGAACTTTTTAGGCCTATTACCATTTTTTAAATTAAATTAGCACTCTGCACCAACAAGAAAACTTAAATAAAATGTAATCATTTTGTTGGAATGTACTGCTTTAAATGCCACTAGGCAATGTTTTTACTCAAATGGATGTTTAAAAAAAAAAATTCACCAAGAAAAATCTTTTTTTTTTTTTTTTTTTTTAGTTGTCAGTTTTTCGTTGCTACTATTTGTTTCTTTTAAAATCCATTGATCATGCTGTAGATGCTGCTTTGGCAATTGAATTGTTTTTTTATTTTATTTTTTTAAATGAGTGAATAAAAAATGTACACTGTAAATATGGGCTATACATGAATGTATATTAAAATTGGAATGAGACATAAGGTAAACATTGAGAAATATGAGTATACAATTAAAATTTTAAAATAACTAATTAAATGTATAATTTGCATGTTTATAATATTAATAATAATAATCATCATCATTTAAATATTTTATTTTATATTTAAAGATAGTTTTATATATTTATAATAGGCTATATTTTAAAATATACTTTACAGGTAAAGTAAAATATCTTATTTATAATAATAATAATGTTTATTATTATTATTATTATTATTATTATTATTATTATACAATTCTAGATTGTGTACCACCTGCCTGAGAAGCACTAGTATAAAACTATGTATTGTCAGTATTGTTAAATCATATTGTCAGATGTAATAGTGCTGTAAGTATTTTCAACTGCAGATAAATATAAGATGAAAGTATAACATCAAAGAGTTTTTTTTGTTGAAATTAGATTTTTTAAAATTATTATTATTTGGAGATACTCTCAGAAGCATCCTCTCTTTATAGCTCTGTATCCTGTGAGTGTTGTTTTGTTCATGTAACATGCGCCATAGGATCCCCCTTTCCCCAGCAGCCATGGTTTCCCAGATCTGCAGAAAATATCCTTACTCAGATTTCACCCTCCTATGGGATCTTGTTTGTATCTGTGCTCAGTCCCAGCAGAGCTTTATCAGCTCCATTGTATTGTTTTCTCTCTTTGTGTTTGGTGTGTGAGGGCAAAGTGTGTTTGTAGTACTCACATATTTTTTCCCCGCTATTGTTACAGTCTGCAGTTCAAGGTGAGCCAGTCGCGGTGTTTTTATGAGCTTAAATATTCACCTTCTTTTTGTTTTCCTGTGTTTTATTCCCTCAGAATGCTGAAATCTCCGTCTTTGAAGTGAACATCCGTTTTGTTGGAGGCCTGCTGTCCGCCTATTATCTCTCAGGCAAAGAGGTATGTAAACCTGGAGTGTACAGATGTTTTTTTCATGTTTTACCAGACTGAATATGTGCTTATGGCCAAAGGATTTGATATGCAAGCTGGTTATAATTGACACGCTGCCTGAAGGAAGCTGGAAGCTTGTAGCCGGCATTTGTTCTCGGCGTGTTTAAAGACAGTTTCCTTGAATCTCTGTGTGAAACTGTTGGAAATCAGTGACATTTATAGTTGGCAGCACACAATGGGCCTCTCAGGAGAGCCACGGGGGCCTCAGGTCTGTCTTGTCCCGGTGGTCCGGCTGTTTGCCCGGACGTTGAGCCAAGTCAAACAAACACACACACACACGCACACGCCATCCCACTTAGAGCTCATTCTGAGATCCCGGCACATCCAGGAAGCTCTGTGCCCACTCTGCTAAATTGAAAGCCTTTTTGAAACCAAAAAAGATGTTGGACTCTCAAGCGTGACCTGAAGCACACACACACAGCCCATTTCCAAGGCTTCATTGAATCAGGCTAATGCAGAACTTTGCTCATATTTCTGATCTCCCCTCCTGTAAATTAGATTTTCCCAGCAGCATCTGGCAGAATGTGAAGGATCTGATTCAAATCAAAAGAGTGGCATTTTCCGCTGATACCCGGGGCTTTCTCGTTGTGTCCCACAGCAAATGTGCTCTCGGTGATAGTGTAAGCTTACATTTGTGCGGTGTGGAACAGAGCTTTGTCTGGAGAGGGAACGGATCACCGTGTGAGATTCGTCGGGCTTGTGCTTGTGCGGTTGTGTTGATGTAAGGCAGACCCTTCAGCAGAACAGACATCTCTCATCTCCACTGTGACTCTTCCTCCTACTAGCACAGAATAGCTATGGTAGTGCTGCAGAAGAAAGATGAGTTCCTATGGGTAACGTGTTATTTTTCCTGGAGGAATGACTCAAGCTTGAGCGTGTACGATGTTAAACAGTTGTTTTTGTATTTCATGTTTTATTAATGGTCTTGAATGGGAGAATATATCAGTAAGGTGTATCTTAATTTTTTTTATTAAAATTATTTTATTCAGCAAAGATGCATTTAAATTGATCAAAAGTGACAGTAAAGACATTTATAATGTTGCATAAGATTTCGGTTTTACATCGATGCTCTTCTTTCGAACCTTCTGTTCACCAAAGAATTCTGGAAAAAAAAAAGATAAATAAATAAATGATGGTTTCCGCAAAAATTATTAAGCAGCATAACAGTTTTCAATATTTATACAGTAATTAATGTTTCTTGAGCAGCAAATCAGCATATTAGAATGATTTCTGAAGGATCATGTGACACTGAAGACCGACGTAATGATGCTGAAAAGCTGAAAATTCAGCTTTGCATCACAGGAATAAATTACCTTTTAAAATGTACTGAAATAGGAAATAGTCATTTTAAATTGTAATAAAATTTTAAAAAGTACTGTTTTTACTGCATTTTTGTTTAAAAAAAGCGTAAAAGACTTATTTCAAACATTAAAACACTTACCAACCATAAACTTTTGAGTGGTAAATATATTTGTGAGAAATACTACTTTGCTTTCATGTCTTTGCTCTGGTTTTATAGAAAATCATTGCACTTCTTGGAATTAAATAGAAAATCAATTGGATTTGTATTTTTTATTTATTTTATTTTTACTTTTTTTAGTGCAAATATTTCTGGTAAATGTTACAGCACTGTGCAATGGAGGTATGACATTTTACAGTACTGTTCTTTTATCATGGTATGAATGTATATAACATTAACAGCATATATCACAATATAGTAATTTTTGCTTAACTGTTTATATATTAAATAAACGCGCAGTAGTTCATATTGCTGAATAATTAAATGTATTTATTAAATTATTGGAAATTTAATTAGGCTACATTGTGAATCCCATTAAATTTGTATTAAAATAAATGCCATTATTTTTAAATGAATTTAATTAGTCACTGTTCGAACATTGTTTCAAACTTTATTCAAGATAAAATTATTGGTAACACTTTATTTTAAGGTGTCCTTGTGACACGTTACATGTACTTACTGTTACAATAACAATAAATAATGCATAATTACAAGTAACTCTAAGCCAAATCCTAACTCTAACCATATAGTAAATTCATGTAGTTAATTAATATTACTTGGTACTTAAATGTATAATTACACTGTAGCAAAGACACTGAAATTAGTGTAGCCAAATTATTTATAACAAATGAATAATTCTAGATTAGAATAATGTATTTTCACATGAAGCATTCATGCCTTTTGAATGCCCCACAAACCCTATAGCACAATCTCTACGGTTGACACATTATAGCATCATACCGCCCAGCCCAACCAAAGCTTTTAATGAGACATGACCTCTATATGTCATCCTACACTGAGATTCTGTATGACGGGTTACACGAGATGGGTGTGTGACAAAACGAAACGCTGTCTGTTGAAGTGAATGGTTGGTTGTCAAACATCGTTTCAGATAACAGTGGAGGTCTCCGCTATCTCCCTGGTTGAGAATAGTCTAACAGCGATATAAATCTTTGAACACTACATTATTGTTCTCTCAGCAAGACGCAAGCTCGTTTCATCACCGTGTATTGATGGGGGAGGCACGACATGGTTGAATACAAAGTGGGCAGCACAGAGTCCAGGACTCAAGCACAGCGCTGATGAAAGTCCTTCAGTGTAGTAATCTCACGCACTCAGGATAATGAGACGCCCTCCTGCCTACCTTCATAATAATGTGTGCCTTGAACTGAGAAATGTTGATTACAGGAGATGGCCTTCAGGTAGCCGTTCACATTGTTAAACCGCAGCAAGAGATCTTAGTAAATGTGTCTGGCTTTAAATTCTTACTGGGCTTTGGAAAATGTAATCTTTTGGAGACCAAACCTATTATAGGATTCCTCTAACACCGCATGACTAAATCATCACCGGAGGATGATAGCTACGTCATCTGCATAGAGAACACTATGTTTAGGTTTTCTTGGGAGGCTTCAGATCAATATAGTTTCTACTTCTGCCAGGCAACGTGGCCGTTTCTCATTACCCTTTCGCATATACGCATGCATATAACATAAAGCGTCTGAATGGGTTGAGGTGGTGCTAAAATTGAAAAGCAGTGTGATTTCTTCTCTAGCTGCTGACGGCTCCGGCGCCTTGGCTAGCACTCAAAGCAGGACCGGGCTCTTTGATGAATCTTTCATCGTCTTGAGAGACAGGCTTCATGCAAATACTGCACATGCTCCTCAGCACAGGCGAAGCGGACGGCCGCGTTCATAGACGCTTCAGAAGCTGATGTTGTTTGCTGTGATTTAGTCCTGTGCTGGGTTTCCTCTCCTGAACGATGAGAGGATTAATCTCTGGCTGATTTATTCCTACATTATTTACGCCCGGACGGTTTTCCATCATTGACGTGAGCAGCCTGGGACAGAGCCACCTGTCAGAACACAGCACTTAACTCCTTAATGGATCACATATCGATTTTCATCTTTTTTTTTTTCTTTTTTTTTCTTGCTCTATAATTCATTTTACATAACCCCTGGCAAGTCCCATATGTTGTGTAGATTTTTCTATACCTTGACAGAGATCAATGGCTGCACAAATACTTAATTTCAGTCCAGCTTTATTATAGCTCATGCGTTTTGTCAAGGATGACGTGAACATGTATGTCCAGGCTGCTCTTTTTAGTTTTGCATAGTATAATCCAGTGTTGTACGGTATTTATTTCTATTTGCTTATTTATACTTTTTTTGCAATAGTGTATGTGTATGTATGTTTGTATATATGTACAGTGGGTACGGAAAGTATTCAGACCCCCTTAATTTTTTCACTCTGTTATATTGCAGCCATTTGCTAAAATCATTTAAGTTCATTTTTTTTTTTTCCTCATTAATGTACACACAGCACCCTATATTAACAGAAAAACACAGAATTGTTGACATTTTGCAGATTTATTAAAAAAGAAAAACTGAAATATCACATGGTCCTAAGTATTCAGACCCTTTGCTCAGTATTTAGTAGAAGCACCCTTTTGATCTAATACAGCCATGAGTCTTTTTGGGAAAGATGCAAGTTTTTCACACCTGGATTTGGGGATCCTCTGCCATTCCTCCTTGCAGATCCTCTCCAGTTCTGTCAGGTTGGATGGTAAACGTTGGTGGACAGCCATTTTTAGGTCTCTCCAGAGATGCTCAATTGGGTTTAAGTCAGGGCTCTGGCTGGGCCATTCAAGAACAGTCACGGAGTTGTTGTGAAGCCACTCCTTCGTTATTTTAGCTGTGTGCTTAGGGTCATTGTCTTGTTGGAAGGTAAACCTTCGGCCCAGTCTGAGGTCCTGAGGACTCTGGAGAAGGTTTTCGTCCAGGATATCCCTGTACTTGGCCGCATTCATCTTTCCCTCGATTGCACCCAGTCGTCCTGTCCCTGCAGCTGAAAAACACCCCCACAGCATGATGCTGCCACCACCATGCTTCACTGTTGGGACTGTATTGGACAGGTGATGAGAAGTGCCTGGTTTTCTCCACACATACCGCTTAGAATTAAGGCCAAAAAGTTCTATCTTGGTCTCATCAGACCTTATTCAGGAGAATCTTATTCAGGTGTTTTTTTAGCAAACTCCATGCGGGCTTTCATGTGTCTTGCACTGAGGAGAGGCTTCCATCGGGCCACTCTGCCATAAAGCCCCGACTGGTGGAGGGCTGCAGTGATGGTTGACTTTCTACAACTTTCTCCCATCTCCCGACTGCATCTCTGGAGCTCAGCCACAGTGATCTTTGGGTTCTTCTTTACCTCTCTCACCAAGGCTCTTCTCCCCCGATAGCTCAGTTTGGCCGGACGGCCAGCTCTAGGAAGGGTTCTGGTCGTCCCAAACGTCTTCCATTTAAGGATTATGGAGGCCACTGTGCTCTTAGGAACCTTAAGTGCAGCAGAAATTTTTTGTAACCTTGGCCAGATCTGTGCCTTGCCACAATTCTGTCTCTGAGCTCTTCAGGCAGTTCCTTTGACCTCATGATTCTCATTTGCTCTGACATGCACTGTGAGCTGTAAAGTCTTATATAGACAGGTGTGTGGCTTTCCTAATCAAGTCCAATCAGTATAATCAAACACAGCTGGACTCAAATGAAGGTGTAGAACCATCTCAAGGATGATCAGAAGAAATGGACAGCACCTGAGTTAAATATGAGTGTCACAGCAAAGGGTCTGAATACTTAGGACCATGTGATATTTCAGTTTTTCTTTTTTAATAAATCTGCAAAAATGTCAACAATTCTGTGTTTTTCTGTCAATATGGGGTGCTGTGTGTACATTGAGGAAAAAAATTAACTTAAATGATTTTAGCAAATGGCTGCAATATAACAAAGAGTGAAAAATTTAAGGGGGTCTGAATACTTTCCGTACCCACTGTATGTATATGTATTAGGGGTGTGACGGTACACGTAAACGGATGTGTACCGAACGAATACAGTATTTATTTTTTTCAGGAAATTCAAATAATAAATGGTGTTTTGACAGTCTTTGATGTGGCATGACAGATCGCTGTATAAACGCATTGGAGAGCCGCTTCTGAGATGATTCAGAAATGTGCTGGTATAAACCCAACACAAGCATTGTCTCGAGCGGCTGCGATCAGCTCCGGTTCCCATGTCTGAACCGTGACGTGCCGCAGACTTGTGCGGAGCGGAGCGCGAGTGAGTGCGATCATTCCTTCCTCTGTACTACTAGTTTTAACGCGAATAAACATGACTGAACATCTCATGCCTCATGTAATTGCCCAATCAGTGTTTCAACCGTGGAAAGACATTAACAAAACAGCGTGGAAATAAAATGTCACGTAGCATTTCATTTACCTCAGCAGGTCATCAGTGTCCACAGCTCATTAGTCCACTAGAGAAATTAAGTCTAGAGAGGAGCATTTCGCAAAATATTAAACTATATACTCATTATGTTTTACTAAACCTGTTAGTCTTAATTATTTCATATGTTGAAATTAATTTTTTTAATTAATTGGGGGTCTCCTCATCCACCACCAGTGTGCAGCATCCACCTGGATGATGCGACGGCAGCCATAGTGCGCCAGATGCCCACCACACACCAGCTTATTGGTAGAGAGGAGACAGAATGATGAAGCCAATCAGCAGATATGGGGATTGTTAGGAGGCCATGATGGTCAGAGGCCAATGGGCGAATTTGGCCAGGATGCCGAGGTCACACCTCTACTCTTTTCGAAAGACATCATGGGTTTTTTAATGATTTTTGAATGGGAGTCAGGACCTCGGTTTAACGTCTCATCCGAAGGACGGTGCTTTTTACAGTATAGTGTCCTCATCACTATACTGGGTCACTAGGACCCACACAGACAACAGGGTGAGCACCCCCTGCTGGTCTCACTAGCACCTCTTCCAGCAGCAACCCTGCTTAGCTTCAGTGAGTAACCAGTCTTGGGCTACAGGGTGACATGGCTGCCAGATTATATAATAAGGATTGTGTCTCATACCTGGCGGAAGTGTGAGAGGTTCTGTTTCCTTAAACTAGTTTGTCATGCGTTTCTTTATTTTTAACACATTTACAGGTAAATCCCAGTATTTAAAATTTGTGATTTAATCATGATTAATCACAGTCCATGACTGTGATTAACGCCATTTCAATTTTTTTTATGAAATTATGTAACTTAGGGCCCTATTAAGTCCGTTTCTTCAGTTTAAATTTTTCTGTATTCTGTTTTTTTTTTTTCAATTAAATTCCTTTCTGGACTCATGGTTAAATAAAATTGTATTAATTAAAAACCATATCCAATTAATTAAAATCATGAAACTTATACAATTTAACACATAATTTTTGTTCAACTTTTAATAAATGTATGTTTCGGGCCCTATGGAATGTTTTATTTTTTTTTCTCACCTTCTATTATATTGTTAGCACATTCTGTGTTTAAGCATGTCTAATTATTTTAATGCATAAAACAAGTAGGCTAGTATTAAGTACATTGTACTGAACAATAGTTATATTTTTCTGGTATATTTCTAGTAATATGTGTTCAAGTTAAATTAAACACATTTTGACAGGTTGCGTGAATTCCTTTAAATTTCTGTGTATACGATATTGACGATATTGAAGCGTTACGTGCGCTTCAGTATGTGTAATAAACTAAATCGTGTGTCTGCTGTTATTTATTATTTTGTAAGTGTGTTTTTTTTTTTTTTTGTTTGTCTGTCTTTTTTTATTGCATACAACTGAATTTATCCCTCTTTAGTGGTTTTGGTACACATTTTAGTAGCATTAAGGCGGGACAAAGGGATCTAACATGGACCCCTAACATACATAACGCACTGTTCTGAGGGATAAAAATGACACAAGCGTAGGTGCTTTTATTGGGTGCATGTTTACACTAAAACCATGTGACTAAACCCTACTACCTCATTTTAGTTGCCTAGCAAATCCCAAACAATGGCAATCTGATAAAAGCCGCTTAAGCAACATAATTACATGAACTGTGAAGCATTCGCTCGAGCTCCACAGGCAGGGCAGAGCAGGATAAATGATGCCGTCAGTGCTAATGATCATAACATCTGTTTCATCATAACTGCTGCCCAGACCTTCCTTCAGTCTCAGTTTTTCTGCAGTCGTCTCCATATATTCTTTGAGGAGGGATTTGGGGTGGGAAACACGGGTATTCCTCAGTGTTGTGTCTGGAAGACTCAAACATATCGCAGCTCATTAGCAGACCGTGGGCCGATGGCTCGTTATTACCGTTATTTTTCTGGAATGATTAAAAATACATTTGACTTGTTTACAGTAGGCAGAGGAAATTAATCATCTTCGCTCGGTCCACAGTCATTTGTTTCTGTCAGGAGACATCGTTACTGTAAATACACACGGTATTCTTTTGTCGTTCACTAAACAATACTGAAACAGTCACATGCATCCTTAATGCCGGCGTGCTGCGCTGAGTGACACGGCTATTGTGTACCGTTCGCATAATGCAAACGCCATTCCTCCCGACAACAAAGAGCTCTTTATGAGTTTTTAATGTGCCATTTTCAATTACACTAATTTGCCTATTTCTTGCTTTCAGATTGTTCTCGCCACCATTTTTTACCGTGATGGAAGTCATATGGCGATTAACACCATGCCTGTTGCCAGCTGTGCTGAGCCGCCACAACAATTTGACTGCAACAAGCAGAGAAATGAAGCTTTAGAGAGCATCACATAAAGCAGCATTACTTAGCCACAAACGCATAATTTTTCTCTTGCTCTGAGGTAAATGAGTTGTTTTCCGCTCGTTCCCACAAATACCCCAGACGCTCGGCGCACCTGCTATTAGCAAGAGATCTTCCCTCCTCTGATAGAGCATGACAAGCAATTTCCTCTGTACAATATGGGGCCCTACAACACGGGGCCTCATGTTGGCTTACAAAACATCAAGTTTACTTTATTTCCAGCTTCCAGCCGGGATCAGTCGGCGTAAACTGCGACAGTTACTCTGCATATTTTAGGCCAGGAATAAACACTGCGAAAAATCTCTGAAGCTGTTCGTTTCAAACTTCCGAGCTTGTGATGTCTTCAGACAGCAGCACGTGGCCCCAAAATGCCTCTCGCATTAACCTCAGAAACGAGAGTGCAGGTGATAAGTGGCGATAAGTGCAGGTATTCAGGTCTGTGATCTCGATCCATCTCTCCGCTGGCCGCTTTTGACAGGGTACATTAGATGTAGAAGTGCAAAAAGCTCCAGCTGTCACTTATTTATCTCTCTGTTTCAGCACTTCCGTCTCAGCCGTAGCTCCACTAGATCTCTCACCGCCCCGTCATGCACCGCTTTTCTTTTTAGTACATCCAGATGGAATAAGACGCAGTTTAAAGTAAAGTACTAGTCTCAAATGTTCTTTTGTACTTTCTAGAAGCCGTTCATGCACCCGACTTGCACCTAGATTTGATTGACATGGAGGATAAACGGTGTATTGTGTTGTGTAAGTGTTGTTAAGATTCACAAGCCTGTTTTTCCAGTCATATGTATTCAGGGATGGCTCTCATACCATTTTGTCCTGCATCCTCCAGCATGGCTAGAATTAGCTTTATGATATTAAAGTTACACTTTTTTTTTTTTCCCCTTCCCTTCCCTCATGACTTAAACTTATCCGACTCGTTCCACACCTTCACAGTAGACCTTACACATTCCTGTCCGTTAGTCACCGCTTCCTCTGGTGTGTCAGCACTGCTTATATCTTCAGCGCCACACTCCCTGCATCTTCATATCCCATCACGCGGCATCAGCGTGTGTATGTTGATTTGTAATTGTGGCAGAAGTGTGTGAATTGTTAAGGAGCGCAGAGCACCACTTGAGACTTGAGGCTTAATCAGGTAATGACCAGGTACGTCGGAGTGTTTCACCTACATAATGGCCTGTTTGTGTTGTTAATGTTACGAGCTTGGTTGAGCAGTTAATCAGTGTTATAGCAGATGCTGATGTTCTCTAGCATACCCAGCCAATTAAATTTATTTTTTTGTACATTTGCATGGATGACTCACAGCTCCCCCTTCTCTCATGGCCTTCTTGTTCCCAGTGGACCAGCTTTTCCTACTATTAAAAGCAAGGCCAATTTATCTCCCGTCCCTTGAGTTACTTCCTTCAAATTCAACTTGGTGTTTTCACATTTCAGAAATGTAAAACGGCAGCCATACTTAAAGAATATGACGGTTCTTTCAACATACAGAGTGCTGTGAAAACATATTAGACCCGTAACTATTCGACAAGACTGGTCTATTTTTTATGAATTATGCAGTTCAGAAGAGGCCTGGCAGAAAGAGAGAAGAAAGCAAGAGAAGAAAGAACAGGCAGAGGTCTCAGGAGGAAGCTGCTCTTAGGCTTTGTGTTTCTATCCGTCTTTGGTACATTTGCAGGGCTATCAGCACTGAGAGATGAGCTGCAGAACACAGGATGAAGAAAAGCCTTCACTGGCCTCCCTGGACTTCATCAGATTGCAGTCTCATCGTGTTTCTATAGGCTACAGTATGCCAGTCATGGGAATTCCTAATTAGGTTTCCTGTCATTGTTAATTAGCATTGATTTAGAATAGCTTTTTTTTTCTTGAATTTTTACTAGCTTGCCTAATATTGAAGCTATGCAGATTGATTTGTTACGCCATTGGCATAATTTTTCATCCACAGATTTCAAAAATGACAAACCACAGCTGTTTCAATGCCTAAGTTAGAGAATTCAGCGCATATATTATGACTAATCAGGGAACATTTAGAATGTCAAAAACACTACCATTCAAAAAATTTGAGGTCCAGTAAATTTTTTTTTAAAGGAAACTAATTATTATTATTTTTTTCAGCCAGAATGCATTAAATTGATCAAAAGTGAAAGTAAAGGCATTTATGTTGTTATAATGTTAGAAAATTACAAATGTAACAATAAAAATGTTTCTTGAGCACCAAATCAGCGTATTAGAATCAGTATTGATTCTTAAATCCCAAAATAGATCTTTTAGTCTACATAGTTTCAGTTTATGTGTGAATAAAACAATGCTAGACATTATATAGCATGCCAACTTTTTGTTTTCTTGCTTTTAACGAGAAACAAATTCTTATCTTTCAAATTCTGTCCGTTTTATTGGGGAATTCAATCAATAAATGCCATTTTGATGTTTTTTGATGTGGCACGACACTGTATAGGTGCCTCAATTAAAAAAGCAGCGTGAAACAAAGTGAACTCGATCATCCTTTCCTTTTTACTACTAGTTATAACACAAAATAAATATCAATGAACATCTCATGTCTCATGTAATCACCCAGTCTGGCTTTCAGCCACAGAAAGATGTCAAAAAAATATTTTTAGTCATTTAGCTTAGAGCATTTTGTTAAAATTATTTTATACGTTTAATTAAATCTGTCATGAAACCAAGTTATGACAGCTACTTTGTAAACTTTTTTTTTTTTTTTTTTTTTTTTTACACACAAAAAATACTTTTTATATATATTTTTTTTATTTAATAGGCTCTGTTGTTAAAGGTGCTGTATGAAGGATTTTGACTCTACTAAAGCATGAAAATACCATAATATGTTTGCAGATATTTAAGAAACATGTTAAGTTAACATACTTGTTTATCTGAAAAAAAAATGCTACAGTCAGTTATTCTCCTTTGAAAATGCGCATTCCGGCCCGGAATGTCTGTGTTTGTTATGGTTTGTGAAACCCGCCCACTGCCAGTTTACCCAATTGTATTTCGGCACCCCGGGTTGCCAGTTGGCGGAAAACACAGCGTATTTAATTTCATTCATCGGAATGTATGCTCGTTTCTGTTGGTGTCGTTAATCTGGCAACTTGCGTGTGCATCAAGTCTGAGGAGGAGGGGCCAGGTGAAAAAAAACACTCTCCAATATTTTGAATTTGGACTGCAATACCTAGTTCAACCGCTATCCTACATACAACCGTTCAATCCTACATACAGCATCTTTAATTGTTACCTTGAAAGAAAAGTAATAGCTAATAGTAATAGTAAAAAAGCTCCTGTATAGTTTATAGCATTAGCCGAGATGGATTTTATTTTTATTTTTTATCTTTAAATAAATTATAATATAATTTAACACACCTGACGTAGAAAACTGTTAATGTAATATTTCACAATATCACTATTTTTACTGTATTTTTAAAACGAATAAATACAGCTTAGGAGAGCATAAAAGATTGCTTTCAAAACCATGAAAAGGCAGACATGGGCTGAAAGTCGAAGTGCTGTGTTAGGGAACCTTCCGTAGCTGAGATCTCAATTTAGACAAGACCTGTTGTTCTGATGTTCAAATCACAACCATACAATTCAGGGCTGATTAGGCTGTTAATGTAAAATCTGCTAAATGTAAGCTTGCCCCAGGGAAAAGCACTTCATATTACCCAGTAATCACAGGAAAACTTTATTGACTGATACTAGAGGAAGAAAAACGCTGCAGCTCTCTAAATAACTACGAGAAACATCATGAACGCTGCATGTGTCTGCGCCTGAAAACCAAAAATTAATTATCGTGACAAATGGAGCTAGTTTCGGTGAGGGGAAATGAAGGCCCGCTTCATCTGGATGCTCTAATTATTCCAAGCAGTTTATATGAAATAACAGTCCTTCGTTTACCCTTTCCACAAATAGCTTGTCCGTCAAGCCGTTTGACCTCTGAGTCTTCACGTTGATAAGGGCAAAATTTGCATTGGCAAATCTGCTCTCACATCTGGCCCCTTCAGTTTTCGTACGAGAAATGGCCAGGCTTAGACTAGTAAACGACTCCTTCCTATTGAGTCAGACCTTTAGGTTGATTCAGTTATAGCTTTTGGTGGTGATATTTCTAATTTTCTCTACTCTTCCATTTTTTTCCCCACTGCTCCATGTGACGTATAGTTATCGTTTTTCGGCTTTACCGGCGGCAGCTTTGGGGTTTAAGGTCAGGCCCAGCTGCTGAGACAGACCGCTGGAGGAATCAGACTCATTTCAGCCTTCACAGCCGAGCTGGACGGAGCTCAAACAAGCTTTACTAAGCTGCAATTTCACACTATATTGCCAACAACACAAACGCAATCAGAAATAAGTGCCCACTTGCCGCTTTTATTGAATTCTTTTCCATCATGTTGTTGGTTTTTCAGGACGTTTTGTTCTCCGACTCTTCCTGTTGCCGTCCGAGTTGCTCGCAAATGCGCAGCTCTGCAGGTGGCCGTCTGAGGAGGTTGCAAGGTGAAGAGGTTTTGCGTTCAGAGCATTTGGCCCGACTCTCCTCACTCAGCAGGTGTCTGATTGGACATGAGCCGGCGCTCATTGAGGCGGAGAAGTGGACCGTTCGCAGTTGGCCAAATCTCTAATTCGAACATGCCGAATCCGGTCCTCCCGCTTTATTGTTTTTATCTGCCTCTTATCGAATTTTAGTCATGATTCACTGCTTAGATTTGCCCCATCAGGCTTGGCACTGATGTCAGGGTGTTTGTTTTGGTGAGGGCGACTGAAATGTATTCCCTAGTTTCATCAGCGGACCTCCTAGACATGTTCAACAAGGCAAGTCTTAACAGCCATCTGTGTCCGACCATTACTGTCAAACCTCGCCGTGTCAACTCTTCATCTCTCAATAACAAAACCTCTAATTTATGTCAAAAATTCGACCTTTAAACACATATGAAGGTGCTAAACACGTACAGCTCCACTTCCTGTCTCCATTCAGGCGTTTTCTGCTGCTTTAGCTCTGGCCATTTAGTCCTGAACTCACATAATTGGATTACCAAGCCCAGGCCGTTTAGAAGCCAGTAGCATAATCTCCAGCGTTAATAGGCCGTGGTATTTTCAGATGCACCATGCTGTATTTAGGTTAAGCATGATTACTGTTGCAGTCTGTTTGTTACAAGCACTTGAAGCCCAAACCTCGGTCTGTCTGTGAAATTTTCCACATTACTTTGCATTCTTTCCGTTTGCCGGAAGGCAACTCCCTGTGTTTGCGTCTCACTCGACTTTTCGCACCACGGGATACCCTGACGGGGTGAAAATTGGTTTATGAATTTGGTTGAAGTTTTGGAAGGATTATCACAGCTTGATCAGGTTTAAGAGCAGATCTTCATAGGTTTGTTGGCAGGTCCTGTAGCCCGGGTACCACTAGGATGTCTTGACGCCTTCGCAGGCTGCAGACTTCAGACAGTGTTTTTTGATCCCTTATGTAATTCTTTATTTTAATGTCAACTTTTGTTTATTCCAGGCCCCTTCTTCCCATCAGCGTTTGCATTATTTTACTTGGCAAATGTATTGTTTGAATAACCGAGTGAGGCTGTTTTGTTTGTTACAGTTCATTGACCGTTGTAGTTTTAGACGCATCACACATGTCACCTGAGCAAATAAATGACACTCCACCTATGGAGTCACAGCTCAGATTTCTGGTTTCGGGCTGTGGCTTCAGCAGCAGTGTAAAAGCATGGTACTTTTTTTTTTTTTTTTTTTTTTTTTTTTAAATATGCAAGTGCACTGCATAGTAATGTTTTCATTTTGAAAGGAATTGATATTTTTGTTCAGCAGGGATTCAATAAATTGATTGAAAGTCACAGTACAGACAATAATAAAGTTACAAAATATTTATTTTTAGCTATTTCTATTTCCACAAAAATATCAAACATCAACTGTTTTGACATTGATAATGGTGAGAAATGTTTTTTTCAGTACCAAAATAAACACATTTGAACGATTTCTGAAGGTTCAATAGCTTGAGTTTAAAGTTTAAATATTGTGAAATATTACATTTTAACATAATTAACTTCTGTTTTAAAATATTTTAAAATATAATTTATTCCTGTGATGACAACTGAATTTTCAGCAGCCTTTACTTCAGTCTTCAGTGTCATTGTTTGTTTGTTTTATTTATTTTTTCATGATTTTTGAGTAGAACATTAAAAAGAACAGCATTTGTTTTCAATATTTTTTTGTAACATCAGAAATGTCTTCTCTGTCACTATTAATCATTTTAATGCGTCCTTGCTGAATACAAGTATTAATATCTTTCAAAATAATTTTTAGTGACACCAACCTTTTGTTGCACTTTTCCCTTTAATTCCTTGTCAGGTTTACCTTCTATTAAACACCTCATAAAAACAAAACAAACTCTGGTTGGTTTTTATATAGGTGCTTTTTCACTGCGTGGTACGGCACGGCTCGGTTTGCGTTTCCACTGCAGTTTAGTATCGCTTTAGAGTGGGCGGGTTTATTCACATGTCATTATATAGTTGTGCCACCTCTACTGCTGTGACTCCTGAAAAACTTTTTCATTCCGCGCCGCTCCATCATGCTCTCGCTAGATCCACTCCACGGCTATCAACAAGAGGAAAGTCTGTACTTCCTCATCAGACAATGAAACAGCCATTTTTTGGTTGTTAAAAAGAAGTGCGCTCATTCAAAACAGTTGTGTTCGATCCTTTGCTGGCTGTGCTGATTTAAATCTAGCAGGTCTGTTGTGTCTCGTGTCGTAAGTTCAGCAAGGACGATTTTCTCTGGCCAATCAGTGATCAGCAGAGTGTACACGTCACTTTTTGGTAACGGTACGGTTCGCTTGGAACCTCAACCGAGGTGGTACTGAGAAAAGTATCAGGTACTGTACCCAGTGGAAAACCCCCCAAAAGTGAACCATACCATGCCGTACCATGCAGTGGAAAAGCGCCATATGTCAAGTTAGGAGAGATTGTCTACTTTTCTTAACCAGAATAAGCTGCAAATTGGACAGGCTCTGTGGGACTGTACTGAACCATGGGGAAAATCCTGTGGAAAGTTTCATGCTGTTGTTTTGCAGTGAAATGACTTACTGTATTGTTTGTCTGGTTCGTGCATTTATGTATTAGACATTGACTCAAAGGCCTGTATTAAAGCCTCTGCTCTCAGATTGTTGCTAAATACCTGAAAAAATTATGTGCTTCTTTACACCTTACAATAAAATATTTATGTATTTTTTATATATATATATATATATATATATATATATATAAGTCAGCCGGCGTGATATTTCATCGGCTGATATGTTTGATAGAATCACTCTGCTCCAGTTCCCTCATTTCCTTTGGCTGTCGTGGGTTCTTTAAAGGTTAAAGTCTCCGCTGAAACACGCTTGCGAGAGTTTCTGCTTGACAGCAGGTTTTATTTCTCCGCTCTCATTTAGAGCCCAACGCAATGGCAGTCTCTTCTGTCCATTGTCTGCCTCTCCAAAAAGGTCACCAACTTGCATCATCAGATTTAGCATGGCCCCCGACTTCATTTTGAATGCAACGTAGTCTATTATGTCAAGAAATCAGAGAGCATTTCAATTTGGGAGTTTGTTTGTTGTGTGTTTGTTTTTCTTCTCTGTGCAGGTTCATAATATTTATTGATAGTCCAGAGTTGTTTTGCTCTGCCGCATATGTATGCGTCACGTAAATTACAGTGGTATATATGTGAAATGTGAGTATGATAAGTTGGAGCAGAAACCCTCATGTATACAAGCTTGTTCCGTTTCATCAGCCTGTTTTAGACTGAAATGCAAAGACATGGAGTCACCACAGATGATTCTGAATCACAGCAAAGCAAATCTTCTTTTCTGAGCTTAAAGTCTGATTTAATTTGAGTTTAATGGTCGGTGTAGTGTGAAATAAAACAAAGCCAACTCATCTTTCTGTAGGTTTGTGTTCAATAGCTGCATGAAATAGAAACACACAAATAGCATGACCGTTGTTGTAGATTCACGAACAAAATGACTCTTTTGAGCCAGTCAAACAGACTCTAGAACTCCAGTTATCTGTTTCAGTCATACCTTCTCGCACACATTTATCTTGTCCAGACAGAAGAAATGGAGAGAGGAATAGGAAAATGTTATCGTTGATGTCTTTTCACAGAGTGTTTTGACAGGTGTGCATAAAGCAGTCCTTCCTTTCTTCTTGTCGCTGAGTGTCTCCTATCTGATCTCACTTTATCGTCTTGTGAGAGTGATCCTAGTGTGCTTTTTGTGAAAGCCTTTGAGTGAAGGTCAGCAAGTACTTGATAGTCTCTTTTGCACTGTTATGTTTGTGTGCTTTATCTCTAACAGGTAATGCTTGATATAGGTGTGCTTTATGGTAAACTACCATTCGAAATTTTGGGGTCGCTAAGATATTTCGTTCTATTTAATTTTTTTTTTTTTTTTTTTTAAGTATCCAAGGCTGCATTTATTTGATCAAAATACAGTAAATTGTGAAATAATAATGCAATTTGAAATATAAAAAAAAAAAAAAAAAAAAAAGTGTATATGTGTGTGTATATGTATGTGTGTGTGTATATGTATGTGTGTGTATATGTATGTATGTGTGTGTGTATATATATATATATATATATATATATATATATATATATATATATATATATATATATATATATATATATATATATAATATAATATAATATAATATAATATAATATAATAATTTTAATATTTGAAACTAACATATTCCTGGGATGGCAAAGCTGAATCATTCTAATGTGCTGATTTGATGCTCAAAAATGTTTATCAATGTTGAAAACAGTCATGCTACTTAATATTTTTGTCTAAATTATACATTTTTCTGAATTCTTTGAACAAAGTTCAAAAGAAACAAAAATAACATTATAAATGTCTTTTACTGACACATTTCATCAACATAATGCATCCTTGCTGAATAAAATTTATAAATTGCATGGATTTATAAGTCAAAAATCAGTATCTCCAAAATATTAGAATATTTACATTTGAGTTTGAATAAATGACCATCCCTACAGTATAAATTCCGGGTATCTCTTGTTCTTTGAAACCACAATAATGGGGAAGACTGCTGACTTGGCAAAGATCCAGAAGACGAACATTGACACCCTCCACAAAGAGGGTAAGTCACAGAGGGTCATTACTGAAAGGTGTGGCTGTTTACAGAGTGCTTTATCAAAGCATATTAAATGCAAAGTTGACTGGAAGGAAGAATTTGAGTAGGAAAAGGTGCACAAGCAACAGGGATGACCGCAAGCTTGAGAATACAGTAAAGCCGATTCAAACACTTGGGAGAGCTTCACAAGGAGAGAACTGAAGCTGGAGTCAGTGCATCAAGAGTCACCACGCTCAGACGTCTTCAGGAAAAGGGCTACCAAGCCACTTCTGAACCAGAGACAACGTCAGAAGCATCTTACCTGGGCTGTGGAGAAAAAGAACTGGACTGTTGCTCAGTGGTCCAAAGTCCTCTTTTCAGATGAAAGTAAATTTTACATTTCATTTGGAAATCAAGGTCCCAGAGTCTGGAGGAAGAGTGGAGAGGCACAGAATCCATGTTGCTTGAAGTCCAGTGTGAAGTTTCCACAGTCAGTGATGATTTGGGCTGCCATGTCATCTGCTGGTGTTGGTCCACTGTGTTTTCTGAAGTCCACAGTCAACGCAGCCATCTACCAGGAAATTTTAGAGCACTTCATGCTTCCTTCTGTTGACAAGCTTTATGGAGATGCTGATTTCATTTTCCAGCAGGACTTGGCACCTGCCCACACTGCCAAAGGTACCAAAAGCTGGTTCAATGACCATAGTGTTACTGTGCTTGATTTGGCCAGCAAACTCGCCTGACCTGAATCCCATAGAGAATCTGTGGGGTATTGTGAAGAGGAAGATGAGAGACACCAGACCCAACAATGCAGATGAGCTGAAGGCCACTATCAGAGCAACCTGGGCTCTCATAACACCTGAGCAGTGCCACAGACTGATCGACTCCATGCCACGCCGCATTGCTGCAGTAATTCAGGCAAAAGGAGCCCCAACTAAGTATTGAGTGCTGTACATGCTCAGACTTTTCATTTTCATACTTTTCAGTTGGCCAAGATTTCTAAAAATCCTTTCTTTGTATTGGTCTTAAGTAATATTCTAATATTTTGAGATACTGATTTTTGTCTTTCATGAGCTGTAAGCTCTAATCACCAAAATTAAAAGAAATGAACATTTGAAATATATCAGTCTGTGTGTAATGAATGAATATAATATACAAGTTTCACGTTTTGAATGGAATTAGTGAAATCAACTTTTTGATGATATTCTAATTATATGACCAGCACCTGTACACACGGAACTAGCGACCCGTCAAAATGAAAGTTTGGTTTAACTTGGAAGACATTGCAGCAGAAATATATTACTATTGTTCAGCAGAATGTACATACTGCTACTACTAGGCTGCTATTAAAATTATTAAAACTTTACTTTAAGTACTGATCATACAACATTTCTTCCATGTTTTAATTTTTATAGTAAACCCCCTTTGTTTGTTTGCCTAAATAAAGTTTGATTTTCAATCATTTAAAGATAAATGAAATTAATGTTTTATGCCTTCATTTGAAAACCAGGAAAAAGAAAACTTCACAAGGCTATTTTAAGAATAAATTTGAATAAACTAAGTTATGCGTTTTAAAACGAACACGCACTAGTGTAAAAGTAGCCTAACAGATGTGTAAACTGAAAACTATTTGAACTTTATTAAAACTATTTGCACTGATTTATTGTGTTGTGAATATATTTTGTTCATTTGTGCAGTGGCTCAGGAGATGAGGCTTTAAGTCTATATAAATGTCAACAAGCTGAAAAAAATAAAACCAGAGTTTTTTGAGATAATGTAATCTTGTTCAAACTGATTTCATAAAATTGGTATCTCAAAAGTATCGTTCAGGAACCAGTATCGGTATCGTTATTGAAAATTTTTGAACGATACCCAGCCCTAGTTGTCACAATACCAGAGTTTTAGATGCCGTTACACATGCGTGCATTTTCATAATTCTAAATATCGCAAATATGCTTTTGTACACACAAGTTAGATATTAGCCATTTCAAAAAATAAAATGGCAAGGAGCTTTTAAGTATTGCACAATTAAGTAAATAACTTTTACAAGTAATTGTTTTCTCAAGTACTTTATTTGCGTAAACAGTCAGGAGAAATGGAGGAAAAACTAAATTATAAGCAATAAAGTAAGAATATCTCTTTGGCTGCATTTAAAAATTCAGTTTCTCCGTCTAGATATAATTGGCTTCGTTTACAGGAACAGATAGTAAAATCAAGAGTTCGTCAGCAGCGATCTTGCAGTCAGACCAGTATTGTTTTTGTATAGACTCTCTGTCAAAGTACTGCACTTGACAACCCTATTTTTTAGTTTGGCAGTGGTCTGTGAAATCACACCAACGCTTCCTGTTCTTCCTTTGATATGGCGAGGAATGACGTTCAGGGTCAGTGTGGCTCCACATTCTCACTAGTTCTGCTTTATCAGTGAGCACAGGTGCGTCCCTGTGGCCTATTTCATCACAATGCTGAAAGCCTGTTCTCCATCTATCTCTCGTCCCTGTCATCTCATGCCATCCATCTAGTCTTTTCAACCAGCCCCTCATTTTCATCTGAATGGCTGCGGTATGACTACACTGTTTATCATTTCCAGACATGCCCTTGACAACTAAATGTTGGTGCCGACCATCACATAGATGTGTTTCCTGGCACATTTTGGCTTACTGGTATTGTTAAGCTTGTTTTTTTTTATATTTATTTATTAAAAATTTTTTTCCAAGTAGAATTTCCCCCCTCTTCTTCTTTTGATATGATGTGTCACAATGTCAAGGCCGATTCAGTGTGTCTGAACACAGAGACTTCAGTGTCTTATTGAAAAGAGCTGCAACAGGATCCGCCGTTGATAAATTCTGCTTCCATTCCGCCTGGCCGCCTATTCATCCCCGTTGTATTATAAGCACAATGGCCCCATGTTACCGTATATCTGTCCTATTAAAAAGATGCCTGCTCAGCCTTAGAGGAATCAATTATTCCTCAGCTGTCTGTCACACCGCTGTACATGTCTGGCAGACAAACTCTGGCATTAATGCAGAATTAATTCATTACGGAGAAACGCACCAGCCAGCAGAAGCACAATTATGTCGGCGGATCTCTGTTGCGTTCTTTATCAGACTGAATAAGTTGGAAAAGGTGAGTTTTGGGCCTGTTTTACATCACACTAAATTAAAGAAACCGTGTAAATGCGACAGCTGATTGCACACTGACTGCATTAATACTGTAACACAACTGCAGTCATGTTTGGAAAATAAAGTGAGGACTAGATTGTGATAAGCTATACTACTTTTTTTTTAAATTAAAAAACTGATACTTTTATTCCACAAGGATGCATTAAAATTGATTAAATGCCAGTGAGGACATTTTAATATGTTAAGCAACACATCGGTTTTCAACACTGATAGTATAAAAAATGTTTCTTGAGCACCAAATCAGCATTTTAGATTGATTTCTGAAGCATCATGCGACTCTGAAGAGTGGAATAAAAAACAGGTATAAATAAAAATGTAAAACATTTAAAACTAGAAAATTGTTTAAATTGTACTACATTTCACAATTTTATACAGTATTTGTCGTCAAATAAAAAATTTTGGGAGCATTAGAGACTTTTCAAAAAATGAAAAAAGGGGGAAAAAATGAAATGTCATTACCGGCATTGTAAATTTCTTTACTGTCCTTTTTTCTCACTGTCTAATTTGCAGACAATTCTTTCCACATAGATGATCAGATCAGATTTTTATGTTAGATGGATAATCAAACTTTCCAAAAATGTTGAACTTGTACATACATTTTTCAACTATTTATGCTGGTAAGTTGCCAATTTGCGTGACCTGTAAATGGGGAAAAAAGTGTAGAAAGTTTTCACAAACAATTACAAAGAAATTTCAAGAAACGCATTGAATTAAATGTGAAATTTTGAAACTTAAGTTGTCTAAACATGAATTATCTAAGCTGATTTGACAAAAAGAAATTTCTATATCTTGTTCTTTTATTAAACAAACTAAAATAGCCTTATGTTATTTACCTTATTTACACGACGGCATGTCATTTCTGTCTCTACGTTACATGGACGCGCTCTCTGTAGTTCCGCTGGAGTTCCGCCCCGGTTCGCGCATGCGCACAAACACAAACGTAAGCGTAAATATTAAGCCGCAAAACGACTATTTCAATATGACTTCTGTCTCTGTGTTAATGTATGGCGCAGATGCGCGGGTTTGTTCACTACTCGTACAGAAGCCCGCGTGACGCTTGCGGTGATATTAACGTCTGCCGCCTCACTAAATGAGGACATAAATACATGAACATCATGTCCAGAACTGCTCCGAGAGTCACTTCATGAGCATTTAACCGTTTCATTTGAGAAAAACTATCCTCATATCATATACAATGAAATGTAAAGGTATTCACGGCAACCCGTCAAAATAAAAGTTCGGTTTCACTTGAAGACATTGGGCAGAAATATATTACTGTTGTTCAGTAGAACGTACGTAATAGGCTACTACTACTAAAACTATTAACCTTATCTTTTAAGGAATAATCATACAATGTCTTCGATGTTATGATCAATATTAAATCCCCTTTATTTTTATGTCGGGAACCCCCCCCAAAGCGATAAACCCTAGGGAAAACACTGCAGCTGGTGTTGTGCTAAGATAAATACACACTGCATTGTGTGGTGTGAGAAGCAGGCTTTACACTCGTATGTAGATGTTCTAGTGGCAGCAGTTAGAGATCTGTGTGTTATTTGTCTGGATTGTATGACTACACAAACCAGATGTGAGCAGGCTGCTCCGTTATTACAGCATGTCTTGTATTGCAGCCAAAGGGAAGCCGGCGCAGAGCAGCCGTTGACTGGAGCTCTGGGTGTAATTTACTGACTACGTTCATATGAGAGATCGCTCTCTCACACTCAGGTTTCCCAATCCAACCTTGGGGAAATATCACAGGTTTCATTATTCATTTAGCACAGTCCTCTTCTCTCTGTACATATCTTGAATACATCATTTTTACAGTGTTTTCCCTGAAGATACAAAAGATCTTGTGTGAAGAGAGATGAGTTCCTTTCCATCATGCTCATAAAGGTCGCTCTCGGAGTACACTGTTGGATTAAACAGCTCTCCACAAGGTTGTTGCCATTTTGTCGAAACTGCCAAGCATGTCTAATTTGAAACAATTAGAAATGCTGTGGAATTGACGATTCTGTGAATCGAGATGAGTTTTTCAAAAGCCACAGGTAACATTTAGAAAACAAGGCTGGTGATAGCAGATATATTGCTAATACATATATTTTATTTATGCCAAAAGGAGATTAGCTGTTTTTTTCCCCCTAGTATATTTGTGACAGAACAGGTTATTGCCTGTACATTTTATTTTATTTGCTTTAATGTTTGGGGTGTGTTTTTTTTTTTTTGGTTTTTGTTTTTTTCCCCCTCTTTAAGTGCTTTGTATCCTGGCCATATATTTAAAAAAAGTTAATAGTTAATATAGTGAATAAAAAAATCTATATTTTTTTTATATAAAACAAATGTATTATATAAAATGTATTCAGATTTATTATATATTTATATTTAAAAATAGTATAGTTCCTGTAACATACGATGTTGAATTTAAGAAAAAATGTTTATACATTTAATTTTTTTTTGTTCTCAAAACTGTATATATAAAATGTGTGCGTTTAGACATATACATTTTATTTATTCATTTATTATTCATTTTTCATCATTTTTATGTAATATATTGAAATATCTACACGCACATATATAATATAATATAATATAATATATATGTATATGTATATGTGTGTGTGTGTATATATATATATGTATATATATGTATATATATGTATATGTATGTATATGTATATATATGTATATATGTATATATATATGTATATATATATGTATGTATGTATATATGTGTGTGTATATATGTATATGTGTGTGTGTGTTGTTTTATTTTAAATATGAAATATTTAAAAAATATATATTTTATTTTCTCAAAAATGCATGTATAATATCTGTTGTTGTTATTGTTGACGTCATTGTTGTTATTGTTACCTATATAGTTATTGGCTAATGCTCAAAATGTTCAATTATCAGACAATTAATAAATATTGACCTGGCTAAAATATTAGTCAGTCACAAGAACGGACATACTTACCTCATCTGTTTCTCATTAGCAGTATGACTCAAGGCTAAACTTGAACTTGTAAGAGCATAAGCAGAAGCCTTGATTTCTCTATTAAATGACACAGCATCTTTTGCTTGCTGTTCAAGCTGATGGTCACTAATGTTCTGATAATGACAGTGTCACAAGTTCCTGAGGGGTTAATAGTGTCCTTCACTTTGTCTCTAAACCCTTATTTTTTATTTTATTTTTTTTCTGGTCATAGTTTCCGCTCATCTGTCTTGCTCTTGCATAAAAGCTGTTGGAGCTAAAGGCTGAGCCTCATGGGCTAGAGCTGCTGACTTAAGATAAATATGCTGAAGTGTTCTGAGAAATTGCTTTCAGGTGCTGCGTTCAGAAGTGTCTCCTGCGTGATCTACTGTACCAGACACTAAGTGATGTCAAAAGCTGCTTTCTGCTGTATCAGAGGTGACCGCTATTTAGCACAGTACAGTGTTCAACAACTCTTTTGCATCTGCTAGGATTCTTAGTCTTGTTTCAATTAATTAAGAAGTTTTAATTATTAACAGGTGACTATTCTGTCTCTACATGCTGTTAGACCAGAAAGATATCAAGTTTAGTTTTTCACTTAAGGCCTTGGTGAAAATCAATATTTCATGCCACGCAGTACAAGTTTGCAGAGGAGAAGACTGTCTTTATTCACTCATATTAAATTTTTCACCTTAGTTTTATGCTTCTACTGTAAGTGTGTGTGTGTATAGATATAGATATATTTTTTAGATATTAATAAATGAATATATATATTAATTAACTAAATCGGTTAACTTAAAACCAAATTGATTTTATATTAATAATATTAATAGTGAATTAATTGATTTTATGAATGTTTTTTTGTTTTGTGTTTTTTCACTTGCTGCCATGATGCTACTGTTCAAGGAAAAAAAAAAAAAAAATAGTGAGATGACCGCTGCAGAGTTCAGGTATCATTCCCATATATACCCCCCAAAAAATTCAAAATGTAATATTTTAATGTTGGCCGAGCATTGCTCAGTGTATGAGCAATAATAATAGTAATGCTTGCTTTGGTAAACACTGCTTTTATCTGTTTGGATGGTTAATAACAATTCACAGTGTGATTAAAAATACATTAAAAGCACCTTTAATTTGGTAAAAGGAGTTCATCTGGGCTACGGCTTCTGGGACTTTCATTTGGTAATGTTGACCTTGTTTTGTCTACCCGGTTTACCTTTGGATTGATCTGATAATAGATTCTCTCCCCCAGCAATTAATCTTTTAAACCTAAATCTGGTTTCCAGAAGTATCTGTGAAAAATTCACTCTGTTTAATGAAATACCGAAGCATCACTTTAATTTTGTATTAATAAAGGTTACTGGAACGGTACATTTGTCTCAAAGCAACACTGCTGTCCACTTTGTTGTGCAGATCTACCTTAAAGTTAATGATGGAATTCATTTGCATTCTTCAACAAACCTTCATTTGTGTGACCTGATTTGAAGTTGAAATTAAGTCTAATTTGCATGCAGCACCTTTGCTGATAGTTTAGCTGTATTTTCATGTCTCCATACTACACTTTCTGTGCTCCCTCTGCGTGAGCTTTGGTCCTCACAGTGGAGTAAATGTCAACCTTTGTCAAAGCTGTCTCGAGCTTTAGGGCTTTGGGTTCATAGCTTTTTCTTGAACCTTTCTGTCCGCTCGTCTCCATACCCGGATCAGACTGATCTCTGGGTGAGCGCAGGTTTTGGAGGGCTTTGAAAGGGTCAGGTGGCACTCTGCAGCTGTGTGCTCCATTCCCTGTAGTCCTAACAGTAATCTAGATAAAGCTTATGAGGTTCTCAAGTCAACGTCCACTGACAAGCCAATTTATCTCATTTAGTGGACGTCTAGCACTCGACCAGCAGTCACTTTTTGTCTTGCACACGCTCATACAACTTTCACTTACATCTTGAAGTGGCACAGGACAGGACATTTTTGAGCAACCTTCAAGTCTGCTTGACCTTTTACTTCTCACCAGTGTTACATTTCACTTTAATAAAAAAATATTATTATTATTATTATTACTGCTACTAATAAAATATAATGATTTTTAAGTTTTATAGTCTGCTTGATCTTTTACTTCTCTCCAGCGTTACTTTTCACACTTAAAAATCATATTTTATTAGCACAACATAATATTGTTTTTTATTATTATTATTTTTTTTTTATTATTATTAGTTATTGCTCAACAGTCATGATAGAGTTTTACGTGGGCAAGCGTAACTTTATGCTTAATTTTGTAATTTGTTAAAAATATACGTTGTTGTTGTTGTTGTCGTCATTTATTATTATTATTATTATTATTATTTAATTTATTCAGCTAAATAAATGAATATTAAACCGAAAAAAATGATATATTACATGTGAAGTATGATAATAAATAACAGCACAAAGTTATAATGCTATGAATGTTTTTTTATTATTAATAATTATTAGTTATTGCTAAAGCATCGTGGTATAGAGTTTTGCACAGGCAAGCACAATCTTAATTTAATGCTTAATTTTGTCATTAGTCAAATGAACCTAATCAGACACTACAAACTCTCTACTCCACTGATAAATTAAAGTAAACCACATAAACATCTGTAGCATGCTGTGGTCATCAGTTCTCATTTATATTAAAGGCTGACTGTTTTTGATATATTGAACATTGTCATGACTTTATTTGAAAATGTCTAGCAGGGCTGCTCTGTTTTGTTTTGTTTACTCCGAGGCGCAGGGGTTTTATTACAGGCATTGATCAAAGTGATGGCATGCTTTGAGTGATCTGCTCACCCATAATCTCCAATTGTGCTCATGCTGATGGCATCGTAATCTGGAATGACAGTCCACAGGCTCAAATGTGCTTTTAAACCTGCCTGCATGCAGCGCTGAATGTGGCGAATGCTGGCGGCATCCAACCAGACAACCTGCTAAGTGAATTCACATAGACGAGATAACCACTCACCTTGTGTTTGAAGAGCAAGGGCGAACACACAGACTTCATCTAGGCCGTTGAGGCGCTGGGGAAAACGCTACGGAGCGATGCACGCTTCGATGTGTTGACCTCATCCTTGATATGCAGACAGAATGACGGACTTGGAGGAAAAGACGTCCTTGTTTAGAGCCATACAGTGGGAATTATGATCAGTATTCTGTTTTGATGATACTGACTCTTCGCTGTTGCAATTAGGATGATGCATCATGTCTCTGATTTCCCATGATTTAATCCCAGTTGTATGATTATTGTTGTTTTACTGCTGCACACCAGTGCAGTGCTTTTATTCCCTAGTAAATTTTGACAAGTCATTGCATTGCAGTTTGATTTCTGCCTGTGCCGTCTGCTTCTGTGGTGTTTAGAAAGGCTCTCACGCAGTGATCTGGCCATGCTCAGGGGACCTTTGCTTTGTGGGCTTTCTGACTCAGGATGAATTACAAGAGGGATGAGTAAATCTGGCCCTCTGACACAGATCTGCATGCAGATCTCTGCATCTCCTTCGCCAAAGTAACCCTTCAAAGATGGAGAGCTACACTTTGCACAACAAATATTGTATATCTTCAATATTTGTTTAATTGGAACATAATGTAGAAAGCTGTCCATTTAAATATTAAAGACTTAAAGGTGCAGTCGCAGAAACAGGAATCATGGGCCAACATTACAAGTGGATCTTAATATGCTTAATTGTGTTGTGACTGAATCTTATGTTTCTTTTTTTTTTTTTTTTTACATAAGCGTGTGGTACTTGTTTGAACTGCACGCCACACTGACCTTTTATCCGCTCGCCTCAAAAGAAAACAGTAGGGATGCACCGAAATGAAAATTCTTGGTCGAAACCGAAAGAGAGGAAACCAAGGCCGAAAACCGAAACACCGAATGAAATTATGCCAATTATTAGTACCATTGCATTTATGGCTATGACTATGTACTAACTTTACTAAAATCAAGGCATTGCAATTGCATAAATTAATTTTAAAGTTTCAAAGAATAAATCAATTACAAATTATGCAAATATTTATTTAGCACATTGCAACAATGCACAGTATAAAATAAAATTCTAACTAAAATGTTTAACTTGACCCCACTCATGTGTACATTAAATAATAATGTAATAATCCTTGCCTTTTCAAAAACGTCCGCCTCAGACGGAGTGGGCGTGCTCGGAGGCATTTTTCTTTTCTGTGCCGCGTTCCTCTCATATTCAGCGTAGCGATCGGAATGTTTGGATTTCAGGTGATAAATTAAACCTGACGTGGAGAAAGTCTTTGCAGATGCACCCCCTCTTGAAATTTCGGCATTACATGTTTTGCAAATCGCTGTCCGTGGGTCTTTCTCAGATATACTGAAATACGTCTACACCGCAGACATGTTGCTTCAGACAAGCACGTGCAGGTCGCGGTTTCTGTTTGCGTCATCACATTTCGGCCGTATTGTTTCGGTGATTAAAAGTATTTCGGCCGAAAACCGAAAATGTCTTTAGGCTACTGTTTTTCAATGCAAACAGCATGGAAACCATATAGTTAGGCTACTTTTTTACCATGGTAATGAGGTGCTGTACTTTTGGTTATGACCTATTTCTAAATAGCGCTGTGAAATCCAGTAAGAAGCACTCGAGTTCAGCGCAGATTTCTCCAGTACAAATCACGTCTCTTTAATTTAAACTAGTTTAAAGCCAAATAAATCTGAGCTGTTATTCTCATCAACACTGATGCAGAAAGCAGCAGAAACAGTGCAACAACGATCCAGTTAGAAGACGTTTCAATCCACACATCACCCACATTTACCATAGTTTTAATGTAGTAATGCTAACGGTAACAATACAGTGGCAGAAAAGTAGGATATTCATATTGCGTATTATATTATTAATATACTAAATATGTTAAAGGAGTAATGGAATATAATTCCATTATTTTAATTATTCTATCAGTTGATGTGGATTTGTAATTGACTAAATGTCTTTAGGCTACTGTTTTTCAATGCAAACAGCATGGAAGCCATATAGTTAGGCTACTTTTTTACCATGGTAATGAGGTGCTGTACTTTTGGTTATGACCTATAAATGTATAAAAGATGAGGCTGTTACAGTTTTCACAATGGTACTAAATGGTACTGTTTTTGTTAATAAAAATAAATGTACATCTGCATCCCAACTCAAGCTCCTGCTACTCTGAACTCAAGCTCCTGTTCTAATGTGCATTTCTAAGAGACAAAACTTTTATTATTATTACATGTTCTGTGCTACCAAATCAGGTGCTGGTGCCACTGCTCTCGAACGTTAGTCTGGAATCCTGATAATATAAATTGTACTGTAAAATGTGTGTGTATATGTGTGTGTGTGTGTGTATATATGCATACATACACTGTATATATGGCTAGCAGCTTCAATGGCATAATTGTTCAAAATAATCGTGATAATATGATGAATAATTGACAATTATGATTATGCATTATTTTCTGCAGTCCTAGTATATGTAAACACACACATACAGTATATATTTTGGAAATATTTGCATTTATATATTTATATTCTTATATTTTATTTATATACACACAATAAATATACACAGTATAAGCGCACATTATGTAAACTTAAATATAAATATAAATATAAGTGCTGTCAAACGATTGATTAATCGCATCCAAAATAAGTTTACATAATGTGCGCTTATACTGTGTATAAGAGAGTTCTTTACAGAATATATATATATATATATATATATATATATATATTCTGTAAAGAACTCTCTTATGCTTATAAAGTCTGGATTAAACAGTATTATTATGAAATATTGTTGTGATTTTTTTTTTTTTTTTTTTTTTTTTTTTTTTTTTTAAATAAGTTTTCTATTTGAATGTTAAAATGTAATTTATTCCTTTATGCAAAGCTGAATTTTCAACATCATTACTCCAGTCTTCAGTATCACATGATCCTTCAGAAATCATGCTGATTTGCTTCTCAATAAATATTTATCATTATTATCAATGTTGAAAAAAGTTGTGTTGCTTAATATATTTGTAACATTATGAATGTCTTGTTACTTTTGATCAGTTTAATGCATCCATGCTGAATAAAAGCATTAACTTCTTTCGTTAACAATCTTACTGCCCCCAAACTTCTGAGTGGTAGTGATAATAATGTATTTATATTTATTTCAATAATTAAACACAAGTGTTGAACATGGCCCCTTTACGTATCACTTAAACAAAAATTCAGTTTCTGGATAAAAGAGCTAAAGCCAGATTAGTCTGCTTCGGCTCAGTGCGATATCATCTCAGCAGACAGCAGATATGCAGCATATTTGCTGGTCGAGGGATTCATAGCGGCTCCATGATGGTTTGAAATGTCAGAGGAGTGGAATGAAGGGCCAGGTAGCAGACTGAAGATGACAGGCAGGCAGCAGGTTTACAGCGGGCCGCGTGCCCTCGTCTTATCTGCTGTTATCAGCCGTCTCCCGGATCCTGCCCTCAGCAGAATATCAATGCCTCTCTTTCTGTCAGTTGACTCTGTGTATCATGCAAATATGACTGATAAAATAAATATGGTGAGTTTATGGGAAGGCAGGGGCAGCCAGAGGTTACACGGCTCTGCCGCTGCTGTGTACGGATGAGGTTAGACTAACCTCTGTGTGTCTGTCTGTCTGTCTTTTACTTCAAGGTGTTCAGGAGAAAAGCTGTTGAACTAGGAGAGAAGCTGTTGCCGGCTTTTAAGACCCCGACTGGCATCCCTTGGGCTCTTCTCAACCTAAAGAGGTCAGTGACGCACAAACAAACACATTTCCGCATGAACTCCTGAGGCTTTCTTCAGCCAAGCAGGTCAGATCTCTCCACTGCATGTCTTATTAACTCGCAAGCGCTGTATCTGAATCCTCAAACCCAGCAGCGTCTCTCTGTCACCTGTGCACTCGGCTCTCCGAAATTATAATGAACAAACAGTTTGGTGGGATTATTTTGTGGCAGAAGCCATTTTCTGCAGCTCGATTCTTTGACTGTTTAAATACTGCTTGCTTTGTTGTTGTTTATGCTGTTTAACTTTTTTTTTTTTGTTTTTTTTGTAATTTGACGTATTTCAGCTACCTTGGTCTCAGAAATATCAGTTAAAGGAATAGTTCACCCAAAAATGAAAATTTGCCTCAGGCCATCCAAGATGCGGGTGAATTTATTTTATTTTTTCCCAGTATAACAGCTTAGCTGAAACCGTGGTCCTTGGTGATTCATAAAATACAAGTTTTTGAATAAAAAAAAACACATTAAGAGTAAAAAAAAAAAAACGCATTCAGGCAAGACCAAATTAATACCCATGGCTTTTGACAATATATTGAGGTCTTATGAAGCGAAACAATCAGTCTGTGCAAGAAACTGAACAATATTTACAACATTATTTCCTGTAACGCAGATTCATATACAATTCTAGAATATTCATATATGGGTATGTATTCATGTTTGCTTATTCGTAATCAAATACAGATTTTGTCTGTGCAGTGAGGTTTTAATCATAAACGAGTACGTTTCAAGGCAGATGTTCATGTGGTTAGATAAGCACTAGTTTTGAGTGATTTGACCGTGTATATACTGTATCATGTGGCGGTCAATGTCAATGAGTAAAGATTTTTCTGTGTTTATACTGCATCACGGTAGATGTATTTGCAGTAAGTCAAGATGTGGAGTTTAGTTGTTTGCAGCTGCCACATTAATATATGTGTGTCACATTCAATAGATGTGCGTCATGGTTGTTTGTATATTGGCTGTTTTCTTGTGGCTTCAAACATAACTCATCCAGTAAGAATTGAGAACATTAACCCTGTAAAGCCTGACGTGAAATAATAGTCAGAAAAATTTAATTTTTGAAATGGAGCAGTTTATTGAACCTAAAAATCTAGTGTCTTATCAAATATCATATTTGATATGTCAGGGTTATGTTTCATATAGAATGATAAAGGAGGAAAAAATATGCAATTTGTTGCAGTTTTTAATATTTATATCAAAAAGTAAAAATAAATTGATACATTGTACTGTACATCAGTGACATGTTTATATTAATATAGCAGATTACTTGCATAAAATGCTTATAGATATCAGATGTCACTATTTCGCAATAATGTCTAAGTAAGATTAAATTTAAATGCTTGGTTTTATGATTAAAAACTGTAGTTTCGTATAATGCATTGCAATACAATAATGATTGAGAGATAAATGTCCCTCAAAAGACTCATTTATTATATTGGATACATTTTAAGTTTTGATCATTCTGATCATTTTAGAGGCCTTAGAAATGTACACATCAAATATCATACAATAGAATTTGTGCTGATGCCATACTTATCTTTCATTATAAATCTTTTCAATTGCAACCATCACTTAAAAAGAAAATATGATCATTTAGATTTCATTTGTGGTGTATTTGATTCACCGTATTATACAAAGTTGTTACATTAAAGCAAAATATTGGAATAATAGACCATGACCATAATCTAAAATTACATAATCGGGGCTCAACGTTAAGGATTTTTTCTACTGACCCCAGTGGTTCAAATTTTACTTGCCCTGCCAACATTTTCACTGGCCCTGCCACAAAAAATAAAATAGTTGCTGTTATCATTGTTTTTGATCTGTTATCTTGTATTCCGATAAATAAGCTTATGACACCAATATTTTAGATGCCAATCAAATTTTACAATTCTCAATTTTAATTTGATACCACAGCAAAACCCACTAGTTATAAATAAATATATTCAAACATAGTTCAAACATTATTAAAGACAAGTGTGCGTGCGCTGTTGAATGGAGTTGTCTTTCGCGGCCAAATGCTTTTTTAATCCTTGAACTTTTAAATGAACAAGGCTTAAAAACACATGCAAATGATAAACTTTGGTGACGACGCTGCAGTGGCCCCGATCAGGCAAGGGCCATCGGGCAGTCCTTATTGCCGAGCCCTGATAATATAGATTATGTGGTCACGCAGCCCACTCCTGTTTCATACATTTCTAACGGAGTCAGAGATCCTGGTCACCCCAAGATCTTCAATCGTAGGCAAGCAGGAAATCAGTGCAGAAATCCTGAGAAAGACAAGCTGTCAGAGGATTTGATTGGATGAGTTATCCCTCGACTGACAGAATACACAACACTCGTCTTTTTGCAGTCGGGCACCGCTGGCGAGGACAATGCAGAACTAGTGGGCGGCTCATGGCAGAGAGCAGAAACACACTTCAGTGTTTATCAAAGCTTTTCATATTAGCTTGAGTGTCCGGGGTGTGTTTCCTTGTTTAAACTGCAGTAGAACTGGAGTGAAGTGCTCTGACAAATGCTCTAAATGGAGCGGCCGAGCGTTTTATAACAAGCAGCGGCTAATAACACAGCTACAGGACAAATGGTCTTCACTTCCTGTCAGTAAATATAGCTTTTCACCATATCTGCACTTAGCACAAGTGCTGCTATCACCTCTAGCGAAGGCGCTTTCCTCCCTCCATGTGGGTCACCTACATCATTAATTCTGTCCACATCGCTAATGCTGTTTGCTTCCACGCTATTGTTCGCTTTGGCTCAGGCACCTGTGGTGCGGCCGCCGTACGCCTGTAATTCGTGTCGCAGACCCTTCTCAGGCTGAATGTGGTTATGTAAGTGTATTCATCTAGTGGGCAGGCATATCCTAATGCATCTTCATGAGATGTGCGCTGTTGAAGGCATTTCAAAAAAGGACAATGTTTTATTTTGTAAAAGGATTCTCTGGTTTTATGGGCTTTTAATGGCTGTATATGACAAGACGGTGGAGAGACACAGGAAATCACCAGGGAGAGTGAAAGGGGTCGTGAGGAACTAAACTCAATTTGAGGGTAGTATTGAACTCAAACCTGTTTGCTAGGATCTGAAGAATTCACATGCATATCACTGTATTTATCCTTAATCGTATCACTATGTAATCCCCTTAATTTAGTAAATCATTTCTAAAGTACACATAATAAATGTAAAGTATATTAAATGTAAATATGTTGTTACATATAATAAATATAAAGATTAAATTTATATAGAGAGAGAAAGAGAGGTATGAAACACATTAGTTATTTGTCATTGATATTATATAAATATACATATAATACATATACATAAAATGTTTATGTGTATATATATATGTGTGTGTATGTATGTGTATTAGAGGTCCACCGATAGTGGATTTTACCGATACCGATAGCTAGGTTGGACCACACTGGCCGATACCGATTAATCAACCGATAGTTTTCAAAATGGATACTGAAAGAGAGCTAGTGCTTTACTATTTAAAAAAAAAAAAAGCAGCAACAGTACTGAACCATACTTTGTAAATGACTAAAAATATTAATATTATTTACTATATTGATCATTAAAGTTATTTCATAGTTTGCTAATGTTAAAAGAAGAAACTTTAAAATTTAAAAATGTAGCCTATTAGTAGCTAATAGTGAATGTTGAAATGAACACACTCTAACAAGGAACAATACTTCTACAGTTTTCATTAATGCTAGGAATGGACTCTTATTGTTAAGTGTTACCATTTAATTTCAACAGTCATGCTTAAAGATGGCCATCTTTAAATACCTACACAAGGCCATAGCATTAAAATTACATGCATATGGATATTGTATGTGTATTCACACACTTTATTTGCTTCTATTTTTTAACACTTGATAATTATCTAATCCAAAAAAAAAAAAGAAAAATTAGTCACACACCGGGCAAAAGCGCAGCGCTGCGTCTAGGAGAACTCAGAGGTGTCACACACACACATGCACACCAGACGCTTTGCGTTCAAATCAAGTAGCGGTCTAAAACAATTTATTTAATCACCAAACGGACATGAGTTTGCTTCAAGAATTAACAATGTGGCATAAATGAGTTTGAAGTTCGGTGTTTAAAAAAACAGAGCAAGCGGAAAGAGAACACGCGATCTGTATTAGAGCTCTCTATATGAAGCATACAGACTTTATTAGAGCCACAGAAAGACAAACGTTTTGCTGAAAAATGCACAATACATAATTTATAGCCTAGGGTGAAGTCATTATGTACATTCACAATGATTTGGGACAAATATAATGTAATTTAATAGAAAACTGTGAATTGCGCTCTGTTCCGCGGCAGGCTTTTCTGTCGGCTGTATTTAAATGCGAGTCTGGAGTTTCCCGCTCTGTGCAGCGCGCAGTGTCACGTGTCAAAATAAACAACACGTGCTGTCAGTGATTTCCGCCTCTAAAGGCCGCTCTCGTACTGTATAATGCCAGCGCAATTGGGCAATCAACTATCGGTGCCAATTAATCGGCAAAACCGATGAATCGGTCGACCTCTAATGTGTGTGTGTGTGTGTGTGTGTGTGTCTCTATATCTATATATATATATATGTATATGTATATATGTATGTATATGTGTGTATGTTTATACTTTTATTTAAATATAATAAATATAAAGAATATTAATTCTATTTTTACAAATACATTTATTAATTTATAACCATTTTATTATTACACCAGTTTTTATGCCCGTTTTATATTATTTATAAATATTCGGTTATTTTGTTTTTTAGTTTCCATACCGCATTTATTTTTTTGTTACATTTGTAAATGAATAAATTATTTCAATTTTACTTTTATATAATAGAAATATGTCAGAGTTATTTTTTTCAATTACAAATTTTATTGATATAAAAGTTTCCATGTAATTATTACGTTTTATGCAGATTTTTGCATAGTTTTATTCTGTTTAATTATATTTATGAATGAACAAATTTTCATTTTTCTTTTAATTTATGTAATAGAAATATATGTAAGATAGTATATTTTATATACTCCAAATTTTATTTATATACATTTTTCCATATTAAATGTAGTTAATTTTCTATTTTAATGTAATTAAATTGAATTCTAACCAAGTTTTGCGCATATATATTTTTTTTTACAATTTTACCATTTTTACAGGTTTACAATTTCCATACTGTTTATGTTAGTAATTATATTTAGAAATTATTTAATTACCATTTATATTTTAATTTAAATAATAGAAATAAGAGTTTGTTTACATTTTTTTTACAGTTTCCATACGGCTTTTTTTAAATGTAACATCCCCAAATTAGCTTTTTTTTTTTTTTCTTTTCTTTTTTTTAAAGAAAGTAAGAAAAAAAAAAAAAGAAAGAAATATACAAATGCAAAAATACAGAATTTCATAACATTCTGGATCCCAAACATTTACATGAGCTTTTTATTTAAAAACAGTTTGTGTGTTTTCAGTTGCCAGTATGGAAATGGTTAAAACTGACATGCTACCATAGTCACTAATGATAACCAATCCAAGATAATTGCAAAACCTCAGCCATAAAGAGGTGAAACTTCAGGTTGCTGGGGCTTTTAAACTCTCAGTGACGAGCTGTTGTTTGTTCTGAGGGGTCCTCAGCGGTGCCATCATCCTTGATTTAGCCTTGTGTTCTTGCGTGTTGAAAGCTCCGGAGAGGAGATCATAATCATATTCAGTGTCTGATGAGAGCATGAATCACAGCCATCTTCAGTTTCTGTGCTATGAATTCATATTCTCTTCTGAATCTGTTTAATTGAGCAGATCTAGAGATCTCATCGAAGACAGTAAAACGATGCCGCAGTTATGAAACCCACTTATTAAAAAAAGGTGGCAAACAGCTCGTAAATCGAAATGAAAAACACTGCATGTTTGGACGGATGTCAATGTGAGTATTGACCCACTTGCAGTAGCAACCAGCCTTAAGCCAAAAGAAATTTGAATTTGTATGTGGGCTTTATTATTATGCCGCCTGTCTGCTGTGAGTCCCCAGTGTTCAGGCAGAAAATTAAAGGCAAAGACAGAAGAGGCCTAATTTTACAGGCAACCTTGACCCAGATTTGGCTGGAGCAAGACTGAGGTCTCTGCGGATGACTTTCCCTTCACACCGTCAACTCCTGCTTTCCTTGCACACGTTTGCTTAAAAGCAGTCTCGCTGTATGAGCATAACGTTTGCACAGTGTGAACAGTCATACTGTGTATCTCTAATCGTGGCATAAAATCCAAATTTGAACATTTAGTGCTGCTTAGAAATGCACAAAGCATTTGTTCAATTAACTGCAAGACGACACGACTCCCGGCGTGTTTGAAATTAAACCAGCAGTAAATGTGTCATTATTTGCTTCTGGTTCTTGATGCAGCTGTTTCCTTTTGTTCCATTTTCCACTTTGAAGGATTGTTACGATTGTTTCAATTGTTTAATGCTTGATTTACTGCTTTTTAAACACTTGCAATTCACTCGTGAAAGATACATTTATGAACCAATTCATTCCATGGTATTTGAAAGTGGAATTTAAAACGCTGTTTGGTTGAAAGAGGAAGAAGAGATGGAAAAAAAAGAGAAGGAAATTGTAGATTAATGACCAGTTCTTTTCATAGAGGTATTGAACATTTTCATGTCGAAGCACCACTTCCTATGTCTCTTTTTAGTTGATGGTCTGTCTGAATGTATTTGAAAAGATTGAAATTTCTAGGAGCTGCTTTCACAAAACATTTTTAATGATAACAATTTCCCTAAGTACTATTATTTTCTTCTTTTCTAACTTAAGAAAAAAAATCAAGAACATTGCTTTCTTGAAAAGAATGTTCCTGGAAAAAAAGTTATTTATTTATTTTAAGGGGGAAAAAAAGTCACCCTCATGTTTTTCTAAACCCATGTGACTTCCATTTGCAATAACACAAAAGAAGATTGTTTGAATAGCTGTTTTATCCATACAATGAAAATATGGATATAATTTGTATTACCCAATATAATCTGTATAAAACTCCATTGATTTACAAAAGACTTTGGGCAAAAAAAAAAAAAAAATTTCAGAGACATCCATCCATCCATTTTTTTTTTTTTTTTTTAAAGATTTAAGATGTTTTTTACAAACCATTTTTAACCATTTGTCCTAATAAATTTCATTACATTTTTTTTCTTTGAAAGATTTTCATGAATCCCGCACCAAGACTCCAATAATTAGACAATTGGATGGTGTATGTTGCATTAGATCTTCCCTACGACTTCCTGCCAAGGACATGGAGCTCTTTAAACCCCTCAAGTGTGTCAAACGCTCAAGCCATCATCCAGTACCTGCTCTCTTCCTCTTCCTCCTGCAGTCCTGAATCCCTGCAAATTCCACATTTGTTCCTTGTTAACTATTCAAGAGGGAAAAGTTTACCTTCATGCATAAACATAAGTCCTTCATTACATTTTTTCCCACGTTCCCCTTGGTTAAAGTCAAGCAGCCTGAAGCGTTTTCTCTATTTTTACTTTTTCCCTCCGTCTCTAAGTGACTTCATACAGACACACTCGGTGGTATGAAGAGAAGTTTGTCTGCACGCTGCACATCCTCTTCTTTTACCCTGTCTGTCGTCAGCCCATCTAGTCATGTGTATGTGTGACTGTTGACCCCTGTTGCTGAAGAGTTTTTCAATGTCCTCTGCTCAGTGAAATATGTTTCATGGTCATTTTTCCGCAGCTTATCTCTCTTCTGCACTCCATCCTGGTTTTTTTATGAAAGCTTGAATGGCAGATAAAGGATTCTCAAATCAAATTTACCGTGCTACCTGTCTGACATCACTTTAATTCTGTTTAACCTCCCCTTCACTTCAAATAAACTGAAGTCATGCGTGCTGCATGGTCAAGAGAAGAGCAAAATCTTTCAATACAAGCTGGTTATGTCCATGCTTTTAACTTCTAAGCATCTAATTCTAGATATACCCATTTTTGAACATAACCAATATACTGTACCGTACTCATGTCAAAGAGGTGGAATGGTACAAATTGGGTAAAAAATGTACATGAAAGTTCATTATAGCAATAAGGCTGTGCCCTGAGGTATGAGCAATAACTGTTGCTCATACCTCAGAGTATTAATGGGTGCTCACACATATAGAGAGTTAAAATTGGGAAACTACCAATGGCAAGGATTATTATTTATTTATTTATTCCTATTTGCCCATTTGGACACACAGTGTTGCTTTTTACTAAAAGAAGCAACTTATTAGACTGCATTGAAGTTGGACAAAACATTTTCTTTTTTTTATTATTATTATTATATTTCAAAAATAATAAATATTTATATTTAATAAATAATACAACTTTTTTTTTTTTTTTTAATTGTCCTCATAAATTTTTGTAGTTTTTCTTAAAGGGTTAGTTCACCCAAAAATGAAAATTCTGTCATTAATTACTTACCCTCATTTCGTTCAAAACCCGAAGTTTTAGTTTTTTTGCGCTCAAAAAGTATTCTCATACCTTCATAAAATTACAGTTGAACCACTGATATCACATGGGCTGTTTTTTATCAATGTTCTTGGTATCTTTCTGGACCTTGATCGTGGTAGTATGCTTGCTGTCTATGGAGGGTCAGAAAGCTCGTGATTTTCATCAAAAATATCTTTATTTGCATTCTGAAGACTAACGAAGTTCTTACAGGTTTGGAAAAACATGAGGGAGAGTAATTAATGACAGAATTTTCATTTTTGGGTGAACTATCCCTTTAAGATCTTCATGAATTCTGCCCCTAGACTCCAAGAATTGGAAATGTAAAGCTTTTAAAATGTTATTTCATTTTAAGGGGTCATCGGATGCCCAAGTTGATATGATTCTTTAGGGTCTTAATGAAAAGTCTATAACATACTTTGATTTAAAATTTCTCATTGGTAGTGCAAAAAACACCTTTTTTAACCTGTCAAAATCAGCTCCGTTTTCAGCAAGCCATTCAAGTCCATGTTGCTTTAAATGCTAATGAGCTCTGCAAACCCCGCCCCTCTCTTCCGTGGGGTGATGAGCAGACCGTAAACTTCAGCTGCGAAACTTGCTAACAAACACATATTAGGAAAGGCGATTTGCAAAGATTCATTAAAAAAAAAACCTTATACTCAGTTCTTCTGTATATGAAGCTGGATCACGAATGATTCGTGCGAACATAGACTCATTTAGGTAGATCGGTGATCGCCGCTTTCCTTTCAAAAACGAAAGTAACGTTAATCCTCTGCGTCTTCAGTGGCTCAGATGTCAGGAATAAATAACGACTGCTATGTTAATTATTACATTCAACAACAAAACACCTCAATCGCTTAATCGGAGACATTCTTGTCTTCCCCTGCACCGGAGTCGACACTCTCAGCTCTCTCAGGGCGGGTCTAAGGTAAGACGGTCTTGTCAATCAACTATCATGGGAGCGGCCTGTACAAAACTACGTCATTCTGACAGGAATCTCAGAACAGCCTGATTTGAAAAAGGGGATTTTAAAATAGGTATTTAAAAAAAAAAAAAACACTGGGTGGAATTTTATCATTATAGGATGGATGTGTACACTTCCATCACACATTTTTGTTCAAACAACATGTAAAGTGAATTTTGCATCCGATGACCCCTTTAAAGTTATTTATAAATATTATTAATATCATTGTAATTTCTTTACAAAGACAATTTGCAATATAAAGCTGGTCTAGTTGTTTATTGAGGCCAATAGTGAGTTTAATATATTTGTTTATCATGCTTATTGTTAGTCAGCACAATAAAACACTTCATCTCTTAATCTCGTTTAAAGACTCACCGCTACAGCCATCAATGAGGCACTTGTATTCACCTCCTTGAACAATAAATTTCAAGGCAATTGCTGTCGGACTTCAAATCACCTGTTGAGAGCAATTTTTCCGTTATTATCCAGAATCCACAGGTTTATTTGAGAGATATTGTAAAGAGATTAAAGGAAAGAGTCTATTACAGGTTCTTAATAGGGTGGTACTCACTTTCAGATGTGCGATTTTCACCCAGCGCATGATGTGGGTTCTTCCGATTCAGACTGGTAATCAATCACCCAGAACACCTAGCAACCACATGGCAACAAAATACAAATCTAGTTCTCTCAATGACATCACATGTGTGCAGTGAGTCACACCAGTGTCATAAGCATGCACGCTTGAATAAGAAACACTCAAGAAAGTTATGGAGCGTGAATCAACACTAATTTTCTGTTGAGTTGGGTAAATGTGCCTTTCTCATAATGTATTTGTTTCATAAAATGGCAAGACAGTAACTGCATGACAGCTGCACCTCGCTGAGATGTTCCGTGTTGGTTGGGAACGTAAAATTCATAACGGCGCTTTGAATAGGCCACATGCTGTGTGCTTTTCTGCCATTTTCCTCTCTAGATAATTGATGTCCTCTAAATGGTATTTTACAATTGTTCACATTTATTTCAGTTACTCATCTATTACAGGCATATGTAGGGGTTACATAACAGGCTTATTTATGCCTGATGGATGCTTTTGATGGCGATTGATGAGGATGTTTCTTCTGGTCGTGCCAAAAAAAAAAAAAACAGGAGGAGAAGGCAAGAGGTCAGATAATAATGAGACATTACTCTTCCTTCTCCCTCCTCTGAGAGCCACAGCTCCGTTTGATCCATTTTTAGGACTCTCCTCTCACCCCAGATGAAATAAAATCGAACAAAATGACGGAAAATTGTTCTACGGTTTAATTGAGCTTTACATTAAGCAGATGTCATGGAGTAAAGAATGGTATAAACGTTTTTTTTGCTAATCTCCGTTTTATTATGACAAACGGCCGAGTCGCCACCATGCCCCGGGTGCTTAAACTCTAGCTGGGTAATCAATTCAGAAGACTTGGGCTGTTAGGAATATATGTGTGATGCGATTAGCCTAATTTCAGAGGCATTTTGCTGTTGCTTATTGCTGGAGCAGTCATAACTGTTACTGATATGACTCTGCAGCTTTTATTGTCTGCAGACGTTAATGAAAGTTAAACACAAGCACATATCATTTCATTCTGTAGGATCGATATCAGTTTTGTGGGATACGACAGCTTTATAGATCTCTGTAATATATAGCATGCATACAGTATGTGGCCTCTGGCCTACATAAATGAAATGTTAGGTTGTGGACGAGAGATGGAGAGAATGTCATTGTGAGACTCTGGTCTGATGTCAAACATAAAGGCTAACTTCTGTAGCAGCCTGAGGATACATGAGCTTCGGTTCATTTGGTGGAGTTCGTATTTCACTCCAGCACTAGTTAATTATTCAGGCTAATGGTGTTTTCTCAGAACTCTGGCAGATAATTTGTTATGTATCCCTTACTGCTCATTATTAAGTGTCCTACTGTGAGGGACATAGGTCTACATAGAAAGACAGCTGAGAAAGAAGTAGCTTTTAGGATTGTGCCATCCTAACACTACAAAATAATAAAAATAAAGTGTGTATATGTGTGTATACAGCAGATATTTACTTTAATTAACCAATTATATATAACAGTAATTGTTATCATATAAAAGTGTGTGTGTGTGTGTGTGTGTGTGTGTGATGACAATGCTGCTACAAAATGATGAAAATGCGATTTATTATTATTTTTTTACAATACCAAAATTATTACACCAACCGTCACCTGATTTTCTGTCAGCCTCTGTTGAAAGTCTGAATATCTAAACAAATGAAATGCATGGACATTTGCTTGCTTTAAAGTGGACATCGGATGACATCCACAAGTTATGATTTTTTTTAGGGTCTTTATGAAATGTCTGTAGCACACTTTGGTTAAAATTCCTCTGGTTGTGTAAAACAACACCCTTTTTACTTTGTCAAAAACAGCTCTGTTCACAGCGAGCCGTTTTGGTGCATGTCTATTTAAATGCTAATGAGCTCTGCTTACCCCACCCCTCACTTCTATGAAAGAGGAAAGGCGATTTGCAAATAATCATAAAAAATTTAAAGTGTGACACTTCTTCTGGAGGTGCAGCTGGATTACAAACAGTGGGTACTGATCCATCCTTGAGTTTTAACTTTTTAGCAAAACCTGCCTTGAATTGTCCCTTGTTCAGAAAGGAGTCTGGAGTAAAATGATTTGCGTAGACACACTGTAAATGAATTTAGGTGTATTCGGTGGTTCATTACCATCAAGAACAAAACGAATGCACTGCGTCCTCAGTGCTCTGATGTCGGGAGAAAATGAAGACTCTTATGTTCACTTTTACATCCAACTACAAAACACCTGCATTGCTTACGAGACATTGTCACTATAGCTGCTCGAGCTCAGATAAAATGGCGGACAGCGTACAACTGGCTGAGGAAATATGCTAATACTGAACAGTTTGTCAGTGGTTGTGGGCGGGGCTCTATGACGTCATATTACTCAATCAAAATAATTTGTTGTTTGGGGATTAAAAAAAAAAAGGAATCGATGGATTTTTGTCATTGGGTGGTTGTGTATACACACTGCTAAGTCGCATTTATATGCAAACACCATGTAAAAGTGAATTTTGCACCCGATGTTCCCTTTCATGCAAAATTTGACTCGTGACTCAAAACTTAATTCTCCTTAAAAAAAAAATTAATGACTTAAGCCTTAAATATTTATATGAAATTACATTTAAACTCCACAGAAATCCACCATATTCAGTGATATGTCGCTATTCTTATGTCATTTTTTTTGTAGCATGGAACTGTAATGGGAACTGGCCGTTGAATATTATAAAAAGGAATTGTCTATTACCATAGCTACATATGAAATATCATGAGAGAACAGCTAATTCTGTATGTGTGAATCTCAGGAAAGAGCCTTTATGTTCTTTTTGTTGTTTGCCTGGCATCTCTTTCCCCTTCGTTTTCCTAAATTTGTGTTACATGCTTTAATCATCTGTGTAATGAAAAACAAATTGGTTTGGCACAGCTCAGGGCTCTACACTAACATTTGCTTGGGAGCGCTCGTGCCCTTAGGGGGCTCAGTTGGATTTTTTTTTTTTACTTTTGAGACTGCAAAAATAATGTGTGGCAATACAACATATGCACAAGTAAATGCTGAAAACTGTAGTAAGTAGTACTGCAACAATTCAGAAACACAAGTTTAATGTGGGATAGAGTACATAGACACTTTCAAGAATTAACTTTTTTCAGATCTGAGTGAGGAACAGTTGATGAAGAAAAATATATTGATATAACAACCCCTTCTAGACTGTTAAAAAAAAAAATACTATTGGAGTACATTTGACAAGAAAATACAGTTTCTGTCTTTCTACTTCAAGACGTTATTTATTTAATTATTTAATGCATTTAATTTTATTTATTTGCACTTGTAAAATTTGTTTCTACACCATTGTTTCCTCTTTAACAAAACATTGTATATTGCATAACCGGTCACTGGTTCATAAATGGCTATTAATCAATTTATTTATTTATTTATTTATTTATTTATTTATTTATTTATTTATTTTCCCAACATGTTTTAATGATTAGTCTGTTAAGTGTTATACGTGTAATGCTTTTTAGAATTATATTATTGAACGGTCACATTATTATTATTGAAGTCCAGCTAAAGTGTAGACAAAGAAAATAGTGGATATCCCTGAACCATTGCATTTGGGCACTCTGTTGACTTTGAAAAGCAGCCATTCGCAGTGTAATTAGAATGTAAGGTGTTTATATTCTGATAGTATTATATGTTATCAAGTTTTGGTCAGGTGTCAGATGTCACTGAATGCATTTTCACATTCGTGCACAGCAATTTCCACACACAAATACTTGCGCTGTAGAGCCCTGCAGCGTGTGTAATGCGCAGACGTCTGTAGTGCCAGAGGCAGATCAGCGCTGTGTAAAAAATGATGACATTGGTAGCAACACTCCAGAGGTGTTTGCACACATTTCCTGCTGTGGCCTGAAATATGAGGCCTTTACCTCATTTTTTGTTATTAAGAATTCACTACCAGAGGCTAGAAAATATCCTCTTGGAGTCAGAACGATTGTTCATTAATTATACAGACGTGCATGGAATTCTTTGCCATCCAGTTGCATCACACACAGAAAAACATTCACATAAAACGCCTCCAAATTAAACCGTTAGAGTACTTTAGCGGTGCTCAGTTCCTTCTAGCTAGAGCTATTGTGTGTAATTTACTGTCTTAATGACATAAATATCTTACACGCTCTGTTTTGTAGAATTAGGCTTTAAAAATAAAGTGGAGAATGTCGTTCTTTTAAAGCTGTGATTACGTGTCATTACTCAGCAGTAATTTATCTTCGTAATTGGTGCAGACACAGCGGCCCTCGCCGAGTGGATCTGCTGTCAAAGTAGTAACAGCTGGTCAGGAAACGTGGCTTCCATTTCCAGGCCGGAGTTAAGTTGTCACCTTTTTGTTGGAACCGTGCCAGTGAAAGTCAATAAAGGTGGCTGTAATCACAGGAGAAAAACACGACTGCTCTGTAAAATAAGGCCATGAAATCAACTTGGCAACCATGTTAGATGGTTTATTAATGATGTTTGAGTACTAAAAAGAACTTCGAAAAGTAATCAATTCTTTAACCTGTGTATACATGTATGCATACATGCATGCATGCATATATATGCGTGTGTGTGTGTGTGTGTGTGTGTAGTTACTCCAGTCTTCAGTGTCACATGATCATTCAGAAATCATTCTAATTTGCTGCTCGAGAAACATTTTTGATTATCAATGTTGAAAACAGTTATTCTACTTAATTTTTGTAGAAACTGTGATAGAAACCAGGTGTTTTTTTTTTTTGTTTGTTTTTTTCTCAAGATTCTTTAAATGGGTAAATAGAAAATTCAAAAGAATAGCATTTATTTGAAATGGGAATCTTTAGCAACATTTTAAAAGTCTTTGTTACTTCAATTTATTGTGTTCTTGCCAAACTTCAACTCCAAAAATCATTGCCTAAAACTTTGAACTATAGTGTCTATTTTTATCTATGAATCAACTGTAATTCTCACCAGTAATATCAAAACCCTGAATCCAATCACGTCTGATGGTTAAAGTCAAGTCCTGCCTTACATCTCTCTGAATATTCTGTTTCATTCTGAAATACGTTAAATTACATGAGATGCTGGTTCAAAGTGACCAATTCTTGACTGGTTGAAAGTTTTCAGAGCAACGCAAAATGTATATACACACAGCTCATGATTGCAGACTTACTGAAGTAAACTCGATCTCTCTCTTCTTTCCTCTTCCCCGTGCAGTGGGATCGGCAGAAACTGGCCATGGGCGTCAGGAGGAAGCAGTATTCTCGCCGAATACGGGACTCTGCATTTGGAGTTCATGCATCTCAGCGAGCTTTCCGGGAGACCAGTTTTTGGCGAGAAGGTGAGCAGCAGTTCAGGCGTTACGCCTCTGCAGTGCATTAAACACCGCACTGAACTAAAAGTGAACTTGGAGCGGCAGTCGTGAACTGTTAGAGGAGCTGACCAACAGTGACCCAGGATGACCTCTGCTCGTAACCGTTATATTGATGCTCGTTTCGCTGCAATTCTCAGATCTGATTCTCTCCGAATGAATCGGCTGACCTGACCTGCAATATAGACACAGACAAATGACACTATTACAAGCTCTGAATGAGGCTGTACAAACTGTGAAAGTGACCTAGTCTGTAGATTTATGAGTCCTGTCCCCTGTAGGAAGACATCGGTCGCATCAAAAAGGCTGTTTACTGCATTTTCAATGACGTACTCTATTGGAAGGGCTTAGCTATGGCTTAATAATTTGACGTGATGGTATAAGAGATACGTGCTCTGCCGTTGCAGGTAATGAACATCAGAAAGGTGCTGAATCGACTGGACAAACCTCAAGGATTGTACCCGAATTACCTGAACCCTAACAGTGGACAGTGGGGCCAGCGTAAGTCCACAAACACACACACACATACTAAAGAACTTCAGAAGAATACACAGAAATGTAATATTCTAAAGAAGTTTTCCCAGAAATGTCATGATTAAAATGAGCATCTTTATCCATAAGTTGTCCAGCAAAATGCTTTCTCTGAGTGGAATTGATTTACAAGTGTTTCTCTTAGAGATAGAGCGCTGATTTGTACACAAAACACTCTTGTGGTGACACTCAAAGGCAGATTCAAGAGAATATTTGTAGTGGATTGACAGAGCTAAACTTTAGGATGTGATGCAGGTTTCCGGTGCTGATTTATGTATTAAGTTTATGGTGTTGAATTCAGCAGGGAGGCACCCTGAGACACACACACACACACACACATATGCTGGCTGTTTGTTGAGTCTGTAACACTCTAGCAGAGACCATCAGTACACCTTTTCTTTAGGGCCTCTAAATTAAAGGAATACTTCATCAAAAATGAAAAGGTGATCTAATATTTATTTATTTTTTATATGTAGCTGGCAGCTAGAGTGTTGAATATCGACAGTCAATAAATATGAACCTTTTATATAATAGTTATTATTTTTTGTTATATGTATGTATGTATGTGTGTGTGTATATATATATATATATAGTGGGGCAAAAAAGTATTTAGTCAGCCACCAATTGTGCAAGTTCTCCCACTTAAAAAGATGAGAGAGGCCTGTAATTTTCATCATAGGTATACCTCAACTATGAGAGACAAAATGAGAAAAAATAAATCCAGAAAATCACATTGTAGGATTTTTAAAGAATTAATTAGCAAATTATGGTGGAAAATAAGTATTTGGTCAATAACAAAATTTCATCTCAGTACTTTGTTATATACCCTTTGTTGGCAATGACAGAGGTCAAAGTTTTCTGTAAGTCTTCACAAGGTTTTCTCACACTATTGCTAGTATTTTGGCCCATTCCTCCATGCAGATCTCCTCTAGAGCAGTAATGTTTTGACTTTCAACTCCCTCCAAAGATTTTCGATGGGGTTGAGATCTGGAGACTGGCTAGGCCACTCCAGGACCTTGAAATGCTTCTACGAAGCCACTCCTTCGTTGCCAGGCGGTGTGTTTGGGATCATTGTCATGCTGAAAGACCCAGCCACGCTTTCATCTTCAATGCCCTTGCTGATGGAAGGAGGTTTTCACCAAAATCTCACGATACATGGCCCCATTCATTCTTTCGCTTACACGGATCAGTCGTCCTGGTCCCTTTGCAGAAAAACAGCCCCAAAGCATGATGTTTCCACCCCATGCTTCACAGTAGGTATGGTGTTCTTTGGATGCAACTCAGCATTCTTTCTCCTCCAAACACGACAAGTTGAGTTTTACCAAAAGTTCTATTTTGGTTTCATCTGACCATATGACATTCTCCCAATCCTCTTCTGGATCATCCAAATGCTCTCTAGCAAACTTCAGACGGGCCCGGACATGTACTGGCTTAAGCAGGGGACACGCCTGGCACTGCAGGATTTGAGGCCTTTGTTACTTTGGTCCCAGCTCTCTGCAGGTCATTCACTAGGTCCCCCGTGTGGTTCTGGGATTTTGCTCACAGTTCTTGTGATCATTTTGACCCCACGGGTGAGATCTTGCGTGGAGCCCCAGATCGAGGGAGATTATCAGTGGTCTTGTATGTCTTCCATTTTCTAATAATTGCTCCCACAGTTGATTTCTTCACACCAAGCTGCTTACCTATTGCAGATTCAGTCTTCCCAGCCTGGTGCAGGTCTACAATTTTGTTTCTGGTGTCCTTTGACAGCTCTTTGGTCTTGGCCATGGTGGAGTTTGGAGTTGGACTGTTTGAGGTTGTGGACAGGTGTCTTTTATACTGATAACGAGTTCAAACAGATGCCATTAATACAGGTAACGAGTGGAGGACAGAGGAGCCTCTTAAAGAAGTTACAGGTCTGTGAGAGCCAGAAATCTTGCTTGTTTGTAGGTGACCAAATACTTATTTTACAGAGGAATTTACCAATTAATTCTTTAAAAATCCTACAATGTGATTTTCTGGATTTTTTTTTTTCTCATTTTGTCTCTCATAGTTGAGGTATACCTATGATCAAAATTACAGGCCTCTCTCATCTTTTTAAGTGGGAGAACTTGCACAATTGGTGGCTGACTAAATACTTTTTTGCCCCACTGTGTGTGTATCCAAAATAAAAGTTTTTGTTTACATAATATATTTGTGTATATTTATGTATCTAAAAATACACACACATACAGCATATATTTTGAAAATATTTACATGTATATATTAATATTCATATAATTTATATCATTATATAAATGTTAAATTAATGTATTAAATATATTTCTCTTAAATATATACATGCATGTGTGTGTATTTATATATACATAATAAATACACGCAGTATACACACACATATTTTGTAAGCAAAAACTTTTATTTTGGATGTGATTAATCGTTTGACGGCACTAGTTTATATATAAAAATATAATGTAAAACTAACCATGCTTTGTATGTATAAAATCCCTGAGGGCAAAGGAGAACATTGTTTTCTTGCAACTGAGTTTGAAACCATGAACCTCTCAAACTTTGGCAAAACCAGTGACAAGTTATTCCTATAGGAGCCTGGGAACTTTTATACATGACTTTGCTCGCCATTATTTGCGATTACAGCCAGCCTTTGACATTTTTGGGTGTGATCTGGAGCAGACGGTCTGTGGGCATGCCATATGAGACTGAGGCTAAACCGCTGGCAATCCTGAAACTGTCGATAAATGTCAACTTTCTCATCACATCTGTCTTCATTGTGCATTCAGGGTTAATTATGCAACACAGACAGAAACATACACACTCTCTACCTTACGTCATCCTCTAGATGACACACACATCAGTAGCTTGGGATATTTTATGCTGGTCCTGCAGCAGTGAGGCCTGCTCTGGCGTGTTAGCCGGCTTTCGTGCCGTCCTCGCTCCGGGGGATTTATTGGCGGCTTAGCATGGAGAAGCAGCGCTGTTTCAACTTCATGGTCAGCGATGACGCAGACGCTTGATGATGAAGAGCCGGAGGAGAACAAAGATACTGCTGTGTGTGTAGTCGGGATAACACAAACGCATGAATTCTGATGGAACGGAGCGAAAAAAGAGACAGGCTTTTGAGCTGTCAGAATGTAGCAATCCGAAAACCATTCTTTTTTGTGCATCGAAGCAAGTCGTTCTTTTTTTTTTTTTTTGCTTTGACAAAAGTCGTTTGTTTAGATGATCGTAAACAAAAATGATCTGAGATGGCAGCAGGCCGCAGGGAAGATGGGATGATAACGTACGGCTGCACTTAAAAATAGCTGTCAGTCTTTTTGCTTCGCACAAGTAGCCCAGAACAGTCCTGAAGGGCTTTCCATATGGGTCAGTTGTCATGCTTGGGTTTGAGCAGCTAGTAGCTCAAGGGTTGACCTTGGTGAAACAACAACTTGAATCAACCATCTTATATATTCCACAGTCTACCCTCCTTTTACCTTTCCTCGCGTTTATCTTCTATTATTTTCTCATCGTCGTACATCAAACTTAGTTTTACGTTGTCAGAAATTTTCGTTTCAAAGCAGACCATCTCTTTCCAGTTTAGCCTTGTATGTGCGACTTGACAGAAGTTCCACAAGCTAGTAAGCAGTCTTAGAAGGTTACATCCTAACAAAATAATCTCATAAGTGAATAGGAGCACTTGCAGTAACTTTTTTTTTTTTTTTAGATTTATGATTTCAATTTTTTTTTATTTTAAATATTATTTATTAATCGATTTAGTAATTTTAGTTAAATGTAATTAATGAAATTGCTAACAATTAATAAATTCGTTAAAATATATTATTTGTAAAATTATCAACATTAGTTTAAAACGTCATATTTAATTTGAATTTTAAATATTTCCTAGAATTTATTTTAATGAATGTCATTCACTCAGCCCCATTTTATTCCAAACCTGTTTGACTTTCTTCACTGGAATAAAAAAAAAAAAAAAAAAAGGTTTGTTTATTTTCTGTGTGTGTGTGTGTCAGTGTGCATGTGTATACAATAAAAGTCAGTGGTGTCCAGTGTTTTGATTTGACAAAAACAGTTTAGACATCCTTTAAAATATCATCTTTTGAGTTCCACAGAAGAAAATGTCATACAAGTTTGGAGTATGGAGTATAATTGATGGTGTGTGCACACCAAAAGCGAATTCAATTATTTGCGCAAGCAGATTACATACAAAGTCAATACAAAGACACGAATAGACCCAAGTTTGCATGGGGCAATGCAAATTGAGCGATGAGATTGCAACGAATGCGCTGTATTCACCTCAATTGCGTCTTTCGTACAAGTTGAACATTTTAACTCGAGTGGGAAATTCGATTGACGATTGTCACGTAAGCCAATCAGTGAAGAGCTTGTTGACACATCCAGTTGTATCAGAAAACGGAGGAGAGCAAAAAAGAGTTTTTATATAAAGAGTTTTTGCAAAAGTGATGCAAAAAAACATCCCACGAGTAATCGCTAGTATCGCAATGCAAATATTCACTTTTTCTTTCGGTGTACTTACACCATTCCCTATGAAAAAAGTAGTTAGTGTATTGTCAAGCTCCAGCATGGACAAAAATGTCTCACAGAAATAGTCTATATGACTTTTTTGCAAGTTTTCTGAAGCCACGTTGCTATGTTGTCACATTGGACTTGTAGCCTCACCCACAGTGAAATCATTTCACATGTATTTGTATAAACGTTGAATATGTTCTGATTGGCTGTGAATTTTGCTTTTGGTGAGGACTTGCTGTGACTATGGATGAAATGTGGGGCTATGAGCATCCGACATGCATGAGGTCTGTTTCAGGGCTGCTCTGTGTGCTTCAGTGCTGTACAGAGAGGCTTCATATTTTCCCAGTGTCTGTTGGGTAAAAAGCTCAGCTGGTCTTCAGGTTTTGCTCAGGAAGCACTGCCAGAGCTGACAGCAAAACCCCTGTTTCCTGCTGTCAAGCTTTTACCAACAGAAAACCTCACAGGTCCTTTGCACAGTGAAGCCCTCTTACCACCAACACGGGCGAAATTCGGAGTTTGCGTGTGGTGTGTGTGTGAACTGTTATTACAACAGTGGGGAAATGTCATCTTATGTGACTAAGAAGTTAAATCAGGTAGCGCAGAAGTGCTCAAAGTCTGGCCCGCGGGCAAATCCAGTCAGCCACAAGTTTATCAATGACCTCCTGCTAAGTCTTTTTAAGAATTTTTTTTTTTTAAGAATTCAATCGCTGCTTCTGTGTCCGCACTGCAAGAGAATGAAAAGACCTCTCCCATTATAATAACTAAAGCACTGCAAAAAATACCTCCTCTTGTCAGTGTCACCCAGAGTGATCTAGTTTTGTTGTCACTTTGCTTGCAGTGCAGACTTTTAACATTGTATTTTTTGTGTATTTTTATTTAAATTACACTACCATTGAAAAGTCTGGGGTCAGTATTTTATATTTTTTTGGCAGGGATACATTGAAGTGAAATAAAGGCTTTTACATTGCTACAAAAATGTATATTTCAAATAAATATTGTTTAAAAAAATTTCTGATTATTTCTAAAGGGTCATGTGACTCTAAAGACTAGAGAAATGGCTGCTGAAAATTCAGCTTTGCCATCATATGAATAAATTACATTTTAAAAATGCATTAAAATAGAAAACAGTTCTTTTAAATTGTAATAATAGTTCATAATATTCCTGTTTTTACTGCATTTTTGATCATATGAATACAGCCGTGGTGAGTATAAGAGACTTCTCTTAATCTCACTGACCTCAGCCTTTTAAATGTACTTTTAATTGATAATCATATTCATTCAAAGAAGGTTTCTGAATTTATTCATTCTTATTTCTATTTTAATAATTGTGAAGCAAAGAATTAAAATATGCAAATACTGTCATCGTGATTGATTCAAGGGGACAGACCTTTTACAGCATGTCCAAATGTGTGCGTTTCATTTAGTAACCTAAAATCAAATAAAAAACATCAATTTAAAATCATTTATAACAACTGATGCATCCAGTTAGGAGATGGTGCCATTTATGGATTTTACAGGGGAATTATAGGTGAAAGTTTCTTGAATATTGAGTCAATATATTTGTGAAGGTTTAAGACATTTAAAGATAAAACATTAAAGGGGTCATATGATGCTATTTTAGAGATAATTATTTTGTGTATTTGATGTAACAGAATATGTTGACATGCTTTAATGTTAATTATTGTAGTTCCTCTGTGTCCCGCCTCTCTCAAACGCATCATCTGCTCTGATTGGCCAACTGACCCAGTGCATTGTGATTGGCCAAACACCACAAGCACACGTCGGAAATGTAACGTCCCTTACCACAATCGCGAGCGTCAGCTTTCAAGTTAGTTTTATCAGTTCAAGGTCGAGAGGGGAACAGAGTCGCGTGACAGACACAGTGATGATGCTCGTATGTATTTGCAGTACACAAGCCGCGGTTAAGACTATTTCTGATGGGCTGTACACTCCGCTGTGATGTGACCCTGTTCCCCTCTCACACACTCGCGCGCACACACACACACACACCGCGCTACATGCAAAACTCTGCATTTGAACAGTCAATAGTAAATACTTGAACTAATAACAAAACATACTTACAGTCGCTGATTCAGAAGCACTAGATTGTCAGAGCAAAGTAGAAATTGACCCTTTTTTTGTTTTTTGAAATAGCCTTTGTGCATAGCCAGCCTTGTACTCTACTAGGTTCGCGAAACTGTCGTCCAAAAAATGCGTTGCACAAATTCGAACATTTAGGTTGTGCTGTTGTATTCCTAATTGCATCTACTTTCGGAAGGCCAAATAAAGTGCTTTTGCTTTCGCATAAAAAACACCGTGTCTCCCTGATATGACTGCATCAACACTAACTGATGTTACTGAAACCACGCCGCCTTTCTTTGCGTGAACATTTGGGCGGCAAATATTTCCACATCGTGATGTAGACGTGTGGGGGCGTGTTTGAATGAGCCGTTTTAGGTGGACGTGGACGAGTCTTAACTTTTATAAAGAATATCTCTTTGGGTTTGAGACTTTACTCTTTGCAACTTTAGGGATCTCATCTATGCACGAATAGCTTGTAACACTTCAAAGAGAAAGGAAAACTTGAAATCGCATCATATGACCCCTTTAACAAACTGGCAGCGTTTTTGAATTAATGCATTTGTATGAAAGAGACTGAATTTTTATTTTTTTTTTCTTCTTCACTTTGACTACATTGTTCTGGGGAATGAAAAGGCTCTGACCAGCACTTATGATTGGATATAAATACAAGGCTGATTTAGCACATGTAGCTGTAATTGTTGGTTACTGCATGCTTTAAAACCATATGAAAGTCAAGGATCGGCTATTAGCAGGTCATTTTATTCAGTGGCCCCTGGTGCACATTTTGGCCCATGAGCTGCATAATTTGAGTATCCCAGAGGAAGATTAACAAAAATTTGCCTAATTCAGAAATTTTGCTGAGTGCTAACAGACAAAATGGGTAGCGTAAAAGCCCCTTTGACATTTGAAATAAGACTTTAAACTAAAGCAAAATGCTTGTTTTTCCTTTCTGTGAATTTTTTTCTCTGAACAGTAGCATGGCTTTTTTTTTTTTTTTTTTTTTACGGTTGTCTGCACCGACGCTTGATTTCTCTTGACGTATCTATCACAAAAACAAGTGCTTAATGAGGTATAAATATTCACGAGCTTGATGATCAATCAGACAATCACACAACAGTGCTGCTCCTCGAGCCACAAATTCTCATCTCTCACACACAGTGGACCGGACAGCACTGAACACACTGCCCCATTCACACGCCACCTGGAAACACACACACACGTACGTTTCCTTTCTCCTAAAGCATACACAGCACATAGTTGAGAGATCAAATGAATGCTTATATGGGATCTTAGTGGATAAAGATCATGTAACCCAAACTTTGTAGGTTCAGTTACTAAAATCTCATTTAAATGATTTATGTGCACCGTTACAGTAGAAAAATGTACTACATTTCACTTTCTGTATGAAGATTTGTTTGTATTCTTTTATTCATTCAGAACATTTTATTTGTTTGTTCATTCACTCGTTTATTTTTGTAATAAAATATCTTTCAGTGTTGACATTGCTTTAAGCATTGTTCTCTGATTACTACTGCTGCTCTTTTGACATGTGTTGTGAATGTGAAGCACTCCAGGTTCGCTTTTTGACATTTTGCACAATTCAATTCCAACATTTGTTACCATACTGTAAAAAATTGCTGAGATGAGCGTCTCTCTAAATCTCTCGTACTGTGTGAAAGTTTGTGTGTGTGCTCCATAAATTGTGTTATTCTGTCTAAAGCAGACTATTGTGCTGGCACATGAATATAGGAAGAGTTTTTTTTCACACACTCTGCTGTTTTTGCTGTGTTGCAGATCACGTCTCGGTTGGAGGCTTGGGGGACAGTTTCTACGAGTACCTGCTGAAGGCCTGGCTCATGTCAGACAAAACTGACGAGGAGGGAAAGAAGCTTTACTACGATGCCCTGCAGGTAAAGTCCATTGTTACAGAGAGAGAAAAGGCCCAGAGAAATGTTACACTCTACTGGCCATTTGATCAAATGGTCAGGTGGCTGCTGACTAGACAAGAGCATCCTTGACATCCTTGTTTTTGGAAGAGACCTGCAAGTTAAAGTGACTTGTGTCAGCAAAATAATGAGGATACAGACTACTTCAGTGTCCAATAGGAACTCGGTACCAACACAGTCATGGCTCGAGTTGATACCAGGGTTGAGTCAAATTGTGAATTTGAGAATTGGGTCCCTTTCAGTTCATGAATGTGAATTCTAATTTGATTTGTCCACATCCCACAGGATGTTGAATTGAAATGACAGGAAGTGGAATTTACTGAATTGCAGTTCATTCGAAGATAGGACATATATTAGTCCAATAAAACATAATTAGATCATTCGTTTTGACTAATTATGCCTATTTATTTCCCGAATTGTAGAATACCTTTTTTTGGATTTGACAGTTATTACAGTAGAGTCCAGTATTGTCAAAACCATTAATGCACAAATGAATCGCTAGTAAAGTAGTACAATCCAGAAGATTACCATAAAATCAAAGTTATTTTATTAAATATAATGCAAAAAAAAAGATATTTATTTAATTATATATAATACTGTAGTTGTCAATTCAAACATTGTGTATATAATAATCTTTTATAATGTTTCTGGAAATACTCCATTTGTTGTATGATATGTTTATGGGAAATTCATACTAAAAATGAAATATACTGTTAAAGGTGTAAGGTTTGTTGTTTTTTTTTTGTTTTTTTTATTTATACACCCTTAAATTCAAATTTAAATTGCAATTTTGTACCCTGTTTGCCAATTAAAATTCTCAAGGTTTTTTTTTTTTCTTTCCACAATATGATAACAATAAGAATTTATTTTTAACCTCACAGCTCATTTATCATTCACAAATAAAATTTAACATCTAGTCGGACTAAAGTTTATTAACAGAATAATTATTAAAGAATAACAGAAGTGGTTGTTCTGTAGGTTTGTATGTTTTTCGCCCTCAAGTTTCTAGTGTCCAGTTATTCCAATGCGAATATTGAAAGTGTTTGCAAATTTTAGTCTGTTGTTCAAGCTTGAGCTAGAAATTTATCCTCTGTGGGTTTTAAGGTTGTAAGTTGGAATTCATTTTCATAGTGTCCAAATGTAGAAAAGTAAAGTTTATGTGAGCTTCTGTATGCGAGCGTGTTTTGTGTGTGTGTGTGTGTGTGTGTGTGTGTGTAAGCTGCCACCAGCGTTGTTCTGCTGGAGCTGTCGGTGGGAGCTTTGGAAAGCTGCTGCAGACTGATTGTTACAGACCACGAACTCAATCCTCACTTTCATTAGAGAGGACCATCTCAACCTGCCTAAGATAATGCTGCCCCCCTGGCCGTCTGTCTGGGTGCCTCCCTGGAGTGACTCGAACACACACACACACTTTGGACTCCAGGCCAATCATCCAGGAAAAGAAAAGTGCATTATGTCGGTCACCTTCAAAGAAGGCTTATAGCACGGCCGTCCTGTCCAGCATTTTACCCAGGCAATCATTACAGCTACAGAAAACTCTTTATCAGGCCTTTAACTCTCTCGCTGTACAGCCTGATTTACACTAATCTATCTCACTAACCATGGATAGGCCGCTCAATCATCTCCTTTCATCCACACCTCTCAGCTGTAGCATTCGATTATTTGCACCATTGGAAAAAATAAGGACATTACGGCAATGACTGTTGACGTATCGCAGCAGATTGAGTTCAGTTTTGTTAGAGCAATGCTAAATACTAAAGTTTTCATTTTTGTTGCAAAGTGTTGAGGAAGCTGCTTTACAACTGGCTTTTTGAGCTACAAACTAACATTCAGGCAATTGATTTCTTATGACTTTCCTATACATTTCTAGTTATGGTAAGCTTGAAAAAGTCTACTGATCCTCATTAATATCATGCGTTTTTTTTTTTTTTTTTTTTTACATTTTATAATTATTTAAACCATTTTTAAATAATCATTATATATTATTTAAATTATTTAAATAATTTGTCTTGATACTGTAGTTCTGTTTTTATGCAGATCGTAATCATTTATAAACTACTGTAGTATTGTTTGCTATATATATTTTCAGTTTTAATTTAGTTACAAAAATGTAATTTATGGTAATAGCTTTAGTTTAACAATAACAGCACTGATTTCAATAATTTTTAGTTTCATTACTTTTTTTTTAGTTCTACAAATTCTTTATGGGAAGAATATTTGAGGTGATCCTGGACATTTTCAATTAAAAAAAAAAAAAAAAACTGGATTCATAAACTTTTTTTTTTTTTCCATTTTAAGGCTTTAAGGCTTAGTTTCGACAAACATGCAGTCATAGCCAAAAATATCGGCACCCTTGGTAAATATGATCAAAGGCGGCTGTGAAAATTAATCTGCATTGTTAATCCTTTTGATCTTATATTTAAAACATTCACAAAAATCTAACCTTTCATTGGATGATAAGAATTTAAAAAGGGGGAAAATATCATTATGAAATAAATGTTTTTTCTCTAATAAACATTGGCCACAATTAACGGCACCCTTTTATTCAATACTTTTTGAAACCTCCATTTGCCAGTTTAACAGCTCTAATTGTTCTCCTATAATGCTTGATGAGGTTAGAGAACACCTGACAAGAGATCAGACACCATTCCTTCATCCAGAATCACTCCAGACCCTTTAGATTCCCAGCTCCATGTTGGTGCTTCTTCTCTTCAGTTCACCCACTCATTTTCTATAGGGTTCAGGTCAGAGGACTAGAATGGCCAGCAGACGCTTGGTTTTGTGCTCAGTGACCCATTTTTGTGTTGTTTTTGAGGTTTGTGTTTGGATTATTGTACGGTTGGAAGATCCAAACATGGCCCATTATAAGATTTTTATCTGTTGGTATTTGATAGAATCCATGATGCCATGTGTCTAAACAAGATGTCCAGGACCTCCAGCAGAAATATAGGCCCAAATCAAAAACAATACAGCAGTATATTTCATTGTACACATGGGGTACTTTTTATTCCTGTGTTCACCAAACCCATCTTGAGTGTTTGCTGCTAAAAAGCTTTTTTTTTTAGAAGCCAGTCCCATTTGAAGTTCCAGTCGTGTCTGATAACTGAATGTGCTGGAATATGTTTTTGGATGAGCTAGGAGAATTTTTCTTGAAACCCTCCCAAACAACGTGTGGTGATGTAGGTGCTGTTTGACTATTTTTATTTTATTTTTTTTTTTAAGGTTTTCTGACCCTGAGACTCAACTATTTTCTGCAATTCTCCAGCTGTGGTCCTTGGAGAGTCTTTAGCCACTCAAACTCTCCTTCTCACCGTGCATTAGGATGATATAGACACACGTCCTCTTCCAGGCAGTTTCATAACATTTTATGTTGATTGGAAATTCTTAATTATTGCCCTGATGGTGGAAATGGGAATTTTCACTGCTCTAGCTCTTTTCTTAAAGCTACTTCATTAATTTGTGAAGCTCAATTATCTTTTGCTGCACATCAGAAATATATTCTTTGTTTTTTCTCATTGTGATGGATGATTAAGGGAATTTGGGCTTTGTTTTCCCTCCTATTTATATTTCTGTGAAACAGGAAGCCATGGCATTTCATGTTCATAATCACCCTGGAGTGCTCAAAATTGTGAATATGAATGGGAATATACTTCACAGATATTTTACTCATAAGAATTATGAGAAGAATTAAGTATCAATAATTGTCCAACGTGTATTTGAGAGAACCATTTTTCATCATAATATTTCCCCCCATTTTAAATTCTTATCCGATGAAAGGTTAGTTTTGTCAATTTTTTAAATAAAAGATCAAAAGGATTAACAATGCAGATTAATTTTCACAGCCGCCTTTGATCATATTTACCAAGGGTGCTGATATTTTTGGCCATGACTGTACCTTACAGTAGTGATTTATGTTTCCCTGTTCTGTGGCAGGAGAGTAGTTATTCAGCAGCTGTGGTTTCATGCATCATTCCACACTCTCTTTTTCTTTTGGTTAATAAAATAATTTGAACTCAAATCAATATTTTATATCCATTGACGTGCATTGGCACAGTAGTGATACACAGGATAATGAACAGTCTGTCACGATCGCAATATAAACTCTTCAGAGTGATACAAGTTCCAGAATCGAATGCTTGAATCAGAGAGTACATTCTAGGAGATGTTTGATGATTTACTCTGTAATGCAATTAGACAAAACAAGCGTCTATGCTGCTACTTGTTGCCTACATCATTGCATTATTATATTCAAGTCAAGATATTGAAAAAAAATTTTATGCTCATGCTGTAACTACTTTTAGTTTCTGGTGCCATATTTATGATGAAATAGAGGAACAAAGAGAGTGATGCAAGAAAAAAAGAACGTCAAGCACTTTACTTATTCCCTTACTTTACTTTGGTACCATGGTGATGAATGTCTCCAGTTTTCCATTCAAATGCACAGAGGCTTTTTTTCCAGACAGATAAGAATCTCATCTCCCATGTGTGCGACGCTTCTGTAAATACACAACGCTGGCACACACAGCTGTGACCCTGATCTCTGCTATGATCTAACTTACTTCAGGCCTTGAACTGTTCGGATGACGCTTTTGAGAGAATGAAATCGCTCCAAAGCCTTGAATGTCTCCCTTTGTGTTAGGCAAACAAAACAAATGCAAACAAGGACAAAGTTCCTTTTAACCCACACAGTATGAATAACCACAGAGAGAAGAAATTGACATTAAAAACCATTTAAATTGTTTTCGTTTTCTGTTCTGTGTGCAGGCGATTGAGAAGAATTTGATACGTAAGTCACATGGAGGTTTGACGTATATCGCTGAATGGAAAGGCGGACTTCTGGAGCACAAGATGGGTCACCTGACCTGCTTCGCCGGTGGTATGATTGCTTTAGGGGCGGACGGAGACCCTGATGATAAGACTGGTCATCAGATGGAACTGGCGGCTGAGATCGCCCGCACGTGTCACGAGTCTTACGCCCGAACAAGTGAGTGGGAGAACTGCTTTGAAAATGTTGAAACAAGAATGCTAAACATTTCCAAATATATATTATATATAAAATACATAAATATTTAGAATTTTAAATTTTTATATAATTTTTTTTAATACATTTTTTAATACATGTTAATACATTTTCTAGTTATGGTTAGAAAATTACAGTGCAATTGCAGGCTCCCTGAAAAAAAAATAATGTTTTGTGTAAAGAAAATTGAGCCTATTATTTTCTATTTTTCACCCCTTGCCCTGCAATTCAGATTGAGTTATATAAATAAATAAATTAATTTATTTATTCAATTTATTTATAAATGTATGAATTTATTTATTTATTTATTTTAATTTATTATTATTGTAAAGTATTTCAACTGTAAATTATTTACTGATTTTAAATTTTTGTTTTATGCAAATTGCTGTGTTACCGTAATAACAATGACATTGACAATAATGAGAATTACAAAAGTAAATCAAAAGCACTTAAAGGTAAAACATAAAAATGATGCAGAAAATGAGATCTGTGTATTTATTTACCATTTTATTTATTCTGGTGTTTACTTATTTATCTGTTAGTTTAGCAGAAGCTTTTATGCAAAAAAAGACTTCCAAATAAGGAGAACAATGATTTATCGTTATAGGCAATAACATTCAAACTTATTTACACTTAGAAATATTAAAGTAATGAAATTTTTGTGGAAAATTGTAATCTGAAAACAAAATAATGTATTTAAATTCGTAAATATTTGAATTATAGTGTTATAAGCTGTTTTTGCAGACATATCCGACATGCCTATGGAGTATGTAATGTGTTTTTCCACATCTGTGCTGTGATTTGTTACTTTACTAGACAAGTTGTTTGTTTTGCTGACTCTCTTCAGTGCCAGTATGATATAATGCAGATCCTAGTGAGAATTATAAAGTGCTCACCCGAAAGTGAACTATTCTGTCAATAATAGTCACATGGCCAATGTAGAGACTCCCTAAATCCATTGCTGTTAACCCTGAACACACACGCACATACTCAAATCCCTTGTTAAACACACACATACACAGTCATCACCGGCCTGTTTATAATGCTTAGGTATTTTTAGCGGCCGCAGATTATCAAAGGTCCAGATTATGCCACAGCCCCTAATCCACCACATCCAAATAGTGTTTCTCTTCATCTCAGGAACAATGTAATCCCATAATCCCTTGTCAACATGAAAATTTAAGCGATGAATTTGACGGCATGTGTGTTTCAGGTATGAAGCTGGGTCCCGAGGCCTTCCGTTTCGACGGCGGCGTAGAAGCCATCGCCACGCGGCAAAATGAGAAGTACTTCATCCTGAGACCAGAGGTCATCGAGACGTACATGTACATGTGGAGGTTCACCCACGACCCCAAATACAGACAGTGGGGCTGGGAAGCGGTGCAGGTGAGAACTGTCGCTTGGATTTGGCACATCACTAATTAGGTAACGCCACCAGTTTGTGACTGGTAAACACATCGCCACATTAGGCCCGGGATGTAGGCCAGACTGTGAGTCACAGCGAGGCTTTAACCCTGCCCTCAGACACTCCCTGCACATCAGCACAGCAGGATTAGAGACAATGGAGACCGCCAGGATCTCACTGCCTTGTAATTGTATCATAATGACTTCAGATTGCCATTGTGATGTGTCTATCCCTTCAGGCGATACATCACATCGCTTCCTCCCTCTCTCTCCCTCCGCCATCTATTCCTCTCTCAGAAAAATGTGCTGGCTCAACACTCACTCAATGAAAAGCTCGATTCTTTGCTCCAAAAACTACTTTATCAAATCTTCATTATCTTAAAATGTCCTTTTTCACTCTCTACATAGCACCACAACACTGATCATTTTGAATATAATGCCACTTTTCACAAGTAGTGCACAAATTGTTAAACAAGTCAAATAGCTTTTTTTATTAAATTTTGATGTTTGATTTAAAACACATTTTTAAATGTTTGTCTCTTATGCTCACCATTTTTTTTTTTTGTGTGTGTGTGTGTATATATATATAAATAATATATTAAAAAAAATTCAAATGGCTGTTTTTATAACTAATAGTTTGCTACCTGATTCTTTGTTCAATAGAAAGTTAAAAAATAATGGCCTTTATTTGTTATTTACAATCATAGAGATTAAAATCTTGAGGAGCCCAAGACATTTATCTAGAGACTAGAATATCCTATAGCAAGAGTGGGCAGCTCTCACCTTAATCAAACACAAGCTAAACAACCTAATCAAGATCTTAAGAATTACTGTAGGCTATAAATACAGGTTGAAGGTAAACTCTGAAGGAAAGTGGATCTCGAGGGCCTTACGCTTGTGGGATGGGGGTCTTTTGACTTGGTCCAGTAAGGCCAACCTTTGCATCGGTGTCCTGTCTCTGAAAATGAAACGTAGGCTACATGACACTTGCTAGGAATGTGTAAAACTATTACATTGATACTGACAGGTACATTTGTATGTCTGAATATCAGGCTCTGGAGAAGTACTGCAGGGTGGAAGGGGGTTACAGCGGAGTGAGAGATGTCTACGCTAACACTCCCAACCATGATGACGTGCAGCAGAGCTTCTATCTGGCTGAAACACTCAAGTGAGTACAGAGCACACAAACATATTCATTACAGTTGTGCATAGTTATATTGTGATTTTATTTATTTATTTTTTGCATTATAGTAATATTAATTTTTGGGAGGTTAGGACATGTTATGTATTCCCTTTTAATAATTGCTAGGATCAAGTCATTTACATACGATGCTGGATAGCACACACAAGACTTGCATTTAAATTGTCAAATTGTGTCAAAGTCCACTATCAATCAAGCATTTTTTTTCTTATCAATCAAAATTTTTTAATCAAGTAAATCTAAAAGGGTTTTAAGACAAATTTATCTTAAACATCTTACTTAGATTTATTTTTGAGTAACAAATCCTGGCTTTTGCCATAAATATAGCCATAGAAGCTGGCATGGTGTTATTGGCATTAAGCTCATTTCTCCCAACATTAAATATTACTGTGAAAGAAAGAAAGACTATTGTATTTATGTGGCAACTGTCATTTTAATGTGTCTTGAATGAATGCTGATTCACATAAAATAGTTCTATTATTGTAATTTGTAAAATTGTATTATATTAATGAGAGTCATCAGTCAGAATAATGAGGGGGAAAGTATGAGAATTTGGCAAACTGTGCTTAATTGACATTAAAATAATCTTACAATGCAAAACGACATATGATTAATGGTCTTCATTTTCTTTATGCAAAATGTTGTAGGCTATGTCTTTTGATTTTGGGGTAAAATAAGCTTTTAAACTCATCTTTAAATGCCAGAGCATTGAGTCAGATCAGCGAGCCAGTTAGATTGAAGCTAACTTGTGATTCTGCAATGACTGACTAAAGGAGAGGAATGCTCTTCACCCAGAATGCATGAATTGAGCCATTTCTCTGTCAAAGCGAGAATCGTCAAGGTGAAGTGATTGAGACACAAGACTGTGACAGATGGAACTCATTCACAGACATCCCTATCACACAACATTCATCATTAAAGACAGATAAATGAAAGGAATGAATAAAGAAAGAGTCGATTACTTTGTCAGGGCCCAAAATGAAGAGCTGCGGAGTCAGCGAGGTCGCTGTGCTCTTCTGTATCCTGTATCCTGTATCCCAGCTCTCCAGTCCTCCCATTTGATTGCGTTTTAAGAGGAAATCACTGTTCGAGTCTCATCCTGCCACGCCAGACAGCGGCTCTCCATTTCTCCTGCCTTTAATACTCTGGAGGAGCGCTTGCCCTTTGGCCAGGAGGAGTGCAGCGCACAGAAAAGACTTAGCAATTCTTTGAGAGAGAGAGCGCATCCTGAAACCCCTGCCACTCTGGTTGTTTCTCATTCTGTTGTTGCTTCTGGCTTGCGTTTGCCGCTTTTGCACAGTAAGTGCGTATTAAGTAATGATTCTTCTTCAGAGCCAGACTGTCTGGCGGGCTGAGGGATCAGAGTTTCCTGTTCATAGAAATGCTCTCAATGTGTTTGTGGGCATGACTGTGCTCCTTAACATGCTCACTTCAGCCCACTACATCTGCTCTGCTCCGCTCCACATGCCGAGCCACTACAAAACATAAAAAAATGAAATTCGATTATCATTTGCTCTCCCTCATGCCTTCCAAACCTGTATGACTTTCTTTCTTCTGTAGAAAAGAAGGTATTTCAAAAAATCTGTGTTTTTGTTCATACAATGAGACAATGGGGTCCAAAACAAATTGCCTGAAAATAGTGGTGAGCCAATATAGCAACTGATATTTGTAATATTTTTTTTTTACGCTATTTTTGTAATTATTATTGTATGCTTGACAGAACTTTTAAACGAAGTTAGTAAAGGGTATATGAAGAAGAATTATAGCAGATTGTTAGTAACAGCTAATACACATTTAATTTAAACAAGTCTTTGAATATTTAATAAACGTTTCATTTCATTATTCTGTGTTTAACTTTCAGTCTGTGTGAATTAGCAGACAAACATGGACTATAATAGAATTACGGAATCAAGTAGTTGCCATCTGAATAAATATTTTAATTAACAGATTTATTTATTTTTAAATTAAAAAAATTTTCAAGTTGAAATTGTTTCTTAACATTTACTAAATTATATCATTTGAAAAGGATTATGTACAATAATTTAATTTTAATCAGTTAATCAATCGTTTATGTATAAAGCACATTAAAAACTGTAAAAGCATACCAATGTGCTGTTCAAAAATAGAAACATTAAATACATAAGTAATGTAATATAGGTATTAAAAAGAACATGAAAATATATACATGCATGCTTAAAGCTGAAAATGCTTTCATATGTAGTAGGTCATAGGATGTGATTTTTTTTTTGGGGGGTGCTTTTTTTTTTTTTTTTTAACTATCTGTAAAATAAATAGTGTTATATCATATATATCATCTTTATATTGGCCAGCTAATACATCACCATTGGCCACTGACCACTAGATGATACCCAAAGATTCATTTTGTCATTATTTTTTTCTTTGCATTATTCATATTTCTTTTTTCTTCTTTTGGGGTGCTTTTAGATTCCATATTTTTTGGCTTCACATAGTAAAACCCTCCTTCACATAGTAAAACCCTCCCATTCAACTATATGGCCCAAAATAAAATATAAAAGTGGCTATTAGCTTGATGGTTGTTGGGTCCATTTCAATTGCAGATGCAGTATGACCTCTGTCACTTACGGTATATTTGCCGTTCACCTTCCAGTTTCTTTCTAAACCAGAATTGAAGGTCTGAAGATCATACTAGGCCAGGTGCAGTTTGAGCCGGCAGGAGTGGGTTATCCAGTGGACACGCGTGATTTAGCTTTAACTCTGGAGGCCTGAGGTCAACAGCTTGTTTTCAGAGGAGCAGCGGAGAAGAGGGCCTTTCATCAGCGAATCTCCAGCCAATGCATGTCTGTTCAGAGAGGAAACCGAGAGGGAGGGAGGGTTAGAAACCATATTATCAAGGTCACAACTTCATCAGGAAACAGGCATCAGCATTGCCGTCTCCAGCTAAAGTTTATAGACTGTAATTTTTAACGAGTGTCATCCTGCCTTCCAAATAAAGATGTGCCTTCTAACCTGTGGGTTTTTTCCCCTCCTTTGCTGCTGGTTTTGAATTATGGCCTTTGCTTGTAAAACAATGTCCTTTAGCTATGGCTGTCGGCCACAAGTTGCTGCTCTCAGCCAAAGGAAGCGAAATGTTTAGACCTTTTGTAGTTTGTAATCTTCATCCCTTATTTACGTCGTTTTTGTTGTCTTGGCAGTATTTTGCTTGGCAGAGACAGTTTTACTTTATCAGCACTTGGGAGATGTTCATGTTTTGTTAACGAAGTAAACATTCAGATTTTAAGAGGTAGATTTATTTATGTGGTTTGGCATTAATTGAGATAATTAGTGGTGTTTGTACTGTTGTGCATGCTAAGTATTAAACTTTGTTGTAAAACAAGACTCGCTCCATTCGTGCTAATCACGAATGATACCTCAAATGATACGGCTTGTTGAGCACTGTCAGACCGGAGTGCTAAACAGGTGGAATGAGTAGACTTTGCACTTGAACTAATGTACTCGAATGATAATATAGTGTGTGTGTTTGTGTATATGTAATTTAAACTTGTGTTCGATAAGTAAAACGCTGAATTGACATTACAAAAAGTAGCTTTAGAAAGAAATATTTTGATTCAACATTGCATAAATAAATAATGATAATAAATGGGTATTAATGGGTTAAAAAAAAAGGGTGGGTGAAGGTGTTAGGGATGGGTCAACAGTGTAATTATAAATGTAATTACAGAAATTAATTACATATGTAATTACATATAGGTATATTTGAAAATATAAGTACAATGTAAAAACATGTATGTACACAATAAGTGCATTGTACCAAATTATTAATTTAAATGCAAGTACATAGTATTTAAGGCCACCTAATATAAAGTGGGACCAAAAAATTTTATATGGAAAAAATAAAATGTTACTCTCAATATGAGACTAAAACTGCCAGCTTCACTGTCTTGATGAGTGAGTTTTTCAGTTATTCATCAACTGATTCATTCAAATGGCTGATTCATTCAGAAGCAAGTGACTCTTTATGAATGGGTCACTGAATCATTGGCTCACTCAATTCGTTAAAAAACGTAGATTCATTCAGTAGAGAAACACTGCTGAGTGTTATTAGTACTTGTAAAGCACATATTCTGCATGACCATATTCTACATCCCTGACCCTACCCAATACCTAAATAGCTAAGGTAGTTACTAAGCAGTAATTAGGAGTTTGAGGCAAAAGTGGTAGTTAATAGTTAGCGAGAATTTGACCTTAAAATAGAGTGTGACCGTGTTTCTCGTAGATGCACAACAGTTCTGCTGTGGCTTTGTTTGGAACTATTTTTGTTTGCAAAATTGATCAAAACAGACAATATTGCATCTAAAATGTAACAATTAACTTTTTGTTAATTCAGCTTTTGTGTAAAACCAGTATTGCAGTCTGAATCGTGCAGATATTTGGGAAGAACAGCACTCTTGCTCATGTGATGTTACTAAACTTAAAAACCCATTAAAAAATCTATTTAATTTATTGAGTTTAGCTGTACTTAGTCTAGTGATAATTATTTGCCTCTCATAACCTTGATGTCTATGCTTCTAATTTATGTACATAATCATGTTTTCCGAATCTCTTACAGGCAATCTCTCTATAAACTATATTAATACTATCTCACTCTTGAAACATCATTTTTTCTTTCTTTCTTTTTTTTTCAGGTATCTGTATCTTTTGTTCTCCGACGATGACCATTTGCCCTTCGAACACTGGGTGTTCAACACAGAGGCCCATCCTCTTCCCGTCATTAAGAAACAGAACCTAGAAATAGAAAACCATCTCAAGTAATCTTCATCCGACCCCAAAGCGCCACTGAGACATAACTTCCCAGACCTGCTTTAACAGTGGACAAGAGCTATGGACGCAAAACCCCTGTGGCTGGAGAGTTCCTGTCCTCCAGAAATTTGCTGGAGCTTCATGTGTTTCTCCACAGCCATCTCCCCCTCTTCCGTCTCTTCTTGGGATTCTGCATGCTGCCCCTGTCCCCGATCTCTATCCCTGACGCTATGGACACGTCTCTGAACCTCAGAGACACAGGAGGACCATATTTCCTCTGTGAGGAGACCGGACCAGATCGTTTTCCATTGTACTTGCCCTCTCACACACGTTATAAAGCCATAGGTAATTTAAATTGCATTGGCATCCTTGTGTTTTTTGCATCATGTGCGTTTACAGGAGCGAAGACAAGAGATCCACTGAACTTCGCCATATCTTGCTGTCTGTTTCTTTCGGGATGAGGTTTGGTTCGGTATTTTGAGGCTTTATTCGACAGCAAGGTAGTGAAACCAAGTCAACTAGTGCCTTTTAGTCTTACTGATCATTTTAGTCAAGTTTTAATAGCAACACTCTATTTATTTTCGCTGTGACCGAAGGTATCTTCCTACTGGCCTACAGCCCTCTTACCCTCGTGATGGATGTAAGAATCAGTCGTTTATCGTTCATTCCTCTACATTTGTGAGCTTACTTTGTTTCATAAAATGTGTACAAAATGTGTTTTGATTGTTTACTTACTTAATGGAGGCAGAGACTTTTTATCTTAGACATGTAAAATAGAGTGCTTTGTTAATTTATTACTCAAGATATAGGGTTTTTGTCTTTTTTCAGTGTGGAGGGTAGGAAACTATGGAGCCCCTAAAGGAGACATGATAATAGGAAAAAAATATGTGAGAGGGAAAAATTACATTTTCAATGCTTTTGCGTTCCCTTGCAAAACTATTGCATTTTCCTGAGATGCTTTGCGTTCACTCACAAACACACTGAAATATAATTTTTCTTTCTAACTTTTTATTTTTATTTTTTTTTTTATCAAAAAAAAAAAACACACAAATTCAGAATTTTTGTTAGTGAATGCAATTTAAAAAAAAAATTTTTTTTCAAAAGTTTTGCGAGCAAACAAAAGTGCCACGAGTAAATACAACAGTTCCTC